>NC_079212.1:28683638-29283638 GCF_029633865.1 Lampris incognitus
TCTTTAAACACAACGAACCATAAATTATTGTTTTGCCAAACTTTTGTCTAGGCTGGTGGCTAGATTTCTATATTGGACTGGCACAATTGGCAGCACTTGAAGCTCTCGTCTGCTGTGGCTGATGACTGGCATGCGTCCTGGCACAAAATGTCTGCCATGTGTTGGCCAGATGGGTGAAAGCTGCAGTACATTGGCAGTGGTTGAGGGAAAGAACACCTCTCCCTCTATCACTGCACGTGTTAATTGAATGCAATTTAGGGCTAGATTCAACAATCTGCAGGCTGTCATCATGGCAGGTATGGCATACTGTAACCTTTAGGGGCCCTCTTGGCACATTCAGCTCTCCCCGATCAATTGATGAAATGTAAATGGATCACGCCGGTATTGCGAGCTGTTGCATCTATGATACAACCAGCTCTTTAATAGAATACTGCTCTGTGATGAAGATGGCTGCCATGTGTTCAAAACCACTACGCAGCATTGAAAAGTGTCTACAAGCCATTACAAGAATCCCAAAGGCACGGGCACAAGGCGAATGAATGTGTCATTACTCGCCAAGTAGTACGTAGAGAAGAAGAACTTAAAATATTTGAATTTACAAAATACAACTTTGCATCACAGACTTTTGCAGTCGACACCCTATCAATCAAACTCTTGATAGGAAGAAATTGTGAGAATTTTTTTTTTAAGGAAAGCATGTAGCTATCTTAGCAACAACAACAAGAAGGCTCGGACTACTTTGGCACATGAATGGAAGTAAGGCATCTGTATCATTCTGGAGTCAAGAGAGTTGAAGATGAACACCCCCCCCCCCCAAAAGAAAAGCCGGATAGGCAGCGCCACCTAAAGAATATATACTGTACTTCAAGTCAGACAACACCCCTTCAGTTTTTGTGCTGCCTCGTACATCCAAACTGAACACTTTCAAATTGGCAAATGGTCGCCTCTGAAAAAAAATGTGAGAAAAAAAGAGGAAAAGTGTACTTTCAAAGGGAAAAAAAAATACACAGAAGTTTGAAAAACAGAGTGTAGTCTGTCATAAGTGTAGTTTGTCAGTGCGTCATGATGTTGACCTGAACGTTGATATTGCAGTGGTCAGGAGAAGAGAGAAAGGGGAGATATCCAGACTCCTGGCTCTTGAGCCATGGGCACTCATACCTGGAATGAGACACATGGCAAACAGGCATCAAGTCTTTCCTGAGCTCTGGTACAGGGACATGTCCACCTTTTTAGATGTGAAGCATCTCATAAGTATCTCAGGAAATGTTTGTGAGTGCATCTAAAAATATATGCTATTGGAAGATAGAGGTTACCATTGTAAAGAATGGCATACTGATTTTATATATATACAGTGCATCCGGAAAGTATTCACACCCCTTCACTTTCCCCACATTTTGTTATGTTACAGCCTTATTCAAAATGGATTAAATTCCTTTTTGTTCTCATCAATCTACACACAATACACCATAATGACAAAGTGAAAAAAGTTTTGTAGAAATTTTTGCAAATTTATTAAAAATAAAAAACTGAAATATTGCATGTTTATAAATATTCACACCCTTTGCTATGACACTCAAAATTGAGCTCAGGTTCATCCTGTTTCCACTGATCATCCTTGAGATGTTTCTACATCTTGATTGGAGTCCACCTGTAGTAAATTCAATTGATTGGACATGATTTGGAAAGGCACACACCTGTCTATATAAGGTCCCACTGTTGACAGTGCATTTCAGAGCAGAAACCAAGCTATGAAGTCAAAGGAATTGTCTGTGGACCTCCGAGACAGGATTGTATCGAGGCACAGATCTAGGGAAGGGTACAAAAAATGTTCTACAGCTTTGAAGGTCCCGAAGAGCACAGTGGTCTCCATCATTCGTAAATGGAAGAAGTTTGGATCCACCAGGACTCTTCCTAGAGCTGGCCGCCCAGCCAAACTGAGCAATCGGGGGGGGGGGGGGAGGGCCTTGGTCAGGGAGGTGACCAAGAACCCAATGGTCACTCTGACAGAGCTCCAGCGTTCCTCTGTGGAAATGGGAGAACCTTCCAGAAGGACAACCGTCTCTGCAGCACTCCACCAATCAGGCCTTTATGGTAGAGTGGCCAGACGGAGGCCTCTGCTCAGTAAAAGGCACATGACAGCCCGCTTGGAGTTTGTCAGAAAGCACCTAAAGGACTCTCAGACCATGAGAAACAAGATTCTCTGGTCTGATGAAACCAAGATTGAACTCTTTGGCCTGAATGATAAACGTCACGTCTGGAGGAAACCAGGCACCTCTCATCACCTTGCTAATACCATCCCTACAGTGAAGCATGGTGGTGGCAGCATCATGCTGTGGGGATGTTTTTCAGCGGCAGGAACTGGGAGACTAGTCAGGATCGAGGGAAAGATGAATGGAGCAAAGTACAGAGAGATCCTTGATGAAAACCTGCTCCAGAGCGCTCAGGACCTCAGACTGGGGTGAAGGTTTACCTTTCAACACGACAACGACCCTAAGCACACAGCCAAGACAACGAAGGAGTGGCTTCGGGACAAGTCTGTGAATATCCTTGAGTGGCCCAGCCAGAGCCCAGACTTGAACCCCATTGAACATCTCTGGAAAGACCTGAAAATGGCTGTGCAGCGACGCTCCCTATCTAACCTTACAGAGCTCAAGAGGATCTGCAGAGAAGAATGGGAGAAATACCCCAAATATAGGTGTGCCAAGCTTGTAGCTTCATACCCAAGAAGACTTGAGGCTGTAATCGCTGCCAAGGGTGCCTCAACCAAGTACTGAGTAAAGGGTGTGAATACTTATGTACATGCAATATTTCAGTTTTTTATTTTTAATAAATTTGCAAAAAATTCTACAAAACCTTTTTCGCTTTGTCATTATGGGGTATTGTATGTGGATTGATGAGAAAAAAAAGAATGTAATCCATTTTGGAATAAGACTGTAACAAAACAAAATGTGGGGAAAGTGAAGGGGTGTGAATACTTTCTGGATGGACTGTATATATAGCGTTTTTTCTGTAAACCGTCAATGGTGTACATTGCAATACAAGCTTGTTTAGTGCGTGATACACAAGAAAAGCTTGTACAAGCTTGTACTGCAATGTATTAAATTTTTATATATACACTACCGTTCAAAAGTTTGGGATCACCCAAACAATTTTGTGTTTTCCATGAAAAGTCACACTTATTCACCACCATATGTTGTGAAATGAATAGAAAATAGAGTCAAGACATTGACAAGGTTAGAAATAATGATTTGTATTTGAAATAAGATTTTTTTTACATCAAACTTTGCTTTCGTCAAAGAATCCTCCATTTGCAGCAATTACAGCATTGCAGACCTTTGGCATTCTAGCTGTTAATTTGTTGAGGTAATCTGGAGAAATTGCACCCCACGCTTCCAGAAGCAGCTCCCACAAGTTGGATTGGTTGGATGGGCACTTCTTTGAGCAGATTGAGTTTCTGGAGCATCACATTTGTGGGGTCAATTAAACGCTCAAAATGGCCAGAAAAAGAGAACTTTCATCTGAAACTCGACAGTCTATTCTTGTTCTTAGAAATGAAGGCTATTCCATGCGAGAAATTGCTAAGAAATTGAAGATTTCCTACACCGGTGTGTACTACTCCCTTCAGAGGACAGCACAAACAGGCTCTAACCAGAGTAGAAAAAGAAGTGGGAGGCCGCGTTGCACAACTGAGCAAGAAGATAAGTACATTAGAGTCTCTAGTTTGAGAAACAGACGCCTCACAGGTCCCCAACTGGCATCTTCATTAAATAGTACCTGTTAGAGCCTGTTTGTGCTGTCCTCTGAAGGGAGTAGTACACACCGGTGTAGGAAATCTTCAATTTCTTAGCAATTTCTCGCATGGAATAGCCTTCATTTCTAAGAACAAGAATAGACTGTCGAGTTTCAGATGAAAGTTCTCTTTTTCTGGCCATTTTGAGCGTTTAATTGACCCCACAAATGTGATGCTCCAGAAACTCAATCTGCTCAAAGAAGTGCCCATCCAACCAATCCAACTTGTGGGAGCTGCTTCTGGAAGCGTGGGGTGCAATTTCTCCAGATTACCTCAACAAATTAACAGCTAGAATGCCAAAGGTCTGCAATGCTGTAATTGCTGCAAATGGAGGATTCTTTGACGAAAGCAAAGTTTGATGTAAAAAAAATCTTATTTCAAATACAAATCATTATTTCTAACCTTGTCAATGTCTTGACTCTATTTTCTATTCATTTCACAACATATGGTGGTGAATAAGTGTGACTTTTCATGGAAAACACGAAATTGTTTGGGTGATCCCAAACTTTTGAACGGTAGTGTATATCTATATATATACATCAATACAGATGCAGGAAAAAAAGTTGCAATACATAGCAGTACAAGCCTGTTTTGTGCGTTGTGCACTCATCAGCTGCTAATGTGATTCAACAAAGAACACCCTTTAGATATTCCACTCCTCATTAGTTGCGCACATCTATCAACACCATTGACAGTTTTGGAAAAAAAACGCTATATATATATATATATATATATATATATATATATATATATATATATATATATATATATATATATATTGTGTGTGTGTGCTCAAATCACATAGTGTATAATCACAGTTAAGAAGTGTATATCACTGATTTAAGGTATACATGGATAAAATCTTAAATAAGAAACATAAACCTTTGATTAATATTTGGCCATCATTAGACAGGTCAGTAAAGATAGACGGGTAATATAAAGTGAAAAGAGAGAGAGGGGGAAATGCAGCATGCATTTCAAGCCAGTTTCAGAACAACAACACCATGATCAGAAATGAGCCCACATGCTTATCTGGTTGAGGAACAAGAACGAGAAGCATGTTTTTTTTTCTAATCAATTTTCTGAAAAATTAATATATATTTGTTTAAATTGGTGATTGCTAGCCTTATGATAAACACCATCTTGAGGTCATGCTTTCCCCACCTTTGCATTTAGCACTAGACAGTGGTTAAATATAGCTGGTGCTAGCAACTAAACTAACCCTGAACTGCATTTCTGCAAAAGTGAAGAACATTTAATATGCATCCATTTTGAATCACATCAAGTCTGCATTTCTATATTTTGTATCATAGCCCGCTTATAACTCTTTAGCAATGGTTGCTATATCTTTTGCAGGTCATGTCTGTCTGTGAACTCGTCTTTTTTTCAAACAAAACCACCTGTTTTTAGGGTATCTTCAGAATGCCATAGGTAAAATCCGGACATTATTCTGAATCAATTCTGATGTATGCTGCATTTTGACTACTAATGTGATGTGACCATGTCTCATCCTTTGTTGTGTCCATCTGGAATTTTTCAAGCAGAAATGAAGACGAGATGAATGGCTGAACGATTGTCAATTGGAATATTTGCAAATTCAGGCAAACAAACAAAAACACACCCTTGGGTCTGAAAAAAAATAGCCTTTTTTTTTTTAATCAAATGGAATTTAATAGGAAATCCAGCATGGAATTGAATCTCTCTCGACGGCTTTTTCAGGGGCAGAAGGCAGAATATATCAGCATTGCAAATTAGCATTTAGAGGAGCAGAAGAGTTAGGCCCCCAAGGCAGTTTGAGGGCTGGTTCGGAGCCGGTGCCTAATCTCAAACCATTTCTTAGTGTTTTGCAGCCAAAGAACCGGCTCTCGGCCATGAAACTGGTTCCATAGTGGCACAAACTCTTTGCTGGGCTAGAAGGACGAACCGCTTACGTCAGGGGCTGAGGGCAGGACTATCGTGACCAACAAGACCAATCCTGTATGTGCCCCTTAACACTCAGTAATGACATTTCAGATAAAAGTTTGATAGGAATAAAATGGCTTTATCAGCACGTATTTTATTTGGTCGACTTTCACATAGTGAATTTGACACCCACACCCCCCCCCCATATTTAAAACCTAATTTTAGTACAACCATCTGAAATCCTATGCTTAAAAACATATCAACAAAGAACACTGAAGAGTTCATCCTAAGAAATATTGAGCGATTAATCAAGCAAACCTTGTCAATTTCAGACTAATCACCTCACAGAAGAAAAAGTCCGATAATCAAAGGTTCTGTTAATTTTATAATGGACATCTGTGTGATGATATTTAAACAAGCCAGCCGTCAACAGGGAAATAAAAACCTCTTGTCTATGAGACCGGTCTCTCTCAGAGGTGAATCCAGCTCACAGTGGGGTCTGTGGATGTGACTGGCTGGCTGGTCACCAGTTTGTGGAGTTCTCAACTCCGAAAACAGAGCAAATTTTCGATTCGCCATCAATTTTCGTAAAATTGCCAATATTCAAAATCTACAAAACTTATTTGTCGCTTCAAAAATTCTCAGAGGTGAATTTAATGATGAAATAGCATACTACTACTACTACTTTCGGCTGCCATGACATGACTATCTAGCCACCTCTAGCCTGTGGAAAAGCAAACTGCTTTGGCACTAGCACTAGCCCAGACCTAGAACTAGGTTTGCATTGGTGGAAGGGGGGGGGGGGTTAATAGAGTCCCCCAGGAGAGTAATAGCATCGAGTAAAAAGAGAAACTCAACCTCTGCAACAGAGATGGATTGCTCTGCATATTTCAGCAAAACACAAGCCTGCACAGCCCAACAGGGGTGACCAGGGACATGTTACACAGAGTCATCATAGGACAAAGTGTCCCTGGCAGATTTTAAAGGTGTTAAATGACGTTATTTACAAAGGACAGAAAAGCAACATACAGGTTCACACTATGGGTTCAAACTAAGATCTAGACCCTGGCAAATCTGTGTACAATTTAATCATTTTATAACCTTATTCCGCATTTCCAGCCAAACCACAATTAAAAACACAGTATATATGAACTGGGTTCAATCTGAGAGCAAACAAGCTTACTTAGTTGGTGGATTCTAATGGGGTCTGATGGGGGGCCCAGCCCTCCTTCACTCAGAGAGCAGATGAAGATGATGTAGTCATCCTCTTCAGGGAGGGTCAGCTCCGCCGTTGAATTGGCTGTTGTGAGCGTGTTCACCTCCTTGTGTTTCTGTCTCCTGTATGACAGCTAAATGGGGGGGGGGGGGGCAAAACAACCACCACTGTGAAATATGGAAACTTTGACAAGACATGCCCAATTCTCAGTTAATTTACTATATTGCTGCTGACACATGTAAAAAGCCTTGTTGATTTGTAAAAGTCTTGTCAGTTTGTTGGGTAAATTGCGGTTCATTGCTTCCTTTGTGATCCAAGTGAATTTTGAAATTCACCAGTTTTGAATCCGTTCATTGGATATCGGGCTGCAGAAAAGACCAGCTTATCAAGGTATTTTGTCTTGTTTTAAGTTTCATGATGCTCCATTTAAGATAATGCTAGTCATTTTTTCTTACCCACCCACTGGGAGATATTGCCTATTTTAAAAGCACTCGTTTCATGATAAAAGGACTTGTCTCAACACATTCACTTTAAAAAAGAAGGTTAAGAAGAAGGTTATCTTAAATCAAGTTTTCTTGTTTTAAGATTTCTTTCCATCTTGAGAAAATGTGTGCTTTCTTGTAAGAGGCAAGATTATCTGCCAATGGGTTAAGAATATTTTACAAGTAATATCTTGAAATAAGCATTACGAGACAAGATTGAAACAAGATAAAATACCTTGATAAGCTTGTTTTTATTGCGGCACACCCATATAAAATTAAGTATCTGTATCACAGATTTTTCCCAGGACTAAAATCCCCAAAACCAGGGGGAACATGTCATAAATAAAAGTAACCTGGCTTGATTTGCTGCATTTTCTTTGGCACATGGAAGCCTGTGTTTCAGTAATGGTGGAAAAAAGTGATTCTACCTCAATTATTTTGCTCACTGAACCCAAGCAAATGGTCAAAGTCGCACCGTTAAGCAAAAGTAATGGATCGGATTGGTACTCGGTATCCCCTGATAATGAAATATTCGCATTCACAATTAGTATCAGCAGTCAAAATACAATGTTTTTTTTGTTTTTTTTTGGCTGAGGTAAAAGGTGGACAAATGCTCCCTCCTCTACCCTGTGCTATTTACCCAATTTTTAAAAACAAGTAATGTGTAAAACTCACTTGGTAACCAGTGACTTCTGACTCTGATTCAGTGGCGACCACAGGTTCCCAGTAAAGAGACAGCTGAGTGCCAATTAGAGTCCATTCAATATTCAGCGGAGGCTGGGCTGGTGCTGCATGGCACAATTACAAACCAGTCATTTCTGTATGTCAACACATAAACCTAACTGACACAACAGGTGACTGCTTTAACACTATGTGTCAGGTTGTACGTACATGTTCACATTACCATCAGGATTCTTCTTTTTTTTTTTTTAGCTCAGAATGCGATATTATTTCCAAGAATGCACTGTAGATTAACATTTATATCCATTTGGCTGACTGCTGTGAGAAGAGGAAAGCAGGTCAAAATGCATTAACCTTCCCCTGAATTGCTGTGAAATGACTCGTAATTATGCTTACTCAGGCGTATCCCTCTACATTTTTTTCACCCTTTAAATAATTAGATGGGTGGATGAAAAACAACAACAACAACAACAACACCCCAGCTGATCAGAAGTATGATTTTATTGGGTGCTGAAACTTACGCGGCTTTTTTGTGGTGGCATTGATAGCAGGGAGGAAAGGGCCGGTGCCGGCTGTGTTGAAGGCGCTGACCGTGATGAAGTACTGTGTGTTCCCCGTGAGACCAAATACAGCAACCAACGTCTGGTTCCAGGGTACCCTCACTTTTCCCATGGTCTCTGGTTTGGTATCGTCTTCCCAGTATACCACCTATCAGAGACAACAAGCAGAACGGACGGTTTTTATGGCTGCGAGAAAGGTGTGTGTGAATATATATATATATATATATATATATATATATATATATATATATATATATATATATATATATATAGTTCAGTCGATCACCAACTCCTTTGTTCAGGCCTACGAAATGTTTGACTTTTCTGTGAACATCAAGAAAACCAAAACGCTTGCTGTTGTGCCTCAGGATACTCCAAGAGTTCCGCTTCAAATCACTATCCATGGCCAATCTATAGAACAAGTTCAATCCTTTCAGTACCTTGGAAGTATCCTCGAAGAAATGTGCAGTCTAGAACCGGATATCACCAACAGAAAGAAAGCTGCCCACACTGCCTTTGGCCGACTTTCTCACCATGTTTTCTAGGATTGTGATCTCAAGACATCAACCAAAATCATGGTTTACCGTGCAGTGGTTCTTTCAACCCTCCTGTATGGCTGTGAAGCCTGGACCCTCTACAAGAACCAAATCCATAAACTAGAATGTTTCCACCAGCAAAAACTGAGAAGTATTCTGGGAATTTCCTGGCAGGAATGGGTCACCAACAATAAAGTTCTCAGAAGAGCCGATCTCCTTTCCAACAAGACAACAACTGAACGTCACAAGCTGTGGTGGCTTGGCCACATCCAGAAAATGCCAAACGACAGACTCCCGAAACAAATCCTATACTCTGAACTGACTGAAGGTCAAAGAAAAAGAGGAGCTCCCAACAAATGCTACAAGGACTGTATCAAGGGAACGCTGATCACCTTCAACATCGACCCTAAGAACTGGGAAAAAGTAGCGTAAAATCAAAAACACTGGAGAGCTGCCTGCCTGGCTGGTTAACAAGGCCGAAACTGACAAACGAATGCATGGGGAAGAAAAGCGCTGCAGCCGAAAAATCCGTCAAGAACAGAGAGCCGCAGGAATGGGTCCACCCCCTACTATCCCCTGTCCAGGCTGTTCCCATCTCTTCTATTCACACCTTGGACTGTCAAGCCATCTTCGCTTCAAGCACACACCTTAATCTCTTGGAATGGATCCTTGGACACGAGAGACACCAATGATGAAAAACGAAAATATATATACACTTTTTTTTTACTGCTTTATTTATTTTACATACATACGTATATACATGTATATACGTGTGTGTGTGTGTATGTATGTATATATATACATATATATATACATACATACATACACACACACACACACACACACATATATATATATTACTACTACTACTTTCGGCTGTTCTCGTTAGGGGTCGCCACAATGGATCATCCGTTTCCATTTCTTCCTGTCTTCTGCATCTTCCTCTGTCACACCAGCCACCTGCATGTCCTCTCTCACCACATCCATAAACCTCGTCTTTGGCTTTCCTCTTTTCCTCTTCCCTGGCAGCTTCATATTCAGCATCTTTCTCCCAATATACCCAGCATCTCTCCTCCACACATATCCAAGCCATCTCAATCTTGCCTCTCTTGCTTTGTCTCCAAACCGTCCAACCTGAGCAGTCCCTCTAATATAATCGTTCCTAATCTTGTCCTTCTTCGTCACTCCCAACGAAAATCTTAGCATCTTCAACTCTGCCATCTCCAGCTCCGCCTCCTGTCTTTTCGTCAGTGCCACTGTCTCCAAACCATATAACATAGCTGGTCTCACAACCATCTTGTAAACCTCCCCTTTAACTCTTGCTGGTACCCTTCTGTCGCAAAATCACTCCTGACACTCTTCTCCACCCAATCCACCCTGCCCACACTCTTCTTCACCTCTCCTGCACTTCCCGTTACTTTGGACAGTTGACCCCAGGTATTTAAACTCATACACCTCCATCACCTCCACTCCTTGCATCCTCACTATTCCGTTGTCCTCCCTCTTATTCACGCATAGGTATTCCATCTTGCTCCTACTGACTTTCATTCCTCTTCTCTCCAGTGCATACCTCCACCTGTCCAGGCTCTCCTCAACCTGCACCCTACTCTCACTACAAATCACAATGTCATCTGCAAACATCATAGTCCATGGAGACTCCTGCCTGATCTCGTCTGTCAACCTGTCCATCACCATTTCAAACAAGAAAGGACTCAGAGCCGATCCTTGATATAATCCCACCTCCACCTTGAACCCATCTGTCATTCCAACTGCACCATTGTCACATTTTCCTCATACATATCCTGCACCACTCCTACATACTTCTCTGCAACTCCCGACTCCCTCATACAATACCATACCTCCTCTCTCGGCACCCTGTCATATGCTTTCTCTAAATCTACAAAGACACAATGTAACTCCTTCTGGCCTTCTCTATACTTCTCCATCAACATTCTCAAAGCAAACATCGCATCTGTAGTGCTCTTTCGTGGCATGAAACCATACTGCTGCTTGCTAATCATCACATCTCCTCTTAACCTAGCTTCTATTACTCTTTCCCATATCTTCATGCTGTGACTGATCAACTTTATACCTCTGTAGTTGCTACAGTTCTGCACATCACCCTTGTTCTTGAAAATTGGTACCAGTATACTTCTTCTCTACTCCTTAGGCATCCTCTCGCTTTCCAAGATTGTGTTGAACAATCTAATTAAAAACTCCACTGCCCTCTCTCCTAAACATCTCCATGCCTCCACAGGTATGTCATCAGAACCAACTGCCTTTCCACTCTTCATCCTCTTCATAGCTGCCCTCACTTCCTCCTTGCTAATTCACTGTACTTCCTGATTCACTATCCCCACATCATCCAACCTCCTCTCTCTCTCATTTTCTTCATTCATCAACACCTCAAAGTACTCCTTCCACCTTCTCAGCAAACTCTCCTCACTTATCAGCACATTTTCAACTCTATCCTTGAATGCCCTAACTTGCTGCACATCTTTCCCAGCTCGGTCCCTCTATCTAGCCAATTGGTACAAGTCCTTTTCTCCTTCCTTAGTGTCTAACCTCTCATACAACTCAACATATGCTTCTTCCTTTGCCACCTCTCTCTTCGCTTTACGCTGCATCTCCTTGTACTCCTGTCTACTTTCTTCATCTCTCTGACTATCCCACTTGCTCTTTGCCAACCTCTTCCTCTGTATAATTTGCTGAACTGCCTCATTCCACCACCAAGTCTCCTTGTCTTCCTCCCTCTGTCCTGATGACACACCAAGTACCTTCCTAGCTGTCTCCCTCACTATTTCTGCAGTGGTTGCCCAGCCATCCAGCAACTCTTCACTACCACCCAGTGCCCGTCTTAACGCCTCCCTGAACCCCACATAACAGTCTTCCTTCTTCAACTTCCACCATTTGATCTTTGGCTCTGCCTTCACCCGCTTCCTCTTCTTGGTATCCAATGTCATCCTACAGACCAACATCCGATGCTGCCTAGCTACGTTCTCCCCTGTCACCACCTTGCAGTCTCCAATGCCTTTCAGATCATGCCTTCTACATAAGATATAGTCCACTTGTGTGCACTTTCCTCCACTCTTGTATGTCACCCTGTGTTCCTCCCTCTTCTTGAAATATGTATTCACCACAGCCATTTCTATCCATTTCACAAAATCCACCACCATCTGTCCTACCATATTTCTCTCCTTGACACCATACCTACCCATCACCTCCTCATCACCTCTGTTCCCTTCACCAACATGTCCATTGAAGTCCGCTCCAATCACCACTCTCTCCTCCTTGGGTACCCTCTCCACCATGTCATCCAACTCACTCCAGAATTCTTCTTTCTCTTCCATCTCACACCCAACTTGTGGGGCATATGCACCGACAACATTCATCAATACACCTTCGATTTCCAGGTTCATACTCATCACTCTGTCTGACACTCTCTTCACCTCCAGCACACTGTTGACATACTTTTCCTTCAGAATCACCCCTACCCCATTTCTCCTCCCATTTTCACCATGGTAGAAGAGTTTGAACCCACCTCCGATACTCCTGACCTTACTCCCCTTCCACCTGGTCTCTTGCACACACGGTATACCTACCCCCCTTCTTACCATCATATCAGCCAGCTCTCTCCCTTTACCAGTCATAGTGCCAACATTCAAAGTTCTGACTCTAAGCTCCACACTCTTACCCCTCCTCCTCTCTCGCTGCCTGTGGACATGCCTTCCCCCTCTCTTTCTCCTTCGCCCAACAGTAGCATAGTTTCCACTGGCACCCTGCTGGTTAACAGTACCGGTAGCGGTTGTTGGTAACCTGGGCCTCGACTGATCCGGTATGGAAATCTTATTTATGATCAGCATATTTGATTTCGCAAAGATTTTATATATATATATAAAATCCAGTGATTCAAGTAAATTCTTTATGAGACAGTATAAGCCTGTTTCATGCTATAAACAATCATCAGCTGTCAATAAAGTTATTGGTTATTACAATAAAGGTAACTTTATTGTAATAACCAATTATTGTAATAACCAATAAAGTTATTGGTTATTACAATAAAGGTAACTTTATTGACAGCTGATGATTGCTTATGGCATGAAAAAGGCTTGTACTGTCTCATAAAGAATTTCCTTGAATCACTGGATTATTTTGCTCCTTATTTGTTGAGCACGTTTCCCACTGTTGAGTGTTTCATTTAACAAAGATATATAGATATATATATAACAACCCTGTTTCATGCCATAAGCAATCATTAGCTGTCAACAAAGCCACATGGGAAAGAACATAACATATTAACTGCCTCGTCATGCACATCATGTGTACAATGTCCAATGGCGAAAGGGGAGGTGCCTACATTCAAAAATTCAAAAACATGTGATCGCTAAACATCCAGTAAGTGGGGTGGAGGGGTTGCATACAAGGTTAATGGTATTTGTCTACTGGCATCATTTATTTATAATTACAAAATAGGTGCTTATATCTATGTCTGCAACTGCTAGCTAGTTCATTCCTGTTATTCAATGTAGACATTTCTGGTTTGCAAATGATAAAATATTTTCAGCTACACATAGATTGCACATTTTACTACTGGTTGAATATGCTTTGTTTTTTGAGAGAATTTTCCAGGTGGTTGAATAATTAATTTTTCTGTCCACCAATGACCACATATAATGGCCTACAGATGTTACATTATTTAAACAGTTGTTTCTAAAGCTACACGTGTGCATTAAACTGCTTTTTGAATGTTCCCTCTGTGAGAAAGACATATGTCTCTATTTTGCCATTGTCATTTCTTGTCACCGTAGCTTGGTAGATAACTCCTTTGTCTGACATTTTCTTTCGAGGGGGTGAGTCATATATATATATATATATATATATATGTATATATATTTTATTTTTTTTATTTTGATATACTATATTAATCCCCATGGGGAAATTCCTCTCTGCATTTAACCCATCCTAGCTGTGTAGCTAGGAGCAGTGGGCAGCCGCCGTGCAGTGCCTGGGGACCAACTCCACTTCATCTTGTCTTGCCTCGGTCAGGGGCACAGACAGGAGTATTAACACTAGCATGCATGTCTTTTTGATGGTGGGGGAAACCGGAGGACCCGGTGAAAAACTGCTACAGACACAAGGAGAACATGCAAACTCCACACAGAGGACGACCTGGGATGACCCCAAAGGTTGGACAACCCCGGGGTTCAAACCCAGGACCTTCTTGCTGTAAGGTGACAGCGCTAACCATCGCCGGTTCGAATCCCTGTGTTACCTCCGGCTTGGTCGGGTGTCCCTACAAACAGAATTGTCCGTGCCTGCGGGTGGGGAGCCGGATGTGGGTATGTGTCCTGGTCGCTGCACTAGCACCTCCTCTGGCTGACTGGGGCGCCTGTTCGGGAGGAGAGGGAACTGGGGGAAATAACATGATCCTCCCACGCTCTACATCCCCCTGGTAAAACTCCTCACTGTCAGGTGAAAAGAAGCGGCTGGTGACGCCACATGTAATGGAGGAGGCATGTGGTAGTCTGCAGCCCTCCCCGGATCGGCAGAGGGGCTGGAGCACTGACTGGGATGGCTTGGAAAAGTGGGGTAATTGGCCGGATATAATTGGGGAGAAAAAGGGGGAACCCCCCCCCCCAAAAAGGAATGCAACTTCCACGTATCAAATGGCAGCAAGACAAATAAACAGATATGTAAGTCAGTATGTAAGTAAATAAATGAATAAATAAATGAGAACCTGAAGATTGCTTGTAATCTCTTCGAGGGTATCAGGGATAAATCTCAGCTGCTTCATCAGACAGCACAATGCTATTGCAACCTGAGTTGCATACATTGTGTTGAGACTGAATGGAGCAGCAAATTACTTCAGTACTACAAAAGTATCCTGATACCAAACCTTCTCCATCATACCAAAAATTCAGGGGTATGTTGGTATCGAAGAAAACATTTTGAAAATCACAAGTTTAAATAGGCCTGTCTCTGGCATACCCACCTTAGAAGAATGACAAAAGAAAAGAGAATTATAATTAATTAATACCCACATTGTATTATTTTGATAAGAATGTAATGACACATATGGGAATCTCCGGATCGAATCCCCGTGTTATATCCAGCTTGGTCGGGCGTCCCTACAGACACAATTGACTGTGTCTGCGGGTGGGAAGCCACATGTGGGTGTGTCTTGTTCGCTGAACTGGCGCCTCCTCTGGTCGGTCGGCGTGCCTACTCAGGTGGGAGGGGGAACTGGGGGGAATAGCGCGATCCTCCCACGTACTATGTCCCCCTGGCGAAACTCCTCACCGTCAGGTGAAAAAGAAGCGGCTGGCGATGCCACATGTATCGGAGGAGACGTGGTAGTCTGCAGCCCTCCCCAGATCGGCAGAGGGGGTGGCACAGCGACCGGGATGGCTCAGAGAGCAGGGTGATTGGCCAGGTACAATTGGGGAGAAAAAAGGGGTGGGAGGATGTAATGACACTACTTACAAGTTTGAGAGTTTTTTTTTTTTTTTTTAAATGTACTCGCTACGCTATTTCATGAGTTTGCTCCTGTACTGTGGACGGTTCCAGGGTTGTAATCGTTTCCTGTGTTCTTTGCTGTGGACTGTTGATAACACTTGGTGCCGCGGTACTTGGTCAAGTATGGTATCACAACATCGAGGTAAGGCTGTGTACCAGGACAGCTTTAGACTGACAGAAACAAGAAAAGGCATGTGGACAGGCAATTTTCTTTTCAGCTATTGAAACAAGTCCAACATTGTTTTTTTTTCTTTTTTCTTTTTTGTGCTGGTGGTGTGAAGGCTGGTATAATTTTTTGCTATACAAGTCAGCCAACTGAAACAGCCATTTCCATGGCGACAGAGATTTTGGAAGTGATGGCTTCGAGGTACACCAGGGGTGACGACAAGCATTTGAATAGTGTTGCGCAAGCCCCTGATTCCCATTTACATTTAAAAGAGGAAATGTACCTCATAGCCCAGAACTCTTTCAGGGGTGAAGGAGAGAGCCTGCCAGTTCACTTCAATCTCAGAGGCTGAGACACTTCTGGCCCAAACTCCCCCTGGCATCCCACTTGGCTCTGAAAAGAGACAACAGATGAGGGCTTTACTGCGCTCTTTCTCACAGCACAAACACAAACTGAGAGAATTGCCTTTCAATTTCACATTTATAATCAAGCATTGTCTTAATGGTAGCATTTTTCTTCTTTCTTGCAAATCCCTCTTAAATCATTGCAACTTGTAACTGTAAGTACATGGAGACAGAATGACCATTATTTACAGTATCAAATTGTAAAGGTCCAGTACGCTACCCCAGTTCATTTCAGACTGATGTCTTTTGCTTTCTGAGTGGCAGTGTGGATGTAAACAATCACTGGTTTTCACTCTGGTCTGATGCACACACACACACACACACACACACACACACACACACACACACAAACTCATATTATATATATATATACATATATACACACACACACACACACACACACACATATATATATATATATATATATCCAAGCTGCTTATCCCAATTGGGGTCGCGGGGATGCTAGAGCCTATCCCAGCAGTCATTGGGCGGCAGGCGGGGAGACACCCTAGACAGGCCGCTAGACCATCACAGGGCCCACACACACACACACACACACACACACACACACACACACACACACACACACACACACACACACACACACACACACACACACACACACACACACACACATTCACATCTAGGAACAATTTTATTAAGGCTGATTCACCTGACCTATATGACTTCGGACTGTGGGAGGAAACTGGAGCACCCGGAGGAAATCCACACAGACACAGAGAGAACATGCAAACTCCACACAGAGGACACCCCGTGATGACCCCTAAGGTTGGACAACCCCGGGGTTCGAACCCAGGACCTTCTTGTTCTGAGGCGACTACACTAACCACTGCGCCACTGTGTTTGTTTGTGTTTGTTTGTGTGTGTGTGTGTGTGTGTGTGTGTGTGTGCGTGTATACAAATATATATACACACACACACGCATATATATACACACACACACACACACACACATATATATATATATATATATATATATATATATATATATATATATAAAAGCTTCTTCTTACGCCACTTAAAGGAGTTCTTGAGAATTCATTCGTCACAAGTCCCTTTTATATATTTACCACATTTTCTCCCACCCAGCGAATACTCTAAAACTCGTGAATGATATTTTATTTATGGCCTTTATTCTTCATAAAACAAAACCAGCATTGAAACCCGCCAAACATTTCACCCTCGTTGACTTACCTATCTCTGCAGAGTAAATGGTGACCACAGGACTGAAAGGACCCTGTCCTTTGCTGTTGTAAGTCCCAACCTTGACATGGAAAGGGGAGAAGGGTGCAATGCTGTCATTGCGGTAAACGTAGCGGGAGGCCCCGGGGGCAGAGGTGGCCACGTGCGTCCAGGTTACCTCTCCAAAGGCGCGGAAAGCTATGATGTAACCAAAGCTCTCACCGTTCTGCAGTTCTTCGGGGACAGGCTGAGAGTGAAACACAAAACTATAGTGATATTAAAACACATACAAACCACTCACGTTCAACCCACCGCTGGGCTGACACAATCACTGCCCAATCTCACGGTGCTGGGAGAAGTGTGCTTCCCGCAAATTGCTTTTTCTTACCCACCTGAATAAATGAAATGAGGAGTAAAATGTCGTTTAAAAGAAGGAGAAAAAAGGAAAGACAGAGCTCATTACGAAATGTCCCTGCAGCTTTTAAAATGGAAAGTTATTTCAGCATTAAGTGAAATTACACTACTAAAATAATTGAACTATGGTAGCTTGAGCTATATAATGACTTCTTTAACATTTACAATTCTGTTCAGCGGTCAGGCTGTTTCGCTTCACCGCAAGATTTTTTTTTTTTTGTTCTTTTGCATCACAGGTTAGAGTGAACAATACTCATTCTTCCCACATCCAAGCCTTGTAAATGACGGGCAATCTATCCGTCAGATTCAGCGTTCAGTGTTGCTACAGCCGTACACTGAGGCTCCTTAACCAAGAAATTACAACTGTCGGCAGGACAGATTTCAGTTGGCCGACATTTTACGACACCCACAAGCCAAATAAGAGCAGTGGCTTTGAATTAGGATGAAATAATAAGCACCTCATTCAGCGTTATGAAAATAAGCCTGACTGCATTTGGGGTGAGGAACGGGCAGCGGCATAAGACTGATGACTTACCTCCCATGTGATGACCAGCTCGGATCTGCTGCCACCCCCTCCACCCACTTCACCTGGCGCTGCATCAGGAACTACACAACACAGGTCATGTTCACTCTTTCTTATCAAAAGATACACTTTTGGGTTTGTGAAAAGCACGGTTTTGATGATGTTATCAACAAATGGTTTACATACAAGATACAACAAATTTTATTTGTACAGGCAACAAGTACATTGGGATTCTTGTGCAGCATTCTCAGTCAGATCAATAAAAGCAATTTAAATCCTAATCCGTTATCATTCATCAACATAAATAATCCAGTATCAACATAAATACTAATCCATAGAGAACTGGGAGTTAAAGGTGCAGAGTTTTTCGATTGTGGTCAGACGGAGCAACTTGTAAGTAAATGCATGTACCTGCATCCTCCGTTCTGGTCTTGAGTGAAGTGGGGCTTGGCTCTCCGACTCCAACACTGTTTTTGGCAAGCACCCGAAACTCATACTCCACCCAGGCATTAAGATCCACAACAGTAGCTGTTAGTGTGTTGCCATCGATCACTTCAGGGACTGTGGAAAGGGAAACACATTTTATGCTCCAATAGCAATTCATTACTTGAAAAAAAAAAGTTTCAAGAGATTCCTAAAATTAAGCTTTAAATAAAATGTAACAGTTTAAAATTATTTCTCAATTGACCAATTTAATAATTAATTTAGATGGCGTTTCATCTGTGAAGATGTTACTCATCTGGGATCATTACTTTAATTTGCCCCTAATTAAAATACCCATGTGCAAAATTTCCCCAGCCACCAGGCAAAGACAAATATTTTCAAAACGAGAATCTGGCACCCCCACAGCCGAATGGTTAGAGCATGGTCGCAACTGTTGCCGGTTCGATTCCAGCCGGGGACCTTTGTTGCATGTCATACCCCTCTCTCTCTTCCTGTCTGCCCTTCACAGTCGCTGTCTAATAAAGGTAAGAAATGCCCCCCCCTCAAAAAAAAGGAAAAAACTAGAATTTATCATGATCATAAAAGAGGTGGTGGTAACAGGGAACAGCGAGCAGCAGAATTCATCTTCAGGGGGAAGACCTGTGCACAACACATCACTGGGCAAACACCCTGCTGTGGTGTCCACGAGCAAGTCACCGATTCCCTGTCAGATTAAGGGGTAGTTCTCTATACATCAGCGTTTCTCCATCTTTTTTGCTCATGATCCCAATAAATGCAGTGATTCCTACTGGCAGCCCTGACATAGACACGAACACATAAAACTAGGAACTGTGACACCAATTAATTATTTTTTTTTAATTTCCATTTTTCATGCTTTTGTATGGAGTTCTGAGAGTGAAAAATACTGTTTCATGAGAGAAAAGCATACATTACAAAGTTTAAACACATGATCCTGCGTTTCTTTTTGGGGAGGGGATTTCCCCCCCTTTTTCTCCCCAGTTGTACCTGGCCAATCAGCCCGCTTTCTGAGCCATCCCAGTCACTGTTCCACCCCTTCTGCTGATCCGGGAAGGGCTGCAGACTACCACATGCTTCCTCCATTACATGTGGGGTCACCAGCCACTTCTTTTCACTTGACAGTGAGGAGTTTCGCCAGGGGATGTAGAACGTGGGGGATCATGCTATTCCCCCCAGTTCCCCCTCCCCTCGAACAGACGCCCCAACAGACCAGAGGAGGCGCTAGTGCAGCGACCAGGACACATACCCACATCTGGCTTCCCACCCTCAGACACAGCCAATTGTGTCTGTAGGGATGCCCGACCAAGCCGGAGGTAACACGGGGATTCGAACCGGCGATCCTGTGTTGGTTGGCAACAGAATAGACCCCTATGCTACCCGGACGCCCCTATGTTTCTACATTAGTTTTTCACATCCCATGAATCAATCTTAGCGACCTTTTCAAAACATCTCTTGACCCCCAGGTTGAAAACTGCTGATGACCCTATGCTCTGAACGCTGGGTGGAGGTAAAAAAAAAAGGGGGGGCAATAAAAAAGGAACTTTTTTATGGGGATCATTGAAGCATGAATTCCTCATTAGATGCAAACACTTCCATAGGTTGCGTACCTGTGTTCACCCTCTGCCATCCCACGGTGAAAGGGTTCCTGGTTTGGATGAGGTAGTTGGTGATAGGGCTGCCGTTGTCCCTGCCAGGGCTCCAGGCCAGCTGGGCTGTGCTGTCTGTAACTTCCTCCACGGTCACTGTCTCCGGGGGGCCAGGCGGGCCTGACCCATTTAGAGGAATAAGTTTTGTGAGCTACCCCACACATGCAGAGTTACAGACCCACACATCTAAGAACGCGCGCGCGCGTGTGTGTGTGTGTGTGTGTGTGTGTGTGTGTGTGTGTGTGTGTGTGTGTGTGTGTGTGTGTGCGTAAACACATGCATTTATGGAATGTATCCAGGAACTGAGGCACAACCAAAAACATACAGAACTCCCTATGCTTGGCAAAAAGCCTCTAGACCTCAAGAGCATAAAAACTAATATTAGCATGCAAGAGCAACACCACGAGAAAAAAAAAATTTACGATCACGTAAAACTATTGCCCTTCACAGGGAATTAAAAGTTAATTCAAGATTTATTCTCCGATATTCAACTAACTTGTAATCTCTTTTTTCGTGGTACTCCTGGTAATTGATCAATGAATCAGCAGACTGAACTGGTTGGAGGGAAGTCAAATTAAAAGGTACAGGATGAAAACCAGCCTTGAAGCCCTGAAGGGACCTGAGTTTTATCATTTATTTTCATTATCCCACCAATTAGGCAGTGTGATGTTTTACTTTACCCTCATCTTCCATTTCCTGTTCTAATGCAGGTGTCTGCTCATCAGAAATAATAGACCACCAGAGAGCTGTGAGGCAGCAGCCAGCAAAAATGCTGCTAGCACCGCTCACACTCCTCATTGCCTCTGAATTGGATGCTAAAGCAGATTGGATTGTGAAGCAAAATATTCAAATCCACTGGAGGCTTTCTTTAAAATAACAAATTAGCCGCAAAAATGTGCTAGATATAATATCTGCTGAAAGCCTTTGAAGGCAAAAATATGGATTATTTAATTGCATGTCTCCACAAAATTCAACACCTAGTATACAAAACACTGCTGGACCCCTTTATTTTTCAGTTACCGACAACCTTTGTATGCTCAATATATAGTATCCTTAATATAGAGGCCCAGGTTTTAGTTCAAGATATTGATCTGTGTAAAACTCATTAGCAGTTCTTGATAAAAAAGCTTTAATACGCTGGCCTCATTAATACATATTAATGGAACACACAATCAAGGATCAATTCCTTATCCTCTTAATTATATTTCCTTGGCTGAGGCGAGAGGCTGTTGTCAGTATCTTAGGGGTGTTAAATAATCTCTTATTGAAATGGACAGACTGTCTGGGCTTTTATTGTAGACTCAGCACAGGGGGGAAATGAAAATCTGGCCTTGTTTTTAATACCCACAGCCATGGTTATATTTTCATCTGAAGTCAAATTCAACAAAATAAGTAAAATATCATATGACTAAAAGTTAGTTTGTTTCCCCTCCGAATATTTAAAATGTATGCAAACTACAACATCTTAATATAGGGTGTGTAGTGGGTCTGTAGGCTTCTGACGAAAAACGCAATTGTGAGTGATTACCCTCACTGCCTGGATTTGTTTCATGGTGGCTGCAGTGTTTTCCACAATAATAACACCACTCTCATCAAAAACATAAAAACCTTGAGTGCAGAGGCGAAACTACCATATATGCAGGTAATGCAGCCGCATTGGGGCTCACAACAGTCTGTGGCCTGCATGCACGGACCCCTCTTTAACTTGCCACTATTGTTTCAAAGATCTCAAGCACTGGGTCTACGGTATGGTATGTTAAAAAATGTGCAAAGTGTGCCCATGCATAGACCTGCGTACTACTGCATAGCAAAATCCACACAGAAGAGTTAGCTAGTTGGCGAAGTGTCAAGACTGCACTGCGAAAAGCCTGGAGAGTGCACCTATGATGTAAGTAGAACCTATTTATTATTTATTTGACCAACCTACACACTTGTGTTTTGTCTTTATAAGGCCTATGCCCAGACACAAATAATGTTGCCAATGTGCAAGTGTGCTGTCACCGATTGTTTTCATCTGTGTCAAGGTGTGCTGTCACAATTATGTTTTTATCTGTGTCAAGGTAGGCTGTCACAATTATATTTTCATCTGTGTCAAGGGGCACTGTCACCAATTATTTTTTCATATATGTCAAGGGGCACTGTCACCAATTATGTTTTCATACGTGTCAAGGGGTGTTGTCACGATTATGTTTTCATATGTGTCAAGGTGCGCTGCCACCAATTATGTTTTCATACATGTCAAGGGGCACTGTCACCGATGTTTTCATCTGATATGGTGCTCCAACAAGTAGGCTAGTCTATCACTATCTTGACCTTGCTATTATGACTCCTCTTCTATAGCATGACAGTTTCCTATCATTTCATTTAGCTTCAACTGTACAGTACATTTCACTGTTGCTGGTTGTTTTAAAGCTGCGTGCTTTCACTTCTTTCATTCACTACTGACATTATGTTGTGTAATGTCTGATTGTGATGGGCAGGTTGGGGCCCATTTGACCATCTTGCATTGTGGTCCAGCGGTGACTTGTTACGCCTAGGGTTGAGTGCGCACACTTGACTGTCCATGAAAATAATAAAATGCACAAGCTATGACCTCTAGCAATGGCCACTGCCAGTGGGGTGTTTGTGAAACACTCTTCAGTGCGATCTAAAGTGGCATTCTCCATTGTTCAGTAAGAAAGGCCCATGATCGCTCAGACTTCTTGTGTTAGTGGTGATTAGCATTGACCTTTACTCTCTACAAGATCAGTGGTGAAAAACAATAATAGAAACAGCATTGTGTAAAATTACTTAGTAATCGTCACTGAAGGAGGATATTTCAGTACGAATTTTTGTTATTATCACCCTATCCTTTATATATGACCAAGCTCAACACAATCTGTAAAGATAAAAACTTGGGATGAAGTCAAAAATGCCACTGCTCTGCACCATCATAATAGCAACTCTTCTATACGGTGCAGAATCCTGGACCCTAACAAAAGCTATGGCGAAAAAAATACAAGCCGTTGAACTTAAGAGCACGCAGAAGAACGCTGCAAATCCCATACACAGCGCACATTACCAACATTGAAGTGCTGAACAGAGTTAAGGAAGCTGTAGGTCACCACGATAGTTTACTGACAATGGTAAAAAAAAGGAAATTAAACTGATTTGGCCACATTTGCCGAACGGAAAGGACACTTGCAAAGGACATCCTGCAAGGCCTGGTAGAAAGGACTAGGAAGAGAGGGAGACCGAGAAAAACCTGGGTAAACAACATCAGAGAATGATTACAGATGAGTGTAGTGGAGGTGGTGAGAGCTGCGATGGATAGGGAATGGTGGAAGAGACTTGTTGAGGCATCAGCTGTGCTCCTATGACCTCCATAGGTTACAGAACTGATGATGATGATGATCCTTTATATCAGGTCACTGATATAATGTATGCCATCAGTACAGTGCAAAGGATATCATATACTGCTTATAAATATAGGCATAAGCTTGACTGATATAGCTTATCAAATGCTGAAGAAATTTTATGCTCGAAAATTGCAGCCCTTACCTCTTGAACTTTGTCTGTTTGTTTGTGTGTGTGGTGGGGGTGCACACACATTTGTTTCTGTGCATGTGGGAGGAGGATGTGCTACCATGTGTGGACATACTGTATTACTGCACTCAGACTAACTATGTTGACTATCATGCATGATGGTGTATGGTTTCCACCTCACACCCTACAGACATTTTGATAATAATCTGGAGCTGCAATCATGTCGCATGAAGCCACTTCTGGCCAAGGTGACGTACTGCTATTCAGGTTCACACTTTCTTGTTTGATCCAAGGAGTGACATGAATGACAGCTGTCATGATCAGGCAGCTCAAAGTGCACATCCTGATTCAGCCTGACCAGAGCTATCTCCAGTTGCTGCTATGTATTCTAGTTACATGGACAAAGTGGTACCTCAGTGTGAGAGACAGGTTTATTTCCATTTACTTTTCTTTCTTTGGGAAGAGATACCCATCTATCCATCCATACATTATCTGAACCGCTTAGCCTGCTCTCAGGGTCGCAGGGATGCTGGAGCCTATCCCAGCAGTCATTTGGTGGCAGGCGGGGAGACACCCTGGACAGTCTGCCAGGCCATCGCAGGGCAAAATGTCTTAAATTCAATTTTATAAATAGTAGGCCTTAAAAAGCCTTAAATTGTCTTAAAGTTGAATTCATGGGGTTTTCATTTCATCTGTTTATTTTTGTAATAAAAATGTTGTAAAATTCTTGGTCTACTGAACCTGATACTGTCTTTATATTTAACCTGCTGGGAACATGCCTATTGTAGATAAACCAAACTCACTTTACTTGTCTGTCATACTCACCTGTAGAGAATTTTAGGTTCTTGGCGCACAAGGCGGGGCAACAGACAGATGTCACACAGCCAACTACAGCATTGCAGAGATACCCTTCAATGCCATTTGCTTATACTATCTGAATATACCAGACTAGGCAATTGAGGTACCCTTAGGAGATTAAGACATGGATTCAACCTTTTCAAATCTTGACACCAAAATCACCCCCCCACCTAACATGACATTTAACAGAGTTGCTTGGTGTCCATTTGCTGGGCTATTTGGCCTATCGATCATGGATAGAAACATTACTGCTCCAGCCTCTCATTTTGTACACTTCCTTTGCTACAAATCTTCCACTCTCCACAAAAGTAGAAAAGCATTTCTATTTTGTTCAACCCAGTCATTCCTCTTGTTGAACATAATGTATAATGGGACAAGATCAGGCATAAAAATTGCACTGTGCGCTGCTCTGTGGGATACAATGCTGCAAAGTAATATTCAGGAAAAAAAAAATGCATATATCCCCCTCACCTTTTTTCGGGGGGTGGGGGTGGTGTCTTCCTCAAGCTCAGGTCATCTACCAGGGGCCAGGAAATTTGAGGGTTCTGTGCAGTACATTAGCTGTTCCTAGGACCACACTCTTCTGGACAGAGACCTCAGACGTTGTTCCTGGAATCTGTGGAGCCACTCTCCCAGTTTGGGGGTGACAGCCCCCTAGTACTCCTATTACCACTGGGATTACAGTGGATTTCACCATCCACATCCAATCTAGTTCATCTTTCTGCCCTTGGTCTCTAGCTTCTCATGCTCTTTCTTTCTAATGTTGCCATTACTCGGGATTGCTGCATTGATCACTACTGCTGTCTTCTGTTCCTTATCAACAACCACAATGCCTGGGGTGGTTAGCCAGCACCTGCTTGTCAGTCTGGAACTTGAAGTCCCACAGGATCTTAGCTCTGCCATTCTTAACCACCGTTGGCCGTGTCTCCCATTTGGACTTCGAATCTGCATTCACTACAGATGTTCCTGTACACTATCCCAGCCACTTGGTCATGTCTGTCAGTGTACGCTTTCCCAGCTAGCATTTTACATCCTGCTACTAAGTGTGGGACTGTCTCAGTAGCATCTTTGCACAGCCTGCATGTTGGGTTGCATGTTGGGCATGCTAGTTTTGTCTCTGACATGACAAAACTAGCATTCTTCAGAGCATTTGTTGAAAGTATCCTACTTTATGGGTCGGAGACATGGACCATGAAAAAAGATCTTCAGGCGAGACTTGACGGAACATACACACGCCTTCTTATGAGAGTTAAGAACATCTCCTGGCGGGAGAACAAAACCAAAGCTGAAATCTACGGTGATACACCACCTATCTCAACCACGCTTGCACAGAGGAGAGTGAGTTTTGCAGGACATTACGATAGAGCAAAAGATCAGATTATATCCGATCAGGGGTGGAAATTAACTTTTTTGTCCACCTGCCACTGTGGCTGGTGGATTCCAAAATCTACCAGCCACTCAATTTTTTTACCAGCCACTTTCTTGTTTTTTTTATAAATTTTCCCTTTTTTTCTCCCAATTTAGTGGCCAATCGATCCCACCCTCGTACTGCATCTTTCGGGCCGGCAGTCTCGAAGGAGACCGCCTCCCCACTTTCGTGACAAGGCGACTCCAGGCCGAACCACTGTTTTTTCCGACACACACAGAGACGCATTCACGTGACGAACACAAGCCGACTCCGCCCCCCTCCCGAGGACAGCGTTGCCAATGATTGCTGCTTCATCGAATCCGGCCATAGTCGTATCTGACGAGACCGGGGCGCGAACCCCGGTCCCCAGTGGGCAACTGCATCGACACAAAGCCGATGCTTAGACCGCTACACCACCGCGGACCCCCACTTTCTTGTTTTAACCGGCAGTGTGTAACTGCATGTGAAAAATAATAAAACAAGATCTACAATATTCAAGCAATAGGCTATTTTAAATATTTAAACTCTTAAAATACTATTTTCAAAATCTAGTTTACTCTTCTATGGTTTTCAAAATTGTGTACACTGTGGCGGACACTAGGGGCTATGCCTCTCACCCAGCAGGACTGTGAGCTGGGGGCGTGGTTTACGTTCCCGGGCTCGCCGGGGCAGGGTTGTTCCTGCGGCAGTTGGTTTTTGGAGTTGAGGAATAAACATCAAACTCGCCTTGGTCTCATGTGTTTTTCCTCATTCCTGCCACATTGGTGACCCCGACGTGATATGTTTGGAGCAGAAGATGTGTGTGAATCCACTTCGGCCACGCCGCCCCAACTCTCTCAGCCGGCCGTTTTCGCCGCGGCTGTGAAGCTCCCAGAGTTCTGGCAGAGCGACCCGGCCTCGTGGTTCCAGCATGTCGAGGCGCTGTTCCACCTGCGTGGAATCTCCGCGGACGACTCCAGATACTATCTGGTCGTCGCTGCGCTGGATCAGCAGTCCACACGCCGGGCCATGCAGCTGTTGCGCGCCCCTCCGCAACACGATAAATACGTCGCCCTCAAACATCTTCTGCTCCGGAGGTACAGCCTATCTGCCGCAGAGAGGGCAGATAGAATCCTTTCCCTATCCGGTTTGGGCGACGGGACGGCTGTGGATCTCATGGACAATATGCTGTCGCTGCTAGGCTCAGACGAAGGTGGATTCCTTTTCCCGCACGTTTTCTAACGCCAGCTTCCGTCTCCTGTGCGCGCGGCTTTGGCTAACTCCCCGTGTCTGGCCGCTGGTGACTGCCGAGGTTTGGCTGAGGAGGCCGATCGGGTCCTGCTGGCTACCAGACGGTTCTCTGTGCAGAGTGTGGCATCGGAGCCTCTGCAGCCGACGTCGGAGGACGCGGACCCGGCAGTGGTGGCTGGAGTGACTGCCCGGAGACGGCGCGGGAGAGGCCTCTGTTTCTTCCACCAGCGGTTCGGCGGCAAAGCGAGGCGCTGCGTCCCTCCGTGCACGTTTGAGACGGCGGGAAACTCCAGGGCCAGCGCTCAGTAGCAGCTGTGGGCGCTGGCGGACGTAGTGAGCTGCTCTTCATTAAGGACACGATGTCAGGAAGACGGTTTCTGGTGGACTCAGGCTCGCAAAAGAGCCTACTCCCTGCTGCTAAGACAGACAGGTCGGCCGAAGGCGGCGGCCCACAGTTAAGTGCAGCTAACGGTTCGTCCATTGCGACGTTTGGCACAAGGTTGTTGACTGTTTGCTTCCACGGGCGCCATTTTGAGTGGGACTTTGTAGTGGCCGCCATTACTGTTCCTATTATCGGCGCGGATTTTCTGTGTGCTAATGGTCTGCTGGTTGATGCTTTAAACCGCCGTTTAATTGATGCTGTGTCTTTCGCCACTGTTCCGTGCGAGACAAGGGGAGCCGGGCCGTTAACACACGCTAACTTTTTAGCATTAGGGGATGTTTTTCAGCGCTTGCTGGCGGATTTTCCATCGGTGACTACACCTGCCTTTTCCACCGCGGTTACTAAACACGGGGTAGAACATTTCATTCCCACTCTGGGACCACCAGTTTTTGCGCGCGCGCGGCGCCTCGACGCGGTAAAATTGGCTAAAGCCAAGGAGGAGTTCGCCATCATGGAGCGTCTGGGTATAGTGAGGCGTTCCAACAGCCTGTGGGCCTCGCCACTTCACTTGGTGCCCAAGGCGGATGGGTCGTGGCGGCCTTGCGGCGATTTTTGCCGCCTGAACAACGTCACCGCCAATGACCGCTATCCCATCCCACACATACAGGACTTTTCCATACGCCTGGCAGGTACCACTATTTTCTCTAAGGTGGACCTGGTGCGCGGCTATCATCAGGTTCCCGTGCGCGCAGAGGACGTGCCCAAGACCGCAGTGATCACCCCGTTTGGGCTTTTCGAATTCATGCGCATGCCTTTTGGCTTGAAGGGGGCAGCACAAACCTTTCAGAGGCTGATGGACTCGGTGTTGCGTGACCTTGATTTCGTGCTCATTTATCTCTACGACATATTAGTGGCCAGTCCGTCAGCTGACGAGCACCTGGCGCACCTGAAACAGGTTTTCCGTCGTCTGGACGAACACGGCCTGATAGTAAACCCGGCCAAGTGTCAGTTTGGACTGCTGGTGATTGACTTCTTGGGTCACCGCATTTCGCCGCAAGGCGCGGTCCCGTTGCCTTCTAAGGTGCAAGCGGTGGCAGAATTTCCCCGCCCGGTCTTTGTTAAGGCATTGCAGGAATTCTTGGGAATGGTGAATTTCTATAACCGTTTCCTCCCTCGCGCTGCCCACCTCCTTCAGCCACTTTACGAAGCCCTGCGGCTTAAGAAGGCTAACGACCCTGTCAAGTGGACTCCCGAACAGGTCCAGGCCTTTGACGGAGCTAAGTGCGCCCTGGCCAACGCTGCCCTCCTCGCCCATCCCACACCCACGGCGTCCATAGCTTTAACAACCGATGCGTCTGACATAGCCGTGGGGGCTGTGGTTGAACAGCGTGTGGCGAATGCGTGGCAGCCACTCGCATTTTTTAGCCGCAAACTGCGAGATAGCGAGCGCAAGTACAGCGTTTTTGACCGGGAGTTGCTGGCACTGCACCTTGCAACCCGGCATTTCCGCTTCCTGCTGGAGGGTCGCCCATTCACGGCTTATGTGGATCATAAGCCGCTGACTTTTGCCATGTCCAAGGTGACCGAGCCGTGGTCTGCTCGTCAACAGCGCCACCTAGCGGCGATCTCCGAGTTCACAACGGACATTCAGCATGTGGCCGGGAAGTCCAACCCTGTTGCTGATTGTCTGTCGCGTGTGCTTGTGTGTCCTGTGCACCTCGGTGTGGATTTCTCCGCTATGGCTGCCGACCAGCCCAGTGACCTGGACGTCCTTGCCCTTAGGTAAACGCGTACCGGTCTCAAGCTAGAGGACGCTGTGATGCAGGAAGGCAGTCCTGCCCTCCTCTGCGATGTCTCCACCGGCCGTCCCCGCCCCGTTGTTCCAGTGGCCTGGCGCCGTCGAGTTTTCGATTCGATTCACTCCCTCTCGCACCCTGGAGTTCGGGCATCGGTGAAGTTGGTCGGTTCCAAGTTCGTCTGGCCCGGCCTCCGCAAGGACGTCAAGGGGTGGGCAGCTGCATGTGTAGCGTGCCAGCGCGCTAAGGTCCACCAGCACACTAAATCGCCCCTCGAGCCGTTTCCGATCCCGGCCAGACGTTTCGACCACGTGCATGTGGACCTGGTGGGCCCTCTACCTTCTTCACAGGGTTTTACGCACCTGCTCACAATGGTAGATCGGACCACCAGGTGGCCAGAGGCTGTCCCTCTATCCTCCACAACATCCTCGGATGTTGCACGCGCTTTTCTTTCCTCCTGGGTCGCCCGTTTCGGCACTCCGTCAGATATCACCTCAGACAGGGGCCCCCAGTTCGTGTCAGAGCTCTGGTCGGCACTTGCGCGATCCTTGGGTGTGCAGGTACACCGCACTACCGCGTATCACCCTCAGGCTAACGGGTTGTGTGAACGTTTTCACCGGTCGCTCAAGGCAGCGCTGCACGCTGCGCTATCAGATGGTAACTGGGTGGATCGTTTACCTTGGGTTATGCTCGGGTTGCGTTCGGCTCCTAAGGAGGACCTCGACGCGTCACCCGCTGAGCTGGTGCTCGGTCAGCCACTCCGCGTCCCTGGGGAATTTTTGCCTGGGAGTTCCGCTCCTCGACCCCGTCCGGCCGTTTATCCTTTTTTGTCCGACAGCACTCAGGTTCCAGGCCCCGTTCACCACTGTTTTCCGCGGTCGTTCGTGCCTGCGGAGCTCATGTCGGCTCGTTTTGTTTTTGTACGGCATGATGCTCACCGCTCACCCCTCCAACCCCCATACGATGGCCCATTTCGGGTTCTTGAGACGGGTCCTGAGGGTTTTGTGCTAGATATGGGTGGGCGTAGGGAGCGTGTCACGCTTGATAGGCTTAAACCGGCGCACAGGGTGGCAGGCGAAGTTGCGTTTCCGGCCCAGGTTCCCCGTCGGGGTCGTCCTCCTTCCAGGACCCCGGCAGTGTCTTCACGGGTTCAGCGTTCTGCTTCTCAGCCGGCTTTGGGCTGTGTTTCACCTACTGTTTCGGCTGAGGGACGGCGCAGCCGTTATGACAGGCTGCTTAAGCCTCCAGTGAGACACTAATTTTCTTTCCAGGAGTCCCTTCTGGGTGTTCGGGGGGGGGGGGCTGTGTGGCGGACACTAGGGGCTATGCCTCTCACCCAGCAGGACTGTGAGCTGGGGACGTGGTTTACGTTCCCGGGCTCGTCGGGGCAGGGTTGTTCCTGCGGCAGTTGGTTTTTGGAGTTGAGGAATAAACATCAAACTCGCCTTGGTCTCATGTGTTTTTCCTCATTCCTGCCACAACACTACCTTTAAAACATTTAACATATTTGTCAAAAAATAACCAGTGTATCAGTGCCACCAAAATTCCCTTTATTATTACATAAACCAAGACTGTAACAAGTAGAAGGAATTGTGTAAGTATGGGTCTTAATTCAACACTTAATCTAACGTTAGTAAATGACGATTTACTTGCTAACTACACGTAACGTTAGCAGCTAATGACATTACGTGACAGCTATATTCTGACCTTAATTCAACACTTAATCTAACGTTAGTGAATAGATTTTTTAAAAATTACGATTTACTTGCGTTGCCACACGTAATCTGTAAATGGCCTTCCTTTTTTGGCGAATGCGTGGGCATTTCTAAACAGTAGGCTCATCTTCTCCAACTGGGACGTGTTCATGGCAGCGGTATCCTGTGGGGTCGATTTTCCCTGTACTATCTTTATTACATGGATGTGGCATTTGGATGATTCATGGTCTTTTATGGCTTCCAATTTTAGGTTTTTAGTCCCAACAATGAAACTGTTAGCTTTCTTGTTGGCATCCGAAGCGTGTTGACGACATACCGAACAGAACATTGTCTGGCTTGTCTCCTCGTAAACTAACCAATCACGGGACTCTCTGTCTGCCTTGTCAGTTATTCTCCACTTCTCATTAAAAAAACGTTTTCGTTTCGTCTTCGCCTCTTTAACCTGTGTCTCCTCCTGGGATGTTTTATCTGCAGCCCTCTTAACCCCTGCGATGTAACGCCACATTGTGTTTTCTGGCTCTCTCCTCGTCCTCGAAAATGTCTGTGTGAATTAGCAGACTCGCAAGACAAGCGTCCCTATACTCTGCCTCTGATTGGCTAACCAACGATGGCAACAAGTACTAGCCAATCAGAGGCAGAGTAGGGCGGGTCATAGGGGGGAAAATAAGGCAGATTCGCAACTCAGTATGTCACAAATTGCTACTTTTCTTTACCCGCCACCGTGGCTGGTAGGTTGAGCAAATTCACCCGCCAATACGCAAATCCACCCGCATTTGGCGTGTAGCGGGTGGATTTGCGTATTGGCGGGTGAATTTCCATCCCTGTATCCCAGGGGTCGGGAACCTTTTTGACTGGGAGAGCCATAAAAGCCAAATATTTCTAAATATATTTCATTGAGAGCCATATAGTATTTTTAACGTATAATAAATTAAATATGTCTTACTTTTAATGCGACTTCTGGTGCTGCATGGTTTTGCTGATGGCCTTGTAGTCTGGTTCATACGTGGTGAGGTTGAGCTTCATGCAGGCGTTGAGGCTTCCATCAGTTAAACGTGAGCGTAGGTTGGTCTTAATGTTCCTCATATGCGAGAAAGACTGTTCACATGCATATGTAGAGCCAAACATGGTCAATACGGCAATACTCACACGCTGCATTGTGTGGTATGTCACAGGAAGCTCGTTCCAAGTTTTAAGAATCAGCTGGTCTTCAGGTTGAAGATTTTTAATTTCTGTCCACTTGTGTTCCCTCGCCAGCTCTGCTCGCTGTCGCGCAAGACTTTCCAACTCTCCATTAAGTGACTTGAACTTACTCATCCACATGTCTGATGCCTTCAGGTCAGCAACTTCCAGCTCAAAGTCTCCGATAGAGACCCCGGGGATGCATGTCAGGTCGATTTTGTCCACTGCACACTCATGTGGATGAGTGATGAACTTGAAAAGACCAGTGCGCGCACGAAATTCTCCAAAACGTGCTTTGAATGACTGCAGGAGATTGAACGTAAAGCCAGCTAGCTGCTGGAGATCCAGATGTTGAGTGGAGTCACTTGCTAAGCATGCATCTCTAAATTGTTGCAGTCTTTCAAAGTGCAGAAGACGACCTGTTTCAATGTCCCTGAGAAAGACTTCCAGCTTGCTTTCAAATGCAAACACTGCTTGTTGAAGGGATGAGATTGTATTTCCAATACCTTGCATTTTCACATTGAGCTGGTTCAGATGGCCAGTTATGTCCACGAGATAGTGAAACTGCAGGAGCCAGTCAGTGTTGTCTAGCTCAGGATGCTTGACGCCTTTCATTTCAAGAAAAGTCCGGATTTCACTCAGGCAAGCTGCAAAACGGCTGAGCACCTTCCCCCTTGACAACCAACGCACGTTGCTGTGTAAAAGCAGACCGGGATAATGATTCCCAACTTCTTCTAACAGAGCTTTAAACTGGCGATCATTTAAAGCTCGGGCAACAATAAAGTTGACCACTCGAATGACCAGAGACATCACCTCGCCAAGCTCCTGGCCACACGTCTGAGCGCAAAGCGCCTCCTGGTGCAGGATGCAATGAAAACTTAGGATGGCTCTCTTTTCATGTTCACGGAGAAGCGCTACAAATCCTTTGTTCTTCCCCAACATACAGGGTGCACCATCAGTACAGACAGAAATAAGTTTATCCATCGGTAGTTTTTTTTCTTTAGCAAACTCCATGAAAGACATGAATAAATCCTCTCCTCTTGTTGTCCCTTTCATTGGCAAAACAGCCAAGCTTTCCTCACGCAGTGTGTTTCCTCGACTTGATTTGCCATCATGATGCTACGATCGTGCACAGTTCTTGCTGACAGGGGCATGTCTTTTATTCGTTTGATTATCTTGTCTTTATTTGGGAAGTCATCAAACAGTTCATTGGCCACATCAAGCATGAATGTTTTGGCATACTCGCCATCTGTGAATGACTTTCCATTCCTTACTATTGCCAAAGCCCCCGCAAAGCTAGCGGAATTCCCGTCACCTTGCTTGGTCCACACACGTAGTTGCTGCTGACTCGTCTGCACTCTCCGCTGTAGCTCCTCGCATGCCCTTTTCCTGCTGTCCCCCGCTGGATATTTCGATGCAAATGAAGCATGGTGCGTATCGAAGTGCCGCTTTATATTTGACCGTTTCATCGATGCAATTTTATCATTGCATATTAGACATACCGCAGATCCTGCTCTCTCCACAAATGCAAATTCCTCTGTGCACGCAGCCTGGAATGCACGGTAATCATCGTCTTTTTTTCTTTTCGCCATCTTTTCCGTTACAAGGGTTGAAGCGGATAAACTAGTTGGCTATCTGATAAAATTGATTTCTTCACCTTTACAATGACCCGGACATGCTCGCGAGCCATTGGTTCCCGACCCGACCCACGGGTGACCCGTGACCCGTGAAATTTATCTTCAAAACTAATTTCTGTTTACTTTAAAATGACACAGTATTATTAAGAAATATCACAAGTATTTTAAAATCAGTTCCAAACTGATTTTTTTGAAAAAAAAATAATTTTCAACTCAAAATTGTCTGGGAGCCATATGCCGTCACCGGAAGAGCCATATATGGCTCGCGAGCCATAGGTTCCCGACCGCTGCACTGTATCCGATGCATCGCCCATGTCCGAACAGAGGAAGGCAACCTTTCAACTACATAGACTGTATTCCAAGAGATACTCAAATAAATGTTCAAGACCTACCAAATCAAATGGGAAACAGAGAATACTAGCGTGACGTTGTGAATGCATGCTCAGCTGCATTCGAAGGATGGTGATGATGATGATGTTGGGTCTTGTCTGGTGTGGTAGACCCCTGCCTCAACCGATCTGGTGCTGAGTGCCTGTTCTTGTGCTGCTATGATCAGAGCCTCTGTGCTGTCCTTCAGTCCAGCCTTTTCTAGCCACTAGTAGGATTTCTCGATATCAGCCACGTCTTCCATCTGTCAATAGTACCTCCTATGGAGGGGCTTGGTTTTTCATGATACCTCCTCTTCTTCTTCTTCCCCACTCTGTCTTCTGCTGCCCAAGGTACTCACTCAGCAGTTTGTCCTGGGGGGCCCTCTTTCTCATGTACTCGTGGATGTTCTTTGTTTCATTCTCGATAGTGGCTCTGACTCTCACTAACCCACAGCCCCCATCTTTTTGCTTCTCGTACAGTCTCAGGCAGCTGAATATTGGGTGGAATCCTCTGTGTATTGTGAGGAGTTTCCGCGTCCTGATATCTGTGGCCTTTACCTCCTCTGGCCAGCTTATTATTCCAAATGTGTATGTGATGACTGGTAGGGCATATGTGTTGATGGCTTGGATCTTATTCTTCCCATTGAGCTGACTCCTCAGGACCTGCCTCACTCTCTGGAGTTATTTGGCTGTAGCTGACCTCCTTGCCGCCTACTCGTGGTTTCCATTTGCTTGTGGAATACCCAGGTACTTGTAACTGTCCTGTATACCTGTTATCCTGCCATCTGGTAATTCCACCCCTTCAGTCCTTATCACCTTTTCCTCTTTGTGCCACCATTCGACCACAGTTGTCCAGTCCGAATGACATCCTGATGTCGTCGCTGTAGATCTTGATGAGGTGGATCAGCGAGTCAATGTCTCGCTCATTCCTGGCATACAGCTTGATGTCATCCATGTAGCTATAGCAGAGGCTGATGTTAACTCCACTTCTGAACCTGTATCCATATCCATTCTTTCTGATGATCTGATTGAGGGGGTTCAGGGCTATGCAGAACAGCAGCGGGGATAGTGCATCACCTTGGTATATGCCACATTTGATGGTTACCTGTGTGATTGTCTTTGAGTGGTCCTCTGTTGTTGTTTTCCACTGCTGCATTGAGTTCTTGATGAATGCTATTAGTGTCCTGTTGGCTTTGTATAGTGCCAAGCACTCCAGTAACTATGTGTGTGTGTGTGTGTGTGTGTGTGTGTGTGGGAGGGGGGCTTGTATTATTATTATTATTATTATTATTATCCCATTTCTTTCATGCTTCCTGTTTTACATCCTGTAGAGCCAGGTCCAAACTATGAACCTGAGGCACTATAGGGCAGATGTCACTTGATTGACAGTACTCGTTGTAATATGTGGGCTGTTCCAAGTAGGGCAATCTTCTGGACTGCACAGATGTTGATGTTGCCTGGGTTACGGTTGGTGAATTTTTCCATTCCCTTCTCCATCAGTCCTAGAGCTCCAATGACCGCTGGTGTTGTTTTGGTCTTCATTCCCCACATCCTGTTGATTTCAATCTCAAAGTCTTTGTACTTGGTCAGATTCTCTGTGACTTTCACTGAGGTGTTTTTTTTGGATGGTATTGCCATGTCGATGAGCATGCACCTCTTTTCCTTCCTGTGCTTGATAAAAATGTCGGGCTTGCTGGCTTTTATCTGTCTGTCAGTGTGGATGGGAATGTCCCAGAGGATGGTGACATCATTGTTTTCAGTGACTGTTTTTGGCTGATGTTCTTACCACTTCTCAGTCATCTTGATCTTGTAACTCCTGCGTATCTTCCAGTGCATGTATGCTGCTGCCTTGTTGTGCCTGTATATGTACTCAGTCTTTGCCAGTTCCGGGCAGCCTGAGACAATGTGGTCGATGGTTTCTTTATACATTCCACATATTCTGCATTTTGAGCCTGTTCCATCTTTGGTGATAGGATCTGGTTGCCAGGCGCTGGTCTTGTGCAGCGATTATCAGGCCCTCCGTCTCTGCTTTCGGGTGGTGCATCTTCTCCATGGTCAGCATCTTTCTTGTCTTGGTGTCTAGTCGCTATTAATATTATTATCATCATCATCATCATTATTATATTATGTATTATGTATTATTATTATTATGTAATAATATTGTAACAGTATTAGTATTTTGGCTTCTTCCGGACATGTTCTTGCCAGGGAATTTCCTCTGTTGCCATCAGGGCATCGTTATGTTTTACCTGCTTGTAAAACTACCCGTTATTCTAAATCATTCATTCCCTCTGCAATTCAACTACTAAATGCGCCATAGTTTTTTTTATTATCTGATCATTTTATTGTGTAAACAAAGTTTAGCTAGCCTATAAACATTATTGATTACTTATAGAGCTTGTAGATTTTATTCCACATTTAGCTCCCTGGAATGTTATTATTTATTGTTTGTGTTATTTGTTTGTTTGCATGTTACTGTGTTTTGTGTACAACCTGCTCCAAACAAATTGCCCCCAGCAGGATTAATAAAGTTGTTTGTACTTGTATTGAATCGTTGGCTTTCTTTTAGTCAATCCAGGCTTAGATCAGGTTGGTCTGTCTGGTTTTAAAGTCTTGGGTGACTACTCGATCAACCAGTAGCTGATGCTTTCACCCTCTGGTGATGTTCCCAATTCCTTTCTGAGTTTCACTCATGTATTGACTCATGTGCCCATTGAGCTTAGCTGCTATGATAACTGACAGGATCTTTCATGTTGTTGTGGAGAGGCAGCCAGTAGTTTGAAGGTGTTGTACCCTTGTGGGGATTCTTAATGACCAGTGTTGTTTTCTCCTGTGTTAGCCAGTCAGGGTGTCCTGTCAGGGTGAGTACCTGATGTTAGCAGCTGGTTCATCTGTGCTGTCAGATATTCATGGAATGTCATTAGCTTCTTCAGCCAGTAGGCATGAATCATGTCAAGGCCTGGTGCAGTCCAGCTCTTCATGTTTGAGACTCGTTGTCAGATGTCGGCCACTGTGATGATAACTGGTTCTTGTTCTGGGATATTGCTGTGGTCTGGTCTTAGGTCCACCAGCCACTGGGCATTGGTGTTGTGTGATGCCTCCTTTTCCCACATATCCTTCCAGTATTGCTTGTTCGCTGCTCTGGGTGGGTTTGATGTTGTTCCCTTGGTACTCTGCAGCTGGGAGTACACTTTGGATGGTTCTTTGAGGAAGAGGCCATATACTCTTTTGGCTTCTGCTTCTCTAGTGTATCTCTTTGGCCTGGCAGCCAGAGCTCTTTGTTTGGCAGTTTCCAGGGCATCACTTATGGGCATTATGCTGTAATTCTTCAACCACAGCCTGTCTCTCATCATGCCTTTCTGCACCTCAGTTAACTGGCTAACATCTCTCCATGCTGCTTTGATCTTGACTTCCAGCCTTCTCTTCCATAGAGGGTACTGTTGGTGACCTGTGTTCTTAATCCTGTACCCAAGCATCTCCAGGATTACAGTTACAGTGGCATATACAAACTCATCGGTCCCTGTTATGGTGGCAGTCGAGATATTGGGTAAGGCTGTGTTCACATCCATGTTCATGTATATTGTGTAAGGCTGTGTTCACTCTCACACACACACACACACACACGCACACACATACTTTATATATTACATACAGTGCATCCGGAAAGTATTCACACCCCTTCACTTTCCCCACATTTTGTTATGTTACAGCCTTATTCCAAAATGGATTAAATTCCTTTTTTTCTCATCAATCTACACACAATACCCCATAATGACAAAGTGAAAAAGGTTTTGTAGAAATTTTTGCAAATTTATTAAAAATAAAAAACTGAAATATTGCATGTACATACGTATTCACACCCTTTGCTATGACACTCAAAATTGAGCTCAGGTTCATCCTGTTTCCACTGATCATCCTTGAGATGTTTCTACATCTTGATTGGAGTCCACCTGTAGTAAATTCAATAGATTGGACATGATTTGGAAAGGCACACACCTGTCTATATAAGGTCCCACTGTTGACAGTGCATGTCAGAGCAGAAACCAAGCCATGAAGTCAAAGGAATTGTCTGTGGACCTCCGAGACAGGATTGTATCGAGGCACAGATCTGGGGAAGGGTACAAAAAAATTCTACAGCTTTGAAGGTCCCGAAGAGCACAATGGTCTCCATCATTCATAAATGGAAGAAGTTTGGATCCACCAGGACTCTTCCTAGAGCTGGCCGCCCAGCCAAACTGAGCAATCGGGGGAGAAGGGCCTTGGTCAGGGAGGTGACCAAGAACCTGATGGTCACTCTGACAGAGCTCCAGCGTTCCTCTGTGGAGATGGGAGAACCTTCCAGAAGGACAACCATATCTGCAGCACTCCACCAATCAGGCCTTTATGGTAGAGTGGCCAGACGGAGGCCTCTGCTCAGTAAAAGGCACATGACAGCCCACTTGGAGTTTGCCAGAAAGCACCTAAAGGACTCTCAGACCCTGAGAAACAAGATTCTCTGGTCTAATGAAACCAAGATTGAACTCTATGGCCTGAATGCCAAACGTCACGTCTGGAGGAAACCAGGCACCTCTCATCACCTTGCTAATACCATCCATACAGTGAAGCATGGTGGTGGCAGCATCATGCTGTGGGGATGTTTTTCAGCGGCAGGAACTGGGAGACTAGTCAGGATCGAGGGAAAGATGAATGGAGCAAAGTACAGAGAGATCCTTGATGAGAACCTGCTCCAGAGCGCTCAGGACCTCAGACTGGGGCGAAGGTTTACCTTTCAACATGAAAACAACCCTAAGCACACAGCTAAGACAACAAAGGAGTGGCTTCGGGACAAGTCTGTGAATGTCCTTGAGTGGCCCAGTCAGAGCCCAGACTTGAACCCCATTGAACATCTCTGGAAAGACCTGAAAATAGCTGTGCAGCGACGCTCCCCATCTAACCTTACAGAGCTCGAGAGGATCTGCAGAGAAGAATGGGAGAAATACCCCAAATATAGGTGTGCCAAGCTTGTAGCTTCATACCCAAGAAGACTTGAGGCTGTAATCGCTGCCAAGGGTGCCTCAACCAAGTACTGAGTAAAGGGTGTGAATACTTATGTACATGCAATATTTCAGTTTTTTATTTTTAATAAATTTGCTAAAATTTCTACAAAACCTTTTTCACTTTGTCATTATGGGGTATTGTATGTGGATTGATGAGAAAAAAAGGAATTTAATCCATTTTGGAATAAGGCTGTAACATAAGAAAATGTGGGGAAAGTGAAGGGGTGTGAATACTTTTCGGATGCACTTAGTATACACACACACACACACATGCTTCATCGCTTCATATATGAAGTGCATATGTACATATATATATTAGCCTTTTTTTCCGAAATCGTCAGTGGTGTTGTGAGTGCTCAACTAATGAGGAGAGGAATATCAACACGGATACAGGAAAAAAGATTTAAATACATTGCAGTGAAATGTACTGCAATGTATTAAAATCTCTTTTCCTGTATCCCTGTCGATATACACATGTGAATTTGTTATCACCACTTTTCAGCATCGTAACCCACAGCACAGTCAACAGAAAATTAAATTAGAATCTGCTCTTCCAATTTTGTGAACAGTTTGCCAAGTGTTTTATCCAGCACATACAAGTCTCTCTCAACGCTTTGAAAAAGAGTCTAGACTCAAGACTCTAGTTTAAAATTCGTTGAAATCAAGGAACACTTTGTAGAGCTGCTGCTACTAATAACAAGTAAGAAATAAAGTTTGTAGACACACTCACACCCCATGTAATTTGGAGCAGCCTCTAGTTCAGAAATGTAATCACTGACTGAAAAAAAAAAAAAAAAAAAACACATTTGAGTGTGAATCTGAGTTCAGATCCTCCCTTGCGTCTTGAGTGAAGCATCTCCAAGGTTTGGTTATCGAAGGAATACTTTATGTGGGGGAACATTTTCCCTTTGATATTTTGGTTGTATACTCCTTTGGGCTGATAGAGCAGAGAAGAGCCCCCCTGAATAGGGTGACCAAATAGATTAGGTGATGAATCTCTTTTTATGACGCCGTACTTTTGGCCAAATGTTTCTCCAACTGTTACAAACCCTGTTTCTCTGTTTTGGGTTCTTTACCTGAAACACAGCCCTGTTTATGTGCCTAGCTGTAATTAGTGTGTGTGGAGGGGAATGGTCGTTTCTTACCTTTCACAATCAATACAGCCACTGCTGACAGGCTCTCGACATCTGTATCCACCACACAGATGTATTTGCCAGCATGATTCAACTGAATATTCCTGATCATCAGATCCCCTGCTGTTCTCTACCAAGGAGGAAAGAAAAGTTTATGTAGCATAAAAGATAACAGGCCTTTTGACAGCTTTGCAAGGACTGTAGTGGAGCATATGATAAGGCAATGGTGGATGCCTGAAGGCATTTGTGGCTCGTCTGTGGTATCGTGTCCAATAAACCGCATAATAAAAAATTGTTGCTAATGCAGCAGAATATCTAAGTCACATACAGACGGGATGAAAAGGATTGAGGCTGGAATTCACGGGTGTTTGAACAGCAAATGGAGTTTTTGAGTTTTTGGCAAAGCCTCTGCTATTTCACTTGTATTCAAAAAGGTCACCATTATGACCTTCAAGACCTGTTGTAAGGAGTGAGACAAAATTGAAATGTTGCAGCTGTGTTCTGCAGGCAGCGTCTGCTCCATTTGGAAGACAGAAAGCAGGCCTTCAGATTTTCATCTAGGGAGACATCCGCTGGCAGAAAATGGTAAATTAGTTGTGAAATCCTTCTCTTGGCATTGGCAGGGAAAAGCGTCAGCAGGGCCAACTTGGTTTAATTATGGAAATTAATTCCTTGAAGCAGCTAAGTAAAGTTGATAATCTCTTTGGACTGGGGACATTATAACATTTCTGAGGAGTGAATCTCATTTTAGATAAGAACACTGTCAGTCTTTAACACACACACACACACAAACACACATGCAAAATGGGTGTACTAGAAGAGTGTGTAGGAGTATTGGTTTTGACGTCTGAGGCCCTGCCTTCCAGAAGACACCTCAAATTAAATGTTTTTATTCTGTTATGTAGAGTTGCTATTTAGGTGAAACTGGGGATCGGTATAGTTTTAAAAGAAATATGTTACCTAAGCCAAAATAAATAAGTATTGAGCTCTTAAAAAAGTTAAGGCTGGTTGACAGAAGTAGCATGAAAAAATGACAGCTGGGTACAATGGCTGAGTCACCATGGAGTTAGTTACATTGTTGTAACAGCTGTATTTTGCTGCACGACGTCAAGCCAAGTTTATGCTGAAAGAACTAAAAATGGACGTTTAGAGACGTACTATTATGATATAACAGCACCATCTTTCTAACGATTCCATCTGATGTATCCCACTGCTGGCAAAAATAATTCTCCCAAGGGGAGCTTTACAATAATGAAAAAGAGGCAATTTTTGCCCATCGTTGAGAACAGCCACAGCAGAGTGAGAAAATACGGTGATGTCAAAACTCAAGCTGTCACTTTCGGAAGTGAGGCGAGATGGGTTGAGGTGCCAAGTGCCCATTCGCACATTCTGAACAAGTACGACTGCAGGTCACTCACCCCTCCCACAAGCTCAAAGTGTCTGTCTCCCTTGGCAATAAGCTGTCCGTTGACGGCCCAGGAGAAGGAAACGTCCAGAACAGGGTCACTGGCAACCTGACAGGGTAACACGATGCTTTCGCCTACGATAATTTCCATGTCCACTGGCCCCTGGGTGATTCTGGTTGGCTCTGGATGATAAAAACACATTGGCGGCAGCCCTTTTAGAAGCAGATGTCCATGTCACAGTCCCACAAAAAAAATACCCAAGAAATTTCATGTCAGGGAAATGGCTGCTTAATGTGCACTTATCGTCATCCCATACAGGCTGATGTGTAAATTTGCAGGAAATATATAGAGTAACTGTAGCTTGGGGCTTGCTGGCACACAGAGACATGCCATGTGAAACAAAGAATCACACACAGCCCTATTTTATCCAAAGTAAGAAGTGTATTATGAAGCTTTAGTCGAGTAATACAATAACACGGAGCCTGCCTTAGCTAAAATGGTCCTGATGTGCAGCACTAACACCACTAGAAAAATGTTCTGTAATCCCGAGGGCAATTACAATACTCTGTGTATCAGATAAAAACTGTTATTCGTGCAACGGCTTGCACAGCACATGCTGAACAAAAAATGAGAGGCACTGCATAAAGACGACTAAAGCCATTACTTGGCTAAGCATGCCGCGCTTCAAAAGTCAAGATAATGAATCTGCCTGAATCAAATAAAGAAGTCACAAAACCAAGACGTGTGGGGGATTTGCATCCTTACATCTTACCTTAGATACATTGTCAAAGGCACAAAAAAAACCCGATATGTAAATACTTGGCCCCTGAGCTCTTAAGCCTGTGATAATCAATGCCTGGGTCATGCTACTGTGGCACTGACTGCATTATCTCTTTGAAAAACACTGATGAAAAAAGGCCCTGGCAGTTAGACCAGTGGGTAGTTGTATTCAGCACATTAATTAAACAAATAAGAACCCTGGAAAACACCCAACTGCGGCTCTGCAGGAACGCACTTCAAATAATAATAGCATCCGTAACACCTCTTCACAACCGCTTTCATTGCCTCCACTCATGGCACTTTCATTTATTGCTATAAATTGGTTACTTCGACTGCTTTGAGGAAAACAATAATCGAGTAGTCTCTCAAAAACCTTCCAAGTGCCTTACTGCACCAAAATGTGGCAAAACAAAACAACGAAACAGGTCATGCGACTGAGTTAACACGCGAGCGCGTCGGGAGGGCGGGGAGGATTTCACTGGGGTTTACTCACTGGTATCTGTTAAAGCAGTTAAAATATATCAAGGTATTTGCTTCAATATGCATAGGCTTCAGCCTTAAGGACAAGATACACGTCACGGTTTTGATGTTCCTCTGACTCAGAGTGAAACCAAAAGTGCATTTTTATCTTCAAACCCACTAGTTATTGAATTTCTTCCAAGTACAGCAGTAACCCTCCATCTTTCTTATCCACAGATAGCAATATAGTTGGCTTACCAAGTGCAGCTCGCAAACATTCTGCAATCTGCTAAGGGTGCCTACCTGTAACCAGTAGTCTTCCAGTTGTACTTGACATGCCGAATTGATTCCTGGCGAAGCATGTATAGCTGCCTGCGTCAGACTTGGTCACATTGGCAAGCCTCAAAGTTCCATCAGGGGAAAGTTTAATCCTAAGCGTACACAGAAAAACAAAATTTAACCCCCTTTTTACCCCCTGAGCAATGGAAATCTTTTACATCTAAGGGCTAAAAAAATATTTTCTATTACATGGTCAGCAAGCCTGATCTCCCAGGATGCTTTGTTTTGTTGGAGGTTGGGTTGTAAAAATTGTATGTCTGTTATACATGACCACAGCTATCTGCCAAGCAGTGTGTGAATGTGTGAGTGTATATATATATATATATGTAAGTACAGATAGTTGGTATGGGGTGGGGGCAGCTGTGTTGTGCAGATGTTGTGCATGTTTCAAATCCGTCCTGTACCTGTCATTGGTGTGGATAGGCAAGTTCCCTTTCTTCCACAGAATGCTTGCAATGGGATATGCCTGAGGCTTACACTCTAAAGTCACCGTGGTGCCTGCCTTGGCTTTGAGCAAAGCTCTGAGGAGATTCCCTGTGAAGTCTGGAGGAGAGGCTAATAGGAAAAAAGCAAACACTCTTAGGCACAAGTACATTAACAGCCTCACATGCTCTCAAGCATTTGAAGTATGGTAAAATTTGGCCTATGAAAGTCATCAAAGCCGAATGTAATGCAAAGGAATATTTCAGCCATTTGCGATGGTAAATACAAAGAAAATTATTTCAAGACAGAGTTCTTTTAAGTAGATAATGCATAATGACTGAGGTTGAAAGTGCACATGAAAGTAACCTAAACTGCTCATCATTTTGCATAACATAGAATAATTTTTCTTATACAAGTTTAGCATGAAGAGCTCACACTTTGAGCAAGATGTTAAAATCAAACGTTTCTCTATCATCCCATCCTCGCCCCCTTTTAACTGTCACATCAAAGCAAATTGAGATTTCATAAAAGGACAAGTAAAAAAAATGTGTTTGACCCAACAAAACCATTTTCACTGACCCCATTACCCGCTAATCCAGACAACCTTTAGAATGACAGTGAGATGACCTTTAAGATTCAGTGGTAACGACAACTCGAGGATTTCAGGAGGAGATAAAAGCCGCCTTACCCAAAACCATAAGTTCAGCACTGAAATAAATGACGCCATGTTTGTTCTCGGCCACACACTGGTACATGCCGGCGTCTGATAGTGTCAGCACAGAAACCGACAAGGCCCCCTCCTCTACACGGATCCTGTCCTGCAGAGGCAGAGATGATGGGATGCCAATTACTGCAGAGACTTGACAGTACAGCTCACTGTTGAGAAGTTAGGCAAAGCCCAGCCAAAGTCTCACACTGCTGAAAGAGTGGAACTCCAGATGGTGATTTGAGATATTTTAGCACAGGGGAAATTTTCCACCAAGCTTCAAATCAACAGAATTGAAATGGAAGCTAGCTGTTTCAGCAATTAAAGTCCTTTAAGGGGCTCAAACTTTGCAAGAGGTTGTAATTAATTTTTCACTTAAGTTGAAAGTCGGAGTGCTCGTAGTACGGAAACAACATGATGAACTTCCCCAGTGGTCTGAGATAGGTGTGCTACCATGTACATTTCACAGTAGATTAAACCCATTGTCCCTCTGTGTGGAGAAGCTCAAACATGCACCATGAATAATGAAAACAACCACTGGCTCCATTCAGATGGAATGGAGCAATGTCCCAGGGACTACACTGATCCACTCTCACAGACAGTGTAATCTGCTCAGGAGGAATAAAAACAAGGGACAAGCGCAATCACATCCATGTCCCATCAACTGCACACCTTGGTGGAGGTAGTTACACTCGCACACTACTGTGTTTTCAAACATGCATGCACACAACACACACACACACACGCACACACACACACACACACACACACACACACACACACACACACACACACACACATACACACACACTCCTGGAGTATCTTATCTCATCATGAACTGTACTCTAGAAGAAAAAAAAATCTGTTCCTAGCCATCTTATTCTCCTCAACAAAATGAACGAACAGGCTGAAGCTGAAGATAAACCCTATGAAACAGATCTTTGGTAGGTGACAGAGAACAGAAAGTGATTTACCTCTGAAACCAACGCTTGGCCATTCTTCAGCCAGGTGTAGGAGGGTTTGGGCTTTCCATTGGCTCGGCACTCCCAGTAAAGACTCTCTTCTATTGCCAGGGCTGTGTCTTTCATAGTCTGGATCCACTGAGGTTTGGCTGAGGAAACAAAAAACATACTCCACTGCGATGCCAAAGGAGAGCCAGGAGGATGGGATGTTGAGGGAGTTACCTTACTGAATATGCAGTGCTATCCCACTGAATTTATCAGATCCGATGTAACCCTATGGCGGGTGATTGCAGATTGAAGGTTTAAATCACAGTTTAGTTAGGAGAGGGGGGGATGACCTCTTGTCTTTAGAGAGGATTTTGCGTGGTCAATAAAAGAAAGTGAGTGGAGAATATCACTTAGTTTCATCTCTTATATACGTGTAAGCATACTGTGGCAATTCAAGTTTACCACCGAGTGTTTAGAAGCAACAGGGAGCGGGAAGCTCTCATCGTGGGTGAAGAGCTCTCTTTCCTCCTCCGCCACCTTACGATAATGAGCATCAACTGTTTTCCAGCCAATGCACAAAGCCCCACTTTTCACCTTTTACGAATTAACCGGGCGAAACTGAGATTTGAAGAATTTTAACAAGCAAGCCATTCAGCTCTCGTTAACATGCACAGTTCACTTTGCAGGTACATGCTGTCAACTCCAATTATACAACTGTTATTCTCCCTTTCTCTTATGCCAGGTAACAGAAAGGCAAGCAATCAGAAGCAAGTCAAGAGTTAATAACACAAAAGCTGCACTAAAATTAAAACTCTTTTCAATTTACATTCTCAAAATGAGGAGCTGTGTAGTGAGTCTGTTTCTTAGTATAATTAATTGTCAGCATTCCAACATTTTGTACCAAAAAGATTTTTCTTGACATAAACACTTAATTTCCTTAGGCCACATTATAACAGCCTTAACATTTCACCAACAGATACACACCGTTCATACCTATGGGTAAATATGAGTCTCCAATTGACCTAACATGCATGTTTTTGGACTAAGAGAGGTCACCGGAGCACCTGCAGGAACGTCATGCAAACTCTGCACTGAAGGGATTGAACCCAGGACCAGTTATAGACCCTCGACCAATTAGCCACTAAGCGTTTATGCTGCTATAATATCTTAACACATTTAGATTAAATGCTGTGTGCTGTGGCGGCACAGTGGCACAGTGGTTAGTGCGGTCACCTCACAGCAAGAAGGTCCTGGGTTCGAGCCCCAAGGTAGTCCAACCTTGGGGGTCATCCTGGGGTGTCCTCTGTGTGGAGTTTGCATGTTCTCCCTGTGTCTGTGTGGGTTTCCTATAGGTGCTCAAGTTTCCTCCCACAGTCCAAAGACATGTAGGTCAGGTGAATCAGCCATACTAAATTGTCCCTAGGTGTGTGTGTGTGTGTGTGTGTGTGTGTGTGTGTGTGTGTGTGTGTGTGTGTGTGAGAGAGCCCTGTGATGGACTGGCAGCCTCTCCAGGGTGTCTCCCCGCCTGCTGCCCAATGACTGCTGGGATAGGCTCCAGCATAACCACAACCCTGAGTAGGATAAGAGGTTTGGATAATGGATGGATGGATGTTGTGTGTTGTCTCAGAGAAACCTTGAAGAGATCACAGTTACCGTAGAAGGCCAATCGGCCAGTGGCCGTGTTCTTCCCCATCTTGTTCTCAGCGACACATTCGTAGCCCCCTGTGTCGTCCTGCTGGAAGCTGGGAATCTCTAACACAGCGTTTGAGTACTTCATCTTGACTTTGCTGGGGAAAGGAACACCATTGGCCCGCTTCCAAGTTATCTCTGGGACAGGGCTGCAAGAGATAGGGGATGTAAACCTTGGAGAATTTCTAACGGACGGACCTTGATTTAAGCTCCTTTTAAGTTTTACGACCCCGGCTCGAGTAGCAGGTGTGTCCGTCTTTATGGGCCTACCAAATAGGGTGTGATGCGGCGTAAAGCCTGCTCACACTTTCTCCAGTGAATAAAGAGAAAACTTTATAGGAGAACGCACACACGAGAGCATCCACAATTTCGACAGCCAGCTCTAAAGCTTTTCAGACCAATTATGAAGTGATGCCACACTCTAAGAGACAAAAATTGCCACAGTGATATTACTATACAGAAATCCAGGAATTCTTGGCCTGGTATGAAATACAGGAGAAGATTGAAAACATGCTTCAAGAAATCCAGCTTACTTCCCAAGGGCGAAACACTCCAGCGTAACTGTTGATCCTTTCGCAGCGGGTACATTGTCTGGGAAATGAACTTCTATTTTCGGCTCATATTCCACCATCACTCCTATGAAGTGCAAGCACAAGTACTTGCTCACCCTTCCATTATTCATGACTTACAGGCAATATGACTTGCATTATGGACCAAACAATGGCATGGTGAAACTAACAAAGTAAACAAAAAAGAAAAAGAAAAACACGAGTAAACATTTTCTCCAGGGTGAATTCAAAGCAGCGCACCACTTAAGCGTGCAACCACAAGAGTGCAATGAAATAAAGGGCAACAAATAATTCATCACTCTTCTTGGTCGAACAGAAAGAGCATGTTGGAGCTCTCTTTTTGATATGGTCCAGCTGTTTTATTTAACATTTTAATGCCTAAGCAGTCTATTTAAAAGCTCCGGTACGCCACCCTAAAGTATTTCATTGTTCATATCGTTTGTTTTATCACTGGGCATTCAGCAAAAACAGACAGGAGCAGAATCACTAGGACAATGTTGTGAGAAAGGACTCAAAACGTATGCAGTGACGTGAAGAAACTGACTGGTTCAGTCTGCAAGATGGTCGATCTGACTGTGATGTATGATTTATGTATAATTTATTGCAAAAGAAAAGTTTATTTTCTTTTATTATGTGAAAGCTTGAGGGAAAATAGAGCAGACTATGGAGAACTGTCATAAGAACTCAACTGAAAGCAAAAGGAGAGCTTTTAAGCAGAATGGAAATTATAAGAGCGCTAAGTCAGCAAGGCACAGATTGGGTTCTTTGTTTACTGGCCTACATTGTACTATATAACTATTTACTGGCAAGCATTAGCAATCGGAGACTCAAATACAATGTTATCAAATATGGGGCAAAGAGCACTCACAATGTCTTTTTAAAGCCATGCAAAAGAAAAAGTGCTAATTGCATAGCTTAAAAAGATTATCTACGGGGCGTTCGGGTAGTGTAGCGGTCTATTCCACTGCCTACCAACATGGGGATCTCCGGTTCGAATCCCAGTGTTACCTCCGACTTGGTCAGGCGTCCCTACAGACACAATTGGCTGTGTCTGCGGGTGGGAAGCCAGATGTGGGTGTGTATCCTGGTTGCTTCACTAGCGCCCTCTCTGGTTGGTTGGGGCACCTGTTCAAGAGGAGGAGGAACTGGGGGGAATAGCATGATCCTCCCATGCGCTACGTCCCCCTGGCGAAACTCCTCACTGTCAGGTTGAAAAGAAGCAGCAGATGACTCCACATGTATCGGAGGAGGCATGTGGTAGTCTGCAGCCCTTCCCAGATCAGCAGAAGGGGTGGAACAGCAGCCAGGAAAGGCTCAGAGAGTAGGGTAATTGGCTAAGTACAATTGGGGAGAAAAAGGGAGGGGGGGGGCCCAAAAAAGAAGATTATCTACCACATTTTGGGTAGGGAATAAGCGTCTTACCATCCGTCCTGAGGATCAGGGATGTCGGAGAGCTGTGAACTTTGCCTTTTGTGATGCTGTTCATCACTACGCACGTGTAGTTACCCACGTCAGAGGGCTCCACCTTGGCAATGTACAGGTTCCCCGTCTCCTGGGAGACAAAGCGTCGATTGTCTTGCTGAACAAAGTACGGGTACTCATTGAAGACCCAGGCATAAGTGAGGTCTGCAAGAAAAAAGGCAAACAGGAGCAAATTAACCATTCAAGAATTCAAGGAGCTTTATTTGTCACATCCACAGAGATACAAAGTAAAACACGTAGTGAAATGAAAGGGATGCTCAGTTACTGTGCAAGAATATCCAAGGGATCAACAATGGAATCAGTAAATAAATAAAATGAGATAAATAGAATAAAGTAAAATGAAAAAATATGGCATGTATACAGCACTTCAATGGGAATGGCATGTATAACTGGGCGTCCGGGTAGAATAGCGGTCTATTCTGTTGCCTACCAACACGGGGATTGCCGATTCGAATCCCATGTTACCTCCAGCTTCGTCGGGCATCCCTACAGACACAATTGGCCGTGTCTGTGGGTGGGAAGCCTGACGTGGGTATGTGTCCTGGTTGCTGCACTAGCACCTCCTCTGGTCGGTCTGTTCGGGGGGAGGGGGAACTGAGAGGAATAGCGTGATCCTCCCATGTGCTACCTCCCCCTGGCAAAACTCCTCACTGTGAGGTGAAAAGAAGCGGCTGGCAACTCCACATGTATCGTTGGAGGCCTGTGGTAGTCTGTAGCCCTCCCTGGATCAGCAGAGGGGGTGGAGCAGCAACCGGGACGGCTCAGAAGAGTGGGGTAAATGGCCAAGTACAACTGGGGAGAAAAAGGGGGAACTCCCCCCCCAAAAAAAGGGGGAATGGCATGTGTAGGGATACTAAAGGCCACTAAATGTCTCGAATGAACTGTTTGGTAGTTTTGTCAACACTAGTAAAAAATCTTTTAAGAATGGACCTTGCCAAATCATCTAGCACGAACGTGAACTGAGTGCAAAAAGCAGGTCATGTTTGCATAGAGGGCTAGAAAGGTCACCTCCTGAGGATGTGGGTGTGCCACAAAGTAACACCACTCCTTGTCCCTCTCGAACTGACACTGCGCTTCTGGTGTGGACTTTAAAATGATCCAAGTCTGAGGGAGGGGCAGATGTGACAGATTTTAGTGCATTATGTTAGTTGCAATCAAAGTTAAAAGGCACAATACTTCTAGAACACATTAATACAATAGGGGTTAAAAGGTTGTCATTCATAACCCGCTATGAATCGAGTGCTGTAGGGGCTGACAGTGAGAAGCAGAAGATTTATCACACAGGTTTTCCTATGCACCCTGCTGGGATAATTAAACAGAAACATTCACAGAACTGCTTTAGAAGAAGTGTTAAAGTGCAGCACGTAATAGGCTGTACCTTCTCAACCTTCTCAGAGCAGAATTTCAATGAGAAATTTGTTGTCTCGGACCAAAGAAAATGTGCTATTATCAGTGCCAGAAGCAGGACAACAAACCATTTAAATCCATTTCAATCAATGTCTTACAACCACTTGTCTTCCCACCCCATCAGTTGGTATAGTCCATAACTTACAGGCAAACTGTAGACTTGCTCTCCTGCTGAGGATGGCTCCTACAGTGTTGTAGGCCATGCATTGGTACATCCCTGCATCCTGGTAGCGGTCCAGACTACTTATAATGAGGTTGCCCCCAGACAGACGCCGCCGGCGATCCAGTCCCAGATTTATGAGGGTCCCATTCAGTGACCATCTGTGAGGGCAATGACACCATCAGCTGCTGGCAAAATTGACTGTCCATTACAGTCTACCCAGCAAGGTGGCCTGACAGGAGGTACGTTTGAGAACACAACTCAATAAACTAAGGATGAAAGATACAAGTGGGGCTGCTTCAGAGTTTATGGGTCCACAGGTTACAATGGTCAGGGTGAAACTGGTACTTCATACTTCTCATTTATACTCCACATCAATTCTTCAGAACTGTTGATTTAAAAAAAATGGTCTCAAGTCAAAAAGGAATAATGTGATGAAATACTTACCCTCTTGATGACGTTTTAAAAGATTTTGCTGTCATTGTTAGTTTGTGTGAGATTAAACGCTCACGGCAACTCTACAGTACAGCCAGCATTTCATATGAAGAGCTGTCCAACACTCTTGGCGGACAACTGATGACAGGTTATGGAGGCTAATTAAGATATTTCCAACACAAACGGCTTTTGTTTGTTTGTTGCAACCTCTCATTTGAGAACAGTGCCGGCAACTGACACCGGTGACACTGGGCTCATTTATCAGAATCAGAATCACAAATTCTATTATTGCCATGTGCATCACATGCACTAGAAATTTAGCTTGGCGTTGTTGGTGCAGAGAATGATGATGATGATGATTTATTTCGAACATGTAAATAAGATAGACACAACATACAGATAATCCACTGCCAATAATCTGAAGTGATCAACAAATCCACACACCAATCTCAGCGAACAAATCTCCGTTATGCGTCAGATTATTTGTTACATGTTTGAAAAGGAGGAGGAGGAAGTATATACACTTAAAATTATAATTAAAATAATTAAAGAATAAAATAAGATAAAATCAAAACAAGGTCAAATAAGTATGTGAAAAAATACATTTGATTTTGATATACTCTATTAATCCCCATGGGGAAATTCTGCTCTGCATTTAACCCATCCTAGCTGTGTAGCTAGGAGCAGCCTAGCACCCGCCGTGCAACACCCATGCAGCACCCGGGGACCAACTCCAGTTCATCTTGCCATGCCTTGGTCAAGGACACAGACAGGAGTATTAACCCTAACATGCATGTCTTTTTGATGGTGGGAGGAAACCGGAGCACCCGGAGAAAATTCACGCAGACACGGGGAGAACATGCGAACTCCACAAAGAGGACAACCTGGGATGACCACCAAGGTTGGACAACCCCGGGCTTCGAACCAGGACCTTCTTGCTGTGAGGCAACAGCGCTAACCACTGTGCCACCGTGCCGCCCAATATATACAAAAGCACCCACACACACACACACACATATAAAACAGCTCTAGCAACAAAAAAAAAGGCAATAAATGAGTCTGTCAGTGGGGGGCAGGGAACCTGTTGATTAGTCGGGGGGGGGGGGGCGTTGATTAGCCTGACTGCATGACTAAGAAAGGGAAGAAACTCTTCTTGTGGTGTGAGGTTTTGGTCCTGATGGACCTCAGCCTGCAATGTAACATGAGCAACACAAGGAGCCTCTTACATTCATTACATGCTTTCCTACACCTCAGCAGGCGACAAAGGAAATAAAGCCAGAACTTCACACCGTGACACAGGTTGCACTGACAAATAATAAAAAGAACTCAAAACACAATATCGATTCACTGAATCAAACAAGTGCCATAATTCATCAAGATATGTCTTCCCCTGCCACTGAAGCTTTCTCTAAGCAAATAGCAGGTTCAAGGATAAGAGTATTCTCAAAAAAAAAAAAGGCTTGGAAAATAACTTTTTTCTTCCCTTAGCCATGTTCCTCAGCTTCACTAGGCTTAAGTGAAAATGCAAGAGACAGAGGGCATAACAACTGACTTTCAAAAAGCTTTCAAGTCTGACCTTCAAAATAATTTCTTCAAGAATATGTCAAAACCTTTAGAAGTTGATGGGTGATTGCTGCCATATTTTATACACTCACACCATGAAAGCCCCTGGCAGTTGTGTTCCTGTGCGCTGAGTAGCCGCACTATAGTTTGGAGTATGGACTCTGGGATGCATTTTATATGAGACCTTCTGCATCACCAACACCAAGAGCTGGAGCTGTGTGGTACAGCACATGCACACATGGATGTGTCACGTTATCCCCGAGTCACTGTTTTTACCTCTTTTTGTTTTTACTGTTGCCATTCTCAGGGTGGAGAAGCCCAGGAGCGCCACCAGTAAATGTCCTGCCGTGAACTCAGTCAATGAGCAAATTTGTGTGTAAAATCTGGATTTAGCCATGTGCTCTTCACTTGAAAGTGAGACCAAGGCTTGTAGCACACACACACACACACACACACACACACACACACACACACACACACACACACACACACACACACACACACACACACGCACATGCTTGAGGAGCGAATAGAAGCTGCTGAGCAAAGAAAAACCAGAGCCAGAGCAGGAAGGCCTGAATTAACAAAAGCTTGAAGAAACAAGCTGACATGTGAGTCTTTTCTTTTTTCTTTTTTTCTTTTTTATATAAGAACGAAGTCAACTGTGCAGCTTCAAACCCCATCTTTCCAGCCATTGTTCCCTTGTTGGGCAAATACCTTCCAACAGTGGCTTAATATAAAGTACAATTTATAGTTAAAATCATCTGAATAGGGAAGAAATCATTCTACAGTTTGAAGTCACTGCTTTCTCCCTTCAGGTCAAGGCAGGTCAAGTACCACTGTTGACAAAGTGTCAAAAAAATAATCCCCGAATAAATTGATATTGTGTTCCTTCACGGAGCCGCTCTGGAAAGAGAGGGCTTTCATGTTGGGTACGTGGCGTTCTCCCAGGCGTGTTTCCCACCGCTGCGCCGTGGCTTTCGGGAACTCCATCTCCTGTGAGTGACAGGGCTGATGGAGAGAGGGAAGAGAGAGGAGCGGAGGGAGCGGTGTACGCCCATTTACACATCAAGAGAGGAGCTGGAGAGGTGCTGAGGGCATGCCGAGCCCAGCACAGCCTGCTCCAAAAGACGCCACGCTAAACACGCTCATCTCGCCTTTAATCAGCGTGCGGAAATACCTTGCCTCAGCTGGGGGGACGCGAAGCGCCCGAGATAATAATGTACGCACTCCACAGCACTATCATTCAGCTCATCTGCGCTGGCTGTGCTGCAGTAATTCCATTGTTGAACGCCAAAGACACTTATAATCAATGCCTGTTAGCGCCGACCAGTGTGTAGTAACCTAGGTTGGTCTCACAATGGTTTAGAAGAGAAGAGGATCATTAAAATGCAACACGTGTGTCACCGAGATACTATCTGGCGAGACGAGACCCGGATTGGCAGCGTGGTAATCAATATGAATCAGTAAAGCCATAATGATGCCAGCGCTTAAGAGCACCTACATGCATTTCATTTCTAACTGTGAGCAAAATTAATAGTTGGGTGAGACCTTGCTTACTGCACGTAAAGAAACATGATCTGGGAAATTGCAAATGCTTAATCAAATAAACCTCAGAGGGTCTACAGGTAAAGAGGGCAATAAACAAATGTGAGGATGTGCATTAAAACTCTTTGCACATATCCCAATATACTTGACTGTCTATGGCCATTTAATTTCTTTAACATGAACGTACCTGTATTGGGGAGGGGGGATCCCCTTAGCATCACAGGTCAGCGTGGCCTCCTCCTCAATGGAATCAACAGGGATGAATAAATCACCTGGCTCCATCCTCCATCTTGAGCCGTGGTATGATCCACTGTCCAGACATTCTGCAGGAGACACCGTGACAGCCTTTTAAATGAAACACTCCTCAGCCCCCCCCCCCCCCCCGGGAGGATGACAAACTGCTGATTGTGGGTGGGGATGGGGGGTGTCTCAGTAGGATTCTTGTGAATTACTTATACTCTTCACTAGTTTCCATCAATTAATTGATCAAACTTCATTTATTTGGAACATTTTCTACATGAAAATCTTTATTTCAGGGGAAGTCAACAGTGAGGAGGGCAAATCAAGCATTTATTTATACATTCAATTTGAGAGTATGTGTGAATGGATTTAAGCATGTGTGTGTGTGTACGCACATGTGTGTGTGTGTGTACGCACATGTGTGTTTGTGTGTGTGTATGTATGTAGAAGGTGTATACACAACCTGATTAGGGTAGGTCCAAGTACATGCATGCATGGGTAGTACTGGGATACGGGAATATGGACTGTTTGGGGTAGGCTGTGATATGAACCTTGGTTTGGGTAAGAGACAAGTAAATATTGGAGTGTGTGTGCAAGTAAATGAATTGCTGTTTTGCATGCGTGTGTGTGTATGTGCACATGTGCATGTGTGTATGCAGTATGTCAGAAAGAGACATGTGGAAAGGTTTCTCTACCAGGTTACATTCAGAAGTGTATGACTACCTTGATGTCTTACTGTGAGTAGAAGTCAATACTGAGGAGTGCCCCTTTAAAGTCAGGGGGGCATCCCATCAATCCTGATGGTGACATAGTTTTTCAACTTTTCAGATACTGCCCTGCGATTGTAAATGTCCACACACAAAAGAATCATTACACATATAAAAAGACGTTTTACCTGCCAGACAGTCGATGATTGATAACAGTAGAAGCTGTTTCCATGGCAACGTCATCTTTGGCAGCCAAGGGCGAATGAGACTTTCATCCAATAAGCTCTGAAATGACACTCTTATTCACTCAGAGAGGGGAGCTTGACCTGTTTGAACAAGAATTATGTTGGAGAAACCAAACTCAACAGACCTGTGTGGGGTCACAATAGGAAAAAGAAAACATTAAAAAAAAAACATTGAATTCATCCCAATTTATATGTCAGTGATTCATGATCATTCATCCCCACATTCGGAGTCTAGGGTACATTTAGGCATTGCCATTACAACTGCAATCAAAGCAGTTTTGGCATTTGATTCGGAGAGCAGGGATGAATTCCACATCCTTTCTCAGTTCCCACATTTCTAACCCATGAAAACCAAAGCAGCATCCTTAGGTGGCTTACATGTGGCCAACTTGTATTGAGAAATGCCCAAACCGAGGGTGATATCAAAAGGCATATGGGACGAGGCCCATGCCAATCTATTAAGGGGAGCTACCAACGCTCATGCTCATCTTTCACTTGGATGGATTCACTCACTGCCTGCCTGAGGAGGCTTGGACCTGGGAACTGGGTGCCATCCAATCAATTAGAGTCACCCATAGCAGCATGTGTCTACCCACATGCTGGGGTAAATCAAGACAGCCTGATGAGAAAGCGATTCCACCCAGGTCCATAATCAAGGGCAAGAGTCTGTCTGCCTCATAGCATGTGTTGTACATTGCAATGCACCAGCCTCCTGAAGAATGAGACAGGGAGAGTAATGACGCAATTATGAAATGTCACGCATGCACATAACGGAAACAGTGTACATATATGCATGGAGACATAGTATATACGAACAGGCACGTGTAACAATGCGTGCCGGCACGAAAACATGCCAATTTGTAGGTGGTTTATGCTCACACAGATGCAAGCCCATACGCTAGTGCACACACACATACATAACCAGGTGTAAACAGCCCACCCTAACCCCCCCCCCACACACACACACACACACACACAAATGTGCATGTCTTCAAGTAGGATTGGAGATAGATGAGGGCCAGTGTTTGGTAATGACACCAATATACTAAATGTCACACAGCAGAATTCAAGCGCCTCCACACACCTACATGCTTACCTCACATACTCATGCAACACAACACGCATACACTAACACCCCGCCTGCACACACACACACACACACACACACACACACACACACACACACACACATGCATTTTTCTATTTAGTAGAGATAAGCCGTGATGTGTGGCTCATTTGCGGCATAATCCCAGTGCTAGCCTGGTTCATAACGCTACTTAAGGAAAGGTCTAATTGTTTGTCAGCTGCCGGGATGTCAGATCAGACATGTGGGGTCTCAGCCAGGATTTTCTTCCCTGCCTTTCATGTTTGCTAGGTCCTTTTTCCCTCCCCAAAGTCTCCTAAATTGGATTTGTACGCTTCCTCTCAAGAAGACTCCTGCATGCCATACCTCAGTGATAGGCCCACAGTATGCAAACTGCTGGCACCTCAGAACTAAGGATTGGTGTGCAGAAGGTACAGGGGATATTATTACACCGGTGTCAACTTAACATGTTAAAGTAATGCATTCGGAACAGGGTTTTGTCAGGTAAGGCTCCCTTTACCGTTTGATGCCATGAAAGCCCTTTTATGCAGGCATAATAAATCATTTACAAACGCAAAACTGCAAGATAGTGTCACTGATGGTTAACTGGAGTATAGCACACACTAACATTTACATATGCATATGCATCTCCAAATGCTCCAGCACATGCGCCCACACACACAGACACACACACACACAGACACACACACACACACACACACACACACACACACACACACACACACACACACACACACACACAAACACACACACTGTCATATTCATGGACGATGGTAATGAAAATAAGGCAGATGAATGTGATGGGGGGTGAAGAGAGAGAGCTTGTAAGATGAATCACAGACATGCAATGTGTGTGTTGCTCTACCAATACACCATTGCAAAGGCTGTCATAAACCCACTGTATAATCACCATATCTACTATCCCTACCACGCTCAGCTGGTATCCAAGTAACACGCTGGTTCAACACAGCCCAGCCGAAAGAGTGGGAGTCTACTTTGAAGACCTGAGTGTCATTCATCACAAACATTCACTTAACTGATATGGTGACAAACAGAAATGCAATTACCAAGTCCATGCTATGGGGTAGAAATTATGTGTGTGTGTGTGTGTGTGAGAGAGAGAGAGAGAGAGAGAGAGAGAGAGAGAGAGAGAGAGAGAGAGAGAGAGAGAGAGAGAGAGAGAGAGAGAGAGAGAGAGAGAGAGAGAGAGAGAGAGAGAGAGAGAGCGAGCGAGGGATAGAGGTGGGGGGGTGACAGAAGTGTGTCTGTGTTTGTGAATGTGTGTGCCCACACCTTTTCATCAACTGCTGTATCTCTCAAGATGGTTAGCCAATCACCATGCACTTCTTCCAGATTCGCCTAAGGTGTGTTGAAGGTGTGATTCGTTATCAAGATCTTTAAAACACTATCTTTAAGGCCACACAAAGGTGTCTTGCTTTGCTGGGTTGCTCTAGATCAATGCATACACGCATTATACGTGCATGTGGTCCCTGCAGGCTGCCTTGGCTTGTGCTGCCCTACACATTTCAAAAGGTGACGTGAAGCCAAGCTGCAGTGTGGCGTCCTACTAGGCTAGGGCAAACACGGCAGAGAAAAACGAGTGAGATAGTTGCAGAATGGAAATACTGCTATCGCAAGACTAGAGTAACTGCATTTTTTTCCATCACCTGGGCATTGATGGCAGGCTGCACATGTGCACGGGCCACAAAACGAACTCCTTAATTTGAAATCAAGGTCTCGTGCCTCCGTTTTAATACATGACCCTCAAAAATAGGCTACACAGTGTGGAGGAATTGGTTGCAGTTGGGAGGGCAATGATGCGCCTCACGCTGCTCCACTCAAACAAATCATTAACGATAGCACGCACGCCGAGATGGAAGATCATTAACTCCGAGAGAATAACAAGATTTTTTTGTTTTGTTTTGTGTGCATACTATCGATACAAACGTGTTAATAATGTAGTGGGCTTGTATTTGTGCGCGTCCGCGATTGCCAGGCGCGCACACGGGCTGTATTTTTTTCTTTTTTTCTTACCTTGCCTCCCCTTATCTTGAAATATCTTGACACCAGCAGTAAACAAAATCAGTCCTCATAGAAAGAGCTGGTGTCTTCCTCTCCATGGAAGCCTTTTGTTTGACAAATGTCAGTCTGGTCGACGAACTCGTTCATACAGGTGAAATAGAGCCCGCGGTCAGCAAGAGATAGCGGGCGGTACACGCGTCTCATATCGCTCTATCTTCACACGCACCCCCACCACCGACACCTCCTCCTCCTCCTCCTCCACCACCACCACCACCACCACCTCCTCCTCCAAATAAAACAACACCCACGCAGTTTGCTCCACGGAAATATCCACAGCGACACGCGTTCACACTCTCCGACGTGTGAACTGTTAAAAGCCCGCGTCTGAAAGGTTGGCGGGGAAAAAAAGGAAAGAAAAAAAAAAGAAAATCGGGGTCGTCGTAAGAAGAAGCTCGCGCCGGCGGTTCTTTCCGCGCGCGTCAAGTCGGCTTCCCCCTGCGGAGCCGGGCAACCTTGGCGAGGCGACGGCGCATCCAGTCAGCGGCGCTCGGGAGGCACGGCACTCGCACCTGTCGGAGAACCGCGCCCCCCTCCGTCAGACGAGCGAACTGCTCGAAGACGGCGAGCCTCCGACATAATAAAACAAGGGCATTAACTGTAAGCACCTTTGTTTGTTTGTTTGTTTCTTTATCTATTTGTTCCTCGTTTCGTTTATCTGGCTTCCGTCTGACAGTTTTTTTGCCAGATTTTGGTTGATTTCACAGGAATTCCAGGCGAAGATCTAACCCCCCCCCCAAAAAATCAGCGATGATTCGCATCACCAAAAGAGCAGTTTATTCTGTTGTAATGGTGTGGGGCTGGGGGGCTTTGTATGTCACCACCCCTCACCCCCCCCCAAAAAGCACTCCAACGGTTCTGCTCAGTTCAGTTCAAACACTGGAGGGAAAAAGGGCAACTGGGATAAGCCTTGCCCCTGAGACAATGCTCCACACAAGTTGCTTCATTTCTGTTCGTTTCGCTTTTTTTATGTTTTACACACACACACACACACACACACACACACACACACACACACACACACACACACACACACACACACACACAGTATTCTGCTGCTAAGCCCTCAACCCCCCCCCCCATACACACACACACACACACACACAGTATTCTGCTGCTAAGCCCTCAACCCCCCCCCCATACACACACACACACACACACACACACGCAGAACATCCTAAATTTCTGTCAGTATTTTTAGATTCAGAATCATGTGCCCTCTCCATCGCAGGTCTGTATCACAGGGGCCCCGGTGAATCCTAGCTCTGTTACCTTCAGTGCTGTAGTCCCTCAGTCAACCCGCCACCCCATTAAACTTACATTGATCATACTCACTTCAGGAACAGGATCTTTTAACATGGCCAGGGCATCGTTAATAACGCTCCATACAGCCATTTTGACATTTCCTTTAATTATGCCCGTAATTTATTCATGCTCTTGATCCTAGGAGCTTGTTGTGAAAAGCTTCCTCCAGGAATATTTTATCCTGCCTCTTGAAGCCTACGGATTAACCATCTTAATAGCAAACCCCTGAAGGTATTACTTCCGTCAGTGTGTGTGTGTGTGTGTGTGTGCGTACGACTGCATGTGGGCATTGTCCCTTGTCTCCCTGTGTGTGTTAGGCAGTAAAAGTCATTAGGCCTTATTTCTCAAGCATTCACAGGGCTGAATGTAAATTCTCCTGTATGACCAGCTTGTCTAATTTCAGAAACATGCAAAGAAAAGTGCAAATGGTTGCAAGATCTGCGCTTATCACACAATGCAGCGACTCCCATATTTAACCCAGTTTAGCAGAGAAAAACATCTCTGCTTAATTTGCTCACTCTGCATGTCGGTTTTCAAGCAAGAGAGCAGAAGAGCAGTTTCCCACGAAACAGTGGAGAAAATCACAACTGAGAACACTTCAAATGCGATTTGAGATGTTAATTACGATGCTGCTTGATCACAGAATAGTGCTGAACTCCTGGCGCGCACATCTTAAAGGATTTCTTCAGGTTATGTGAGGAAAACTGCATGTATTCTGAAAAATTGGCAAAGTGAGGCTTTTGGTGGTCAAAACACACACATGCACACACATGCACACACACACACACACACACACACACACACACACACACACACACACACACACACACACACACACACACACGCATGCACGCACACATGCCACGTGCACACACAGGTGTAAATAGAAGGTAATTTGTCATTCGTAAATGGAAAGTAATTTGTCAATTTGTCAATACGTCCAGTCTGGAGGAAGCAATATGCAGCCCTACTGCATTATTTCATAAAACTTTAAACGGGGGGCTGCAGCACATACTATGCAAAGCTAGAAAACTTTCTTCATTATAATCATACTCCACCAAGACAAAGAACCGCCTGCATTTCATTTTTCTACCACCTTTTGCCCTCTTGTACAATATAATCAAGCGGACCAACATAATTATTCTGCCAACATTGTTGTCAACCTCAAAAAAAACTCTGTGTTATTTGCGGTTTGCTTATAACATATAGAGGCTGCCCTCCTGAGAGTAAGTTGCGTCACCCTCTCCCCTCTTTACCTCTGCCTCTACCTCTACCTCGCTCTCCCTTTCTTTTCTCGGTAGCCTTCCTTCATTAGCCAGACTGCTTTCAACAGCCATGCATAGAAGACTAATGGTCCAGCATACCTTTTATTGCTCACTGCAGCTCCATGGCTGTGGAGGTCCATTACGTCGCAAGATCTAGGATTTACTTTCTCACTGATAGGAAGTCCTTGCTAGAGACTAATGAAGGGAGAGATCCAGTTTGAGATAAATCCTCCTGTAGGTCAATAAAAATTCACTTGGTTACAAAAGAGACCTGCAATTAAAAACCTGCTTGTGGGGTCTAGCCGTGGAGAGCCCAGTAAAATCAAAAAAGGGAGTTGTGTTCAATCAAAGCGGGCCGTCCATGTGCTCTCAGATTATGGGAGTCTAGGATTGAGGAAGATCATTAAGAGTACTTTGCCGTCAAAGACAAATGTCTGACATTTACATAGTGTACATAGTGGGGGAAATGCATGTGACAGTAATTGTGACGTGGACACTCATGTGGTTAATTCATTGTAAGCCGTAGCATATAAAATACAAAAGACCCAAATGCATTTATCATTTAGAACAATCGCAGTGTGTGAGCAAAGGCTGTTTATCAGAAATTCACACATTTTGTAGAAGATGTTTTTGTATTTTGCCACTCCACAGATCCCTCCAAGGTGTAGATTCAATTACCTTTTACTGATACGCATTTCTTCATAGATCTGCTCGAGAGCAATGCCTCCTGCGGTGGTTCAGGCCTTGTAATACAAGCAATTCTCCAGTCACTACCCAATAAATGTTGTACAGCGTTGCTTTGGTGCCAAGAATTGAACCAACAAACTTGTTAGTTCAGTTAATAGTCAGTTTCCCTACGTCTCAGCCAACCTTGAGGTCTGAGGCACTCTTTAAATTGCCACATCATCAGCACTCCATTTCTTTACAGCCCTGATAAAGGGTCTCTCTCAGCTAAACTCTTGCTGCAGACAAAATTAGACTCGCCCTCTGTAGCTTTGTGCTCTTAAGCAGAAAAAAAAAACAAAAAAAAAAACAGGAAAGGAGCAGGTGGCAGCAGGCATCAGTGCCCACGTCCTCTGAGCGCCAATCTGAGCAGACATTTTCAGCACAGCTCATTTGACTGTTATAAATTCTCCCAATGGAGGCACATAAAGTAATAACTGATTCAAAATGGGCTCTGATGTCTTCGTTTCAGTTAGACAGGGACTGACTGAAAGTGGGAAGAGGAGATTGTTCCAAGGGATGCAAGTATCTGTCATGTGGAACAACCGTGCATGTGTAATAGCTTTCCATACAGAAGTTTTAATATTTCAGGGAACAGTGTTAAGTCTTAAAAGGGCCTCACAAGCCTTCACATTCTTTATTTGAAATGTGGTCCCAAATAGAAACTTCATAGAGCATGGACCACCATTTGATAAGATTTCCTCTGACGAGAATCCCAAGGTATTCGTTGTTTGATATGAAACGGTACAGAATTTTGAACTGAGCCTACAGTCATCCTTATGAATTCTCACACTGCGTTTCCAGAGTGTTCCAGGGAAATTAAACTATATCTCATTTTTTAAGGGACTCCAAGGAACCATCTTAAGGACCCTAAGTGGTCCCCAGACCACACTATGGGACCCATCAACCTATGCTGTGTTCATATTCAGTGAAACTTTAATCTGCCATGTGAATGTGAACTACAGAGGAAAAAGGAAGAAGGTAGCGTGGCATACCGGGATTGGCTCGATGTTAACATTAACTGACCGCAGTGAGCAGTGAGTGTCAGATGTAGGACTTTACTTTCATACCAACTACATACTATGCTTCCACACTATGTAAATCTCCTACATATATACGTATGAAGATCCGCATCAACCAGTGCTTCTCAACCTAGTGCCACTGAGATGCAAGAGTCTGCAGAGTTTCATAAAGACCAATTAATTCTCCCCTGGCAGGTGGGGGGCATGCGACTAAGGGCCACCAGCTGATGCAGTGTTTGGTTAGCATGAAAACCTGCACACTATGTCCTCAGTGCTACATAGTGGAGAGCCGCTCACAAATATATTGCCGTTTTTACCATTAAAACAGCACCATAGCGACTGCATAAGATCAAACAGGGGAAAAGTAAAATGCAGTCAATCCAAACCCCCCCTTTCTCTCTCTCTCTCTCTCTCTCTCTCTCTCTCTCTCTCTCTCTCTCTCTCTCTCTCTCTCTCTCTCTCTCTCTCTTTTTTTTTTGATTTTCCCCCTTTTTCTCCCCAATTATATCTGGCCAATTTAACTACCCCACTCTTCTGAGCTGTCCTGGTCACTGCTCCACCCCCTCTGCCGATCCAGGGAGGGCTGCAGACAATCACATGCCTCCTCCGATACATGTGAAGTCACCAGCCATTTCTTTTCACCTGACAGTGAGGTTTCGCCAGGGGGACGTAGCACTGGAGGATATGTGGAGCACTATTCCCCCCAGCCCCCCCACTGAACAGGCGCCCTAACCAACCAGAGGAGACGCTAGTGCAGTGACCAGGACACATACCCACATCCGGTTTCTCACCAGCAGACACAGCCAATTGTGTCTGTAGAGGATGCCTGACCAAGCCAGAGGCAACACGAAGATTCAAACCCCATGTTGGTGGGCAACGGAATAGACCGCCACGCCAGCCGGATGCCCCTCGGATCCCACTTTCTGCCAGAAAATAATTACAAAGTTCATTCATTCATATTGCTCCCAGAAAGTTTGCTGTGGTATCTTATTGTAAAGTTGTTTTTTTTTTTTTTTTTTTTAATTTTTTTATTCACCTAGACATCCCAAATGGTCAGGGCAGTGTGTGACACTGTGCCATTTATTTAAGCAGCAATAAATATTTAAACTCTAGAAGTGTTGTGGAGGATGATACAAAAGGACCCTGTGCTGAATATGCATTGCGTATAAATATTTTAGTTCTCATTTCATGAGCCTCCCATTGACTCACACAGTGTGTGTGCATACGTGCGTGCATGCTTCCAATGTTCAATTTGACTGCCCAACATTAGGTCCGCAGACATCTGCAATCAATAAAGTCATTGAACAGTGAAGGTCAGCCTTTCTTACATGGCACTGTGCAATTCTGTCCAGGTTAAAATAAAAAAAAGTTGAATGCTTCTTTGCACGGTCTCACATTGTCTTTTTTGGCTATAGGATCGATACAGGGTCATATTTTCTTCACATGTGGGATATGGAATAATCACAACTGATTAAATGTCCAGACATTGATAGAAAATAATGAAAATCTATACCTCCCTTGACCAAACAATGAACAGAACTATGCAGAAAAGGTTGGATTAATGTGTTTTTTTTTTTACTGAAACCTATTTGAGCACACCCGAATACAATGACAAAGAGTGCCGCATAGTGAAATCTAACACAGTATCACCAATAAAAAGCTGTCTACAAGTTGCTGAATATCTCCCATTAGCTTTGTAAGAAGTAAAAAAAAAATGTTTTTCAGCATTTTCAGTGAAGAACTTTTAGAAATATTGCTACAGCAAACTTCACCAAACTTGCTTAACCCAACAGCTGCCGTTTGGCCTCTCGGTGTGCTTGTTTAAAGGAAATGTTTGCCTCCTTCATCAGAAAAATGAGGCGGTGGGGGGTTTGTGTTTACTTTCATTTTGCAAGCATTAGAGGCCCATATTTAAGTGAACTATGTGGTATAATGGAACAAACAACAACAATGTCACCCGAGTGAGTTCTCTCCTGTAGTTTCCCCCTGCAGATTAACCCTTTTCTCCATAAACACACACTGTAGCTATTATATATACATCTGTGCATCGAGCGGTGCCAGTGTTTGTTTTCGCACACTTTTCGCAGGAGCTCAGTGAACAGATCTATCTCGAATGATTGGGATTTAGATAGGAATCGGTGCAACGTGCAGACCACCGCATGGATTTTCATTTGTCTCTTCCTAACGATTGTTTCCACTAGCTAGATGTCAATGAAGAAACATCCCCTGCACTTTGCATATATTAAAAGCCACAAGCAAGTTAGTTTGTGGTCTAATATGTCACTGTTTAAACCAAAATAAATAGCTTGGAGGTTTTTTTTTTTAATCAATAATTTTTCACATTGCCAAATAACATCAATCCACAACAAGCAGACAACAAAACACTGTTATCAACAAACACAACAAAATTCAATAAAAGAAGAACAGCTTGAATCAAATGACTACTCTGCAGTTCTCCAAAGTTGACTTGTATATATTTTTTTGCAGACAAATGATGCATAAATTACCAGAAAAGAGCATTTTATTGTTATAGGCCGTCACAGGCCATGGCAGATCTGCTTGGTGCTATGATTTCCATAAATGATGATTAGCTGGTTAAAGGCTAACACATCTGTTTCCCCCTCTGTTGCCAGCATAGCATTAGCATCCAGCTCATGAATTATTCAAGCGTCTTAATCAACATAAATGGTGTTTTATTGGTTAACACGCTGACCTTTGATTGCACAAGAAACAGAAAATCTATATCAGTTAATAAACTTTGTGAAGATAAAACTTTGTTGGTGTGCTGTAGGAAAACTTGGAGGCGGGGGTCCATTATGTGGTTTCACAGTTATTGTGACAAAGCAGCAATTTTGAATCCATATTCATTTTAAAAGAATATGTTTCCACTTTGCATGCATTAAGTACTGCGCAATAATGCAAGCACTCTAAATGAGTACCCACTCTTTGCTTTTATTTTATTCGTTGGTTTCCAGTTGATCGACGACAAAACATCGTTATTAAGGCGCTGACTCCTGGGCCTGTTATGCTAGTATATTGTCATGGACCTCAGTGAAGTGCACTAACAATGCACCAGGCATTCACGTTACACTAAACTAAACAATGCAACTTAACACCAACAATGTCAGCTGCCTTCTGCTTGGGATATTTAGTAATTCCACTGAATGTAAGCTGCAGATGTTTTCACACACTCAGATTTTTTTTTTCTGATCCTGAACTATAAAGAGCCCGTTTAAGATGCACTTCAAGGAACAGCCTGTTTGACGGATTATTGTGTTTTCCTGTGGATGTCTTTGTATTTCCCTTTTAACTTGCATATCTGCCACCAGAATGCTCGTTTACCTACAGTGGTTGCACACACGCTCATGAACAAAAAATATGTATGTACACGGACACAAACACAACCATTAACACAAGCACAATCACACACACACACACACACGCACGCGCGCATGCAGTGAGCACAGAACAGCACATATAAATGCAACCTTTACTCACATTTTCCAAACCTGCGTGTGTATTAAAGTCATTTAACAACTGAAATGCAATTTCTCCCTTGAGCTCCAGAAGTCTAGCAATCTGTCTGTAATACTGCTAAGTGGTGATGATGTAATCCCCTGTATTACACTGCAACATTGATATCACATACACATTCTCACACACACAGTCACACCCCTGGGGCCTGAGAAATGAAATCAGGCCCCCATTCTTTGATTACTTTCATCAATCAACGTTTATTCCCAATCCATCACCATTTAGTGTCAATAGTATTGTTGACATCTCTGTTGGGTAGCAGATACAGGTATAATCAATTGGTCTCTAATGGATACTTTGAAAGGAGGGTTTTGATATAGTCAAAGAATAATCTATCCAGTGTGACACCTAGCAGTCAATAAAGAACACATGAATCCTCTGTGCCTACTTGCCTTAAGCACAGGTTCTTTATCCTCCATTGCAATTATTTGCAGGGAGAGCAAAGCTTGGTAGGGGATTGCCCTCTCCTCCTCCCCCCATTCTTTTTATTCCATTATTTCGCTCTTTTAGCACTCTGACACTTAACGGTAAGCCTGATCAAATCAAATTCTGCAAGGTACACCTGGGTACTTTAATTATTTAGCCTGGCGGGGAGATTTTAGGGATTTGACAAAAGGGAATGGATATGGAGACGGATTCCTCACATGTTCATGTCAATGTGTCCACATGCTGTGCTTCAGCACAAAGAAAGTCAGAACTGCATGTTTTTGTGCAATAGGGCAGTGCTAAAGCACGGAGCTAATGATAGCCTTGAAACTGCATCAATATGTGTCGTGTCAGTGATAGCCATGCATTGACAGAGTACTCTCAATCAAAGGCCAATGATGCTGAATCCTGAGGCTATGTTCGGGATCTAGGAGAGAACTTAACTAGGTCTATATTATGTTCGGTTTTATTCATCTCCAATATATAATCTCCAATATATAATGTAATCATGCTGAGAATACTCTAAAAGTTATCCTTAAAAAAAAACCTCATACCTTTCCTCACTAAATTTGACGGATTTTGACTTAAAATGACTGAAGTCATGACAATACAAAGCTTTCCTCCATCCATCCATTATCCAAGCTGCTTATCCTGAGTAGGGTTGCGGGATGCTGGAGCCTATCCCAGCAGTCATTGGGTGGCAGGCGGGGAGACACCCTGGACAGGCCACCAGTCCATCACAGGGCCGACACACACACCTTCACACCTAGGGACAATTTAGTACGGCCGATTCACCTGACCTACATGTCTTTGGACTGTGGGAGGAAACTGGACGACCTGGAGGAAAGCCCCGCAGACACAGGGGGAATATGCAAACTCCACACAGGGGACAACCTGGGTTGACCCCCAAAGTTGGTCTACCCCAGGGTCTCAAACCCAGGACCTTCTTGCTGTGAGGCGACCGTGCTAACCACTGTGCCACCGTGCACTTTTTACTCGCTTTTTTTTAATGCAAGATGTATGCAGTATCATTTGTGTCTATCTCCTTTATGTGCATTAGTTATATGTCACTCTGCTTGCATGTGAACCACAAACACAGTCATGTACCTGTTCAATTTAGAAACATGCAGTTGCAAACTATACAGTTCTCATTCGTATTCAGAGGACTGAATCATCTTTAGTTGGGGGAAAAAAACATCTTCAGTTAAATGTCATACACATATTTTACATTCTTTCCTCACCCAGTGGCTGTTAGTGATCCCATGAGGTGATGATCACATAAAATGCATAAGAGATGGGCAACAAGGTGTCTGTTATCCAAATGGGCATAAAATGCATGTTAAATTCCCTAAAGTGTTATATAGGTCATCGTTTTCCTTACATTTAAAATAGAGAAAATGTGCAGGCTTGTTTGCATTTTCTCAAAACCTTCTTCCTTTTCACTCTCTCATCCATCAGTTGTCATTACTCCACATACCTGTTCTCCTCTCTGTCTTGTCTCTGGCCTCAGCCGTCTTAAAATCACAAGCAAATAAACAGTCTGTTTCTGTGGTTGGTGGGAAATTAAAGTGCAGACTAACAGACGTCAATCATGCTAACTGAGGTAGGCTGAAAAATAATATAGATTTTTGGAAAAAAAGAACTCCTGATCACCATATATTTGTTGTTTGCCTGAGACGTTGCAAGTTGTTAGACAAATAGCCTATTCAGCTGATGGACGTGCTCACCATTTTAATCGGACTGACTGTGTGGCTATACAGGGACATATAAGCATGTACAGTAAATATTTTACGTTACATATTTGTGGCATACTGCAGCCATAGACTGTCTCTTTATACAGTCTATAATTGCAGTATGCCATCTCAGGGAGGGACATTTTACCTATAGTCAGTGAAGATTTCTGGTAATACAAATGAGTTTATTGTTGTGAATCTTTAATTTAACTCTTGTTTTAGTTAGGAACGTTATCTATCAAACCTTATCATACACAACATTTGTGAACAATAAAGAGCACTGAAACAGGCGTGCATGTTGGAAAATCCAGAAGGAAGATGACAGGCTGGCACGCAGCATATCTGCAGTGGAATTCGCCCAGAAGCGCCATCTAGTGAAAAATACGCACAAACAACTTCCATGTACCTCCAGCATAATGTGTGAGTGTAACAGAGTGTGGTAACTACGGTGTCGTGCTTCTGCAGCTGGTGTAATGCCTTGGAGCACTTCCCGAGAGCGTCTAGACTGTCAATGCATCTAGATGTAAATTTAAAGGTATCTCATATTACTGTTACGCTGATGATATTCATCTGTATGTCTCGTTCAAGCCTGATAAGACTGACAAACTGTCTGTTTTGCAAAACTGTTTGATTGCCATTAAGGACCGGATGGCCAATCACTTTTAACAGCTAACGCAGATAAGACTGAGGTCCTTATCATTGCTTCAGATAGTATAGCTTCCAAGGTTGCTCAGTGTATTGGGTCCCTTTCTTCTGGTGTGCTGTCTAATATTACACATTTTGGTGTTATTTTTGATCAGGCTATGTACTTTGATCAACATATTAAATCATTGACACGTACATATTTTTTTCCATTTCAGAAACATTGCCAAACTCAGGTCTGTTGTGTCACATCCTGAGCTAGAAATGATCATTCCTGCTTTTGTATCATCCCGGCTAGACTACTGCAATTCCCTTTTCACCTGCTTCAGCAAGTCGTCCTTGGACCATCAACAAATGGTCTAGAACGCTGCTGCAAGGCTGTTGACCAGGTCCAGCAGGACAACACACGACACCCATTTTATATTATTTACACTGGCTTCCCATCTAGTTTAGGATTCATTTTAAGGTTCTTGTTTTCATATATAGAGCCCTGCATGATCAGGCAACTGTGTGCATCTGCAATCTGCTCTGTCCCGTTATCACCAGTAGGTTGCTTAGGTTGTATGACCAGGGCTTACTGGTTGTCCCTCACTTTTGACTGAAAACATCAGGTGATGGTGCCTTTTGAAGTTGTGGCTTCAACACTGTGGAACGCTCTTCCTGCAGACATACGATCTGCAGCTGAAGACCCATTTATTCAAACTGGCCTTGGTCTTGCCTCATGCTCTCTAGTGTTTGTTTTTTGTTTTCTTTTTTGTGTGTTTCAAAGTCTTTCTTTGCTTGTTTTTTTTAACTGTTTTATGGTCTTATTTTTAACAATTTTACTTTTACTCTTCACAGCACTTTGTGACCTTGCTCTGTGAAAGGTGCAATACAAAATAAAATTTACTTACTTAGACTGTCAGTGTATGAGACTGGCGGAGTTAACATTATCGATCGTCTTCTACCAGTCTTCAGGCCACGAAGGCCTGTGAAATTTTCTAAGCTTCTCTGAAAAAAAAAGGGGGGGAAAAAGAGTCAATTTCAAAAGGTGATGATCTGATCGCCTTTAACATCCACAATTGTAATCAAATAATCAGAATCAGAATCAACTTTATTGGCCAAGTGTGCCCATGCACACGAGGAATTTAACTATGGATTACAGCAGCTACTAGCACTTGCAAAACGCCACTCGGACAAAAAAAGGAAAAGAGGAAACAAAAAACAACAGCAGGACATTGGAGGCAAGCATGTATGCACAGCAAGTATGTCTCCACTATACAGTTTTGTTGTGGTTTAGTAATCAACAACCTGTGCCCATGTATTATACCATATTGCTTATAAATCGATCAAACTTTATGCATACAGCACATTTTCCACATTTAAAATGCAATGCAGTGCACTTTACCTTCAGCATAAAGTGCACTGATAAAAAAGTAAGGAAGGATAAAAGAAGAAAACATCTCCCTTTATCAAGCTTATAATGTGCAACACATTTGAAATGCAGAGCTTTACTTTATTACTCCCACTTTGCCCAATAATTTATTAAACCAATATTTGTTAAACGATTTAACATTCCTTTTGTAAAAGTTGTATGCTCATTGGAGGGAAGGTGTAAAAATAGTCTGCATGTGTGCGTTATTGCCTTCATGGCCTTCAAGGGGACTTGAGATGTCACTAGGGGGCATTATTATACCACAGGAGAAATGGCCTCTGAAATGGCAGCTGCACCGAGAGCAGGCAACATACATCCATTACTATGACAACCAAATTTTCCACACTGCGTCCCTTGTGAAAAGAGCTGTATTTTTATCTGCAGTCCAGAAAAGGCAGGGTATAGGTCAACGTTAACCTCTTTGAATGACATTGTTCATACCTTAACAGCTTTTTGTAAACGTCAGCCTAAACACGTACTTCACAGCTTACTTGAACGTTTTCATTTAAAGGTTAAACCCTACATTCACCGTATAGAATTCACTCTTTTCGTAAACACATACTTCACAAGCTTACTTAATGTTTTCATTTAAATGTTAAACCCTACATTCACTGTATAGAATTCACTCTTTTCTATTGACCACATATTGTGACTCAACCCACGAGAGGAACCTGCAGAACCTGTGTCTTCAATATAATGCCCAAGTGGTTCTTGTGGTCTAATAAACTTAAGGTCAAGATTATAGGTCAGCAGAGTGCAATGGCTGTGCAATGGGTGACAAACAGCTGTCTTCAAGCCAAACGCTTGCTTCTCTCTGAATGAAAGGTAATGTCAAGGTTCAGGGCCCAGTGTTCGCTGCTGGTTGTTTTGATTATATGAATGTGGAGCCAACACTGCCTTGACATTGGTTTTCTTTTGCTTTAATGTGGGCTGTGTAAAAAGGCATGGGCAACTTCACTGTGAATACCATTTCTCTTCATGACACAATGGCACTGACTGAAATGTGGTCTCTCATCATAGTTCCTACACTGAATGCGGCTTTTAATTAAAAGAGATGTGTCCTCCTGACTCCAAATGGAAATGGTTGTGAAAAGAAACATAAGTGATGCACAGAGGCACTCAGTATAAACCAAATAAATACACACATAAGAAATTCCTTGACTTAATTGCTTTAAAACATATTTGTGACCCAAATTCAACTCGAATATGACGCTAATACTATTCAATCGATAACATAATGTTAGTTGCCAAGTTCTAAATGGGAATTAAAAACACACTTTCGGCTCAACATAGACAATCTAAACACTACTACACTCACTGGCCACTTTATTAGGTACACCTTGCTAGTACCGGGTTGGACCCCCTTTTGCCTTCAGAACTGCCTTAATCCTTCGTGGCATAGATTCAACAAGGTACTGGAAACATTCCTCAGAGAGTTTGGTCCATATTGACATGATAGTATCACGCAGTTGCTGCAGATTTGTCAGCTGCACATCCATGATGCGAATCTCCCGGTCCACCACATCCCAAAGGTGCTCTATTGGATTGAGATCTGGGGACTGTGGAGGCCATTTGAGTACAGTGAACTCATTGTCATGTTCAAGAAACCAGTCTGAGATGATTTGAGCTTTATGACATGGCATGTTATCCTGCTGGAAGTAGCCATCAGAAGATGGGAACACTGTGGTCATAAAGGGATGGACATGGTCAGCAACAATACTGAGGTAGGCTGTGGCGTTGACACGATGCTCAATTGGTACTAAGGGGCCCAAAGTGTGCCAAGAAAATATCCCCCACACCATTACACCACCACCACCAGCCTGAACCGTTGATACAAGGCAGGATGGATCCATGCTTTCATGTTGTTGACGCCAAATTCTGACCCTACCATCCGAATGTCGCAGCAGAAATCGAGACTCATCAGACCAGGCAACGTTTTTCCAATCTTCTGTTGTCCAATTTTGTAGCCTCAGTTTCCTGTTCTTAGCTGACAGGAGTGGCACCCGGTGTGGTCTTCTGCTGCTGTAGCCCATCTGCCTCAAGGTTTGACGTGTTGTGCGTTCAGAGATGCTCTTCTGCATACCTCGGTTGTAATGAGTGGTTATTTGAGTTACTGTTGCCTTTCTATCAGCTCGAACCAGTCTGGCCATTCTTCTCTGACCTCTGGCATCAACAAGGCATTTTCGCCCACAGAACTGCCGCTCACTGGATATTTTCTCTTTTTCGGACCATTCTCTGTAAACCCTAGAGATGGTTGTGCGTGAAAATCCCAGTAGATCAGCAGTTTCTGAAATACTCAGACCAGCCCGTCTGGCACCAACAACCATGCCACGTTCATAGTCACTTAAATCACCTTTCTTCCCCATTCTGATGCTCGGTTTGAACTGCAGCAGATCGTCTTGACCATGTCTACATGCCTAAATGCATTGAGTTGCTGCCATGTGATTGGCTGATTAGAAATATGCGTTAACGAGCAGTTGGATAGGTGTGCCTAATAAAGTGGCCGGTGAGTGTATTTGTCCAATAAGAGCCATTCCTGCATAGGAGCAGCTAGAGACAGATGGGGAATTAACTGCTTGTTAGGGCAGGTACTTTGAAGCATTTGTTTACAGGATGGTGGTCAGCATCTACCAGCATTTGCTTCAGGACACAGACAACACGAAACGGTTCGTTTGGAACAGATATATGTGGATTTGTTGTGTGTAATCTCTTGTTTATAGTGGCCCCTTGCAGGTGAATGTGAGATCCTATTTTTTCCTATACTTTATGTTCCAGGACTGCTTAAAGCTGCAGTAGGTAACGTTGAACATAGACTCATGCTTCACTTGGCTAGAAACAGAGGACAATCTCCCAGCTTTCGATGCTAAAACTGGGTGGAAAAAATTAAGAGTAAAAGAAAAAACCCTGCATTGCAGAACCAATCCAAAGTCTTTTGGGCGGCCCTTCATATTGGGGCAGTGACATGTATAAATCGTGTGCTTGTAAACGTTGTCTACCAGCAACACGTGCATTATCGGATGATCTCAGCCGCAGCTACCAAACAAAATCCCTTCGAAGTTTGTTGATGTTTGTCGCATTCACAGTGAAACATATTCATCCGTTCATAGTCATCAACAAAACAGTACGTTATTAGGACATTATTCATCCGTCCGGCCTGAATACACGTCTGCTTTGGAGGACATTACAAGACGAGTTACATTGGGCGATGGCATTGGCTATATTTTAACACATTTGATAAAACGTTATCAAATAATCTGATGTTGCTCGGGACATCATTTTTTAATGTTTTAAAAAGCTCTCTCAGTGTTACATGTGATTCGCTATATCCCCAGTTTGTTTCACTACATAGTCATAGGGGATGGGTGAGAGCATCATTTCCGGTAAGGCGTGTCCTAGAGTTCAAAGCACTAAGCGTAGGTTTGTTAGCAGCCGTTCTCGCCATCGTTGTACTAACTACCGTCCCGAGACATTGGTAGACAGAGATCACCGTTTGTCTGGTGTCGCGAGTCTACGTTGAACAGTCCAATGCAAATCCTTCCGCTTCTCCCTCCGCCGTCTCATATCACTCCGCTAAGTACCTCCCTCAAATGACCTCCGCATCGCTCTTTAGTGCCTTACACTCGTGTACAACCCGGAAATGTCAAAGCGAGAGTCGCGAGACTTGTATCGTAGTTGATCCATGTTAAAAAAAAATTTAAAAAAAATTAGTGACCCTCTGTTACATTAATATTGTTTAGGGATGTCCCGATCAAGTTTTTTGGGCCCCGATCCGATTCCGACCATTTAATAGTGCTATCTGCCGATACCGATCCGATACATTTTCCTAGAATAACCAATCCAATGTATATGCTTGACAATTGAATAGCTCTGCAATGCATTAAGAAAGAAAATGCCTGCATCCAAGCTGTTCCTTAATGGATTTTTATTTTCAAAATAAACAGTATAAATATGCCTCTGATCACAAGTCCACGTGTAGTGCAGCATTTATTTTAATTTGTTATTTAACAAAATAACCGAGTAATTGTAAACAAACTATATATATATATATATATATATATATATATTATTCCACTTAGTGCAAATAGTCACAATTCCACTTCAAAATGGTAGCTTAACTTTGACATTCAGTCACAACAATCAATTCCTTAGTGCAGCACTGTACTAAAACTAGAACACTCAAAATGAGTGCATGACATGTAGTGTCGGGGAGGGGGGGGGTAGGACATAACGTGGCTCCAACAGCTCCAAAAGACGGCGAAAACCAGTGTCCTCTACCACAGCGATGGGCTGGTCATCCAAAGTGATGAATTCAGCTGCTTTTTCAGTTATCTTTTTGGCCTTGTCGCTGCCGGGAGGAAATTTCTCTCTCTTTTTGAAAGTACCCTCCAGTATGAGTTGCTTTGGTGCAGCCTTCGCCTTGGTTAGCAGAGTGAACTCCTTAAATTACGTTTCGTGTTTTTTTAGGTGCCTAATCACGTTAGCGGTATTGTACGCAGCTCTACAAAAACCGCCCCGCGAAATGCTTGCATTGCAAGTGGCTGTTGGGCTATTTTCAGTTTCTATTTTAAAATAACGCCACACTTCAGACATTTTAGCTGCATCCTGGTCATGCCGCAAATTGTGCCCCCCGTTTACGACGGCTGCGTGACAGCGGACTGAGCGGAGGTGTCGCAAACCAAAACAAAAGATCGGATTTATTTTCTGCTCAATCCGAGCCAATCCGATCTCTTAAAAAATGGCTGGATCGGGCCCGATCCCGATCCTTGAGATCTTATCGGGACACCCCTAATATTGCTCATGTGAAGTATCCATTTCGAGTTGATTTTTAGGGTTTGGGTTACAACCACAACTGACCAGCGGGGCAGGGAGGACTCGAATTGATCGCGTCCACGCGGTATCTGTATTTGTAGAACAGCCAATAGGAACGCCCTCTCTCTGAACTGACCCGTGATTGGCTTAAATCTTCTGGCCCGGGCTAGATATTTTATTTTTTTATTTGTTTTTTTTTTAATTCCAAGGAAAACAAATCGAACTGAACAATTACAGTAGAAAGACTGATTTTTTTTAACATCCTCAAATCCCATTTACCTACCATTTACCTACACCCTGCTCCCTTCTTCTACTCCTACCCCGTCCCGCAGGCCCCTTCTTGGAACAGAATTAAACCACATTACAATAGGTTGAATATAAACACGAAAAATGAAACATAAGGGAAAAAATAAATAAGTTAAAAAAACAAAATAAATAAAACAAAGAAGCGAGTAAATAAAATAATAACTACTTCAATGGTCTTTTGGGGTTTTATGAGGTTGGGTAACTGCTGGTTGTGTATGTGGTGGACAAGCCGCAATGCATTCATTCATCCCAAGCCGGCCCAAGCCCGATTTCTATGGCACCACCTCGCCAGGAGGGAGGCAATCAACATATTCAGTCAATGTCTTCCAGTGAGAGTAAAGCCTATCTGAGGAGCCCCTCAGTGTAAACTTTATTTTTTCCAGTTCAAGTAGAAACAAAATGTCCCTTAGCCACACTTTAATAGAGGGTGGCTGAGAGAATTTCCAAAGGATGAGGATTTTTCTACGGGTGATTAAAGATGCAAAGGCAATAACATTAGATTGGATAGCCGTTGTGGTGATTTCGTCTGGGGGTCTACCAAAGATTGCTATGTGAGTGGACGGACAGATTTTCAACTCCAAAATTTCTGAAATCATGTTTAAAAATGATTGCCAGAAGCCAGTTAGTTTGGGACATAACCAGACCATAGGAACCAAATCGCAAGGGGCTAGGGAACATCTTTCACAATTTTCATCCACTTTGTTTGGGTAAAGCTTGGCGAGCTTAGCCTTGCTATAATGGAGTCTATGAACTACTTTGAACTGTATGAGACTGAGCCTAGCACAACTAACAGAGGAGTTGACAGCTTCCAAAGCCTTTTTCCGGAAATCATCTGAAAAAGTGGTCTGCAGTTCTTTTTCCCAACAAACTCTAATCTTATTGATGACTGACTCATCCGCTGGGCATAAAAGGTCGTAGAAATAGGAGACATGGCCCTTGGATAAGGTTCCCACCTTGAGTAATAAGTCTATGCCACTAGGAGGGGGGATTTGAGGGAAGAGGGGGGGAGTGAGTTCTACCTAAATTTCATAGCTGAAGGTATCTGAAGAAATCAAAATAGTCTAAGTTAAAGGCTGCATGCAGTTGATCGAAACTGGTGATTAGAGCATCTATATACAAATCTCCCAGGCGGCGGAGACCTCTCCTTTCTAGCAAGGAATACCTAGGATCCATCTTGGCTGGTATAAACAAGTGACTGTTACATACTGAAGTCACTTGGGGAAGGGAAGACCAACCAAAATGGCACCTGACCTGTGCCCAGATCTTCAAGGTGCCTATTACAATGGGGTTAGAAGTGAAGGGGGGAGGGGTAGGGAACTACATGCAAGAGCTTGGAGTGAAGAAGAAGAGCATGACTTTGCCTCAATCTTACACCAGCTGCTTTGAGGTGAGGTGAACCAGAACCTGATCTTGTGGGCATTAGTGGCCTAACAGTAGCCTATGATGCTGGGCAATCCAAGTACGCCCAGGGACCTGTTCCTCTGCAGTATTGTTCTACCAGCTCTTGGATGTTTACCAGCCCAGATGAATGAAGAAATTATACTGTCAATAGTGGTAAAAAAAGATCTGGGCAAGAAAATAGGTAGACACTGGAACATGTATCGATATCTAGGTAATATGTTCATTTTTACTGTCTGTACTCTTCCTGCCAGGGAGAGTGGTAAGCGACTCCACCTCTGTAAGTTGGCCTTGACTGTGGTCATGAGGGTAGTCAAGTTTCTCTCCCATAATGTGTGAATGGATCTTGTGATTTGAATACCTAAATATTTAAATCCTGCATTAGACAGCCTGAAGTGTATAGACGATAATGATATCTCTGTAGCCAATTGGTTGACAGGAAAACTCTCACTTTTGTGGATATTTAATTTGTATCTTGAAATCACACTAAGATTTCAAAGTTTAAATAATATGAGGGATACTAACTAAAGGATCACTCGCATACAAAAGGAGATTGTCGGTATATAGTGAAACCCTATGCTTAGTGCCCCAGCTCAGAATCCCCTTCAGTCCTTTCTCCACCTTCAGCGCGATCGATAGTGGTTCAGTAGCGATAGCAAACACTAACGGGGAGAGTGGGCACCCCTGACATTTCCCACGGGAGAGTGGAAAAAATTCGAACTGTTGAGTATTTGTGCATACTGCCGCGTGAGGAGATGAATAAAGTAGCTCGACCCAAGAGATGAGGCCAGTGCCAAAACCAAACTGCCGTAGGGAAGAAAATAAATAAGGCCACTCCATCCTGTCGAAGGCCTTCTCAGAGTCAAGGGACACAACCAACTCTGGTTCAGTAGAAGATGGCAGAATATGAATGATGCCTTCGAATATTTGTAAAGGAGTGCCTCCCTTTTATAAAGCCGGTCTGGTCCTCCGATATGATTGAAACCATTACTGATTCCAGTCACTGAGCGAAAATTTTTGCGAGTATCTTGACATCTACTGGTAGGAGCGAGATCAAACGAAACAAAGCACAACTCAGTGGGTCCTTGCCTTTCTTAAAAATCAGAGAAATTGAGGCCTGTGTGAGAGTGGGTGGTAGGGATCCCAGACGGTGCGACTCACTGATCTTTTCTAATAGCAATGGGGCTAGTTGGTCTGAAAACTTCTTATAGAATTCAACCGGGAATCCGTCGGGTCCTAGGGATTTACCACTTTGCATAGACTGTATTGCTTCTTTTATCTCACTAAGTTTTAACGGGGTGTCAAGCATCTGCTGGTCACTAGTCGAAATCTTGGGAAAGGTTAGTTTCTGAAACAATGAAGCAAGCTGGGCATTGTCATCTGGGGATTCGAGGTGTATAACCGGGAATAAAAGGTTTTAAAAATGTTGTTTATCACGCTCAGGTCAGACACAACGGAGCCTGTCTCATCCCGTATCTCAGTGATTTGATTTGCAGCTACCCTAGCTTTTAGTTGATGGGCCAGAAGACGGCCCGCTTTGTCTCCATGTTCATACATCGACCCCTGGGAGTGGAGGAGGAGTCGCTCGGCCTCTCCCGTCAGCAGAAGATCGAGCGCAGTTTTAATTGTCATCCTGTCTTTTTATAAATCGGGTGACTGATTGGTTTAGAGCAGATTGTCGATATTTGCAATGGGTGTTACTAGTTCCTGCTGACGTGCTCCATGTTTATTAGTGGGAGCTGTATATGAAATAATCTTGCCTCTTATAAAAGCCTTGAGGGTTTCCCATAATAGGGATGCGGCAGTCTCTTCATTTTGGTTGGTCTCACAGAAAAATTTAACTGACTCAGAGACGTATTTGCAGAAGTTTGCTTCTGCTAGTAAAACGGGGTCTAAATGCCAAAATCTAAATCCCTTGGGCTTAAGGTCGAAGTGTAGATCCAAGATCACGGCTGAGTAATCTGAGACTGTTATCGGGGAGTATTTAGTGGAGACAATTGATGGGATGAGTGATTTATCAACAATGAAGTAGGCAATGTGCGAAAATAAGTGGTGTGCATGGAAAAAAAGGAGTACTGTCTAGTGGATGGATGCAGGACTCTCCGAGAAACCATATTGGTCCATAAAAGTAGAGAAAGTTTGGGCCATTTTGGAAGGTGCTATTGGTCTCGTACTGGACCTATCAAGAATTGGATCAATAACAGTTCATGTCTCCTCCTAGTAATAACAGAAGGGAATTCAAATTTGGAATAGAAGACAGCAGCAATTTCATAAAGTTTTGGTCATCCCAGTTGGGAGAATACATAGATGCTAATACAATTGGTTTCTGATAGAGTATACTGATGACTATGACATAACGGCCGTTCGAATCTATGATTACATCCTTAGGTGTAAAATTCACATTTTTCCTAATCAATATAAGGCGGCGCCCCTCGTTTTCAAGTTAAATTTAGAGTGGATAATCTGTCCAATCCAAGGCCTTTTCAGCTTCCCTTAGTCAGAGATGCATAAATGTGTCTCCTGAATAAACATAATGTCTGCACTTAGGTTTTTAATATGTCAGAATTTTTGTTCGTTTAACCGAGGAATTTAACCCACCAGTGTTTAGTGAAATGATCCTTACTGCCTGCCCACCACCAGCCACCACATCAGTCATTTTTGTCATGATATAGCCCATGACTTCAGAAAAGTTTGACCTGACTCAGAATGCAAGAGACAAAAAACAGGAGAAATTAGGTACTTGAAAACAATATGGCAAAATATAAGCAACACAGTCAGTGTCTTTTTTAACAAACAAAAAACAGACAAAGAGGTCCTTTCCCACACATAACTTCAGCTTCCCCATGCCGTCCCATCCCCCACCTCCCAGGCCGACCACCCCATCCCCCACCCCCCTCTCGCTCTCCCCACCTCCCCAATATCAGCCATGGCTCCCCTTTCTGCGAGACTTTCTTTCTTTCTTGAGACGTCTCAGTATTCCCCCCTTCATAAACTATCACCCTAAAAACTTATAACAATATATAAAAAATAAACCGTTGTGAATGAAATCAAGGTTGTACACTGTGACTTCTAACACTAATGCCATTGCAAAATGGAATAAAAGTAAAACAAAAGAAAAAAGAAAAGAAATCTATGGGTCAAATACATAGAACGCTTAGACACACACACACACACACAGGATGAAGGAACAAACAAATAAAACTTAGATATAAGAAAGACAATAAAAACAATAGAAACAGGAAAAAAACCAACAGACCAACAATTAATGTCAAATAAGTAAATAGGATTATATATTCATAAAATTCTGGGTAAGAAAATCGAGCAACAGTTGTCCACTCAAGGTATATGGCACTGGATATTAAAAAAAAAAAGAAAAGAAAAACACCTTTAACCGTAATCAATATCTATAAAATTTTCTGAGGGTATATTTTATAAACTAAAAATATCAGGAACAATTATGCTCACCTATTGAACGTCAGCCAGTGCCACCAACACTATACTTATTAATAGCCTATATTCAAGCACACCCCGTGGGAATACACACACACACACACACACACACACACACACACACACACAAGGGGGGGGGGCGAAAACAAAACATCATGTAACAAAAGCAAGAGAAAAATGTCTGAACGTGTTGTAGATTGGATTTACCTTACTCAAGCAAACTTTGGTTAGGAGTCCCAAGAGTTTAATATCAGCTCTTCATTTCTGCCGGTAGCCAGCCGCGAAAGGAGCCGCTGTCTAGCCCCGTTTTGAAGTGTGATTTGTAAGCAAGCTGGATAAAGCAGGCGTGGCTTGAGGCCTAAACCGTACAGCTTCGACATGACTTGTCGGTACTTCGCTCGTTGCTGCAGCACCTCTGGGGTGTAATCCTTGAAAATATGTACAGTTGAGTAGTTTACCCCCACGTTTGCGAGCCTCCCAGGCCGCGCGGCCTCGCACCGTTTTGCGTGCCCTGTGTGCTCGGTCCAGTTCTGGTGGTGACGAGAGAATCTGCTCGCCCGGTAGTTCGACCAGGAGTTGTGCAAAGAATTCAGTGGGTCTTGGTCCCTCAATGGACTCAAGTAGGCCGATGATTCTGATGTTGTTTCTGCGGCTCCGTCCGTCCAAATCCACTGTTTTAGCTATTAGCCTAGCATTGCTTGCTAAGCTCTAGCATTGCTTGTGGCTAGAGCCTCACATCGTTCCTCTAGTTTACTGATGCGCTGGTCCTGGAGATTGGCGTTTGATTCCGAAGATGCGTTGACCATGTTCACCGCAGACCGTATTTTATACAATTTTGCCTCCAAGACCGCGAAACTCGTCTTAAATCTCTGCCCTGATGTCTGCTAGCATGCTAACGATGCTCGTCTCGGAGGACCCGCTACTTGCAGGCATGTCGTCTGGTTCGTCTTGTTTTGATAACTTGTGTTTTGTCATCGTGCTGGAGTGTTAAAAGACAGTTAGCCGTTCACGACTCTACTTCAAAACTATCTAGGATGGTGAAAAAAAGTAAGAATTGAAAGAAATGGAGCAGCGTTCGAGTGATGTCACAGCATCGCTGTCGCTATGGACGCGTCACAGGAAGTTAGACATGCGGAGCACGTTAGACAGTACAGCATGGCTGTGTTTACAACCCCAACTCGCGTATATGCTACCATATATTCGATAATATGAAATTACGCAAAAAACGAAGAAAATTACAACAAACTGCTTACTTCTAATGCAGCCGATGTCTGACTTCCGTTTACTACGAAGCTTCCGCTTCCGCTCGGGAAGGGCTAAAAATAGCTCATATACGCTGCCCCATTGGTGGGGGAGTCTGAGGTTATGCTTCCTCTCACATGTTCCCCAAACAGGAAGTCCCCGGGCTAGATATTTTAAAGCCAGAATACAGAGTCAGAGTCAGGGTGGCAGGCGGGGAGACACCCTGGACAGGCCCGCCAGGCCATCATAGGACGGTTTGGATAATGAATGAATGAATATAGAGTCAAGAGGAGGTGCAGAAGTCTAGTTTTCTCTCAGACTATTTGATTTACAATATGCTGAAAGATTATGGAATTTTTGCCCAATGACGCCATAAAAATACCGTCCCCAGCTTTAACAGTGCTCAACGTTTGTACCACTGTCACAAAATTGGGCGCAATTTTTGTTGCATGGCAAATAAATGTGATTTTGAACACAGGGCAAGAGATGTGGTGCAACTATATGAATTAGTTTTCATATAAGGGTGATTCTTCAATTTGGGGCGCTTTTGACATTTTGAAAAAAATACAAAAATAAAAAATTTTAAAATCTGTTTTTCCATCCATTATCCGAACCGTTTATCCTGCTCTCAGGGCCGCTGGAGCCTATCCCAGCAGTCATTGGGTGGCAGGCGGGGAGAGACCCTGGACAGGCCGCCAGGCCATCTCTCTCTCTCTCACACACACACACACACACACACACACACACACACACACACACACACACACACACACACACACACACACACACATTTATATAGGGGCAATTTAGTATGGCCGATCCACCTGACCTACATGTCTTTGGATTGTGGGAGGCACCCGGAGGAAACCCACGCAGACACGGGGAGAACATGCAAACTCCACACAGACGACGACCGGGGACGACCCCCAAGGTTGGACTAACCCGGGGCTCGAACCAAGGACCTTTTTGCTGTGAGGTGACCGCGCTAACCATTGTGCCACCGTGTCGCAAATCTACCTTTTCTTTTCCAAAAGCTCAATTAAGTTGTCTAGAACAAATATCTTAGCATAGCTTTGATCGTCCTACAAAATAAGTTTGATATTATGATGTTTTTTTCGAAGTTGTAACTGCAAAATGTGATGGTAATAACACGTGATGGTAATGACAATTGCCTGCCGCCCAATGACTGCTGGGATAGAAGGCTCCAGCATCCCGCGACCCTGATTAGGATAAGAAGCTTGAATAATGGATGGAGAAAAACTTGGCTAAGTCTTAGACTTGCTAACCTAACTTGTTAGCTAGCATACAATGTACAATGAATATACGTGAATAAAGTGAAATGTCTTATTTCTGAACTAAAATACTCAATCAGTAACTTGTTTGGTAATGACGCCTGATAAACATACCCTCAGATCAGGGCATATAAATCTTCAAATTACTTACATTTGTGGACATGAAAAAGTCATGCTTCTGCCATGGCTGGTCATGTGCCTCTGGCACTTCTCATTTCTATAGCAACCACATTGTTGTTGCTTGAAAAAAAACATTATTGCACTCTAAAATGTTCGGTGTGACGGTAATGACAGATGTATGAGGGACAGCGGTATTTAACTATAAAAAATGTGCAAATTGCACATATATAAACCATATGAATTTGAAATATTTCTTTTTAAATTGTTATGAGAAAATGCAAAGTAAAGCTTTAATGAATTTAACCATTTTTTATTTCTTTATTATAGAAGGAAAGTTAAAAAGTCTGGGTTGGGGACAAGCCCAAAAACAATGAAATTCTGGCACATTTGAATTTTCAACATACTGAAAAAGTATTAAAATATCATCACTGAGACACAAATCTTTTTTTCATAGCTAACACAACATAACTCTAACAAATACAATAATTGCTTTTTTAAACGTTTTTTTTAAATCTACCCTGAGGAAAAATTACACATAAATACATACAATCAACTCCTACATACATGAATACATTTAAGTGCAAAACACATGTCTTCTAATACTAAGTCACTTCATACATGTAACAATAGATGCCGTTATGTGATATCAAAGTCATTTTATGGGCACAAGTGACAAATATTTAAGGGTGTAAAACATAAAGCTGTGGGAAGTCCTCAAAACGCTGCTTTACAAGCACCTATTTCCAGGTAGCCCATTGCAGTTGCGAAATGTCCTTGCCATCTTACCCAACACCTGTATCTGTGTTTTGCATCAGGTAAAGTTTATCCTTTGCTATCTCTTGAGTTCGAGTTGGTAAACGTTAAGTATTTGTTGAGAAAAGATGTGGGAAGGAACGTCCAGCCGCCCAATTCATCCTCCTTAGATATTCGGAAAGGGCAATTACGTGCATGAAAGCGCAGTGATTGTCCCTTATAATCTCCGACGGCAAATGTATTCGCAGGTCCATAATGAGGCTCCGCTTTATTCTGCTGAACGAGCCGACGCTGTGCCGGGAGATTTTATGAATGAAAAATAACGCCCCAGTTCCCTGATTGACAGGCGACACGCTCACTCTCGCACAGCCGCTCACGCGCCCGCGCCCGTTTGACAGACACATTTTAAGGGCTTCTTCTTTTTTTTTTTGTCAGTGTGAGCGCACATGCTCTGACCTTCGCTAACGATCGGTGTGTCATGTCAACGTCTAAAATAGAGGAGCGACCTTCCGAGGACGCGAGTCACAGTTGTTAACATAATCTGCACGTCTGTCGGCGTCTCACACAAGTTTGGCTTCACTGGACATCTTGACTTCATAAGTAAGTCAAACTTTATTAACCTTCTTCCAACTGTTGCGCCATTCAGCGACCAGGTTGTGCCCTTCTCCAAGCTGCCGTGATGGATTACAACTCACACTGTTTTTCCTTTTCCATATGGCAGATTTCCCGTCGGAGAAGACAGGTTTTTTTCTTTTCTTTTTTTTTTTAACTGGCCTATGGTCGATACAGTTTTTTTTATATTCGTGATGGTTAGCTGGCTCACGAGTGTATTTGTACACCTTCATTTATCTGCATGCACACGTATACCTGCATGTGTATATCTGAAGCAGGTCTTGTCCGTCCTTAGACGGTTTGTGTCATTTTCAGACGAGCGCGCGCTCTGTGATTTCTGCGTCACTTGTGACAAGTTGGAATCAAACAGAATTTGTAGGAACTTTTCAAATTTACGTCAGTCAAACTTTCCATTCAAATGCTATGGCTACACTATAGTTTCCACCAGAGTTTGGGAAGTTATCTATATGATACAGTCTTAGTATGTCGCTAAAGAGTTCATGCTGCTGGTTAATACTGGTGCCCTTATTCCTTATTCCCCTGGGTCACGCTGCCCCAGTGATATGGTTTTCCGCTCTCAGGCACTCCACTTATCAAAACGTATTGTAATGTCAGTGTTATTTCTGTCTGCAACCATGCAACGCCTTCAGTCATTCCCTTCATTCACTTGATATGTAGGCTGCAAGTCTCAACTCATTTTTAATGTATATTTGAATGTGCGCATTGTATTTTTTCTGTTACATTAACATCTCGTTACATTTTCTGTAACGAGAATTCTGTATTCCAGAACTGTACAACTCGTTACTTACTTACCAACTGTGCTTATTCTGTCAAACCAGTTTTGTAACCTTTGGCAGTTCACTGCATATGAACATTTTCACGCATCATCACTCGTTAAAAAAGGCTTTAAATGTGATAAGAGCAAAAAAAGCCACTGTATTTTTTCATAAAATGGGACTGAGTTCATGAAGTCATGCAGGAGTCATTATAATTGAGGCGTTTGACTTGTAATTGTCTGCTGACGCAGTTCACACCCACCTACTACGTGATGTTGCATCAAAACAAATCATGTATTTTAGCAGTTAAACTCAATTTTGTGGTTTTCTGAATATCAAAAGTTACATCAAATGTTACATGTGTAAAACGTGCTACAATCTCTCTCTCTCTCTCTCTCTCTCTCTCTCTCTCTCTCTCTCTCTCTCTCTCTCTCTCTCTCTCTCTCTCTCTCTCTCTCTCTCTCTCTCTCTCTCTCTCTCTCTCTCTCTCTCTCCCTGGCTGGTCTGGTCTGGGCTGGTCAGGAAGGGAATGAGGCCGGCAGTGGCTGAGTAGCCCAGAGCATTGGTCCCGTGAAACCAGCCTTTTCAAACCTCTGCAGCTTTGTAACAGGGAAATGGGTCGAGTCTCTTTTATTGTGTAACCCAACTTGACTGGGATGTGGTAATTGGGGAATCCTGGGGTACTCTGGGATACTCACTCACCGCAGTGATGTGTGAGCCAAGCTCTACATGAATTAATTCACAACAACACAAGTTGCTATATGGGAAAAGGGTCAGCCTTTCATCGGAAATAAAAACAAAACAAAACAACAAAAACGTTAAGCTTTGTGTGTATTTATGGCATGCTGAGGTCCCTCAACACCTCTCCCTTTCAACATGCAGTTATAAAATGTAGGAGTGTGAATGCGTGTGCGCACATATTTACGCACATGCGCATAAATGCATGTTAAAACTCAAGATGAGTTAGTCGAAGGTGTGCCCGTGCTTCCACATATAAACCCACAAACACCACAACAGCACACACATACACACACACACACACACACACACACACACACACACACACACACACACACACACACACACACACACACACACAAATACACACACACACACACACACAGATGTTGGGATGCTTGTTCAGACTAAAGTGTGCTCCTCAAATATGAATTGAACTATCACCCACGTGGCTCACTGGCATTTTCTAGTCCATAACAGACTTGACTGGAACGATAAAGCTTAAATACCAGATGATGAGTGGTCTGTCTGAGCGCAGCTTCTTACGATAGGAACTCCTGAACGCCACCTCTCAGTGGATTCACTCTGGAAATATCATAGCACTCTATCACTGCGTGATGGAAACCAACAGTTTCCAAGTCAAGGGACTCCCCAGTGGTGAGAGTGAGAGGCCATCAACCTAACGCTACATAGACAAAAACCTGACAAGCCCTGCCAAATTGTCAAGCCTCCAAACACACCTCCACTAACGGGGGGGAGGTGTAACTCGCTTGCGTCGCCACGTGCTGAGTACAACATCTCCTCACACGTATTTGCCTCCCGGAGAGCGAGGAGAGTAAATTGCTCTCAAACCACCTCTATAATTGTCTAATTAGATGCCTTTGGACAGGTTTCTTACTGTTTATCACGTAGTTCTAAACCGGTTTAAACTCGGGTTTTAAAGAGAGGATGAAATCCGGTTCATTGTAGGCACTCTCTGAATGTGCTTAAACGGTGCGCTGCCGTCGTGCGATACACTGAGTGAGTTTGAAATGCTGCCAAATGTGCGCTGACACCGAGCAGAATATATTTAGCTGCTGTCAGCACCTGTGCAGTCCCATTGTTATCCATTTGGAACAGTTAGGACCCTGTAAGAGCCTTACCAGGCAGGAGGGGGGGGGGTAGACTTCAACTACTTAATCAACGTCGCACAGGAAAGGACAAAATCCTGTGCCAGTCCGCCTGCAGGCACTGCCTCTGCCATGGCTTTGGGCGAAAGGATATAGTATAAATACCAAAAAGACCCTAGTGTAACGTGCATGGATAAGAAGACACGCTGGCCGCTGGCTCGTAGGTCCGCCCCTTTAGTCGAGCGGTTAGCGATGCCTCCTGCGGTGCGGGCGATACGGGTTCGCTTTCTCGGCCGCGGCAGTTCCGGAATGCGACCCCGTGGATAAGAAGCAGTTTCCGGTTGATGCTAAGAAGAGCTGTGAAGATTGTGTAGTTTCGTGTAGCGGATAGCAGCAGCAGACTACCCCGTTAATCTGTGTTTTTCCTCATTAAAAAAAAGATGACTCATAGTACGGCGACATTAGAAAGTTTAGCCACCTTACCAGTCTTCCCAAAGTTTCTTCAGGGAGCTCTGAAATGGGGGGTCTTCAAAAGTTAACTGCCACGTGCGTCTGATCTATTTCTTTGCTTTGGTCTTGTGGGTATCCTCCCTGAACTTGCATATGTGAATGAATACACGACCGTTCAAAAAAATAATTCCCGGTCGTCTCTAACCTCTTCTTGGGGATTAATCACCTTGAAATATCAATTTTGCTGGGGAGAGCTATTGCAGGGCAAAGGAAGAAAGAAATATGGATCCTATCTCCTTGCAGGCATTGTATGGTGTGTCTAATGTTTCACTTTCTTTGAATAAGTTTGAGATACTGGATCTGTAATCGGATTTTATTTTTCTTTTCAAAATGACAACGCACTGTCCCATTCTTTCTGCCAAAAGCCCACATTACTTGTGGACATAATTGAATGGAATGAGGTCGTTCCCCCCAAAACAATAAATGTGGGGGAGCGGCTGTAGCTTAGTTAAGGGCAGTAGCCATCAAGGAAAGTCTGATATGTACACGGTACATAGAGTACTTACTCTACCAATGCAATACCAAATAACCTAACATCTTTTTCCCCCTCAAAACTCACTAAACGGTTGACCTTAACAGTACCTCTAATTTATTAATGTGGATTATGGAGGTGCATGCACTTTCAATCAGAGCTTCTGCAGAATAGAATTTCTGTTTAAAAACGTCTGACTCAAAAATGCTGTTTGCTTTCCCAGAGCAGTACAACATTCATAGGTTTTACATATCAATGGTCTTAGAAAACGCGCTCGAGTAGCTCCACTATTGGAAGCTACTGTTTAAGTAGATAATCTACAGATAATGCATGCATGCAGAGTTAAAGCGATCTCCATGGTGAGTGAGTACGTACTAATGATGCGGTTTTGCGGTTGAAAAGCAGTAAAAGAGGGTAAGGAATGAAGTGAGACTGGTCAGACAAGTGTTGTCGATATCGATGTTTGATGTTTTCCGCATGTGTTACATCGCAAACCAGCGCTGAGCGATATCGACAGGTATCAATCTTGCGGTATTTCTGTTTCGTGCAATTTGTATTGCAGGATTAAAGAATAAAACGGAGTCACGTGATTTCACAGGCTATACGCAGCTTTTAACTCTCAAAGCAAAGGTTTTATCAGTCTAGCACTGGCTAGGGGGGTTTTACAGAGGGGAATAAGAAGAAGTCATTGGATCAGTCCAAACAGAATTATTTGTCAGGCGTGCTGCAGTATTTTACCTCGAATAGCCAAGAAAGAAGCAGACCTTGCTAGACTTCATTTTCTATCCAGCAATAACAGTTTTCACCTAACATGACTGATGACCCCAATTTGCCTCACGTTGCACCCTCTGCGATGTGACCTGTGAACATGTGTATATTGCGATGTCAATCCTGAAACGGCACAGGTTGACAACAGACAAGCCATCAAGGGTATTTGGGCCGTGCAGTTTTTCTGATAGAAAACTTGAATAGTGGTTGAAGGCTCCGCTGTGCAGTCTTCGTGTGCGCTCTTGTTGCGTTGTAAAGGTTAATGTAGTCACTCCCTGTTTCTCCAAGATATGATGGAGTCCCATCCCCAACTCTGGCTGTCTAATGACGCTTTGTAGGCTTTGTTTGGAAGACGACGGTGGCAACGGAGAAGCTGAACAGATGAACCAGATGCTCGTTTGATAGGCGAATTTATTGCGTTTCTCTGAGGGCAGCCAGTCTTCGTCTGGGTACTTGTGAAATACTCACTTGACGCGCCCCTGTAGGTATTTCACAGGTATTACTGACCTTTGACAATTTTCAGTCATTTGTTTTTTAAATAGCGTTTTCATGGCGCCCGGGTAGCGTAGTGGTCTATTTCGTTGCCTACCATCACGGGGATCGCCAGTTCGAATCCCCGTGTTACCTCTGGCTTGGTCGGAGGTAACACAATTGGCCGTATCTGCGGGTGGGAAACCGGACGTGGGTGTGTTTCCTGTTCGCTGCACTAACGCCTCCTCTGGTCGGGGCCCCTGTTCAGGGGGGAGGGGGAACTGGGCGTAATAGCGTGATCCTCCCACGCGCTACGTCCCCCTGGTGAAACTCCTCACTGTGAGTTGAAAAGAAGCGGCTGGCGACTCCACATGTATCGGGGGAAGCCGGAGGAGGCATGTGGTAGTCTTCAGTGCTCCTCGGATCGGCAGAGGGGGTGGAGCAACGACCCGGACTGCTCGGACGAGTAGGGTAATTGGCCGGATACTAGTGGGGAGAAAAAAAAGGGGGGGGTAGTTTTCATCCTTTATATTAATTTTCATATTGAGCCTGTCAGTCTTGTTTTCTTTTTCATGAACATACAAGAACATACAATCCGGGTTTCAACATTTCAACATAGTGTAACGAATTCGGGGGGCAACCACAGGAACTGCCGCAGCCGGGACGCGAACCCGTATCTCCCGCACCGCGGGAGACATCGCGAACCACTCGACTGAAATATCTGATCCGTTAGCCAATGGCCAGCGTGTCTACTTATCCGTGCACGTTACAATCGAGTAGTTTAGCAGAAAAAATCTTGTCATCTATTATTTCATTTGACAATGCTTGAATCCTGTAAGGCTTGACTATCGTAGAGATTTCTCTGTAATTGTCTTTGTTCCTAGTAAATTTCTTTGGTAGACACTAGCATTCCTGTAACTGTGGTGTCTGGCTTTCTGCCTCCCAGCCCTGCTAGCCTTTTAAAAAAAACCAAGGGCAAAGGTCATGACTGCTTTGACAGACAACTGTTTGGTGGACTCACCGCCTCACACAGGGGGCAGAAATAACTTTGCACCCTTCTGAGAAGGAGTAACCATGTTCTCTCCCGCGACCACCTATTGTGAGAAATGGACCTGTAGATTTCCGGCTTTTGGAACACCCACATAAACTACCCTCAACCTCCCTCCCCTCCCCCTAAAAGACCCCCACCTCACCCCGAACTGCATTTTCAGGAGCATTTGTACAAGTTCAATAGACAATAGGCCGCATTCCTCCTGGTGAGTGAGGAACATGGTTTGCTGGCACTTGAGATGCTCTTCACTCCATTCACCGAGACTGGAACTCTTAAACAGTGCCCTCACTGTTAGGACCCCTCTTATGGGACAACCCTCATTTTGAAACCGAAGTACAGAAATACTCTGTGACACATACATAGCCTTGTTGACAGTGACAGTGTGTCCTAGTTGCCAGACTATGAAGTAAACATCTTCTCCGCTTGTGGTCCCTTCCCGCTGAGTTCGAGTTTCCCTGTATTTTGGTACCAGTTCCCTGCCTGGAGGAGGGGGCTGTGTGTGTGTGTGTGTGTGGGGGGGGGGGGCAGCCAAGACAGACTCGTTCAAAATCACAGCATGACACATAATCAAAACTAGAATGAGCTGCTCATTAGAAATTCACAATAGGGGCAACACAATAGTGTAAAGCTTCCTGAAGGTTGACACGAGACAAGAATTTTGCAGTGACGCTTGGCAGACATGTCAGTACATGCGTTTTCTGCTTCAAGGTTGAACAAATTTGGGTGAGCCGTTACAGAGCCACACCACTGGGCAGGAATATCATTAATTGTGGCACGCAGCCCTCGAGTTGTTCATGTTTGTGGATTTCGGTTCTTGAGGGAGGATGGTTGATGTGTTAGTCTTTAAAGTGAACCTGTTTACTGGGGTTGTGGATGGAGTCTTGCATGTCTGTGTGGTAGTTTAAAACCACATCTGCTGACAAAGCAGTGTTTATATTTGTGTGTATGAATGTATGTGTTGGGGGTGGGGGGGTATAGGTGGGGTAGACATGGGGGGTATTTACACAGGTACTGAAGAGACTTTCATTAACTTAGATAACTCTTTAGCGTTTTCCTTGCCATTGATAGAAGTCACAGAGTTCATAATAGTGAATATAGACCATGATCCCCATTGCAATCAGTGCTGGGCGGTATGGAAAATAAAATAATGATAATTATAGGGAATTTCAAACGATACCAATTACATCATGATATATGCTTGCATATTCAAAATGATCATGTGCAAGAACCCAGCTGAGGTTCATCAGATTGAGCTGTTTGGTAATGTAAATTATATCAAATCAAAACTACTTTTCAAATAATACTCCCTCGAATGTTTCAGTCCTCACTCATTCTGTGAGAAATGTTGGATAGCAGATTTTGGTTGTCATTTATTTAGACAACAAATTTATGTATCACGACATGACAATGTCGGAATTTCATAGTGATGCAATGCCGCTGAATGACAATAATCTTGTATTTAATGATTTGCCTGCCCTGATGCCAAGCTTTAAGATCATTTGGATTCATATTTTATGGTAATTTTTCATGTTTGATAATCATATTTTCCAGGGGTCTCTGAAGTCTCTGGCTCCACCCTTGGAGCATACCATGGTAGGATTAAATTTGACCCCGGCACACAGCTCACTTATTTTACTCATCTACCACTGGTATTCCCAACAACAGACTGCACTGAGTCTGTCTTTTCTTGCTGCTGGAATTTGATTCATATGCTAATGAGCTTTATTCCCATGGAATACTCTCTCCTATGCCACAGATACCCCACTCATGACTCCCTCGCCTTTCCCAACCCTCTTGCACTTTCTCTCTGTCTCTCTCTGTCTCTCTCTGTTTCTCTCTCTCTCTGTCTCTCTCTCTCTCTCTCTCTCTCTCTCTCTCTCTCTCTCTCTCTCTCTCTCTCTCTCTCTCTCTCTCTCTCACTCACACACACACACACACACACACACACATGCGCGCACGCACACCAGATTGACATTGAATCAGAAGCACCTGAAGATTTGCCGTGACCAGTGTGACTATGTTTGTTTGAGGCAATCTCCTGTCCTACCTGTATGTGTTCATGTCCATCTAAATTGAACGTTGTCCGGAGTTCCTCGTTCCATGGAATAGGTTATGTAATTTTTGCTTAAAGATGCCTCAGACTAAGTGTTCCTCACAGGTTATTAAATGATTGTCAATTTATTTCAATTGAAATTACATAATAAATAATTTAATCGACTTTTTGCTTGTGGATGTGCGCATAATGTTTGTAAGAACAATATATGGGGTCAGCGTTTCTTTTATAAGGGTGCAGATCATGTAAAGTGTGGTGGCCAATGGGTTCCGTAAAGATTATGGCCATAAGTATCCTTGTTCTCACCATTATGTCCTTTATCAATTATTTATTGTAAAAAATGGGATGTAGTGGCGTGACAAAAAAGAAGGCCTTGATGTTCATCAGAGTTGACATCCTTATTTTGTGTAAGAGTAAATTAATTGTTTGACTGAGTGGTGGCTGGCAGTTAGCAAAGTTGCCATAGGGTAAATTACAAACTCATCATGGGTAAATAGGCATGCAGCTGATACTTGGAAAGCCAACAAGCCTCTGTTTAAGCATAACCTGCCACAGTGTTTAATGTCTGTCGAAAGATTTGCTTATTCAACCTGTTTTATGTTGTCACTCTAATTGGTTGCTCACAGACAAAAAAAAAATGTTGAGCGTAGTATCATCTGCGTACGGATTGATTCAAGCCATCTTGTTCTTTGGAAACTTGTTTTCTGTGTGACTGCACTTCCTTCTGCACAGCAACTCCCAAACTTCCAACCCAGCTAAGGGGAACCCCTAAAAATACTCCTTAATGCACTCTTTCAATTGGGCACAAACACCAGAACAAACACTTTCATTCATGGTGATCCAAAATGCTAATGCGGCATGGGCCTGACACTTTTTAAAAGGGGCACCGCTGTCACGGGCCCCGTGTAAAACAGTGGCGAGGTCGTCAATCGCACAGGACACACACAAGGTTCGGTGCCGATGGGCGCTATTACAGGCTCACTATAATTCAGTTCTGCTTGGCTGATTAGAAGATGCTTTTTAAACTTTTGATATGAGTGACTGTTGTGTTTTTGTGAACAAATATGGCGGAAGGCCATATCTGGAATAAGTAGCCCGGTAAAAGATAAGAAAAACATGACAGTCACAGTTTCTGGAGCCACACATGAAATACCAAACTGGTTTATGCTCTTCCACAGAAGCAGAGGTTTATCTTATCATCATACATCTCGAGAACTCCATCTTTATGAAGATGGTATCTTAGAAACAAATGGCAACTGCAGACCTTTTTAGTTTCTTGGGAAAAGGTGACTCACATGAGTGGCTATGTGACACTTTTCCACACAACTCTTGTATCAGCAGTTTCTTTTTTTGCAGCATATTGTAGTTTAAAAGGCGAGAGAGCACAGTGGATAGCCTGATCTGATTTATTTTGTGTTTTGTTTTTGTGAGCTCCTGTCATAGCTTGCTGTACATATAATGATATTTGAGGAAAGTATTTGGGGCTACACTTTTAGGTGTGGATGACTCATTATGAGTCTTATTCTCTCAACATGTTGCAGCAGATGTTTAAGAGCTCATTTTTTCCCAGCCTGTCATTTGTATGTGGTTTCATCCTCTATTTCAGATGAATTTTTCATAAGCAAGAGGAGTTGCGGAAAATCGATTTTGGATTTCCGGTGAATTGTTTCCCCTCACTTACCTCTCTAAATAAGCTAAGGGTTAACACCCGATGTCTTTGCCAATTTGTGTTGAAAAACCTTCAGCATACACAAGTATGCCATCTCTATAAATTCAACCTTAAATTTCCCAAATGAAAATGACATATTTATACTATTATTTGGTGATGACTATAATGTATTTTTGTGTAATGCTTAACATTTATCATTGCTGTCCCACACGTCAGGCATTTTAAGTGATTGTGAAGGTGTTGGATCTTTCTATCTGCACAGATTATGCATGATACTGCTTAACATCACATTTGGGATTCCAGTATTGGCTAAGGCTCCCTTCATACAGCCAATCAATTGTCAAGGCAGTAAGATTAATCTTCAAGTATCATTTACTGCCCTGTCTATGTAGACAGCAAAGTTGCAGATGTGAGGCCTTTGAAAGAAGGACCAATAATGTTTTTCTTTTCAAAGTGACAGCAAGACAGGTCCATTCTTTCCTCGTTCTCTTTCAGCCCGCCTTAGGTTTGAGGAATGTCATCTCTGTATGTTTTTGGTGTGTAAACTGGAGGGTGGTGTGGGGGTGGAACATATGCTAAAGGTGGGAGTGGAACACGATGTGTGCACGTGTGTGTGTGTGTGTGTGTGTGTGTTTAAGTGGGACAGGGCACTGCAAGAGTAGGCAGGCCCCGTTCTATAGAGGCCGATTTGACTACTTTCATTGTCTGAGCCCTTTAGTGATGAATGCTAATCCCAGGGATTGAGAGGGGCGTCCAACAGCTGTTATTTCTAAACATGGTAAAATGGTATTTATTTCAACTTGTCTCTAAATATCCAGTCTCCTTTGGAGCTTATGGGGCAGCTTTCTTCTTCTCATCTCTTTCTTTTCCCCCCACCAATGAGAAGAATAGGCTGAGATGACAGGAGCTGAGGTCAGATGTCAGTGTCAGGGTATCAACAGGTGTAGTCACTGTGAGTGGACATCCTTGTTGTCCCTTTGTCATTTTGACAGAGTAACAAAATAACCTTCACGTATAGACAGAATTTATACTGGTGTGTTTTTTTTGGGGGGGGGCTTTTCATAAACCACAGATGCACTTTTTGTTGTTGTCAGTTGTATTTAATTCTTGATTAACATATTGCAGAAAGATCATCACATATGTGCAATATGGTGTGCATTACATGCTGTGCAATAGCTGTACCCTGTGCAGTAACTGAACATGCTGCTGTATCTTTTTCTTAGTGTAAATCTGCTTTATTTTTTATTTTCTATTTTTCTACCAATGCTCTTGATCCACCCTGCTTCTATATATAAATATACATCTCTTTATTCTATTTTATCTTATAGGCACCGAGTACTTCATTTTACTTTAGGTCTTTATATTTGTATATTCTCTATAGTATTTTATTTATTAATTTATTTTGATATTGTGTGCTTTTGGTTTATGTGAGCCATAATGACGCTTCAATTTCCCTCGGGATCAATAAACTATCTATCTATCTATCTATCTATCTATCTATCTATCTATCTATCTATCTATCTATCTATCTATCTATCTATCTATCTATCTATCTATCTATCTATCTATCTATCTATCTATCTATCTATCTATCTATCTATCTATCTATCTATCTATCTATCTATCTATCTATCTATCTGCCTGTGTCTGTCTGTCTGACTATATGCATTGTTAGATGATGTAATAATACGATTCACAAAGTTGAGCCTATGGATGCGTCATCATCCTTTTATTGTGTAATCATTTACACATTTCAGGCTGGGTTATCTTTGAAAATAACTTAATTTTGCTTAATCAGCTCGATTAATTAGCTTAATTAACTTGAAGCCTGCCTGAAATTGCTATTTCAACTGAATCAAGTTCAAACTAAAAACTATAGAAATTGCAAAACATTATTTGCCATTTGATGTGACAAAACATCAACTGAATGTTAAAAAACATTCCCAGGACATATCACTGTAGCACCTCAAGATGATCCAATTAATCAATGACGAGTTTTGACTGGCAGACCGAGACAGACCGCTCCGCTCACTCACTGCCTGATTCCTCTCTGTCCCTTTGCAACACCAGTAGACCAGTAGAAGATGGAGATGGAAAATGTGTCAGGGTGAACAAAGGTGTGAAGGGGTTTCCTTGTGGCATCCGCACTCGAAGGGATGAAGCTGAGTGTGACAGGCGATCTCCATGATGTCCCTCCTGTGGCTCTTTCTCACGGTGGCACTCTGATTAAGCTTCTGAATGCTGCTCATTGTCAATTTTAAGCACAGCCAAGGGACATCGTCTGTACTGCCACACTGAGACTCAGTAGGACATTGTTCTTGTTGCCATGCGTCATTTCACGTCAAGTTGTTGTAGACAACAGGCTCTGGTTTTCAAAGTTGGGACATGTTTCCAATTATCACCCTTAATTACCTCCAGGTTTGCCATGAGGTTAATGTTTAGTTGCCGGGGTAAATTCCTTTTGCCCAGGAAATAACCAACATCGGGGACCATGTTTGAGTATCCGGATTTAAGGTAGTAAAATGCAATGGCTTGCTGAGTGTTTGCATGCCAGACGAGGTCTCATTTGGAAGCAGCTCTTCACATGTCCTCACACAGTATTAACCACTTAACCCTTGACTGAGGGAACTCGTCTATACTCAGATGAATTATACTCCAACACAGAACTCTGCACGTATACACATGCTCTGCAAACATAACATTTATATTAAAGGGCAAGTGAAGAAATGAATGGCTCTTTTTGGTGTAGGAGTGCAGGATAGTGGTGGGTGTTTGGCGAATGATGCTCAGTAACTATGTGTTGTGATGACCTCCGAGCCCTTTACGCTACTGCACTTCTAATCAAATTTCCAGAACAAATCAGCTGTAATGTACGACCACAGGCACCACCTCCAAAAAATCAATACCTATATCAGCTGCGGGTCAAGTCAACCTCTAGAATAGTGCCAACCAAGTGAAGAAAGTAGAGCACTAACAGGCTGCCACTGCAGCGCTTACTGTTTTTCCCTTTATTGCCATCAGATTTCCATGCATGCATGCTTTGCAATGTTTTGGTTGAACTCTTTCAAAGACTTTTGAAATATGGCATGCTCACGCAAGCTTTTTCCCCAGACACCTCCTACGCTTGTGTGCAACTTTAACTTGTTGGCTTCTTTGCTCTTTTGCATAATACTGGAAGTGCAGGTTTGTTTGACAGGTCTGTTTGATGTGTGTCAGAGAGTTGTCAGGGGCTGGTTGTTTGTGTGGATTCCAGTTGTGGATGATTACTAGTTTAGCATAGGGCTCAGGTGCTCGCAGAGAGAAGACAAGGGACATGTTATAGCACTGACATGAGTCCTGGTAAGGTGTGTAAGATCATACATAATTTAATTACCTTTGCCAGGTTGACTTGTCTTTGTAAATTTGTGGCCTTTTAAGCTATGGAACTTGCTGAGTGTCAAGTGTTTTTTTGGGGGGGTTTTTGTTCCTGTACTTCCTGATAACTAGTTGAACTTGGTTACTTTGTGGTGCAAGTCTTAAAGGTACAATGAGTAGGATTTTCCTAAAAATCAATGTATGGATGCATACAAATTAATCCCTCTCAATCATTACTTATGATTCAATAGAGGAGTGTGGCGGTGTCTGTGTCTGCAGAGACCCTGTCCTCTGCCTGTGTTTTCTTATCTTGCTGTGTACGGGACGTTTCTGGGCGTTAACCTTTGGGCAGCGGGACTCTATAAAAACGTAGCGACCAGGTGCCAGGTCGAGATCATAAGCACGCACCCAAGAGGAAGCTACGACTACGGCAGACACCGCGCCAAAAGGACACAAATATAGTGAGGCGAAACGCCGAGCGGGCAAAGCTCGTTCCAAAACGAGAGTGAATCTGGGGCTGTCTTTCACCCGCTGGCGAGCCCTGAAGGAGAGGATGGAAATAAAGAGTGATGGGGAGTTGGCCTGTACACTGGGATGTGTTCTGGCTACTGCGGTGAGGGGGCGTGTCCTTCTGCTGACGTTAAGCTGGGGGGAGGGGCCAATTTTGAACGTTGTGTTTACAAACCGCCACCTACAAATCCTACTCGGTCTACATTTTAAGAACTGTGGCACCATACAGAGATGCGGTCTGAGAAGGGCATCAGGACATTGTGAAAGTAAGCACATTTTCACCTTCCAATAACCGATAAGGCACAAGAAAAGGACTCTCAGTCCTTCATTCTCAACAATGTATTTGATTGATATGAATACTGTTAGAGACAGAATGTGCTTCTGTTTTGTTTATCTGTCAAACACACTGAAGTATAGCGGGGTTATTCATGTTCTCACCGCACAGTGATATGCAGATAACCGGCACATTCACTCATATTTCCTGCCACACCAAAAGTGGGCAAGATAACACAAGGTAGTATAGTGTGGATGGAATTTGCTGCACAAAAGGCAATCAACTTATCTGCATACACAATATGGTTTGGTCATAGTTGATGGTTAGATATTCTGATATCTCCCCCCACCCCCCAAAAAACAATGATTTGTTTTTATTTACAGATGGAAAGGAGGAAATACATTGTCAAAAAGTGCACTCCCACAAACACTAAAGAAAACACAAATTCACCAACTCGCACACACACGCACACAAACCGTTCAAGAGACAGAAGGACACATTGAGAAACATACTCAAAGGCACTGTTCACCCAGAACTGGTTTTTTGATGAGCCCCTCTTTTTACCTGACTTGGTCAACCACACTAAAACCCTTTGAAATTCACGAGGCCGGGATTAAGCACCAGTTGTTATAGCGCACACTGCTTTTAATCAGTAGGATGGCACCCATGCTTGAGAGCCTTTCTGGAGCGCCCAGAGTATTTGCTTAATTGTGTATTCTGTTTTATCACATTTCCACGGAAACATTCTGAATTTTAAGACTGTAAAACCCAAGTAGTCAAACTCATTCAATTTGACATGGCTTGTGCTTTCTGCGTACAGGCAAAGTAGAAAGTTTTTGGTTTCCAAAGGCGTAGAGTTGTTTGTTCATGAGAGGAATGCTTTTGATGCCAGACTTCAGCGCCGTCATAGCTGGCAGATGTTTGTGGAGGTGTGAAACCGCCTCCTATTGCTGCAGTCATGTTGTGTGTTTTCAGCTTTCTTTTTAGCCAGTGTGCCATTAGGGTGTGTGTACGTGTGTGACTCATATACCGTAGCGTTGAGTGGATTATTACCTCGCCCAAGTGTAGACTCTCATCTGTTGAAGTTTAACAGATACACAGTTTGATCATATTCTAGAATAAATTCACGATAATAACTGATTCTGTCAGACAAGATAAAGTGATTATATATTACTTCCTTGTAAGCTGCCACTCTGTCTTTGATTATATGCTTTATGGACACACATACTATATCCACTGGATTCGTTTGCAGTCCACCCGTCTCATGTGCATCGCTTGTTCACAGCTTTGTTTTGGCGTTTTGCAACATTTGTTTGTCGGTGACCTTTGCACAGAGCCAGGAGAAAGCGCTTAGCAATTATCAGAAAGCATCAAAGGCGAGCGCTGTAGGATGCATCATAACAACGGAGGCAGCGTCGGACAAACTTACTACAGGGGATGGAGACATTTGTGAGACATTACACAGGAATTCTACTGATGAAGATGCGGAAGATGTGATTTATTTGTTTATTTATTTATGGTCACAGCACATTAACGAGCACAATGAGTGCAGGGTCTTGACCCAGAAAACTGGAAGAACCTGGGAGGATTCTCTCAGTTGGACATCTTTTATTTCACTATGTGAGAATCTGGAGAATCTGCCTCCCTTTTGAAATCTGTTGTTTCAAATTCACAGTCATCATCCTAGCAAAACAGGGGAAATGGTTGTTTATCCTCAGCTGTTTCCTTGTGTGAAATACCATAATGGGGGCCAGCATACCATCCTTCTGTTTTGTCTTCCCTAATTTATATCAGTTTACTCAGTTGAAGCCCCCCAGCCCAGTATGTTTGCTGGCATTGATGGGCTTCTCAGTACATTTACACGTGGGGTACACTTTAAAGCATGTCTGTCTGAATACATTATTTATGCCTCATGCGCAGACTGAAAGTATCCCTCCAGACTCTTTTTAAAGTTTAAAAATGCTCTGAGATGATTAATACATTGTCTAAAATGGTTTTCCTACAAAAAAAAGAAGAAAAAAAACCCTCTGAAAATGGGCTGGAAGCACAGCTACTCTTTCTTACTGAAAATCAGGATCTATGAATATGCAAATAGGTCAGGCCTTGTGCCCTGCTCACCACCACTGCTTGCTAGGTTGACCGTTGGACCGTCACATCAAGATGCTGGCGTTAGAGCAAACATCGGAGAGATTCAGCCATACATGTTTGAGCCTCAGTCAGACCCCGACTCGGACTCTGTTAAATCCATCCATTATCCAAACCGCCTATCCAATTTAGGGTCGCGGGATGCTGGAGCATATCCCAGCAGTCATTGGGCGACAGATGAGGAGACACCCTGGACAGGCCGCCAGTCCATCACAAGGCCGACACATTCACACGTATACCCCTTTCACACCAGTGGCGCTCCCAGAAATTTTTCATAGGGGTGGCCAAATGGGGCCACTGAAAATCTTGGGGTGGCACACCAAAACCAAAAGCCATGACTGAATTTCCGGAATTCTATTATGCTGTTGTAGTATACTGTATAGGCTAGTTGAAAACTGTCAATGTGAGAGTTAAGGAATCGCATACTGAAATAATTTGTTTTCTTTCTTTTTTTTAGTTAATGTTACTAAATATCTGATGTGCATAGACTTAGAGACGTACAGTTAACATTTTGAGTTCCACAACAATTCTGCTTTAATGTGCTATGTATCTGTATTTATTGTAACGTGTCAGACGATTCATTGTTATATTGTATATGTCAAAAAATGAAAAATTGAAATATCAGATAGAAGCGTATTATGCATAATCAGAAGTATATTCTGCATGTGCCACTCGTGGCTGGGGGGGGGCAGCGGGGGGGGGAGGGCTAGTATCAGGGTAGCTGTGGCTACCCTTGGCCACCCCTTGGGGGCGCCACTGTTTCACACTGCCCCCCCCCAAAAAAAACCCGCGGGTTTTTTGGCCAGTGTGAAAAATCTATAGGGACAATTTAGTATGGCCGATTCACCTGACCTACATGTCTTTGCACAGTTCAAATTGGACTGTGGGAGGAAACAGGAGGACACCCACGCAGACACTTATAGAAATCTTAAAAAAAAAAATTCGGCCCTACACCTGTCCGATCTGCGTGCGCTGCAGTAAAATTGACTCTGTTGAGCAACAAAATCGTCGACTAGCAGACGTATCAAAATGGTAAGTGTAGTTAGCATCTTTTATTTGTTTATGTCGTTTGTTCGCTTGAAACAGGCAGTTGCTCACACAGTAGTGGTTGTGAAACATACAATCAGATCTGCTACGATGTTACAGTGTGTTCACATTATCATGTAATTATACACCAGAGGTCTAGTCACTGACTGCTGGGATAGGCTCCAGCATCCCCACGACCCTGAGAGCACGACACGTGGTTTGGATAATGGATGGATGGGTCGAATCAATGGAGAACGATATATTCCGTCTGGCTGAGATTTTTATATGACGTGTAATATCTCTTTATCTTGATAGCCAACCAAGTTTGCCTGGGAACTGGCTCATTGGCAGGAGTCTAAAATGAAAAATCGCCGGGACGTCAGGGTGAGGTGACCCGCACCGGAGTGGGGGGGGGGGGACCCGTGTGTGCCCGGTCGGGATCGAAGTCCAGACTGGAAAAGAGGTTTACATTGCACACCGCGCCATTTTTCGGGTGCAAAACAACCCACCCGGGCCACCGTCATCGCTTCATGTGACTGGTCTTTGAAATGTTCGCTAAATAGATCGTTTTGTGGGAGTGCAGGAATGAGGAGACGGAGACATCCAGTCGAGTCAATTCCGTTTACTCGCCACACAAAACAACACCGATACAGCACAATCTCTCGTGACAACCAGCTAACCGATAGGCTGCTGCAAACATGACTCCACCCCGGAAACTCTAAGCAGTGCCTACGTCAGCACTCTAAAATGTCTGCCTTAGAGGAGCACCAGCCCCTGGTGAATCTACCCTCAATTGTATATCACCACAGTTTACAGTTTTACTATTATCAAACAACTAGCAACAGCTAGCAAAAAGCTAACATAGTTAATGCTAGCTATAAATCACAAAGCAAATGTGCAGAAAGCTTTCATTTGACTGTTGGTTGAGTAAAAGAAATACATAACTTACATACGGACTTCCGCTCACTGTCACACGCCCAGAATAAATATTCGGCACAGCACTAGAATGCAAAACTTAATACCTTGTGAAAACCCAGTGACTTTTGCATTAGGTTATGGAAACACTCCAGTCCCTCCAGCATGTGAGCCCGATGTCTGTAAATAAATTCCAACCATTTAAGCAGTATAGTGGGATTTTTTTTATTTATTTATCTATTTTAGGTAAATAGTGGAAGGAAGCTTCAGGGTCCGGTTAACATCCAAAAAATTGCACACTCCACCATGTTTGCTGTCAAAACTTTCACTTTGCTAATGTAAACTCGCTCTCTGTACTGACAAGCCCGCTCTCCGCAGCAGGTTTCAGGGTTCTTTGCCCACCCTGTATTTGCTAGACAGCGATTGGCTTTCGGATTTGTGACACACCAAATCTAGTTTACCCAGGGTACGTTTGAATCTCAAGATTTTAGGGAAGTGCACAGACAGCTCCTCATCCAGTCTACTACTACTACTACTACTTTCGGCTGCTCCCGTTAGGGGTCGCCACAGTGGATCATCCGTTTCCATTTCTTCCTGTCTTCTGCGTCTTCCTCTGTCACACCAGCCACCTGCATGTCCTCCCTCACCACATCCATAAACCTCCTCTTTGGCCTTCCTCTTCTCCTCTTCCCTGGCAGCTCCATATTCAGCATCCTTCTCCCAATATACCCAGCATCTCTCCTCCACACATGTCCAAGCCATCTTAATCTTGCCTCTCTTGCTTTGTCTCCAAACCGTCCAACCTGAGCGGTCCCTCTAATATAATCGTTCCTAATCCTGTCCTTCTTTGTTACCCCCAGTGAAAATCTTAGCATCTTCAACTCTGCCACCTCCAGCTCCGCCTCCTGTCTTTTCGTCAGTGCCACTGTCTCCAAACCATATAACATAGCTGGTCTCACAACCATCTTGTAAACTTTCCCTTTAACTCTTGCTGGTACCCTTCTGTCACAAATCACTCCTGACACACTTCTCCACCCACTCCACCCTGCCTGCACTCTCTTTTTCACCTCTCTACTGCACTCCCCGTTACTTTGGACAGTTGACCCCAAGTATTTAAACTCAAATGCCTTTATCACCTCCGCTCCTTGCATCCTGACCATTCCACTGTCCTCCCTCTCATTCACGCATAGGTATTCCGTCTTGCTCCTACTGACTTTCATTCCTCTTCTCTCCAGTGTATACCTCCACCTCTCCAGGCTCTCCTCAACCTGCACCCTACTCTCGCTACAGATCACAATGTCATCCGCGAACATCATCGTCCATGGAGACTCCTGCCTGATCTTGTCCGTCAACCTGTCCATCACCATTGCAAACAAGAAAGGGCTCAGAGCCGATCCTTGATGTAATCCAACCTCCACCTTGAACCCATCTGTCATTCCAACCGCACACCTCACCATTGTCACACTTCCCTCATACGTATCCTGCACCACTCCTACATACTTCTCTGCAACTCCTGACTTCCTCATACAATACCACACCTCCTCTCTCGGCACTCTGTCATAAGCTTTCTCTAAATCTACAAATACACAATGCAACTCTTTCTGGCCTTCTCTATACTTCTCAATCAACATTCTCAAAGCAAATGTAACCCACATGATTACATGTACCCTGTGACGTATGTAAGTTCCACGAGTAGCCTCTAGGAGGCACACGAGCTACAGAGTTTAAACCATGCAAACAACCGTCGACAATAGAGAAGAGAAATACGGATATTTAGAAATACGGACAACTTTGACTATGGATACCTGAATTATTGATATTTGAACTACGGATATTTGAGCTACAGGACACTTGAACTACGACAAAAAAGATCCCTCCCACGAAGCTTCCTTGGTGAGCCGCTAGCCAAAGCTAAAAAGTAAACAGCTTTCTGTGTTCCATGTAATCATAGCCATTTACGTAGGATATCTTGATTTTATCCAAAGACAGATGATCTCCCGTTGAAGGAAGAAGGAAGACTCTTTTCTCTTGTGTTTTGTACGCTGCTGGAATCCTGGTGAGATAAGAGTTTAAAATCTTGAAATCTAAAGACTGACAATTTTCCATTGGTTGCTAAGCGAAGCTAACCCAGCTAAAACGTATATCTATGATCCTTAGCAGTTCCCATATGATTCAGAGCTTTAAAACCAGTCAGGACACCCGGTCCATAGGGTTTATTTGATGTAGGAATATTAGACATTTTAATATAATAATATGCTTGTTGTTAAAAAAAACTGTAAGCTCCAGTCGCCACTAGCCACCGAGCCAACTCGGGCTACATGGCATGCATGGAACCCATAGCAGCCAGCTAGACGTGAATTCACGTTGATAGTGCCGCAGCCTGGCTGCGATGACATTGTTTTTAACTGTTCTTACAGCAATAGGCAGTTGTCATTCAGCCGCATATTAGTTATATGTAGGAAATGATTTAATTCTGAGAATTGACTCTAGATTTGGGTATTTTTATTTTGTTTGTAATTGTTTGATAGAGATTGCAATTAATAAGGAATCTGTACAATTTTGTGCAGACTGGTTTTTTAGTACCCCGAACAACCCCCCTTGCTACACCCTTTTGGAACCCTTGGATACCCCCTTTGGATTGCCCCATCATCGCCCTGGATTTGGATTCATCATCATCGCCTCTACATTAACTTGCCCCTGTGATTGTGGTAGGATCTGGACATTGCACCTTGCACAGATTGGAAGACTGAATCATTCCCCCTTTTCTTTTCTTTATTATTTTCTTTGAGTGCACTCATACTTTATTTTGGATTATTTTCTTTAATTTGTTAGTGTAGAATATGGCTGCATAAGTAATATATTAGAAGGGTATAAAATAGAATATAGATAGATATAGACAATAAATAGAATATTAGGAAGAACTTTTAAAAAGTATAATAGAGTAAAATATATATATATATAACACATCTAATTTAGTATTGATATTGAAATAACTTTACTTTGAACTGTTGAAATAAATTGGTTTTTTTATTGTAAACTATACCCATGAGTGTGTGTGTTGTCTTTGGGGTGAGTACTAGAATCCGGTCTAGAAAAAAACCTACACCAATCTCCACTGAACTTAGACATTAGACTGTAAACTGTCCCTGCGCAAGCATAGGCCCATTCCCCTGTCGTGCAGGTTACAGAAAGTTGGCGAGCCAGCCAGGAGATTGGTTAATTAGCGTTTCAGGCCATATACTACCCCACTGACCACACCTCTCTATAAAATACTTGATTATATATATTTTTATTTTGAAAATAACACAGTCAATATGGATCTTTGCAATCAGTATAAAGTCCATGGACAAAACTGCTTATTAGTTGAAGGTGTCAATGAAATGAGCTCTGCCGAAACGATAATAAGCTTCTTCGAACAACATGGGAAGATCTCATCCTGCATCAGAGTTGTGGATGAGCCCAACCAACCTAATGGTAGGGTAATAATAGAATTTGAGTGTGAAAAGTCAATCACCAGGATAACCCCAGATACCCTTGGCCTTATACCTAGCCCTGTTGATTCAACTACTCTATGGAATGTCAGAACAATTAGACAAATACGTCAAGAGGAAATAGGCAAAGACTTAGCCCAGCAATATCTCGAAGAACTCAGCGCTATTGGTGGTAGTGCCATGTCAGGCTATGCCTCCATCTTAGAAAATGAACTGAGGCGCATTCGGTCTACAGCATCACAGAAAACTGACAACACGTCTTTACCGGAACACAGCCCTATGCAAGACACTAAGCCTAGCATTGATGTTGAGCACACGCCTAGCATGACCCAAGAATGTAACAGACGGCCATCTATATCTGACATTCACCGTGCTCCAACCACACACTCATCCATGCGTAATTCAATGAGCCTTGAAGAAGACATCATTAATCCCCCGAGCATCCAGAACGTAGTAGTAGAACATGTTATTAAGAATGAGTCAACACAACCATACAGTAGCCCAAGTAAAATTCGAACCTTCTCAGGTAGGCTTCCAAAGCCAAATGGGGAAGTAGATTATGAAGCTTGGAGAACTCAAGTTGAGCTGCTTCTAAGTGACACCTATGTCACCGATTCACAAAAAATCAGAAAGGTTCTAGAGAGTTTGGTTGGTCCAGCTTCTGACATGGTGAAACCACTTGGTGTCAATGCAAACCCTGTTGCGTACGTAAACCACATCGAATCAGCCTTTGGAGTCGTAGAAGATGGAGAAGAGCTTTTTGCTGCATTCTTGAGTGCAAACCAGAATTCTGGAGAGAAGCCATCTGATTATTTATTCAGACTTCAGACCCTCCTCATTAAAGTCATCTCTAGAGGGGGAGCTTCACTTGTAGATTCAGAAAAACACTTAATAAGACAGTTCTGCAGAGGATGCTGGGACCACTCGTTGATTTTAGGTCTTCAGCTTGAACAGAAAAAAAATAGCCCACCCTCATTTCCTGAATTGCTTCATCAGCTTAGGACAGAAGAAGGCCGTCGTTCAGCTAAACTAGATAGGATGAAGAAACATCTAGGGAGCTCAAAAGCTTCAGTGCATGCCCACACTGTTTATGGAATCGAAGCCCCAGCCGAAAACAAAAATGAAGACACACAGAAACTCCGCGATGAGGTAGCTGAGTTAAAGAAACAAATTGCAACCCTGTCCATCAAGGAAGAACCACAGCCAAACAGAACTCAGATTGAAACCAGCTGCATGGTCATGAATGCCTCCACACCTCGAATTTACACGCCTCGTTTTCCCAAGCCATGGTTCTGCTTTAAATGTGGTGGAGATGGTCACATTGCTGCCCACTGTGTGAGTGCCCCCAACCCCGCTCTTGTCCATCAAAAGAACACCAAGCTGAGACAAAAACGTGAAGCTCACAGGAATACGCATACCCTCACCTCCATGCCTTTAAACTAGTAGCAGCTTCTGTTTCGGGACGTTCAGGAGCTAAGTACCAGCATAACAGTCCCAAACCCATTAATGATATTATGAATAGAACCCAGACAAGAAAAAATAGATACAGACAAAGATACCAAAATAGCCTATCCCTTCCCTGTGAACTTGTAGGGCCATGCTGCACTGCATCTGTCTCCATTGATGGAATAGAATGTGAATCAATCCTTGACACCGGTTCCCAAGTAACAACCATTACAGAGACATTCTACTTGAACCACTTATCGTTCCTCCCCATCCAGCCCATTCAGACTCTTTTCCAGATAGAAGGTGCAGGTGGCCAACATGTTCCTTACCAGGGTTATATCCAAGCCCTCATCTCCTTCCCCAGCAGCATCACTGGCGTAGCTGAACAGGTCTCTTCATTAGTTCTCATTGTGCCAAATTGCCATTTTAACACTCAGATTCCCCTATTGATTGGAACCAATGTCCTTGACAGATTATATGAAGGTGGCATAGAAAAGCATGGAAGAGAATTCTTACAAAGGCCCAATATCAATAGTGACTGTATCTTGCTGTTCCAGCATGTTGCCCTAAGTCATCAGGAAGAGATTTCAGCCAATCATGTTAAGTTGCATGGACGCCATCCTGTCACCATTCCACCAGGAAGAAAAGTGTCTGTCTTTGGAGATGTCAGAGTGAAGAAACATTTCCCACGTTCCCTTTTCGTGGTCGAATCCCCTGAAACCGTTTCCTTACCTGGTGGAGTGTTCGTTGAAAATTCCTTGATAGAAACTCCACTTCGATCTTTAAACAAGATTCCTGTCATTCTCAGAAATGTGACTGATCGTAGTGTCACACTGCATCCAAGGCAGGTGATAGCTGAAATGATGGTAGCACAGTATGTGATGCCGTCTGAATCCCAAAATATGACTGTGCCTGACATCCCTCAGTCTCAGAGTAACACCACCAACTTTGATTTGGAAGATTCCCCCATTCCAGAAGAGTGGAAAAAACGGATCACACACCAGCTGAACAGCATGCCAGAGGTGTTTGCTGTTGATGACTTGTCTCATGGTCATACGACTGCAGTAAAACATCGCATCCGACTCCAGGATGAGGCCCCTTTTAGAGAGCGACCCAGACCCATTCATCCCTCTGACAGAGAAGCTGTCAAACAACACCTAAGAGAGCTGCTAGACGCTGGAATTATTCGCGAGTCAGAGTCTCCATTTGCTTCCCCCATTGTAGTTGTCAAGAAGAAGAATGGTGCAATAAGACTCTGCATAGATTTCAGGAAGCTGAACATGAGAACGATCAAAGATGCCTATGCTCTCCCCAACATCGAAGACACCTTCTCTGCTCTTAGTGGAGCCAAATGGTTTTCTGTCATGGATCTGAAGTCAGGCTACTATCAAGTAGAAGTTGCAGAGGAAGATAAGCACAAGACCGCTTTTGTCTGCCCTCTAGGCTTCTATGAGTTTAATCGTATGCCCCAAGGTGTGACAAATGCACCAAGCACCTTTCAGAGACTGATGGAGAAATGTGTTGGAGACCTGCATCTCAATGAAGTACTAGTATTTCTGGATGACCTGATTGTCTTCTCTGACACACTAGAAGAGCACGAGGCCAGATTGATGAAAGTGTTGAACCGGCTCAAAGACTATGGCCTAAAGTTGTCCCCTGAAAAATGCCATTTTTTCCAGACTTCTGTTAAATACCTTGGCCATGTTGTAGATGCCAATGGAGTCCACACAGATCCAAGCAAAGTCTCTGCTTTGAGAGAATGGCCTCAACCCACCAACAGAAAAGAGCTCAAATGCTTCCTAGGATTTGCTGGATATTACCGACGTTTTGTGGAAGGGTACTCTAAAATAGCAAAGCCATTGAATGCTCTAACTGCTGGCTATGTTGCTCCAAGGAAAAGAGGGAAGATTTACAAGAAGGACAGGTCAAGACTTCCATCAATCCCACCTTACCTTTTGGAAATGAGTGGACTGAAGAGTGTGACGTTGCTTTTAGAACTCTCATAGATAAACTGACTTCGGCCCCTGTTCTTGCCTTCGCCAATCCCAATCTTCCTTACGTCCTGCATACTGATGCCAGCCGCGATGGTCTCGGTGCTGCGCTCTATCAGGAACACGATGGGAAGCTGAGGGTTGTAGCTTATGCCAGCAGAGGACTATCCAGAAGTGAACAAAACTATCCTGCCCACAAGCAAGAGTACCTCGCCTTGAAATGGGCCATCTGTGAGAAATTCCATGATTACCTCTATGGAACAGAATTTCAGGTTTTAACAGACAATAACCCCCTAACTTATGTGTTGACCACAGCAAAGCTTGATGCAGCAGGACATCGCTGGTTAGCCGCTCTGTCAACCTACAGATTCACTATAAAGTATAGGGCTGGGATCAGCAATCAAGATGCCGATGGGTTGTCCAGAAGACCCCAGAGTCCGTCAGAAGAAGATGAGGAGTTCAAGCAGGAGAAAGCGAGGATAGAAGAGCTGAAGCAAAGGGTTTTGGATGGAGAAAGCAAAACTGTTTCTGGTGACATGCTGTCTGCTTTATGTCAACGCCACTCTGTGACCACTTTGGCTGACTATTTGCAGCCAGAACTCCCCATTCTTGCTGAATCCTTAGCTTTAGATGCTTCTGCCATCCCTGATGACTTTGTGTTCTCTGGACAAGGCACCCTCCCTGGAATGACTCACAATGACTGGTATCAGTCTCAAAGACAGGATCCATCTATCAGACGTGTGATCAGTTTCATTCAAGGAAACCGAAAACCCACTTTTCAAGAGATGTCCTCTGAACTGTCAGAAGTCAAGCTGCTCCTTAGAGAATGGAATAGACTAGAGCTTATAGATGGAGTACTGTTCAGGAAATGTCTTGATCGTGGGAATCAGATCTATCAGCTGGTGCTGCCTAGTAGCCACAGAGAAAGAGCATTGCAAGGCCTTCATGATGAAGTCGGTCATCTTGGCGCTCAGCGTGTCCTTCATCTTGTTCGTTCCAGATTTTTCTGGCCAAAGATGTTTCAGTCTGTTGAACAGAAGTGTAGGACTTGTGAAAGATGCGTGAGGCGGAAAGCCAATTCCCAGCATGCTGCTCATATGGAGAATATACAGACCAGTTATCCCCTTGAACTGGTGTGTATGGATTACCTCTGTATTGAGCCTGATAGTAAGGACACTAGAAACATCCTCGTCATCACGGATCACTTCACCAAGTTTGCCGTTGCCATCCCCACGAAAGACCAAAAGGCGAATACGGTTGCCAAAACACTGTGGGAAAACTTCATTGTACAGTATGGTTTTCCAAGTCGCCTTCTCAGTGACCAGGGGAGAGATTTTGAATCCCACACCATCAAGGAGTTGTGTTGTCTGATTGGAACCGAAAAGATCAGAACCACGCCATACCATCCACGTGGAAACCCTGTCGAGAGATTTAACAGGACCCTTCTCAGCATGCTCGGGACACTAGAAGACAAGGATAAATATCATTGGAGGGACTTTGTCAAACCGCTAGTCCATGCATACAATTGCACGAAAAATGACACCACAGGCTACTCTCCATATGAATTGTTGTTTGGTAGACAGCCAAGACTACCCATTGATCTGGTTCTAGGCCTTACACCAGACCAAATTGGATTCAAGTCGCATTCAGAGTATGTTAAACATCTTCGACAGCGCCTCCAAGACAGCTATGCACTTGCTTCTGAAAGCTCTAAGAAGATGGGAGAGAAGAATAAAGCCAGGTTTGATAAAAAGATCAGAGCCGCAGAACTTGTTACCGGAGATAGAGTCCTGGTGAAGAATGTCAATTTAAGAGGAAAACATAAACTTGCGGACAGATGGGAAAAGGAAGTCCATACTGTGGTGAAGAGGATGGGAGATGGCCCAGTGTATGTCGTCAAGCAAGAACAGGGTGAAGGTCCACACCGTACCCTTCACAGAGACCTTCTTCTGCCCTGCGGCTTTCTACCTGTTACAGATAAAGTCTCAGAACCTGACACAAACTTACCAACAAGGAGGCTGAGACGCAGGGAAACAGTCTCGCAGCAGACCAGGCACGACAATATTGTTGACTCAGATATGCCCAGCAGTGACGAGGATGAGGATTGCTATCCACAGATCTCCACAAGGTTTCCCCAAAGCATTAGGACAACCACACAGGCCACCCCTCTAGCACGTGCCACGGAACTGTTGAACCCAGTCGGGTTGAATCCAAGTCCGTCGGAGTTCTCCCAATCTGATAGTCCACTCCTTAGTGAAGTACCCCATACCCCTGAGTCTGTTCACAATCAGTTACTTGAAAAGAAACCAATTGGGCGTGAGACAGAAGTAGTCACAGATGAATTCTCTCAACCTGTTCGAAGACACTTACCTGAGGGAGACCCCGCATCATCCACTACTGTTGTACCTCAATTTGGACCTATTGAAGGACGTTCACCTGAAAACAACCCACTTGAACCCGAGAGTGCACCGCCCACTGGTGTGACAGGCCAGGCTGACCTGTCTGACGGAAACCCGTCTGAGAGCGAACCGATCAGAAGATCTATCAGAGAAAGACATCCCCCTGAGAGACTCTGTTATGGTGAACTAGGAAGACCTTTAGTCCTAGCCATGGCCTCATTTTTCGAAAGTTTGGGCAGAAATGTCCCTGATTCTTCTAGAGTGCCCTCTGCAAGACCATACAGTGTTTAGACGCATGCAGAGACTGATGCGGGGAGGGGGAGAATGTAACCCACATGATTACATGTACCCTGTGACGTATGTAAGTTCCACGAGTAGCCTCTAGGAGGCACACGAGCTACAGAGTTTAAACCATGCAAACAACCGTCGACAATAGAGAAGAGAAATACGGATATTTAGAAATACGGACAACTTTGACTATGGATACCTGAATTATTGATATTTGAACTACGGATATTTGAGCTACAGGACACTTGAACTACGACAAAAAAGATCCCTCCCACGAAGCTTCCTTGGTGAGCCGCTAGCCAAAGCTAAAAAGTAAACAGCTTTCTGTGTTCCATGTAATCATAGCCATTTACGTAGGATATCTTGATTTTATCCAAAGACAGATGATCTCCCGTTGAAGGAAGAAGGAAGACTCTTTTCTCTTGTGTTTTGTACGCTGCTGGAATCCTGGTGAGATAAGAGTTTAAAATCTTGAAATCTAAAGACTGACAATTTTCCATTGGTTGCTAAGCGAAGCTAACCCAGCTAAAACGTATATCTATGATCCTTAGCAGTTCCCATATGATTCAGAGCTTTAAAACCAGTCAGGACACCCGGTCCATACGGTTTATTTGATGTAGGAATATTAGACATTTTAATATAATAATATGCTTGTTGTTAAAAAAAACTGTAAGCTCCAGTCGCCACTAGCCACCGAGCCAACTCGGGCTACATGGCATGCATGGAACCCATAGCAGCCAGCTAGACGTGAATTCACGTTGATAGTGCCGCAGCCTGGCTGCGATGACATTGTTTTTAACTGTTCTTACAGCAATAGGCAGTTGTCATTCAGCCGCATATTAGTTATATGTAGGAAATGATTTAATTCTGAGAATTGACTCTAGATTTGGGTATTTTTATTTTGTTTGTAATTGTTTGATAGAGATTGCAATTAATAAGGAATCTGTACAATTTTGTGCAGACTGGTTTTTTAGTACCCCGAACAACCCCCCTTGCTACACCCTTTTGGAACCCTTGGATACCCCCTTTGGATTGCCCCATCATCGCCCTGGATTTGGATTCATCATCATCGCCTCTACATTAACTTGCCCCTGTGATTGTGGTAGGATCTGGACATTGCACCTTGCACAGATTGGAAGACTGAATCATTCCCCCTTTTCTTTTCTTTATTATTTTCTTTGAGTGCACTCATACTTTATTTTGGATTATTTTCTTTAATTTGTTAGTGTAGAATATGGCTGCATAAGTAATATATTAGAAGGGTATAAAATAGAATATAGATAGATATAGACAATAAATAGAATATTAGGAAGAACTTTTAAAAAGTATAATAGAGTAAAATATATATATATATATAACACATCTAATTTAGTATTGATATTGAAATAACTTTACTTTGAACTGTTGAAATAAATTGTTTTTTTTATTGTAAACTATACCCACGAGTGTGTGTGTTGTCTTTGGGGTGAGTACTAGAATCCGGTCTAGAAAAAAACCTACACCAATCTCCACTGAACTTAGACATTAGACTGTAAACTGTCCCTGCGCAAGCATAGGCCCATTCCCCTGTCGTGCAGGTTACACAAACATCGCATCTGTGGGGCTCTTTCGTGGCATGAAACCATACTGCTGCTCGCTGATCATCACCTCTCGTCTTAACCTAGCTTCTATTACTCTTTCCCAAATCTTCATGCTGTGGCTGATCAACTTTATACCTCTGTAGTTGTTACAGTTCTGCACATCGCCCTTGTTCTTGAAAATCGGTACCAGTATGCTTCTTCTCCACTCCTCAGGCATCCTCTCACTTTCCAGGATTGTGTTAAACAATCTAGTTAAAAACTCCACTGCCATCTCTCCTAAACATCTCCATGCCTCCACAGGTATGTCATCAGGACCAACTGCCTTTCCACTCTTCATCCTCTTCATAGCTGCCCTCACTTCCTCCTTGTTAATCCACTGAACTTCCTGATTCACTATCCCCAAATCATCCAACCTTCTCTCTCTCTCATTTTCTTCATTCATCAGCCCCTCAAAGTATTCCTTCCACCTTCTTAGCACACTCTCCTCGCTTTTCAGCACATTTCCATCTCTATCCTTGATCACCCTAACTTGCTGCACATCCTTTGCAGCTTGGTCCCTCTGTCTAGCCAATCGGTACAAGTCCTTTTCTCCTTCCTTAGTGTCTAACCTGTCATACAACTCACCATACGCCTTTTCCTTTGCCTTTGCCACCTCTCTCTGCTTTACGCTGCATCTCCTTGTACTCCTGTGTACTTTCTTCATCTCTCTTACTATCCCACTTCTTCTTTGCCAACCTTTTCCTCTGTATAATTTGCTGTACTTCCTCATTCCACCACCAAGTCTCCTTGTCTTCCTTCCTCTGTCCTGATGACACACCAAGTACCTTCCTAGCTGTCTCCCTCACTATTTCTGCAGTGGTTGTCCAGCCATCTGGCAACTCTTCACTACCACCCAGTGCCTGTCTTAACTCCTGCCTGAACTCCACACAACAGTCTTCCTTCTTCAACTTCCACCATTTGATCTTCGGCTGTGTCTTCACTCGCTTCCTCTTCTTGGTCTCCAAAGTCATCCTACAGACCACCATCTGATGCTGCCTAGCTACATTCTCCCCTGTCACCACCTTGCAGTCTCCAATCCCTTTTAGATGGCGCCTTCTACATAAGATGTAGTCCACCTGTGTGCACTTTCCTCCACTCTTGTACGTCACCCTGTGTTCCTCTCTCTTCTTGAAATATGTATTCACCACAGCCATTTCCATCCTTTTCGCAAAATCGACCACCATCTGTCCTTCCACATTTCTCTTCTTGACTCCATACCTTCCCATCACCTCCTCATCACCTCTATTCCCTTCACCAACATGTCCATTGAAGTCCGCTCCAATCACCACTCTCTCCTCCTTGGGTACCCTCTCCACCATGTCGTCCAACTCACTCCAGAATTTTTCTTTTTCATCCATCTCACACCCAACTTGCGGGGCGTATGCGCTGATAACATTCAGCAATAAACCTTCAATTTCCAGCTTCATACTCATCACTCTGTCTGACACTCTCTTCACCTCCAGCACGTTCTTGACATACTCTTCCTTCAGAATTACCCCTACCCCATTTCTCCTCCCATTCACACCATGGTAGAAGAGTTTGAACCCACCTCCGATACTCCTGGCCTTACTCCCCTTCCACCTGGTCTCTTGCACACACAGTATGCCTACCTTTCTTCTTTCCATCATGTCAGCAAGCTCTCTCCCTTTACCAGTCATAGTGCCAACATTCAAAGTTCCAACTCTCACCTCCACATGCCTACCCTTCCTCCTCTCTAGCTGCCTCTGGACATGCTTTCCCCCTCTCCTTCTCCTTCGCCCAACAGTAGCATAGTTTCCACCGACACCCTGCTGGTTAACAGTACCGGTGGCGGTCGTTGGTAACCCGGGCCTCGACCGATCCGGTATGTAAGTCTTATTTATGATCCGCGTATTTGATTTGGCAAAGATTTTACGCCGGATGCCCTTCCTGACGCATCCCTCCCCATTTGTCCGGGCTTGGGACCGGCACTAAGGATGCACTGGCTTGTGCATCCTCAGTGGCTGGGTTACAGCTCCTCATCCAGTATACTGTGAAAACACCGCTCTATAGCGACGAACTTTGCACAGATACAAGTCAGTATAGTCAAGGCCAGAAATTTTAGGGGACACAGATATAATAAAAACACAGAGTGGAGAGAGTGGAAGGGTACTTTTGTTTTATTTTATTTGTTTGTTTGTTTATGCTGTTTTTCCCCAATTGCACTTGGCCAATTACCCCACTCTTCCCGGTTGCAGACTACCACATGTTCCTCCGATACACGTGAAGTCGCCAGCCGCTTCTTTTCACCTGACAGTGAAGAGTTTCGCCTGGGGGACGTAGCGCGTGGGAGGATCACGCTATTCCCCCCAGTTCCCCCTCCCCCCTTGAACAGGCGCCCCGACCGACCAGAGCAGGCGCTAGTGCAAACGACCAGGACACATGCCCGCATCCGGCTTCCCACCCGACGCCCGACCAAGCTGGAGGCAATACGGGGATTCGAACTGGTGATCCCCGTGTTGGTAGGCAACGGAATAGACCGCTACGCGGACGCTGGGGGGTACTTTAAATATTGCTTATCTATGAAGGAGAAAATAGTTCGCCAGGGGGATGAACTGATTTCACCTGTCCAATGCAATTTAATTTGCTTCAGTAATTTACTAGCTAGTGGCAATATACAAATTAAACACAGTCGTTTGGATTGAAAACAGGTGAAATTATAATGCCTGTGCCAGTTTTAAGACAAACAAGATAAGGCTCAATAATTTCACAAATGACTTGTTGCCTCTTACTTTTGCTCTGGATAGAAGCGTTACTCAGATGCCTAAACGTAATCATACATTTTCATCTACAAAGCCTACTAGAATAGTCAGTTATCACACACACACACACACACACACTAGAAATGTATATTCCTGCATCAGCTTTACCTCATCCAATTTTCACAATGCAGGCATTTCTATAACTTGTATTCTTGGACTGCACAATATTTGTTTGACCGTACCACAGGCAATATCTGGTTTGTATGTACAGGTTCCTAAAGTTTACACTGCATGTCAAGCTTTGCACAGATGTATCAGAATCAGAATCAGAATACTTTATTTAAGTCCTCATTAGGCTTCAACTCTTGGCTTTTTTTCCCATTTGTATGCAAACGCTACATTTTCTTAGACTTATGGACAAAGTCCATTTAAGAAAGCTGATAGATAGCTTTACATACATTAGGTTTAGCCATTTTCTATGTTGACATTGCACATCATCCCAAAGGGCATTTTTTCAAACACTGACAAGTCCAAAGCTGGACATGTCAGTAGTAGGAAAACAAGATAGGAGAAACAAAACCATGAGGCTAAATGCCCCCGTGGCCTCTTATCTACATCATGTCTATTTTAGACATGTGCATCTCCATGCCTCCACAGTTATTATCCTGGAGCGCTGAACAGTAATAGCAGAGCGCTACCACAAAGGCCCTGGTCCTGTGAGAGCATGATGACTCCCTTCCCTTTTTCAATGGAGTTAAGACACATTGCATTAAAATCACTCAGCTGGAGCTTGGTGTAAATGGGCGTACATATTTAGGGGATGGAGGGATAGAGGGAAAGAGGGGAAAGAAAGAGAGGGAGAGAGCGAGAGAGAGAGAGAAGCATGCCTATACTTCCTCTCCTCCCATTCTTTAATGCTCCCTTGAATGCCCTGTGGTACAGGCTTTGTCCCGTCATTGTCACAGGCTTAGAGAGCCTCTCTGCCAAGTGAGAGGCTTTGGGTGACATATGTCACTTTGGTGAATCCCCCATCGTTCTTTTAGCTGCTCAAGTGGAGGGGCGGGCAGAGAGGCGTTTCTCCCTGCCAGGAGAGGGGCACCGGGAGCTGGACTTTATTTTTTTCCCCCCTACTAAGAGCAGATCCAAGTCAGAGATGGTCCGAGAGAGTTGTTTGAGGGCCCTTATGGGGCTCCTGTGCTTTTTCTGTGGACTTGCAGTCCAGCTGTGTCAGCTGCTGTGCTACAGGCAGGCCTAAGATTTAGAATGACACTAAAGCCAGTAAGTATTACATATTTCATGAAAAATATGTTGTTGTGGTGTATGTGTTTGTGTGTATGTGCTTATGTGCATGTGTGTATGTGGGTCAGTGTGTGTATTTGTGGAGTAATATATAGCTGAGGTCTTGACTCACTGACGCTGTAACCTAACAATTTACGTGTGTTTGAGGGGCCACATGTTAGAGGGGCAGCATGCTGTTGTATACAAAAAATGTGAATAGGTTTTACACTTTCTTCATTTATCTGCGGTATACTTGTGCAGTCGCACATGCTTAGACTAAGGGTTGGGGCGGGGCCTCGGGTGGTGGTGGGGTGAGGCTGGGTGATTTGGTGCATGGGGGTTGCAGGAGCTGATTGTATACAGTGTGTGTTGGCAAGGATTAGCAGTGTAGTAGACACACTCAGCCTGCTCTGGCCAACTATTGGTTTAGTAAAGACAATCCCTGAGGATTTGTGGCTACAACCTACCATGTGTTCAGGTAATAGATCCCTTGGCTCCCAAAACAAATACGGCGTTATCTGTTTACATAACAGATGCACACTGTTTTATGCTTTTTGGGATTCACCTTTATAAACATGAATTACTCCAATTCTGTCAGAGGCTGAATTGTTCTGAATTATCGTGAAAGTGACAGGTTTTACAGGGTCTCCATGAACGTGCAAATCTTGGTAATTTGCCTAATCCACGACGCCAAACAGAAGCTTTGCTATGGTTGAATGAAAGTTGCCTGTTTGGCAGAGGTCAGACGTTTTTGTTGACTCCCTGCTGTTGGGATGAGCTCAAATCAGGATAAAAAGGTCCCACTCCTGTCACCAGCAGACAGGGCCACCTGTGTAGAAGGAACATTGTTGATTTAACTGGTTTAAATTGGTTTGTATTCTTCATCTGAGGAATGCTGATTTACTTTAATTTGCTGTCATTTCGAGTTAAATATGGCTTTGCAATGGTAAGTTATCCTTCCTGCTAAGCTGTGTGTGTGTGTGTGTGTGTGTGTGCGCGTGTGCGCCTTTGGTCTTTTGTCTGTGTGCATATTCTTTGTGTGTGTGCGTTTGTGTGAGATAGAGATAGAGAGATTATAGTACGTCATCAAGATGGCACCGCAGACGGTCGTCTCGGTTCTGCACTGAATTGTACTTTTTCAAAATATACACACCGTGGAAGCTAAGTAAAGGTAAAGCATCACCTTAAGTTGAACTCAAAACATGTCATGTATATATATATATATATATATATAACTTTGTTAAAAGAAATGCTCAATGGTAGGGAAAGTGTTCAACAAATGAGCAAAATAATCCAGTGAGTCAAGTAAATTCTTTATTTTATATATATATACACACACACACACACACACACACACACATATATATATACATACACACACATACATATACATACATACATATATATATATACATACATTATCCAAACCGCTTATCCTGCCCTATATATACTTATTTTTATACACTTATACATACATACAAACATACATACATACATACATACACACATACATATACACACACACACACATACATATATATGTATATATAGCATTTTTTTCTGAAACCATCAATGGTGTTGTTATAAGTGCTCAACTAATGAGGAATGAGGAGCGGAATCAATAGATACAGGAAAAAAATACATATATATGTGTGTATATATATATATATATATATATATATATATATATATATCAGCAGCTGATGAGTGTGAGACACACGAAACAGGCCTGTACTGCAACGTATTAAAATCTTTTTTCCTGTATCCATGTTGATATTCCGCTCATTAGTTGAGCACTCACACCATTGACGGTTTCAGAAAAAAACGCTCTCTCTCTCTCTCTCTGTATATATATATATATATATATATATATATATATTGGGCAGCATGGTGGAGCAGTAGTTAGCGCGGTTGTCTGGGTTCGAGCCCCGGGGTAGTCCAACCTTGGGGGTCGTCCTCTGTGCTGAGTTTGCATGTTCTCTCCATGTCTGCGGGGGTTTCCTCCCACAGTCCAAACACATGTAGGTCAGGTGAATCGGCCATACTAAATTGTGCCTAGGTGTGAATGCATGTGTGTGTGTGTCGGCCCTGTGATGGCCTGGCGGCCTGTCCAGGGTGTCTACCCACCTGCCGCCCAATGACTGCTGGGATTGGCTCCAGCATCCCCGCGACTCTGAGAGTAGGATAAGCGGTATGGATAATGTGTGTATATCTATATATATAGGTCTACTCAGGTTAACGCTGTCAATGTTTTTTAACCAGCTTTGTTTAAGATTCTGTCTTCCACAGGATAATCACAGAAATCCTTATGGAGAATGAAACTCTGCCATCTCTCAATTTGTCTAATTGATTCTAAATTCAAGCAGCTTAATCCTGAATCTTGTCTACTACAGTTGCCATATTAACCCTTGGCATTAAGGAGGAACAACACGCAGCCTTTTTGTGTCCTCGGGGGAACCCCAAGTAATCGTGAGGCTACATGTGATTGGCCAAGACTGCCTCCCTATTCTCCCGATAGCGGGATTAGCTGGAGTCTATTTGGCACCGCCAGTGCTTTCGCCACAGTTTGGGTGCTGGGAGAGCTAAGCCCCGGAATACCAATGGGCTTACCACTGCAAACCAACTCCAGCGTCTGCCATCCTTGAGTTAGCAATCATAGCAGGCAGCAGCTCAGTCGTTGTGCCAATGGGGGTTTGTTGTAAAGCCCGCTGTTCGATGCCACCAGCCAAGCTTTACAGTTCAGAGGGTAATCTCCTGACAAGTGCTCGGCTGTGTACAACAATGAGGGACAACCACCTCCAGGCTGGAGGTAGCCATGAATGAAGAGCTTTTGAACATCAAAGAAGTCCAGGTTCAATACATTTCGTCGTCAGTTTCATTGTTTGAAACATGAAATAATTATGCAGTACTTCTCTCATGGGGATTTTTCTGAAATTCATTTATGGGTTTTTTGTTGTTTTTTGTTTTGTACCCCCCATCCCCCCCACTTCAACTCCCATTTATGCTGCATTTCTGTAATGACAACAGTAGGTATTTTCACACCACTCATAGTAACTGAATGGGTAAAGGAATATAAATTGTGTTTCTTCGAGTAACAGAACAGTGGTCATCTTTATTTTTATTTTTTTTCCTCTGTATTTTGACCCATCCAGGTTCTCAGTGCCATTATCATTGTACCAAGCACCAGCTGATCAGCAGTGAAGTTGATAAGCTAACAGGATACTCTCCTCCGCTGTGCTCGGTCCATTGACCAGTGGAGGGGCAATGAGGTCGCCGTGGAGCCTGGGCCTTCCTCTCCTCTTGGTCTTGACTTCCAGGGCCATGAGCCTCGATATCCCCCTGGAAGGTAGGATGATGACAACGATAGTTGTGAAAATAACAAAGAAAAAATATAAATGCTGTATAGTAAATCCAATGAATAGTGTAGATACAAAGTCTGGTTGAGCTTCAAGGGAAAACCTGCCATAATGAAAATAATAATAATAATAACATCAACATCCATGCAGTCCAGAAGATCGGCCTACTCAGAGCAGCCCACATATTACGACGAGTACTGCCAATCAAGTGACATCTGCCCTATAGTGCCTCAGGTCCATAGTTTGGACCCGGCTCCAGCATCCCGCGACCCGAATTCGGATAAGCGGCTTGGATAACGAATGGATGGATAATAATAATAATAATAATAATAGTAAAATTCTTGATGGCAAACTTTTCATGAGGAACACATTTCTTGCAAGTTCAAAGCAGGTATTATTGCCTTTGTATAGTGAAGCGGTAGCTCATCCTCCAGTCTGATACATCTTGGATATGACTGTCTCTCCTTGGTATCATATAGCATGTGTTGAAAAGGTGTCATACATGCATGCACCTTGTTATGTGTCTACCACCCAACTACAATCTTGACACTCCAGAAAACATCAAAATTTAGCCTGAGGTCCTACCTGCTTTATTCTTACAGCTGACATACAAATAATAACTTAAAGATGAACTGTCGATCAGTGTGGTATTGAGGTATTGAGCCTGGTTTGTTTGACTTGTTTACTGTCAACATACGGTGTCTTATTTGCCAAGACATGCAGTGTTGCTGGCATGCATTTTCATGTTTTGGACTTCTCAGTGTTGACTTTGCACAAGGCATTAGAGGAAAAATAATCATTAAAGGAAGTTATTCTCTATTGTTTTTTGTCTACAGTTGTAATTTCATTAACTGAATCAACAGAGTTGCATTGTAAGGCTGTTTAAAGTGCATGAGGCACGATACTGGGAAGCCATGACCACATTGACTGTAGTGTTGTGCAGGCTTTTGCAGACGTATTTGTGGTTTGCTCATGGGGCCACAGTGCTTAGTAAGTCAACATTTTTCTAATGTTTGTGTGTGCACATGTGTCCTCAAGGGAATTTTGCTTGTTACACAGATGAAAAATGAAAGGTATGTGTTTCTCAACAGCCTCTGTGAATACAACAGGGTACCCACCACATCCTCACACCGTCTGCATCCCATTGACTCAACTGACAAAGTGTCGTTTAAGTGTCACACAGGGTAACCTTCGGTGTCTGTGGAGGGTTGGCGGGTTTCCCATAGACTTCAATGTGAAACTTCCGCTCTCATTTTTGAGTTCATGCAGGTTAGGTAGTGCTTAAGGTAAGGGTTAAGGTTAGGTAGTGGGAGAATCGATTTACTTTGTCTGCCAAGAAAAACCAAGCCACTTTTCTTTTTTTTAAATTTTGTAGTGGAGCAGCCCCCAACCATTACTTATCACACGTCTGGTCCTGCTATTGCCCTCCCCTTTGACGACAGCTTTACCATGAGATGTGAAGCCAGAAGCAACCCGCCTGCAGAGTAAGTAGGACCAACATGTTACTTGCCATCCCCTCTCAACCCTGTTCTGCAAATAAAACCAGGCCATCATCACTGACTTAGAAATGCACATGCCAAGATGTGATAAAGATCTTACTAACAGTTACTTTCATCAGCCCCATAAACATCAACAAACATGTTGCTATATCTGATAATCATAGACACATGGGAACCGGGAGGTATTAATTAAAAATGGATACATAAAATGAACTACTAATAATAGTAATAATAAAAAGATTTCTTTTCCTCAATCATGTTAGATGGAGTCTTAAATCTGGCAGTTCTCTTACAAGAGTGACTTGTAAACTCAAAAGAAATTGTGTTGTTTGATTGATTCAACAGATACAGATGGACAAAAGATGGCAAATTCTTCACCCCTCCCGGCATCTCCACAAGCAAGAGTGAACACAACAGCGGCAATTTTGTAATACATAAAGACCATCTTGTTAAGCTTCAGGGGAAATACCGATGCTTTGCCTCTAACAAGCTGGGAACAGCCATTACAAAAGAGATTGAGCTGATTGTCCCCAGTAAGTAACAGTTCCATAAGAAGCTTGTAGACACATTTTCCTTACACCCATTCGCCCATGTTTTTCTTACGTGTCTGTATGTCTGTCTAGATATCCCCAAATTTCCCAAGGAGAAGATTGAGCTGACCGTTGTCAATGAAAGCGAGCCGGTCGTTTTGAGGTGTAACCCCCCAGATGGTGTGCCCCCACGCAAGATCTACTGGATGACTACTGGTGGGTCAAAAAACATTTAAAGCTGTGTTCAGAAATGAGGCAACTTATCACTGGCGTTGCTGCTGTTGACAGCTTGTGGGTGTGCTGCCCCCCCCCCCCCCACCCATGTTTCTGCTTCCGCCAAGTAGCGCTGATCTGCCCACAACATTTTGGCAGCTAAGTAATTCATCAATAATAAGTGACCTGATGTTTGATGTTTCATAAGTGCAGTAGGTAAGAAGTAAAAGTGCTTGAATCTGATTTGCTGTTTCCAAGGAAAATGTTGGCCAAATTGCCCAAAAGATCAGCATCGCTCAACGTTTTACAGATCACCCCACCCATAATGCCAACTCCTTCCCAGTCTGCTACATCGCTCACTCTCATATAAAATGAATGGAGTTTGGCAAAGAGTTGCCGGTAGTAATGTGCGGTGAAATCATTGCCGGGGTAGGCAGTGACCTACCAATGTGGCATATGTCTACCTTCAGTTAGCACAGTAGCCCAAGCTCGTGTTACACATGGATTGATAAAATATAGTCTACATTAGTTAGGCTATGAATTAACAAATACGCTACTGCAAAGTCAGTCAGATAGGGAGTTATTCACAATCAAACCTAATCAATGAACACATCCAGCGTACAACGTGTTCCCACATTGTAGAAACAACTTTGTGTCGGAACATGGTGTGTGAGAGAGAGAGATGGGGATAGAGAGATGGAGAGAGAGAAAGAGAGAGAGTGAGCGATGGAGAGAGAGATGGAGAGAGAGAGAAAGAGATGGAGAGAGAAAGATGGAGCGAGAGATGGAGAGAGAGAGAGATGGAAAGAGCTTGGTGTCAGCGCACCGATAAATAGAAAAAGCTTATTCACTCCTACAAAGTGTGAAAAAGCGCACTGATAACCACACATAATCAGGGTCTGGTGACAGCGCACCAGGATAAAGAAAACAGAGATAAATCTTGATGTCAGTGCACAGTAGCCTAACATCAGACAATATACACAAAGTCAATAAAAGGGTTTTAAAAAAAGTAGGCTCTTACCCATCGTCTGGGTAAGATCCTACAGGTCAGGTGTTCGTTTCCCATTAGTGACCACAGCTCCTTTTTCTTCATAAGACAATGTTGAAAATTTTTTTAACTAAGAAATATCCATGCTGACTGCTGCCGTTAAGCTATCTGCGCTAGGTACTAGAGGAATGAGGCGCCAAACCGAACAAGGAAAGAGTGGATGTCACGCGATATGGAAGAACTGAGGAAGGGTCGGTCTTTACCTCAGCATTGATCATTTAACACAGTGAGAGAAGCAACTATGTGTGCACAAATCTATGAAAACGTTGGCCTTTGCACCAAACCTGCAGACAGAGGCACAAATAGCCTCCGCCTCAGCCCATCGCCTTAAACTTCCTGCATTCAGCAACAGTAGTTTTAGGAGCAAGCTGTGGCAAAAGGGGCATACTATACTTTTAAAACAACTATTTTGACTAGTTTAATATCTTGGCGGCACGGTGGCCCAGTGGTTAGCACTGTTGCCTCATAGCAAGAAGGTCCTGGGTTCGAACCCCAGGCCGTCCCAGGTTCTTTCTGTGTGGAGTTTGCATGTTCTCCCTGTGGGTTTCCTCCCACCATCAAAAAGATATGCATGTTAGGGTTTGTGCACCTGAGCAAGGCAATGGAAAGAAGAACTGGAGTTGGTCCCCGGGTGCTGCAGCTGCCCACTGCCCCTATACAATAGAATGGCTTAAATGCAGAGAACAAATTCATTGTAACAATACAACTCGATGTAACAATACAATGACAAAATAAAGTGGATTTCTTCCTTCTTTTACTGGGGTATGTGTAATCCTGAGACAAATTATGAATAATCAACATTTAAAATACACTGCTCAAAAAAATAAAGGGAACACATAAGCAATGCAATGTAGCTCCAAGTCAATCACACTTTTGAGATATCAACCTGTCCAGTTAGGAAGCAACACTGATTTGTGAATCAATTTCACCTGTTGGTAAATTGTCTAATTTCCACCAGGTGGAAATTAGACAATTTGCAAAACAACCCCTATAAAAGGAATGGATTTGCAGGTGGTGGCCACAGACCATTTGCCTGTCCTCATCTTTTCTGGCCGATCTTTGGTTAGTTTTTCAATTTGCTAGTGCCCTCACCACTAGAGGTGGCATGAGGCGGTATCTGCAACCTACAGAAGTTGCTCAGGTAGTGCAGCTCATCCAGGATGGCACATCAATGCGTGCTGTGGCAAGAAGATTTGATGTGTCTCCCAGCACAGTGTCCAGAGCATGGAGGAGGTACCAGGAGACAGGCCAGTACACCAGGAGACGTGGAGGGGGCCGCAGGAGGACAACAACCCCGCAGCAGGACCGCTATCTGGTCCTTTGTGCAAGGAGGAACAGGAGGAGCACTGCCGGAGCCCTACAAAACGACCTTCAACAGGCCACTAATGTGCAGGTTTCTGCTCAAACAGTGAGAAACAGAATGCATGAGGATGGTATGAGGGCCCGACGTCCACAATTGGGGCCTGTGCTCACAGCCCAACACCGTGCAGCCCGATTGACCTTTGCCAGAGAACATCTTGGTTGGCAGATTCGCCATTGGCACCCTGTGCTCTTCACAGATGAGAGCAGGTTCACACTGAACACATGTGACAGACATGAGAGAGTCTGGAGACGCTGTGGAGAACTTTCTGCTACCTGCAACATCCTCCAGCATGACCGGTTTGGCGGTGGGTCAGTGATGGTCTGGGGAGGCATATCCTTGGAGGGCCGCACAGACCTCTACGTGCTAGCCAGAGGTACCATGACTGCCATTAGGTACCGGGATGAGATCCTCAGACCCATTGTCAGACCATATGCTGGTGCAGTGGGCCCTGGGTTCCTGCTCATGCATGACAATGCTCGTCCTCATGTGGCCAGAGTGTGTCAGCAGTTCCTGTATGTCGAGGGCATTGATGCTATGGACTGGCCTGCATGTTCCCCAGACCTGAATCCAATCGAGCACCTCTGGGACATCATGTCTCGTACCATCCGCCAATGCGATGTCGCACCACAGACTGTCCAGGAGTTGACCGATGCCCTGATCCAGGTCTGGGAGGAGATCCCTCAGGAGACCATCCGTCGTCTCATCAGGAGCATGCCCAGACGTTGTAAGGAGTGCATACAGGCACGTGGAGGCCACACACACTACTGAGCCTCATTTTGAATCGTCTTGAAGAATTTCCACAGAAGTTGGATCAGCCTATGTTCTCATTTTCCACTTTGATTTTGAGTATGATTCTGAATCCAGACCTTAATGGGCTAATGATTTTGATTTCCATTGATCATTCTTAGGTTATTTTGCTCTAAACACATTCCTCTGTCTAATAAATAAAGATTTTCAGCTGAAATATTTCATTCATCGAGGTCTATATTGTGTTTTTAGGTGTTCCCTTTATTTTAAGAGCAGTGTACAATAAATAAATACAATTCATAAAATTATGAATTATGACTACGGAGAAATGATCAATAAATACAACTATCATATAATCTCAACATTTCTTTTTAGCTTTGGTGGGGCACTGCCTTCCCTGACCGCACATCACTGGTCGCTGGGGTTGCTTCAGGTTTATCTCACATTTCGAAATCTATATTTCTCCTCCACTACCAAGGGATGTGGTTTTACTGGACAAATGATCATCTTTAGTCTGTCTGAAGTGCTGTCTCAATGGGGAGCCTTCTGTCTGGCCCCAGGGGTGCTGTAGCCCTGAGTTTCAAGACCAATCGGAGGCAAAGTGTTTCTAGATACCCGCGCTGGTGGAGAAGTGTCTGGAGAGCAGGAACAGGGATAAAATGTACATGTCTAAGCTTTCAAATGGGCCCATGTTTTTCTTCATGGCGTCTGGGGCATTTTTAGGTATGTATTGCAGATTTCTGGGGACAAACTGTGTGCTTGTCATGCAGAGGAAAAATTAAAAGAGTATGCTGTGTTCATCATCAGTCATCCTGAAAATAATGGCGTATAACATCATTAAGATACACAACATCATTAAAAATATGCCAAGCAGATTTTCTGCAGCTCAAGTCACATTACCTCCAATTTTCCCCCCGATTAAAAGCTGGGCGAATTAATTTCTCTATAAAACTTTTGCTGTTTCTATTTTCATGGTTATATTTGCTTCTATGTCGTCAGCATCCTATTTAGAGCCAGTAAATGTTATACCACCCTCCTCATTTGCATAACAGGCAATTAGCTTGTGTGAAAAGTTGCATGCTCTTAACTCAGACATAGCCATCTATCTGCACGCCACTTTGTGCAAGCTGAAGAAATATTTTACGTTGAATATCACTGACTGTGTTTCCATCTTCAGTCTTCAGCTTTAAATATTTTCATAAAAAGTTTAAAAAAAAATTTCAAAATAGTTTCACTTTTTTCCTGGAACTTTCAAGAAACAAATGTCAACAATCAGATTAAAACTGCAGATCCATGTGCTAGTACCAAAAAATAACATTTGATTCAAGAAAATTAGATAACATGAGATGGGTAAAATTTCTTTTATTGATAAAAAAATTAAATTGACTCAAACCTCCATTATTTGTTGGGATAGATACACTACCGTTCAAAAGTTTGGGATCAACCAAACAATTTTGTGTTTTCCATGAAAAGTCACACTTATTCACCACCATATGTTGTGAAATGAATAGAAAATAGAGTCAAGACATTGACAAGGTTAGAAATAATGATTTGTATTTGAAATAAGATTTTTTTTACATCAAACTTTGCTTTCGTCAAAGAATCCTCCATTTGCAGCAATTACAGCATAGCAGACCTTTGGCATTCTAGCTGTTAATTTGTTGAGGTAATCTGGAGAAATTGCACCCCACGCTTCCAGAAGCAGCTCCCACAAGTTGGATTGGTTGGATGGGCACTTCTTTGAGCAGATTGAGTTTCTGGAGCATCACATTTGTGGGGTCAATTAAACGCTCAAAATGGCCAGAAAAAGAGAACTTTCATCTGAAACTCGACAGTCTATTCTTGTTCTTAGAAATGAAGGCTATTCCATGCGAGAAATTGCTAAGAAATTGAAGATTTCCTACACCGGTGTGTACTACTCCCTTCAGAGGACAGCACAAACAGGCTCTAACCAGAGTAGAAAAAGAAGTGGGAGGCCGCGTTGCACAACTGAGCAAGAAGATAAGTACATTAGAGTCTAGTTTGAGAAACAGACGCCTCACAGGTCCCCAACTGGCATCTTCATTAAATAGTACCTGTTAGAGCCTGTTTGTGCTGTGCTCTGAAGGGAGTAGTACACACCGGTGTAGGAAATCTTCAATTTCTTAGCAATTTCTCGCATGGAATAGCCTTCATTTCTAAGAACAAGAATAGACTGTCGAGTTTCAGATGAAAGTTCTCTTTTTCTGGCCATTTTGAGCGTTTAATTGACCCCACAAATGTGATGCTCCAGAAACTCAATCTGCTCAAAGAAGTGCCCATCCAACCAATCCAACTTGTGGGAGCTGCTTCTGGAAGCGTGGGGTGCAATTTCTCCAGATTACCTCAACAAATTAACAGCTAGAATGCCAAAGGTCTGCAATGCTGTAATTGCTGCAAATGGAGGATTCTTTGACGAAAGCAAAGTTTGATGTAAAAAAAATCTTATTTCAAATACAAATCATTATTTCTAACCTTGTCAATGTCTTGACTCTATTTTCTATTCATTTCACAACATATGGTGGTGAATAAGTGTGACTTTTCATGGAAAACACGAAATTGTTTGGGTGATCCCAAACTTTTGAACGGTAGTGTATGTTTCACCACGTCATTACCAAATACGTCAATGCCCACCTCCAACACAGCTGGAGGTTTTGCCTTGAACACACTGAATACAACCAGCAAGCCACAGAACTCGACTAAAAATAGGATGTCATACGGATATAGCATCCTACGAAGGGGTTGACCAAGGGATGACACAGTGCTTCAGTGACCCGAGACTTACATTAATGTCTACACAACTCAAAATGGCTCTATCCAACCGAATATGTTTCCATAGTACTCCTGTGGTGAGAGGTCTCTGAAGGGAAACTCTGCAGGGCATTCCCATTAACATCTGTCTTAAAGGAGGCATTTCTGAAATGCACCGGTTCAACATGTGACCTGGGGTTCAATCAATGAGGGTGGGATGAAACAGTTATTACAATGCTTATATATGGTGCCTTTGGGTGTTTGATTTTGTTAAATGAGAGTACCAGGAGGGTGGTGTTCCCAATGTTTTTTGGAAAAGCCAGTTAATGTCATTGATGCTAGGGCTGAACAACAGTGGAAAGAAATTGACATTGTAATTTTTTTTACGATATGTTTTGGGATATTAAAGGAAAACAGGAGTTACATGATTTTGCCAGATATACGCAGTTTTTAATTTACGTAGCTCAATATGGAAAGAATGGGAAGAGATTTTACAGAGGGAAATGAGACATTTGTTCAATACCCCAGCTGACTCCGTATGGCACCATTGTAGTCAGCTAATAGTCACCCGTAAATCCAGGCTAGTCCACGATCACCACAATATCCATCATTCACTTTGCTTACCCATACAGAAGGGGGCTTGTCCGGGAATGGGTGAAAGAAGGGTGGTGTCGAGGGGGGATTCGGGAGATTACTGGAGACTCAACATCTCCGTCCTCACGTTACATTTAAAGCTGCAATATCACTCAAGCAAATTAACAAGACAAAACAGATTGAGCATTTTATTGCAAAAATACAAACCTCTCAAATTACAGACTTCTCTTAAATGACCAAAATTGGAAAAAGAGATGAACAGCAGCTATATGCCAGTTTCCAGAGTATTTTCTCAAATAAATAAAATAATTAGAACTGAAGACCTGTTTTAAATGGCCTTGCTGGTTTTCATGTCATATCAAGCAGTAAAAAAATTTCGTGTAACGTGACTGATGGACTCAATATTTACCTTACACTACAATATGCACATACAATATAACTACTGCATGTGCATACTTTGCAATGTTGATGCCGAAACGATATCAGAATCAGAATACTGTTTATTGGCCATGTAAGTTTGCACTACATGGAATTGGACTCCAGTTTCATGGCTCTTTCAGTGTACTTAACATAGAACAATAACATAACACAACAATCTTCAGCTATATACACAAGGATTGACTTATGCAGGTGAAATAAGAGGTGATAAAGTGCAATGGTGCAGAGAATATATCAGAGATGCTGAAATAGATGTTAGCAGGTTACTTACATACATGCCTGAGTTAGATGGACATGACAGGGCGTACCAGTATACGTACAATGTTGAGTACAGTACATACAAAATGGTTGGATTTATTTGACAATGTTAAGCGTTCATTTGAATGACAGCCTGCAGAAAGAAACTGTTTTGATATGTACTGAACAGTACTATTTGCGTTCCCCCCTAGCTCTCAAGCGCATCGAGCAGGATGAGAGGGTTTCTGTTGGCAAAGATGGCAACCTTTACTTCTCCAACGCTATGGTGAAGGACAGTCGTGATGACTACTGCTGCTTGGCCTCCTTCCCTGAAATACGCACCATTGTCCAGAAAACTGCCATGCCTGTAGTGGTCAAGACCCGTAGGTTCACAGCACACTCAGGGTGGCTTTCATCAAAATATTAGGTTGTAATCATCTCATGAAGAACAGTTTGCATAAACATTATCATAAGCAGACCAAGTACGAAATGACGGCTATTTGAAAGTGTAATCAGTGTGACATGTTATCAAACTTGCCTTTCGACTAGTAATTTTTAACCTCCCCTCCAAGTGTAAAAAAAGTGTGTGAGAGAAAATGACTGTACAGTCGCCTGTCAATGGCAAGTTTAAAAATTTCTTCCAAGCTACTGCATACCACGACACAGGACTTGCTCAGTCTTGTTTCATGTTCAAGTACAATCTGTTATGACAGTGAATGGGGGCCTTAATGCCTACACAACCTCTCCTGTGATCAGTATCGTTCTCACGTTATTTTGTTTGCTTTTCAGTGAAACCTGATAGTGAACTGGATGACAACAGCACTACCAGTAAGTGATGTTCCTACTTAGTCAGAGCCCTCAAGGCAAATCTGAGCCCAGTACCATATTATATATAATTAATAGACACCAGTGCAAGTTAAAAAACTGCCACAGTAGGCAAATGAAATAAGTGCATTGACCAGATATAGTATTGGTTTGATTAAGCCTGAACATTTTGCCCATCACAGCAACCGGCCCCGCCCTGAGAAAACCCAGCCTGCTGCTACCCTCTGGTGTTCAGACAGAAGTACTGCTTTTGAAGGGTCAAGAGTTGGAGCTGGAGTGTATAGCAGAGGGATTGTATGTACTTCTCGAGTGTAATGACGGCTGTCATTTTATCTTTATTAAATATCAACATCTAATGAGTGTCAGATGACTATGTCATGAATTATGGCTCTTGATTTTTATCTTACACAGTCCCACTCCCAAGGTAGAATGGATTAAACTGGGAGAGAAGTTACCTGGGCGAACAAATATCATGAACTACGGGAAGCTGTTGACTATATCTGATGTAAAAGAGAAGGATGAGGGGAAATACATGTGCAAAGCCAAGAACCCTGCCGGAGAGGCTGTTCACTACTTTGATGTAATAGTGGAAGGTACGGCACGCCAACTCTATGATTTTGTGAATGATACTTGTAGCTGTACATGCAATTGGTCTTCTCTCTTTTGCTGTATACAAACGTCTTTATGATTTCCGTATCAAAAAAAGAAGAAAAAAATCCCTTCACACATCAATCACACCAACAAATTTCTTGTATCTGTGTCTCAGAGCCTCCAAACTGGCTGATGGGCCCTCCTCAAAGCCAGCTGGCTGTGATTGGATCTGATGTCTACATCAAGTGCTCAGTTGATGGAAAACCACAGCCAGATATCATATGGATGAAAAATGGTCAAGTTTTAGAAGGTGAGTAAAACCATTAACCTTCCCATATCACTGGTTGTAACTAATATTATCTGATGGGGCAAAGCTCCCACATGGCTCAGCCACTGTGTTTTGATGCACAGGCTTTCCAGTGCTTAAACCAGGGCCTCAGTTTGGCAATGACCTTTCAGGTTAATAATAAAAATTTAAAAAAAGTTTGAGTTGAGTTTGAGATATAATTTTGTGATTACTGATTGGTTAGATTTATGCGATGTCTTTGCGAGGCCCCGGCAGCACAGTTTCAGGTTAGTTCAGCAGCTTTGAGAACACTTCAAATAATCACCCACAGTGTCTGCAACACATATACGAGTTTGCAAATGAAAACAACTAATTCGTGTTTTTGCCCAAAAACGTGTGTACGCAATGTATACACATATTGCACGGATATAATTAAGTGTATGAGTCACTTTATTACATCTCTGCTCCCCCAAAGTCTGCTCTGTTTGAGTCAAAAGGGTCTGTGCATATAGTGAAGACCTACAGCCCAGGTGCAATTAACCAGATTAATGACTGTGCACAGGTGGTCTTTATAAGATGTCTTCCCCTTCTCTTTATGTCTTCTTTTCTGTGTACCTTTAATGCTTGTGCTTATCAAATAAAACATACATTTTATATATAAAAAAGGACTCTTGTCGAGACGGTTAGTCATTTTTACCTTTTTTTGATTGCGTTCAAAGCTCACTGAGACAGGCTTGACTCTTAAAAAGTAAGGCATTACTATAAATCTATGATAGGTTTAAAACACTATTAGTTTATACTCAGACATGACGCTAACACCCTTTTATACAAATAAGATTGCAATAACATACAAAATGCAAAAACAAAAAAAAAGTTTTGATTACCCTTTATTGCAAAAATGGCTGGGTAAAATTAATGGCTAATTGTGATTATTTTTGCATTTTAAAGATTTTTCCAGGAAAGAAAGCAACTGGTTATCCAAATATATGGTTTCTCATGTGACATAGGGTGACATGATGGTGATGATAACACCTGATTTTTGGTGTTTCTTTCAGATGACCCTCTGAGCCACAGGCGTGTGTTGGATGACACTTTAGTGTTGCACAGTGCCAGGGCGGAGGACAGTGCTGTCTACCAGTGTGAAGCCTCCAACAAACATGGCATACTTCTGGCCAACGCTAACATCATGGTCATGAGTGAGTGCCTCAGCAGTGTAAACATGAGCCCTATCTAACCCACCAGGAGATAGTCTCTGGACTATATTGTGGTCTTTGAACTTTAAAAGTAGGCATACAGAGGCAATTTAGGCAGTGGTGTGTATGTGTGTGAAAATGCGTGCAATACTGTGGGTGTCTGTGTGTTTGCATACAAACAGATCTGTCTATATATGTATCTTAGGTTCTTGCCTACATGTATTAAATTATATTTAAACAGCTCTCTACAGGGAACATATGCACATATGTTCCCTGTAGAGAGAGTGTACATATGTACACAGAAACACATAAGCACACACACAAACACACACATAACACACACACATGCATGAACTTTGTGCATATGCAAGAGGCAAAAGAGACTAGGGGGCCCTTTCATGTACAAGAAGGTTTCACAGTTTCACTGAAGAGCCTCAAGCCATTCCTTTTACATTCATTATCGTCCACGTCATTTACAGCTCGTTTGCATTTTATGTTCAGCAGATGTTCTTGGACCAACTTCCAGCAAACACTGTTTACTGTATAATGTATGATAATTAATTTAGTTTTCAAAACTTGACCCTTTTTTAAAGCAACTGATAACCATTCCTGTTAATTTTTATGATGCATCTTTTGTTGTTTTTTTTGCATTTTCTCCCATTTTATTGTTCATATTTTCATTAATACCTTACTTTTACCTTGCAAAGCACCTTGCAACTCTGCTTTGATAAGTATTCTTTAAATAAAGGGTACCTTACTCCAGTTATGAGTTCAGAAGTCAGCTGTGATGTTGTCGCTTTACTTACTTGATTTTTTTGATGCGCTTGAATAAGATCCTGCACCTAGTTTTTTGTTTAGATATGTGAAGTGACGTGACATCTCACTGATTCCTCTCTCCTCTGTGGCCGTAGGAATCGCTCCTCAAATGCTGACCAGAGATTACCAGGAGTACGTCGTGGTGCAGGGAAGGGACATCATCATGAACTGCATCGCGTTCAGCTCTCCACCACCTACCATCTCTTGGTAAGGATTGAGAAACAAAAAGATTTAAGAAGAAGGTTATACTTTAATAATCCTGGAACAAGATGTAGGCTCTTAGTTGAAAGACACACTCCAAATTATAATGGTCATTACAAACACAGACACAGTGTCATAGATGTGAAGAAACAACTCATACATAGCATAATTGCGTGCGATTTTTTAGTTTTGGATTTTGAGAGCTTTTCTCCGCACTCGCTGCCTATTGTCTCATATTTGTACACACAAATTAAAAGAGTTCATTGTCTTAAGTTTGCAGTTGGAGTATTGCTTTGTAATTGGCCTTTACAATTGAGTAGCTAACATACTATTTACACAGTATCCTGATTGGATGCTAAACATTGCTGTTGTAAAATCGATGCAATTGCAATAGTTCAACAAGTCCGCTCATCTGACTCATGTCTTGATGCATGCTCAATAACCCAGGTAAGAAAATCAAAGAAGGTTGAATCAGTTCATCTGGATACAACGTTTCTTGAGAGATACGTTTAGATGACTTAATTGAGTGATGAAGCGTATCGGTCAATAAACGTATACAGATGAACTGATTCAACCTTCTTTGATCATCTGAATCATGTTTTTAGCAAACCAACAACCCGCAAAAGCGATCTGACACATCAGAAATACTTAAGCTTGATTTGTATAAGCACATTAAAAGTGACTTGTATCTCTCTTGATGGTGTTTCTGTGAAATACTCAGAGTTGCCAACTTTGGCTGGAGTGAGAATTTGCACACGTGCAAACACACACACGCACACACACACACACGGGTGCCTTTTCATTCGTTGCTTTCATTCTTCTCTCTGCCGTGCACTTAACGTTAGACAGCTAACGTAAGCTAGCTGGCTGTTAACAGAGCATTTATTCAACCCGGAGATAAGCATCGTGCACCAATCAGACGGTAATCGAAGATGCATCTCCATGGAAACGCCCACATTAAAGACCCAGTTTTGGAATACCCAGCTGTCTTCTGGAGTCGAAGTCGCTCGCTTGGTTTAACCGTTACTCTGCCAGAAAGACTTTTACGTTCGCCTGTTCATCTCTGTTGCTGTCACAGTGTTTAGGTGTGAGATTCGTCTTGGTGTCATGAGAGTGTGAGACAGAGCCTGGAAGCCTCGGCAACCCTGAATACGATGAAATACTACCTCAAATAGAATTGCACGGGCAATAAACACCTTTTCTTACCAATGAGGATTATAATAATAATCCAAAAACGCAAAATCTTTAATGTCTTGTAACAGCACATGTTTTTGGTGTCCCCCTCCCACCCACCCCCATCCTGAAGCTACACCATGGTGCAGCTAAAAGTGAGACTCATGTCACTCTGTGAGTGAGCGAGTTAAAAGACAGGTTCATGAGGTGCTTCGCATCAAAATACAGTTCTCAGAGCCCAGCCACCAAATTTCCCTTTTCAGGGGCAGTCTGCAGTCTTTCACAACAGATTTTAAGCGTCAGCCATCCCAAAGGATCTGAACACGCTGCCTGCTGAAATGCACTCATAAATAGGCAGTGGTTCATTGTGTACAGGTGTTCTCATTGTTCAGATAGAGCTGCTTAATAATAGATACAATTCAGTCCTTGGCAAAAAGCCTTGAAAAAGAAAACCCTCTGTATGGGCAGTAGATTAGTTAGTCACTAGGTAATTGGTCTGAGTACATTACTTAATACAAATGTAAATGAATACAAATACAGAAAGTTAAATCTGTTCATCTGGATACAACATTTACTGACAGAAACGTTTCATCGTTCATCGAAGTGACATCTTCAATCTAAACTGCAGGTATCCCCACCCTTATAAAAAATACAGTGGCATAACCGAAAATGGCAATCAGTTTCATATGCAAATTGCCGAGGCCATTAACTAGAGTTTCAATGGCCATGTGTACTATTCACAGAGGATTTGGGAATATTTGCAATCACAGCACTGTAAGATGCTGACAGATGTACTCTTAGCCCCCCCCCCACACACACACCTTTGTTAAGGGATGGTCGTTCACTCTTCACAAAATAGATGGCCTCTTTGACTCCCCGTTCAAACCAGCTTTCCTCCCTATCAAGGATGTGCGTGTCCTCATCCTTGAAAGAGTGGCCACTGGCCTGTAGGTGGGTGTAGACCCAAGGATCAGGTCCCCCGGCACAAGCAATGTAGTGTACACTGTTAAGTGCCAGGAGGATTGCCGTGACTTGTACATTGGGGAAACCAAACAGACGCTGGCCAAGAGAATGAGACAACACAGAAGAGCTAATGCATCAGGCCAGGACTCTGAAGTCTGTGACATCTTTGCACAGATTGCACACATTGATAGATGTATAAATACTGACATAAGAGAGCAGGACACTGGCACAAGGACGGCATGACTCCACACCCTCGCATTGTCTGGCTTCCTTTCACCTCTCCTGCATATGATGAATACCCACATTTTAATCTTTCACCACACCTACATACATATGTGTCTACCCATCATTTAGGTTCTATGCAGTTTGAGTTGATCCTGTTGTATGCTGCACTAAAAAATAAATGTCCGTGCAGTAATACACAGAATGCATTACAGTACATACAAACGAACTGCCCCAGCTAGTCAAGCCGTGAACCCCAAACCGCTTTTATGAAGACATGATATTCTTTCTTTTTTCCTTAAAATTTGGCTTGTTTAATCCCATATACTATCACTGCAGTTTAGTTTCAGTTTTCCACAAAAGACCACAAGGATACCAGACAATTTCAGCTATTAAAGCTCCTCAGAGGAGTTTGATGGTGGTGCTGAATCTACTAGATGTTGTGCTGCTGGAGCACATTACCGTTGCAGCCCTGGTACTTACTGATATCACTCATGATGGATTATTTGCTCATAAACTGGGTGAATGAACCTTTTTATTTTATCATAGCAAGATATTCAATAAGTCTGCCCACTCAGCACCTACTGAAATAGGTGTGTTTTTCTGTGGAGTTTTTCCCCAACCGAACTGAGTTTTAAGTATAGTTGGTGCAGTACACTACCATCTGTCCTATTTACCTGTTGTAAGAATGAGAATGTAGTGGGATTGTAATGCCATTTTGGACATAACTGGGATTTAGGGCCATATAAATACATTTGACTAGACTTGACTTGAATATGTTGAATGACGAATAAATTGAAACGAGACTGAGACAGTCTTAATTTAACCAGAATAAAGGTATTCTTTCCTCACACAAATTCAACCTGCCCTTTCGCCCAAATACTGTGAACATTGCAAAATTCAAAGCTGGCCAACCTTTGGGTAATCTACTGCAAAAATTGGAATTTACTGGTTTTGGGTTGACCCAAGCAAGCTTACATTATTTACATGTTTGCACAACCTTCAAATGCCTCTGCAGCCTGTAAAGCATACACGTGCTCTACAAAGGTGCATTAAAAAAACTCTTCTTCTCAGGACCAAGGATGACACCCCAGAACCCCTTGAGGGGCGACGCTTCTTGAATCACCAGAACGGATCGTTGCAAATCATCAGTGCAGAGGAAAAGGACAGCGGGAAGTATGTGTGTACTGCCATGAACACAGAGGGAAAGTCAGCCATCACCGCTTTCCTGGATGTGAAAGGTAGGTACAAAAAGACAAGTGCATTCCTTCTGTGCGGTTAGCGTCGGTGATTAAAAATTATGTCATTAATCAGTATCAGGCTTAATAAAAGTGTGATTACATTTTTATGGCCAAAGCCTTGGGTGGTTTTGCAGAACACTTGTGCAAGCAGAAAACTCATAATTCATGTCTTATATTTATGACATCGGGCAATTTCACAAGGTTTGTTGCAAAACTCTGCTTTGAGAAGTGCTCTAGCCAAAACTAATTTTTCCCCTATTAATATATGATTTGAGAAACGCAAACTTAATAAAGAACAATTGATACAACCACATTTCACAATCGTATATCATTCATGCAAATTAACTTGGTAATTAAGCAGCATTGGAAAATATCCTTTTTTATGACTCATTTCACTCATCATGGAAAAACTTCTTCTCAGGGCATAATCCCTTAAAGATGCTGCAAGGAGTGTGGGAATTTTATTGACTTTGTGCAATGCTGTGGACAAGTGCAGTAGTGTTTCACGCAGGGTCGACTTCATTTTGCTTAAGCATCGCCTCTTGTTCACATTTGCCCTCTGGTAGCACGTTCATTTGTTTCGAAGAGAAAACAGAGATGTTGAAGAAAATTGAGAGACGAGGAAACTGGTGTTTGCAAGATATACACCGATGAGGTTATGTATCTCTAATTGCGGCTATGTGACCTGTCTGTGTGCCTTAAATGGTTTTGTCTGATTTTGTGGGGAATCTGGCCCAGAGACAAGAATTTGAAATCATTTTGTAGGAATATCTCATCTCTCTCTCTTGTAGTAGTAGATCTAATCTTCTCTCTGGTGGTCTCATTTGCTTACATCAATCACACAGAGGCATCAAAATTAAATCAAGAATCAGTGGAAAAACTCCTTATAGCAGCTTTAATTAGCAGATATTTCACTCAAATTCAATCATGCACATCTAACTCAAACCATACAGGAAATGTGCTTCATCAGTTCTAATCAGCTTACACTCAACAATCTTGTCCCTTTGTTGCTTCTCAGATGCCACCAGAATAGTAGATCCACCCCAGAACCTGCGAGTAATCAGTGGGACCACAGCCCAGCTGATGTGCCAGGCAGAGTACGACAAGACCTTAGGGACCAGTTTTGAGTTAGTATGGAGGAGGGACGGGGAGGAGTTCCCCCCGGTCTTCACAGGACACTCTAGGTAGGCTGCTCTGGTTCGAATTGCGTAAGTAGCCGTTCATGTTTGTTTAGACAAAAGTTCAGCTTGTCATGATCCCTGGCAAGCTAATACTGTTTTAGTTTTCAGTTGACATTGCACTGTCCATTTCATATAAGCTTGTCTGCTATGGCGTGTGTGGTGTAACTATGAATGTGAAACAGGTCATTTCTGTTAAAGTGCATGCATGCTGAGTCAACCTACAACTACTACTACTACTTTCGGCTGCTCTCGTTAGGGGTCACCACAGTGGATCATCCGTTTCCATCTCTTCCTGTCCTCTGCATCCTCCTCTGTTACATCAGCCACCTGCACGTCCTCTCTTATCACATCCATAAACCTCTTCTTTCGCCTTCCTCTTTTCCTCTTCCCTGGCAGCTCCATATTCAGCACCCTTCTCTCAATATATCCACCGTCTCTCCCCCACTCATGTCCAAGCCATCTCAATCTTGCCTCTCTTGCTTTGTCTCCAAACCGTCCAACCTGAGCTGTCCCTCTAATATATATATGGCCCTTCTTCGTCACTCCCAATGAAAATCTTAGCATCTTCAACTCTGCCAACTCCAGCCCCGTCTCCTGTCTTTTCGTCGGTGCCACTGTCTCCAAATCATATAACAAAACCGGTCTCACAACCATCTTGTATACTGAGTCAACCTACCTTATATAAATAAAGGTTAGAATAAAATAAAAACTAACAAGTGAAGCCATAGAAAGCCCCAAAAGCCAAATCTTTGCTAGGGGGGCTTCTGAGGAGTCAGTAAGGAAAAAAAATACCCTGGGCTTTGAAGAGAGACACTATATTTGAGGATTCAAAAGCAGGATTTGAAGGAAACATTAGACAGATAAATGCACACGTTGTTGGATAGCCATCGTCCGAGCACTTTCCCCCCTCAATTTAGCCATAAAGATATCTATTACAAAGAGGCTAAACTGAGGCGTCCGGATGGCGTGGCAGTCTATTCCGCTGCCTACCAGCATGGGGATCTCCGGTCGAATCCCCGTGTTTCCTCCGACTTGATCGGCCGTCCGTCCCTACAGACTCAATTGGCTGTATCTGCAGGTGGGAAGCTGAATGTCCTGGTTGCTGCACTAGCGCCTCTTCTGGTCGGGGGGGAATAGCGTGATCCTCCCACGCGCTACGTCTCCCTGGCGAAACTCCTCACTGCCAGGTGAAAAGAAGCGACTGGAAACGCCACATGTATCGGAGGAGGCATGTGGTAGTCTGCAGCCCTCCCTGGATCGGCAGAGGGGGTGGAGCAGCGGCTCAAAAGAGTGGGGTAATTGGCCAAGTAAAATAGGGGAGAAAAAAAAGGGGGGAGGAGGCTAAACTGATCATGTAAATAATACTATTAGCCAAATTAGAGTCTTAGAAATGATTTCCTTCTTAAGATCTATCTTACTATGCTTCCATGTGCCTCCATTTTCAGATACCTTGTGGATGAAAACACGTTGCAGATTATGAGTGTGAACCAGAGTGATCAGGGAAAATACACATGTATTGCCAGGACTAACCTAGATGAGGACACTGCCACTGCACTACTGACAGTGCTGGGTAAGAGACATACGTCCCTAATATAAAGTACATTCATGGTACGTGGATAACACACATCTATAATAGAGTACTATGTAGGGGATGATTTAGATCATTTCATGGCCTCTGCTGCCTTGTAGTTTAAATGTGACATGAATCATGCAACTTATATTGTTTTTGTGTTCATTACCGTATTAACCCCCCCCCCTCCAATTGTTACAGTAATTGATCAACAGCCACTTACGAGATTTTTAATGATGCTGTGTGTGTTATGTGTCTCAGATGTTCCTGATGCGCCAAATAATTTAGAAATGTCTGAACAAAAGAATAGGAGCGTTCGTCTCTCCTGGGTACCTGGTACAGATCACAACAGCTCTATCACAGGTACGAAGAAGACTTTCAGTTACAGGTCTCCAAATGTAATTACTCAAAGCTGCAGTAGGTGACATGAACAGTCCAATGCAAATCCTTCTGCCGCGCCCTCTCCCTCTCTCTCTGCTACCTCGTATCACTCCGCTAGGTCCCTCCCACCAAATGACTCCCGCATCGCTCTTCAAACCCTTATGTTGTGTTCCCACCAAACGCAAAGCAACTTTTTCGCGCGACGAGATTACATATAAAGTTAATGCAAAGATGCGCGGGGGGGGGGGGGGGGGGGGTCGCGCCGTGCAACTCGCGTCAACCGGCGCGAATACAAGAATTTAACGCCATTCGCGTATTCGAGCAAGTTGAATATATATATATATTTCTAACGTTTTTTTTTTGCAATTACAAAACATTACAAGATACATTTATACCCAAAGATACATACATAAACAGATACAATTAAAACACTTGCCAGGGGGAGGGAATGCATATTATAAAGATGCCACAAGTACCAACTCATTAGTATGAGACCACAGATGAGTACAGATGTAGTTTCACTCCTTTCACACTGGTAGATGACCTAATAGTATCCAAATAATGTTCAAGTTCGTTTTTGAATGCGGTGAAAGTAGGTTTAGAATTTCTAAATGTTTCATTTATGAATATGAAATTTGGCAAGTAAAAATACAAGCTTTGCAATAAAAAAACTGTCAGCTTTCTCCTTTTTAAAATCAAAGAAGCCAAGAAGTACATTTTCAAAGGTAAAGGAAAGATCGGCAATAATGTGTATTTGAATAAAATAAAGGACGTCAGACCAAAACTTTTTAGTAACTGTATGTAGCCCGTGGAATTAGATACCACACAGGACACAATTACTTCCGGGGTTCTTGTAGCTTTAATTTTATTGTTTGAACCTTTGAATGCAGATCGTTTTACTGAGTGCATAAATTCCTGTGTCTTTCGAGCAAACAGCTCATAAATGTTCACAGATGTGGCAAGTTTAACAGAAAAGATTTTAAAAGGAAAATAATAAATACAAAATACAACATACGGTGCAAAATACGGCAGCGGACTATATATGTTAAACAGGGTTTAACAAAGACATGTGGAACTTCCTGAAGATCGCGCAACTTCTCACTCTGTCAGTTACCTTTAAACAGAATTAAAATGCATATAAAATCTTTACATCCCAAATACAATGGCATGGTGTGGCTTTATTCACGCCAACATTACCTTGTCATGCCTGCAATGGCGAACAGTGGTCGACGGCTCGCGCCCAAAATCACCGAACATCAACTCCAGTAGCGTCTAAATCAAACCATCTTGTCAAATTACCGACATACAATATTGTTTGGAATAATGTTACAGGTATATTTCACAAGATATTTACCCTTACTTACTGCGGAGTCAGAGCACCGTCACACCGCAATCTTCAGGTGCTCCACACAAGAAAAAAAGAAAGAATACCCAAGATGCACTTGGATAACTTGCACGGAGTTACAATAAAAGTCCGCAACACTGCCACTTACTGGTCAAAACATGCAATGACAACCAAAACTATAAAAATACACTCACAATCTGCTTCACAATTTAACTACATCAAATGACATTTTACATGGCTTGACAGTGTAACAGTTACATATATTAACAGTTAAACTATACTAAATTTAAGTGGAAAATCATTTAACATATTTAACAGATTTACCACCCGGCTACATGTACAATACCAAAACAGATGCAGAGCAGTTTCAGGCATAGTAACACAAGGAGACAACATGACCGCGCGTAGAGTGCTCGTACACAGCCGTGACGTCATGCAGGGAAAAAAGAAGATTTTTCTGAATTTTTTTTAAAAGATCAAAACCCCATAGCTTCAAAATATACAACACAAAGAGTAATAATTGGCCATGATTATAGCTGCAGGTGTCCTGTGACCAGCGTCTCTTTTACAATGGTGGTCTATGGGGAAATGCTTTTTGGGCCGCAGGGGATTTTTCGCTGCAATACCGCGAGTGACCACTGGAAAAAAATTGGCTGCAAGGCTGAGCGGCGGCGTCGTATCCGGTTCTACTACAACCACAAGCAACTGGCGGGGCAGGGCGGACGCGAATTGATCATGCACACGTAGCATTGTGTTTGTAGAACAGCCAATAGGAACGCCCTCTCTCTGAAATGACCCGTGATTGGCTAAAATCTTCCGTCCAGGGTTAGATGTTTTAAAGCTTGTATACAGAGTGAAGAGGAGGTGCAAGTTGTTGCAAGTCCAAAGACGTGTGTGTTTGTGTGTGTGTGTGTGTGTGTGTGTGTGTGTGTGTATGTGTATGTGCTGTGATGGCCTGGAGGCCTGTCCAGGGTGTCTCCCCATCTGCCGCCCATTGACTGCTGGGATAGGCTCCGGCATCCGCGCGACCTAGAGAGCAGGACAAGCGGTTTTGGATAATGGATGGATGGTTGTTGCAAGTTGCGTCTTTAACAAGGGACAGTTCCAAACTTGCTAATGAGTCACTGAAGATTCCTCTTACCAAAGGAAAACCGTCTTGAGTGTTTGTTTTCCTTCGCATGCTTGGAATTCATTGGAAGGGCAAATATTGTACAGAGCGTTTGCAGAGCTTACTGAGCTCATCTCTAAAATTTGATGCTTTTCAGCCCTTTTTGGTCACAGGACTCAGTGAGTTACCAAGGCACACCCCTCCTTTTTGAAAGAATAGAGTATAAAATTTAATTTAAGTTTGGATTTTTGTGTTACAAGTACTGGAAAGTTGATATGTTATGTTTGGTCCATGTTATGATGCCCATTAGGGGTAATGTGCTATCTTTGATTGAAAGCTATTAATGTAATTTAGACTTGAAATATCAAAGCTGATGTGGTCTTTTAGCTCTTTAGTTTGTGTAATTTAGAGCTTGCTTATTGGCCTGATAAAATGTGGCATAGATACTACACTGCTCAAAAAAATAAAGGGAACACCTAAAAACACAATATAGACCTCGATGAATGAAATATTTCAGCTGAAAGTCTTTATTTATTAGACAGAGGAATGTGTTTAGAGCAAAATAACCTAAGAATGATCAATGGAAATCAAAATCATTAGCCCATTAAGGTCTGGATTCAGAATCATACTCAAAATCAAAGTGGAAAATGAGAACATAGGCTGATCCAACTTCTGTGGAAATTCTTCAAGACGATTCAAAATGAGGCTCAGTAGTGTGTGTGGCCTCCACGTGCCTGTATGCACTCCCTACAACGTCTGGGCATGCGCCTGATGAGACGACGGATGGTCTCCTGAGGGATCTCCTCCCAGACCTGGATCAGGGCATCGGTCAACTCCTGGACAGTCTGTGGTGCGACATCGCGTTGGCGGATGGTACGAGACATGATGTCCCAGAGGTGCTCGATTGGATTCAGGTCTGGGGAACGTGCAGGCCAGTCCATAGCATCAATGCCCTCGACATACAGGAACTGCTGACACACTCTGGCCACATGAGGACGAGCATTGTCATGCATGAGCAGTAACCCAGGGCCCACTGCACCAGCATATGGTCTGACAATGGGTCTGAGGATCTCATCCTGGTACCTAATGGTTGTCATGGTACCTCTGGCTAGCACGTAGAGGTCTGTGCGGCCCTCCAAGGATATGCCTCCCCAGACCATCACTGACCCACCGCCAAACCGGTCATGCTGGAGGATGTTGCAGGCAGCAGAACGTTCTCCACAGCGTCTCCAGACTCTCTCACGTCTGTCACATGTGTTCAGTGTGAACCTGCTCTCATCTGTGAAGAGCACAGGGTGCCAATGGCGAATCTGCCAACCAAGATGTTCTCTGGTAAAGGTCAATCGGGCTGCACGGTGTTGGGCTGTGAGCACAGGCCCCAATTGTGGACGTCAGGTCCTCATACCATCCTCATGCATTCTGTTTCTCACTGTTTGAGCAGAAACCTGCACATTAGTGGCCTGTTGAAGGTCGTTTTGTAGGGCTCCGGCAGTGCTCCTCCTGTTCCTCCTTGCACAAAGGACCAGATAGCGGTCCTGCTGCGGGGTTGTTGTCCTCCTGTGGCCCCCTCCACGTCTCCTGGTGTACTGGCCTGTCTCCTGGTACCTCCTCCATGCTCTGGACACTGTGCTGGGAGACACATCAAATCTTCTTGCCACAGCACGCATTGATGTGCCATCCTGGATGAGCTGCACTACCTGAGCAACTTCTGTAGGTTGCAGATACCGCCTCATGCCACCTCTAGTGGTGAGAGCACTAGCAAAATGGAAAAACTAACCAAAGATCGGGCCAGAAAAGATGAGGACAGGCAAATGGTCTGTGGCCACCACCTGCAAATCCATTCCTTTTATAGGGGTTGTCTTGCAAATTGTCTAATTTCCACCTGGTGGAAATTAGACAATTTACCAACAGGTGAAATTGATTCACAAATCAGTGTTGCTTCCTAACTGGACAGGTTGATATCTCAAAAGTGTGATTGACTTGGAGCTACATTGCATTGCTTATGTGTTCCCTTTATTTTTTTGAGCAGTGTACATTAAATGCCATTAAGATTCTCCATAGGATCAGCAAAAATGAAGGAGGGCCATGTGCTCGGTGAAGAGTTGTGCATAAAAATAGGCTTCTCTTTTGGTTTGGTTTCAAGTAAGGCAATTTAAAAAGCAAAAAAGGAACTCTCACTCTTAAATGAATCTACGACTACTGCTACTTTCGGCTGCTCCTATTATCTTGATTTAGTCGTTTAAAATGTCACAGAGAATATACAGTTTGACAAACTAACAAGCAATGACAACATTTCACTTGTAGGCTTTGTCAGGTCATAATGAAGGGAAAGCAAATGAATCAAACTTTATTATTCACGAGTGCAGATTTCCCTTTTTTGATCTCTTTGGGATTAAGCCATGCTTATTTACATGATAGTCCCCTTAACTTTATTGCCTCTTTGAAAACCTCCAGTTTTGATCCAGTGGAAAGTGACAAATCATGTGATCATCCGGCTCATTGTACAAGGAGGTTTGGTAGGGATGCAGCTATGTGGCAGAATAAATTATGTTGGCCATTCTCCACGAGCACAGAATTCATTTTGGAGTATGAGGAGAGCCGCTGGGAGCCGGGCAGGTGGAGGGAGCTGCAGAAAGTCCCTGGTAACCAGGCAACAGTGGAGCTAATGCTCCACGGACACCTTAACTACCAATTCAGAGTGTATGCTGTCAACGCTGTTGGACCCGGACCCCCCAGTGAACCCACGGAAAGATACACAACCCCCCCTGCAGGTTGGGCTCTTATTAATACTTTCTGCAGAGGTGATCTGTCTGTCATGAAAGCATGTTGAGTTTTCACTGTCCTCTCCAAATGTGCAGACACATGTCATATGGAGAAATCACTGCTTGCCTTAGGACTTTGTACTTGTATTTGGAAGGGGGTTGATTTGATTTCCCGTGGTGCCAAGGGAATGTTGCAAGCCCCGATCTTCCTTTTTCTGGCTCCTTTTGTGCCTTGAATGGCTCATAGCTGAATACTTGTGTGATGAAATATGGGTACTTGTATTGTAATTACCAAATGAAAAAAAAGAGCAATATTCTTGCATTTTAGCCATGATGGAAGAACGATGGAAGAAATAGTACCTCTGTGCTAGACGCTATCAGATATAAGAATTCTTATTACTAGATTATGTTTTTAATTACACTAAGATGTTGATATCATTAAACAAATCTCCCCAAAGCTCCTGATAGGAACCCAGAGAACATTAAAATCAAGGGTCATCTTCCTCATCAAATGGACATTAGCTGGGAGGTAAGAGAATTACTTTTTTTCTTATCTATTTTCAGCAGCCCCATCTAATGCCCCTTTTCCACTGCATGGTACTGGCTCAACTCGAATCTACTGTATTCGAATTTACTCGCTTTACTTTTTGGAATTTCGTTTTCCACTGCAGATAGTATCCCCTCATGGCGAAGCCCCGCTGGTTATTTGTGGGTGTGTTTACTAGTTTTTTTTTTAAAGATTTTATTTATATTTAAATAAATATACATTTTATCTATTTATTTATAGTGGTATTTTCATGTCACCTTTTACTATTGGCTCAGCTCACTTGGAACCTCGACAGAGGTGGTACCAAAAAAAGTAACGGGTATCAGGTACTATCTCTAACTTTTGCCCAATGGAAAACCAAAAAAGTGAGTAGAGTTGAGTTGAGTCGAGCCGATACCATGCAGTGGAAAAGGGTCATAAGCAATCAGACTTCATCACGCAACTTAGTTCATGCAACTTAGTTATCCATAAGTCATTGCTACTCTCTCCTGTTGTAGCCTCTATTGCCTATTGAACAAAATGGCCCAGGCTTGGAGTACAAGGTGAGCTACAGGAGACTGGGCGTGGAGGATGTCTGGAAGGAACACCTGATGAAACGACATTTGTTCTTGGTGAAGAATACGCCCACTTTTGTCCCCTACGAGATCAAGATTCAAAGCAAAAACAGCCACGGCTGGGGGCCAGAGCCAAAAACTGTCACAGGCTACTCCGGGGAAGACGGTGAGGGCAGCAAACTAGTCTCTAAATCTGGTCACGTATTCATACACAATACCAGTTGATGTGATATTTTTGTATTCACCTCAGTTTTGTTCTGGCATTTCTTTTAGACGTGCCCTTAAGGTGAACCGACACACAGCTTTTTGTTTTCCTTGTGACTTACTGTGAATTTTTCATGTTGCTACATCGCGGCTCATCTTCAGTTGTCTTTTGGCATTGTCTGCGGGAAAATGTGTCAGGTTAAGTTCCTTCCTTTTACCTTTCGCCCCATGGCCCGAACCCTGTGTAGGTGTGCAGTAGTGTGACGTCCTAATCCCCTCTGAAATAAACACCCCAGCTTAAACCGTCAGGACGCAGATAACCTTTGTAGAGCAGAGGGATGTCAAATTTCAATGTCTATCTCAGAGGCTGTGGAGGATTTGACAGATCATAGCATACTCTGTGCTGTAGGCTCATACTCTCTATAGTGAGTGCTGTGATTGTACTCCCCCACTTCCCTCTTTCCCACTACCAATACCTAGTCATCTGTAGAACAGAACATATAGACACACTATTTCATGTTTGCTGCCGTGAAGTCTGTTTTTTTTTTTACCTGCAAACTGAAGTGTGCTTGTGGATCATGTTGGGTGTGAGTTGGTACTGCATGTTGAATATTGTGTGCCTCTATTACTGACAACAACCCCCCCGCTTCCCATGTTCTCCAGTCCCCACCGCAGCACCACAGGATGTAGCGGTGGAGGTGATCAACACCACCCTCCTGAGGGTGAGTTGGACCCCCGTCCCACCCGACACAGTGCGAGGTCACCTCGGGGGCTACAATGTAAGTCCGCTCGAACCTTTTGGCAGGGTTGGTTGTGTGTGGGTGGCGTTTCAACAAGGGAATTGTCTATTTTAAAGTTGGACCGAAATTGAAACAAAAATGTTTTCTAACATCACTTATTGATTTACTCGTCATGCATTTTGTACCGTCTCTTTCTACTGAAAAAATATAAGCGTGAAAGGCCGAATTCAGTTTTTCTATTTTTTGTCTCTTTAAGAAAAGCTCCCCGTATTTTCTGTTTCCTTTCGCTGATCTTTTTACTGAGCCTCACGGTGTCATCGGATACTCATTTACATACAGCCTATCAGATCAAACATCAATATATCAAACCCCGCCCACCCTTACCTGCCAACCCTTCCTTTACTTGTCACTCAAAGTTCCGCTCATGAATATTAATGAGGACTAGACCGTTTCCTCACAGTGCTCAAGACAACTCAGTACAGTTATGGATAAAGACATAAAAAACACAATGTTAGTCCAAATTATATCCAATATCCAAATAAAAAAATGTTGCTGAATGTTTTATTATGGGCTTTTGGGCATGAAATGTTGAATCTGATCACTGACTTGGTCCTCACTGTTTCATCATACAAAGCACAGGCTACTAAAGGTTATCTTCGAAGAAGAAATGAGAGATCCTGGAAAGCCGCTACTGAAATTACTTCTTAAATTAACCTTTAAAATTGAGCTTTGGATTTAATGTGGGGTTTGGTTTTTTGGGGGGGGGGTTGGCCTTCATCTGAAGTTTCACTCATTTGTCAAGGCTGATTTATTTGATCAGTTAATTTCTTTATTTGATTAGTTAATTAGTCATTTCTAATTGAACTGTAGCGTAAGATGCACATATATCATGTATTTGGCTTCATATACTTAAGCGCTACAGCCATATTAACCTTTGTCACAGTCAGATGTATGAGCGTTATATGGGTTTGGGATGGTAGCTAAACAGTTAGCGTTTTTACTTCTCAGCAAGAGGCACCTGAAATTGGTTTGTGAATTGGAGACTCTAAAATGCCCATAGGTGTGCACAGGAGAGAGAGAGAGAGCAAGAGAGAAAGAGAGCGAGAGAGTGTATGTGTGTGTGTGTGTGTGTGTGTGTGTGTGTGTGTGTGTGTGTGTGTGTGTGTATTAGCCCCGCGATGGATAGTATCTGTCTGGGAGGTGTTTCTACCTTCTTTCCAAAGTATACTGAAGATGTCTCGCTGTGTTTGTAAACAAAGCCATGCCTGCATGTGCACAAAGTGGCTGCAGGGGAGTGGCGGCATTCACAAATCACACGATACATCAGTAGAATGTGGAAAAAAAATCTGATAACCTAAAAAGACAGTTACTTTCACAGCTTGTCACCACAAGATAGAGAAAGTTACACAAGGAAATTTGATTTGAGCATAGACATTGTTTATTACCATTTGCCACCACTGTGATGTGGGCACTTATTTGTAAAGCACCTAATAACCTTGCACATACTGTGTACTATATGCAGTATGTACACTAACATGATGTATTGTATATATGATTAATATGATTCATACATTGCACACCATGTTAGTGAGTTCCAGAGTAAAGTATAGTAGGTCTGATGTCTGTGGTGTTAATATAATTCTATGCAACTGAGATAGACTGTGAGAGATGTTGCTGTTGCAAACCTGCTGTGTGAAGCAGCTGTCATGTCACAGAATTAAGTGAGATGTCAAGTGAAAAAAGAAAAATCCTGTCATGAATTCACGGCAGCCCTATTTGGTACCAGTGTGGAAATCCCTGAGCTCAGGCACTGATTAACCCTAATCACTTTTGCACACATGAAAACACACATACACACACTAAGATTCACACACAATCAACTGTCACTGTCTCACTCTTCTCAACCATCTCCTGATGACAGGTGAACTGGTCAAGGAAGCGGAGTCTACTGAATCCCAACAAGATACCAGATGAGCGCCGTTCCCTTTCCTTCCCTGGGAACCGGAGTCATGCCATGGTGCCGGGCCTCAAGCCCTTCTCTGAGTACACACTCATCGTCAACGTCTTCAATAAGAAGGGCAATGGGCCCAAAAGTGACCCTGTCACCTTCTATACACCGGAGGGAGGTGAGATGTGGGGGAGCAGGTTACACAGACATATAGCATGCAAGATAGATAGATAATAGAACAGCATGGCTCAGGCGGTAAGCGGGTCATCTAGTAATTGGAAGGTCGCTGGTTCGATCCCCGGCTCCTCCAGAGAGCGTGTCGACGTGTCCTTGAGCAAGACACTGAAGCCCTAACTGCTCCCGATGAGCAGGTTGGCACCTTTCATGGCAGCCTCCACTATCAGTGTATGAATGTGTGTGTGAATGGGTGAATGTGAGGCATTGTAAAGCGCTTTAAGTGGTCAATAAACTAGAAAAGCATTATATGAATGCAGTCCATTTACCATAGATAGATAGATAGATAGATAGATAGATAGATAGATAGAAACAGCCAAAGGACAGGCCAGTAGATAAAGCTTTAGAATGTTTTGCTGACTGCTCACAACAAAAGAGGAAATATATGAAGGGGGGGGGTTTAAAATGATCAATTGCTATCGAGTCAATGAGTCTTCTTACATGGACATGGCCAGTACTCTCACTCATGACTATTAATACCACAACTACTACTATTACTACTACTACTACCACCATACTGTACTACTTAGACTGTTTGGAGCAGACAGAGCTGATGTTGGTGATTAGTATCTGACAGAGTGAAGGACTGACTTTTTATTTTTTTAATTTATTCAATCAAGTCGAAATAGTTTTGGGTTTTTTTTATCATAGAAAAGACACAGTAGTCTTAATGTTGCATTAAGCCTCAAATTTCCCCAGTTGGTGAAATACATGCTGAAAGACAATAACGGTCATATAAATGCATGTGAGTTGCTGTTGCTTCAACAGTTCCTGAACGAGTGCCCATCTTGACTACATCGAATGCCCAGGAAGACACCATCTCATTGGTATGGGGCCCTCCCCTTGAGTCGCATGGGATCCTCACTGGCTATTTGCTGCAATACCAAATCGGTATGTATAAACAACCTGAGGAAAAGCAGTTACTCGCCAACTTGCTCAGCTTAAACTTTAAACTATACATTCATGCATTTTTGTCTCATTGCCATATCATGGTACACAAAGCATTAGAGTTGAGATGTTGGAAAATTAAGTTCAAGCAGAAGTCTTGGCGCAAGTATATTGCAAATGTGGTGTAGGTGATTCTAGATCACTTAAGCACTGAGTTTGGAGGAGGGTGATACTGTAATGCCAGTAATTTACTGTTGAGCTCACCAGAGATGTTGAGGGTCTAATTCAGCCCAACATGTGCCATCAGAGGTTTCCACTTCATAAACCCAGCGACATACTGCATTCGCTCTCACTACCTACCCCCACTCACCCTGTGGTCCTCCGAGCTAGGGTTCTCCATCCACATCCATAATACCTACATCAGATGCCATACCTACGGTGATGTAGAAATACACATGGTGAAGAGGGAATTTGACGTCCCAGCAGATGTTATTCAGACACACACTAGGTGGCACTGTTCAATACTAAAAAGTCCGCCATGGTGCACCACAGCCCAATTTGTGTGCTGCTGAGTGTGGGATGGATCCTTCAACTGGTGCCTTCTTCAGCAACTCTTATCTCATATCCTCTTGGATTGCAGGTTTCTCTTCTAAACAAAAGCATCACACAAGGCACTCTGTTTGTCCTCCTTTCACACTTGCTTTGGTGTTTACCACTCACGAGCATTTCCATTCTTACGACGAAACCACTCATGCAGCGAGCGGTTAGGGTGAGAGAGGGAGGGGGCTTTCATTACAGTCACTCAATTTTCATAGCACCTGTTCTTTATGGCTGACATTTCTGAGGTCTTTTGTGTGAAATGTGGGGGGAGAGACACTCCCTGCTGTCTCCGCCAGCACCCACAGAGTCCACCCAGCTCCTCAGTACTCTTTCTCTCCGTTTTTTTTTTTTTTTTTTTTTATTTCTACCACACATCAGATGTCTGGCTGTTCTCCGATACTGCCACACACAATGCAGTCCGTGGGAGTTGGCGATTCTACAATGGTATCGCTTCACCATCCAATGCAAACACTTCAATCTGATTAAGATGCTTACAATGGACTCACGGGACCTTTACTGGTTTTACTATAAATATAAAGTTATCTTTGAACTGACTTGAAATATGAAACGCTCCATGTCGGACCTTATGTGTAATTTATGCGTAGCATGCTAATTCAAGTTTTGCAGTCCATTGAAAGTGGTGGCACCTTAAATGCTCACCTGTAAGAGACGTGATGTGCCACGTTGCCAGCACACAACAGTCTGCTGACAACAGTCTTCATTCAACAGTATGCACATAACAGTCTGCACACAACAGTGCACACAAAACTGCACACAACAGTCTGCACATAACAGTCTGCACACAACAAACTGCACACAACAGTGCAAACAACAGTCTGAACACAACAGTCTGAACACAACAGTCTGCACACAACAGTCTGGCAAAGCGGTGTAACAGGCAAGAGACCTATTCCACTGTCAGCATCTCCTAACCAGTGGCACAGCAGGTACACTGCAAGGTGTGGCCTCACTAGAAGTTGATTGCTACTGCACACATCCTAGGATTTTATATGATAAGTCTACCCTGCTGCCCTTCATCTCCCCTTCATCATTCTACCTCCTCCTCCTTCTCCCTATTACAGTCATTGCTGCTTTTTCTCTTCCTCGCTGTTCCCCTTATTGTCCTTTTTGCGTCTTGCGCCTTTTTGCGTCACTTGGTGTTGCACATTCATTCAAGGTACGATTTCACACATAATTTCCTTGACAGAGATTGACATGCTAAAACAAATCAGTCATTTGAAAACACCTTTTTTAAGTGTTTCCGATGTGTCTGCTTGCTTTTCTTGGTTATCGGTTACCTAAAAATGTGATTTAGATGAGCAAACTTTAGTTCTGTTAAACCGGTGTAAAAGAATCTATCATACAATGTCAATGTCGAGTCAAGATACTATTTTAAAGATATGTAACCTTAGCCGCTCAGTTGAAAATGTGCAGTCAATACTACACTTCCAATTACAACCTAAAACAGTGACCCTATATTGTTCTGTTCACAACAAAGTTGCACGAAAAAATGTGCTTCGCATCTTTGACACTCTGTCCTTGTTCCGTCTTCACAATTTGTCATTTGTTACTGTGTAAGATCTACACCTTTTGTATTTTTGCTTTCTCTTTCATCTGTTCTTTACAATTTCCCGAGCCCCCTCCTCCTCACAATGCACTGCTCCTCCACTCACCTGTCATGAAATGTGTCTTCTCTTTCTGCTTCAGCCGGCATGAGATCTCTTCATCTCCCCCCTCCCTTCTTCCCCCATTTACCTTGACTCCATTTGCCTGGCGTTAACATCCCCACACGAGCAAAACCGAGCCATGACAATGTTCCCCACCTCCTCTGCCTCATTCGTGTCTCCACCGCTGACCTGAGTCTCATGCACCGGAAGCTCACTCACGCCTCACGAACCGACATGACATCCCTCTCCGTTCTCCTCCATAGTTAATGAGACCACATTGGAGGTGGATGATCCCCTGGAGGTGAACATCAGCGGGGCCGATACCACTCAATGGCTGCTCCAGGGTCTGGGGAAAGGCAGCCTCTATCGCTTCCACCTCAGCGCCTGCAGCCGGGCGGGCTGTGGACCTCCACAGGTCCACGAGGGCAGCACGTTGGCCCGAGCACGTAAGTGAAAAAAGTCAGAGTACCTGCTGTTCTGCTAAGGGGAAATGTAGAGAGGGAGGGGGCGCTACAGTACGGGCAGTGTTGGTTTGGGTTTTAAAGATTCTGCTGGGTTTCATGAAGACCTGCCGTAGATCTGGTCTCTAGATAAAGTAGAAACCTTTATGTTAATAATTTACGGCATCAAACAGTTGAAGTGAGCGATGCTATATGTTTGTTGAAAAGGTAGAGTGCCGCTATTATCATATCTCTCAGGACCCCCCCCCCCCACTGAACAAATACATAAAAGAAAGCCCTCCTGAAATATTTACACAGTCACTAAAAAATATCTAATAGCCACTTAACGGGAATCCCCAAGTTGATCAGACATATAAACACCATCTCTGAATGTCTTAATAAAATCTGTCCGTTCCCCTCAGTCTTTTAAACTGCCTTTAGGGAGCGCTACATCTTGTAGGCGGTTCTTGTCCGGCCTGAGAGCCATTAGATGTATTGTTAGTGAACATGGTTGAGTAGAAGGCTTGGTTTGGAGATAAAATGGCCCTATTATGAAGCTCTGCCCTCAGGGCCTGTGAGTCACGATGCAGCCCAGTGGATTTATGGACGCCAATAGCACGGAGGAGGGTTGCTAAGAAATTGGAGACATTAATGGGGAGTGATGGAGTGACATTGAAAAAATAAAAATGAATGCATGCAACATGGTGAGTTCAGGCCAGCAGCAAGATCAACACAGAGATGTAAAAGTGGTGCCTCTCTGATGCTTTAATTGAACATTATAATTTATGGCATTTATAACTTGGGCCTCTTTCTGTTTTTTTTAGCCTTCACCTTTGTGACTAGATGAGTTTTTAATGCTTATCGTCGTTTAGCTAGGCTAAACAATTTTCGAGCTTACAGTGTGGGTCTAGACAAATTAAACAGATTGAAAGGAGGGGACAAGTACCTGTCATAGACTTGTCAGCAGACAGAACAACTTGTGTGTGTGTGTGTGTGTGTGTGTGTGTGTGTGTGTCTGTGTCTGTGTCTGTGTCTGTGTGCGTGCGTGCGTGCTTGCATGTGTGTCCTGATGGGCAGGTGTGAGAGAGTGAAGAGACGGAGAGAAAAGACGAACAGCCATTGCAGAACAATGTGCAAGGCACAGAAAAACCATCTATTTTCTCCAGCAGGTCTCATGAGATAACAAAGCAGCAGAGATAAAGCAGGTTGCAAACTAGACAAAAAGCAGAAAGGAACCTATTCCACCAAAAAGGCGCACAGAAAAATAACCAGTGCCTCCAGAGATTAAATTATTGACACTCTTGTACAACATTTTGAACACCAAAGTCGTTACCCCTAAGTTTTTTTGGGGGGGGGGCAGGGGGTTATGGCCTGAATGTTGTGTGTGAGAAATGACAAAGTTTAGTTAACAACATAATATACAAGGGCTCTACCCCCAACCCTGGAATCAGTTGAGGATTCAGAAATAATGTAATTCAGTAATATTTGTTGGGATGCACCACTCAGTGTGTGTGTGTGTGTGTGTGTGTGTGTGGTCTATAAGCCTTGAGGCTGCTTCTTTCTACTGTATTTCAAATCCTTTTTTCCCTCTGAAGATTCGCCCCCGACTCCAGCTGTGGCCTCCGCTGAGAGCAGTATGTATTGCCGTGTGTTGCCTATGCAGCTTGCTTGCATAGTGGTAGTGGCAGAGATAGCTGAGGCTGTAGTGAGAGGCTGTAGCATGTAGCCGTTCATTATAGCGCTGTGGGTTATTTGTAGTAGATACCAAGGGCAGGGCTTGGGTGGATGCATTTTAATTTCTGTATGTTCAGGATGCTGATGCTGCCTTTTTGCGAAGACTCGGATTGTGAGTGTTCTGCTTAGACAATGTTTTTTTTTTTACAAAAAAAAAAAGAAGAAGAAGAAGCAGAAAGAAATGGTCATTAACAGTAAATGAGTTGTAATTTGAATCCTAAATTTCAATTATAGAGACCCTAACCCTTTAACAGGAAGGCTTTTGGTGACTACTGGATATTTATGCATACTTACACATTAATACAGTCTTCTATAATACAGTCTAATATGTTCCTCTTATGATAGTTTGAACAGTACTGCCTTTAGCTTAAACAATCATGAATGAAAAGACATGAGTGCACTAGGAGACTAGGAATAGCAGACTAGTAAAAAAAAAACTATATATAGTTGCAGAAATGTAACATCTAAGGATTCTTTTTCCATTACAGGCTACAACTGCTCTCTCTACTTTCCCAGCTCTATCCCTGGCAATGCTTCTCAGCTTCCTTTAGGTATAGCACACGCTCACACATGCAAGAAGCCAATATCCTTGTCATCTCATTTCACATATCTGACGCCTCTGAGAACAATGGCATTCCAGACGTGCAGTCGTTCAATCTATTCTGATTTTCTCGTCTAGTGGGGGCGTAAAGAAAATGCCAGCTTTACTTTAGAGCAAGTGAAGACTAGATGTGACTCCCGCCCACCATGCTGTATCTCCATATCTAACCTCCTCCCTATAAACCAAATCTAACTTCACTCAATTAAGTCTGGGGCTCGGTGTTGCCTTCTCAACTGAAGGGTTTCTGCCAGCAGCACTGTTCTCGGGCTGCGGGGGGATCCTGTTTGCCTCAGCTAATCCTCTTTTCCTGCCATCTCTCCTTTTCTCATGTCTCTCTCCCATGCCTGTCCTTCCTTCTTTCCTCCTCCCCTTTCTTCTCTCTTTATCAGTTCCAGTTCTGTTGAACATAAGCTCATACGTGAGTGACACCTTTGCCAAAATCAGCTGGACTGCCAGAGAAGAGCAACAGGACTCTCAGCTTTATGTGGCTTATATGAATAACCGTAAGCTACCTCCCCCACACCCGTTTTGCTTAGCATTTATCAGAATTAAAAAAAAAAAAAGTAGCATCTTGCTCAAGTATAAGTGGGAAGGTTTTATGATAATGTAAAAATGCACGATAAGCCATCATATTTAGGGCATAAGCTAACTTGTGCATGGCTGTTTCACTCATTACCATGCCCATCCCTCAAGTATATATCTAAATTTAAAGGTAGAATGTGTAGGATTATCCTAAAAATCAATGTAAAGACTTATACAAAAATAATTCCTCTCAATCGTCACTTATGACCCACTAGACGTGTGTGTCGGTGTCTGTATCTGCAGAGACCCTGTCCTCTGCCTGTATTTTCTTATTTTGCTGTGTATGGGACATTTCTGGGCATTAACCTTTGGGCAGCAGGACTCTATAACGTAGCAACCAGGTGCCAGATCGGGATCGTAAGCACGCATCCAAGAGGAAGCTACGACAATGGCAGACACAGTGCCGAAAAGACGCAAATATAGTGAGGCGAAACACCAAGTGAACAAAGCTCGTTCCAAAACAAGAGTTAATCTGGGGTTGTCTTTCACCCGCTGGCGAGCACTGAAGGAGAGGATGGGGATGAAGAGCGGCGCGGCGTTAGCTCGTACACTGGGACATGTTCTGGCTACTGTGGTCAGGGGGCGTGTCCTTCTGGTCACGTTGAGCTGGGGGGGTGGGGCCAACTTTGAATGTTGTGTTTACAAACCGCAACTGACAAATCCTACTTGTTCTACCTTTAAATCATCAGAATTTGAAATAATATACCATAAAACAAAACCCCAATTTAGCAAACATTGAGACTTGCTAACTTGGCAAAAGGCCATGCTTTGTGCATTTTAGATAGTATTAATACTAACACTTCCTGGTTGTGCACCTTTTGTGCTGTGCTGTGTAGGTGAGGGTAACTGGCGGATTTCAGAAGCCATAAACACTTCTCAAAGTTTCCACGTGATTGACGGGCTCAAACCTGGGACGATGTACACAGTGCGCCTCATGGCCAAGAGGTTGCTCGATAATGCTAGCATTTTCGAAGATGTTATCCAGACCCGAGTCAAAGGTGAGAGGAGAGTAAGCTATTGCGGGCGGTACTGCTAGGTGATCCATAAAGCCTCCAGGTTCCACAACAGCAACAGTGTATCTTTTATGAATTGAAAAATGAGTGCAGTGAAAAGTGCACTTTCATCTGTTTTGCTCATGTCTTCTGTAGGCTATTTTTTTCTATCTAACTTTTGACATTCTTTCAGAAACTCGAAGGGCACTGAGACAAGTTCATCCTGTTTATCCGTTTCCAGTCAATCTGAAGTTGTATATGAGGGGTGCTTGAGGGCATTGTCATACTCAAACTGTCTATTTGTGAGTGGGTTTCAGGTTTTGAGGATGTGGCTGTAGCTCTGTCTGTCTCTTTGGCTGCATGCATTTCTAGATCTGGCCAGTTTGCAGAGCAGCATTTCCACCCAGGGCTGGCTTATTGGGACCATGTGTGCCGTGTTGTTCCTCACCCTCGCCGTGCTCATTGCCTGCTTCGTGCAAAGGAACAAAGGTGGCAAGTATGCAGGTACGCCACTGCCGCCACCCCAGCGACAAGACATGTCCACCATTGAACAAGGTCAGTCAGTCTTTGACCAGGGCAGAGACCCAATGCCCTTTCACTTCAGCAAGTAAACCACAGCTCAGTTCTTGTGTTTTAGATTTAGATCATACCAACACAATACTGAATGAACTGAGAAAATTCATAAATGTTTATCCATTTCTGGATGATACAGACATCTTTGATAATCATTAATAGGAGCGATTCATGAATATGGATGTAATTTTGGTTTACTTCCTGAGTTAGTGAAACAAGCAGAATGGATCTCAACCCTGACCCTCCCAACATGCCCCTGTTTGGAAGTGGATTGTGCTTGCATGTAGAGCGCCTATGCATGCCCATCAATTGCACCCAGCACCAATGAATTGTCAGTGAGATGCTTGAAAAAGAAGGGGGACTTGTGTGTTTTGCCCCAGTTTTTCTCTCACCAGTGAATCTCAGTTCTTCCTATGGCCCTTGTGTGCTTCTCTCGGCAGCTCTGATTACATGTTCTTTTTCAAGGCGAGTGGGAATCAGCTGGCTTTGTTCCATAACTCTCTGCTGCTCACCTGCACAGGCCTCTGGCTCTTCCCCTTTTAAGCTGCCTTGTATCAGAGCCTGCCTCAGATGCACAAAGGTGCCTACCTCCCTAGCTTCTCCTCACATGGCTTCCTTCCCCTCACCCATCTTCTTTCCCTTCTTCTCCCTGCCGCTCCACTCCCTCTGCCTGTGGTAGTTTTTGACATGAAGCACTGCATATTTCATCAGCCCCTTTGGATTAACACCCCCCCCTTCACCTCCACCTCCCCTCCCATCCTGTGCCTTTCATGAAACCCCTCTTTTGTCATTCTCGAAGGCAACTGTTATTATTTCTAAAAGCATATTTACATGAGAAACTCTTGGGTAACACTTTTGTGTACAGATACACAGAAGGGAGGCCTACAGTGTAGTCTAAATAAAATGCTTGCCCAGTCATTTAAGTAGTTCTTAATAGCTTTTTGGTTTTGGTTTGAATTTTAGCTGCTGTACACACAGGTGTTGTGAAATGTATGATCAAATGTCTGCTGTTGCACACCCACTCAGTCTAAGTATTACTTTTGCTCTCATTTCCTTCAGAAATACTTGTCACGACATCAATGAGGAGTTTGATCAAAACATTTGGATTTAAGCTCGCAGTGGAAGATGCTGTAATATTTCTCACTGTAGCAGCAATTCTGATTCTGCTTAAAGGCATATTAATCTGTATGAACGCTGATAAATTGATGTATGGTACAAATAATAACAATGCTGAGGGTGTCATTAAGTAGTTTAATTGCGCTTAAAATTGTTGAAACTACATTTAGATTTGGTTATATTATGCTGTAACACTGTGGGAGGGAAAAACTCCTTAGACGGAGCATTTTCTCCTGTCCTGCCCTGTGTAATGCAACATGTCCCTATGGGCAAACAAAATAGAGTGCATTAAAGCACTGCTGCTGAGTGGTGGCACTGAAATAGCTGCTCCTTTCTCTCCCTGCAGTGAAAGAGAAGGAGGACCTCCACCCTGATGTGGAGTCTCAGGGTATGAATGATGACACCTTCTGTGAGTACAGGTGAGCCATACGCTTGCTCTGCAGGGGCAAGCTGCTGCGCCAATGCATGCTGAAAATTGGGGAAATGACATTGTTGCTTGTTTGCTTGACAATGCAGTGAGCGTTTAGCGATATTTATGTAACATCAACCATATGTTAAATATAACACGTGTGACAAAGCCATTTGTCATGATAATGTCCCCCCCCCCCTGTTATCTCTCCATTCTGAAAGCAAACCTTGCATGCATGAGCTTTGCCAGGATCAGCCCAGAAGCACATGTTCTCAACAGTTAATGGGCTAGGTAATCATAGTTGTGTAGTTAGTTAGCAACTCTCAACAAAGCTTTTTCCCTATTGTGATTGTGTCTGAGGCCCTTCCTGTCTACTTTGTGTATAAATTCCACACACGAGCACTCATGTTCGTGTGTGTGTGTGTGTGTGTGCGCGCGCACATGTGCATCAGTGTACATACACACGTGCACATGCTACTTGTGTATGTTATATTGCATGTATACTATGCATACAATATCTGGCTTTTGTACATGTATGTGAAAAGCATTGGCTTTTGTTTTGTGCTTCATCTCATGTGCAATGTGATTGCAACAGACATATGTAGGCCAAAGACACCTTCGTGGACCTAATCCACGGTTCAGTCCACATTTCTCCATTATTGGTTAACATGGGGACATGAATCAGGTGACAGAAACAAAATGAATAAGATGACAAACAAAATTGTATATGTTTAAAATGTTCTTTTTGGTATTTTACCAACATATCCTTGTTAGCAATACCAAAAAACAATAATTCCCTTCATATCGGCCTTCTGCTATCAAGTATTCAAAGGTTGTTGGATTAATAGGGAAATTCTCCTGCCTATTGCAACTATTTAAAAATGAAAACAGGATGTCTCATCACTGTTTAGTTTGTTTTCAGCTTAACTTCCAACGTGGATGGACGCTTTTGGTGATACTGGGGGATACTGGCAAATAGAAATAGCAGTAATGTTGATATCTACCATGCAGTTTCCATGTATTTGATAGACATAGAATATGCCATCATGCCCTACTTTGAGAATATCTTAAATTGTGGACAGCTTTATGAATTATAACAGAGAAAACTCCATCACATGTATGAACATATGTGCTCTGCATGTATACATAAATTGTCTGCTGTACAATGAAAAAAGGTACACTTAGCAGGCAATGGTGCAGCAAAAATAGGCCACCACATGGGAGGCCCGACTCGGATTGGGCCATTAAGCTTAAATCAGACAGCTGTTGTGCATTTTAATATCAGTAAAGTTCCATTGTTTGCATTGTTTTCATTGCGGCTGCAGTGACGATTTAGTGAAATTGACAGAATCCTATTTTTCTTGACAGCTCCGCAACACCTGGGTGACAATAGACCATTTGTTTGTTCAGACACGCTGAGATTACTTAAAATAGCCCGTGCAGTCTTCTTTGCTCCTGTCCATCACGTTCAGAGCATAATATAAATCATATTTCTAAGACTGTCACAGTGACAATTCTGTTGAACAGGAAAAATGGATTGTACTTATAGTATTAAAGAGCTGTTTTAGGCAGAGAGACTTCACTGGACTTAGCTGCTTTACAGCCAGCTTACCATGTGTTCATTATTGTGTTTGTGAGTGTGTTTACTTGGCATTATGTGCGTGTGTGAGTGTGCTCGGCATGTGTGTGTGTCCTTGTTCAGTTCGTGAAGGTCAATTTGAGTTTTTCATTACTAGAGAGGACACTTTTGCAAAGTGAGGGCATTTTGGCCTGTCCCCACTTCTTCTATAGGTTATTTTAGGGTTCGGACTTTAGTTCAGGGTCAAGGTTAGAATTCGGACTAGGTTGTGGCAGAAAAGGTTTGTACTGAAAAAATCAGTGAAAACATGCACTGGCACAGGGTAAAAGTCAAGGTGAGAATGACCAAAGAGGTGCAACGCTCGCTTTGTAGAAAAAATATACACATTTTTTATTCTGGCTGTTGAAATAAAGGTTTGGCTCACATGGCCCTCATCAGAGTTGTCATAATACCAGTGAATGAGACATGATCCTTTCTTCGCACACAGGAAATGACGCTCACTATGAGGCATGATAAAAATGAATGCGGGATTTTAGATTTTTTTTTTCTTCAGCAATGGCTTGTTCGGGGGTAGAGTTTGCAGCAAATATGTGTGGTCCATTGCTGAAGAAAAAAACATCTAAAATCCCGTGTTCATTCTTAGCATGCCTCATAGCGAGCTTCATTTCCTGTGTGCGAAGAAATGATCCTATCTTGATTGCTAAATTAACTAGAAAAATTACACAATGTCGCTTTAAATAGACATTAGTTGCATGGGTGATTGGCATACAAGACGTGTACATATGGTAACACCAATCAGAGTAAGGCTCACCAGTGAGCACAAGGGGGTAAAAAAAGAAGAAAATAGGGGGAAGGACTAACAATCTTACCTCAAAACATCCATCCATCCATTATCCAAACTGCTTATCCTACGCAGGGTCGCGGGGGATGCTGGAGCCTATCTCAGCAGTCATTGGGCAGCAGGCGGGAGACACCCTGGACAGGCCCCAGGCCATCACAGGGCCAACACACACACACATTCACACCTACGGACAATTTAGTATGGCCGATTCACCCTTTTTTCTTTTTTTTGTGGATTTTCCCCCCTTTTTCTCCTCAATTGTACTTGACCAATTACCCCACTCTTCTGAGCCATCCTGGTCTCAGCTCCACCCCCTCTGCTGATCCAGGGAGGGCTGCAGACTACCACATGCCTCCTCCAATACATGTGGAGTCGCCAGCCGCTTCTTTTCACCTGACAGTGAGGAGTTTCACCAGGGGGACGTAGTGCTCGGGAAGATCACGCCGTCCCCCCCGAACAGGTGCCCTGACCGAACAGAGGAGGCGCTAGTGCAGCAACCAGGACACATACCTACATCCGGCTTCCCACCCACAGACATGGCCAATTGTGTCTGTAGGGACGCCCGACCAAGCCAGAGGTAACACGGGGATTTGAACTACCGATCTCCGTGTTGGTAGGCAACGGAATAGACCGTTACGCTACCCGGACACAGTTCACCTGACCTACATGTCTTTGGACTGTGGGCTGTGGGAGGAAACCGGAGCACCTGGAGGAAACCCACGCAGACACAGGGAGAACATGCAAACTCCACACAGAGAATGACCACAGAGGATGACCCAGGACAACCCCCAAGGTGGGACTACCCTGGGGCTCGAACCCAGGACCTTCTTGCTATGAGGCGACTGCGCTAACCACTGTCACCGTGCCGCCTCAAAACATTAGAACTATAACTATACAAGTGGAAATAATTGAAAAAAAATCAACATTGAACAGAGTAATAATGCATGAATCATTATAACACCAATCATTGGTAACACATCAAGTTGAAGCTCACCACTGAACATGAGGGTAAAAAGAAAAATGAAGTTGTAGGAAGGGAAAGGGAAGGGTGGGAGCAGCTCACAGGTTATCCTGAACCCATCAAATATAGGGTTGAGGATAACCCAAATAAACCCATCAGTATAGAACCATACATATCAACAATACATGCATTGGCTTGTATCAACAATTGTTGATACATAGTTTTGATTGATACAAGGCATGGTTGTATACACGGTGAACCACTGGTTAGCACTGTTGCCTCACAGCAAGAAGGTCCTGGGTTCGAACCCCAGGCCATCCCAGGTCCTTTCTGTGTGGAGTTTGCATATTCTCCCCATGTCTGTGTGGGTTTCTTCCAGGTGCTCCGGTTTCCTTCCACCATCAAAAAGACATGCATGTTAGGGTTAATACTCCTGTCTGTGCCTCTGAGCAAGGCAATGGAAAGAAGAACTGGAGTTGGTCCCCAGGCACTGCAGCTGCCCACTGTTCCTATACAATAGGATGGGTTAAATGCAGAGAACAAATTTCGTTGTAACCTTACAATGACAAAATAAAGTGGCTTTCATTTCATACTTCTGATGGGTTTAGAGTAACCTGTGAGCCACCCGCCACCCTTTCTTTCTCTTCTTGTTTTTCTCTTCACAAGTTGAGAACACAGTCTAAGGTGAAGTTCGCAGAAAGAAGAGGAAGCAATCTCAGCTTGTGAGATGTGTGAGCGATTCATCCACAGTTTTGTAGTGGGGAGAGTGGTGCCGCCTCTGGGCCAAATATTGTCAACAATGAGCTGAAAGCGAAGGCAATTTCTGTTTCTGGTTAAGGAACACTGTTGATTGCATGGTGTTGATTCTCACTGTGCTCAGCAGTACAAGCAATCCTTCCACATTACAGGGAGTCACATGATTCATTGTTAATATCACAAACATTGCTTGAAGCAACATTATGTACGTTCAGCGGGTACGATCTCCCGCGAGCTATATTTTTTGTCCTCGGATGGCAAAGTCATGACCTGCTGTACTCTGCCTCTGATTGGCTTACCCTGATATTCTTACCCAACCAATGACGGCAACAAGTACTAGCCAATCACAGGCAGAGTAGGGCGGGTCCTGACGTTGCCATCCTAGGACAAAAAATATCGCTCGCAGTGGATCGTTCCCACTCAACCAAAATTACATAGTGCAAGAACAGGCGTTCGGTGCACGGAGTGGGAATGAAAGAGGCACCATTCTCCCATTACGAGTCAGTGTATCATCAAAATGATTTTGAAGCTGTTATTTTAAGGTAAATGTTACATAATGTTGCTTTAATGTAGCTTTAGCAAAGCGCAGAATACAGAAAATTGGCATGATTTTAGGCCCAATTAGCCCCTCTTGAGAATCAGGGAGGTCTGTTTGAGGCTGCACAGAGGAAATTATATTTCCAGATAATCCTGTTGTGTGACGTATTTAAAGTAAAGTAACAGATAAATGTCCATTAAATTACTATCTTTCATTGAACAAGGTGACAATGACGATTCAGCAAATGACGAAAGGCATGCATTTGCAGTGAAGCAGAGAAATACGAACATGTGTCTGTGGTGACATTTCCCGCCAAAAATCCCTGGTGCTGCTAGGCTAGTAATACTCAGCCAGCAGTGCTTAATACACCAGAGAGGATAGTTGAGATGCTCTGTGTTCGGGTGGTGGACAAACTAGTTAGCAGTTTTGAAATGACTCCTGGGAAGTATATGCCACAAAAAAAAAGAACGCAACTGGAATCTTCTAGATTGATACTTTAAGATTAAATGTTTAGCCTACTGATGTTCTTGTAAGCCGATCGGGGCCATCCCAATTAATATCAAACATTTTTAACAGTTCAATCTTTTTAATTGGTTGTTTTTCCCCTGCAAAACAATACACACAGATGCTCACCAGGTTGTCTGTTTATTTTGCTCTAAAGTAATGTTGGATCACAAGAGTTTCTGAGTCATTGTTTTCTTCTTTGATTTTTAATGGCAATGGCATCCCAAGTGTTCCATTACTGCCACCTGCTAGTGTAAAATAAAACTGTTCTGAGTGATTGATCATTACTGTAATAGGTTTGTGATGGGCTGTCTTTGCTGAATCGACTTGTGTTTGCATTCTGGTGACTAAAAGACTGTGAAATCTGTTCCTATGTGTGCAGTTTCCCCTGTTTTTAATATCAGTTAGGATTTGAGATGTCGTCTACTGTGCACCCAGCTTTACTTTTATTGGTATTACCATTTGCAAACACTTTGGATGCCAATCACCTGTGCTACAAATGTCTATTTTAGTATTTTTGTCTTGCCTTATTTATTTATTTAGTTTGGATCCCCCCCCCCCCCGTTTTCTCCCCAATTGTATCCGGCCAATTACCCCACTCTTCTGAGCTGTCCCGGTGTCTGCTCCACACTCCACACACACCCCGCCGATCTGGGGAGGGTTGCAGGCTACCACATGCCTCCTCTGATACATGTGGAGTCGCCAGCCGCTAATTTTCACCTGACAGTGAGGAGTTTCACCAGGGGGACATAGCGCGTGGGAGGCTCACGCTATTCCCCCCAGTTCCCGCTCCCCCCTGAACAGGGCCCCAACTGACCAGAGGAGGCGCCAGTGCAGTGACCAGGAGACATACCCACATTCGGCTTCCCACCCGCAGACACGGCCTGTGGGGACGCCCAACCAAACCGGAGGTAACACGGGGATTCGAACCGGGATCCCCATATTGGTAGGCAACGGAATAGATCGTTACACTACCCAGACGCCCCCTCGTCTTGCCTTATTTTTAATACAATGAAGGCCATGAGAGCTGAAACGTCATTTTAACAGCCAAAATAGAAATCCTTATGTTTATACGAAGCGAGTGCTGCTCTACACATTGTAGAATGGATTATTTTTAAAGCAACGTCTCATCTCCAGCTTGTTGAGCGCAACTCTCCTTTCCCTCTAATGCTGCGTTCACGTGTCGACGGGTAAACAGAGAACCAGATGGTCGGTTTATTTCATAGACATTGAAAGCCGTACGCCGCAACTCCCGACTCAACGTTTGCCGTCATGCCATGGCGGGCGAACAAACCGGATGTTGTTGTTTGTCACAAAAATTGATAATGAAGCAAACTGCACCAGGTTCTTTATGAAAAACATCGACGCATTTTTTTGATTTAACGGAACAAGGCGTGGCCACTACTGATAAGCACTAAAATTAAAGTTCCAGGCAAGTGATTTTTCCTTTATATGAATGATATTAGATTAAGTAACATTGATAGTATATAAACTAAATCCATCAGTCAGTCTGATTAATTGTGAACATCGCTGGGGAAACTTATTTTATTTAAGGCGTTGTCCACACGACAACGTTTTTTTGATAAACGTAGCTTTTTTATCCTGTTTGGGGGGTCCGTCCACACGCAAACGTATTGTGGCGAACGTAGAAGCAACGAAGTTGCTACAGTATTGAATACTGCTTCAAACGGAGAAATTGAAAAACTCCGGCCACAGAGATTTTTAAAAACACCGTATTTATTTTGATGTGTGGACAAGATATACGGATATTTACGTATTTGTCACGTCGCGCGCCGCAGCTGTTTGCTATTTCCTGTCAGCGCCGCTAATTTGTTGACTCTCCTTTTCCCCGAGGCGGCATTTTGACTAACGTTTGCCAGCGTTGGCTAACTGCTAGCTAGCTACAAACGAACTGAAAGACGCGCCTTCGAAACGGAACTGCCCGACGGGGAGTATTATGCTTCCGGGTGAACGGTGGTAACCCGGAAGAACACGGTAGCTATTTTCCTGCCGTCTGATTGGTGAGCGGGGTTATGACACAATCCACGACAGAGTATACGCTTATCTGCGTATTCGTGTGTGGCTATAGAAACTATACTCGTGTGGACGGGCATATTTAATAGTAAAAACTCCGTGTATAAAAATAAACGTATTGGTGTGGACAAGGTCTAAGTACAAGAGTTTTCTTTTTTTTTCTTTTAACATTTTGAAATTAAGATATTGTAAATGGCATATCATGCCAAATCACCAGTGCAATGTTTTTCCGTATACCGTCACTGCCTGTCGCTGCAGTTGACATCCGCAATAGTGACCGGAATGGCGTTTTTTTTTAAGCCAACATAAAGGTCCAGGTTAGCCAGGGTCCTCACAAGTAACAGGAAAAGTGTGTGTGTGTGTGTGTGCGTGTGCGTGTGTGTGCGTGCGTGCGTGCGGGCAGGCATTTTATGTGCCTAATGAACGACGCAGTAGACACGTTACAGGCACCAGAATGTCGTCACGCAGCAGCGACTGCATTGTCATGAATTTGCCGGCCTGTACTGAAGTTTGGCTGCCGCTATCTGCTTGAAATACACCTCATGGTTTGTTACATGAGGTTGTACAGACTTTTTGCCCCCCACCACCCTCCAGAGCTCCCTACGCTTTACTCTGATGTTGTTTTTCTCGACTTTAGAGCAGAATTTAAGGCCCCACAGTGACCCTCGAATCTCTGTTGGCAATGAGCCACTTCTTGGCACTCCACGTGTCCAGGGAGCTGACGAGTGCTAATTATCCTGGTGACTGTTTCTGTCTGCTGATTGCCTTCTGCTGCCTTACTCCTCTGTCCACTCTGAGGAGAACAGCAAGTGGCGTAGCTGGGCTAGTGGCCAATTTTGCAATGCAACTTTGTTGTCAATTAGTTTTTCCTTTTGTGGCTGCCCTCCTTACTTTTACTCCCCATTCCTTTCTTTCACACGAACTTAGAGAGATGGCGAGGGAGTGGTAGGAGCAAGGCAAGTTTTCTTTTGGAAAACTTTGAAACATATAAATTCAGGTGCAAAGGATGGGAAAAATGAAACATTAGTCTTTTTCAATGGGCTATTTTTTTTCTTGTGCTGTCCCAAGATGGTGTCAGCATGGGTCAAAGGCAAGACAAATGTAATTACCCTCTGCTCAGTGATGCGTCATCCGTGCGTCCGAGGTAACGCTTGGCCCATTCCGACTAAGCATCAGTTGGGAAGAGCAGCTGCAGCTGAGGTGCACTGGATCCTGATCAGGGCCTTGAATTAGCTGGGAATCAAAGCATTCAGCCCCTATTTTGTCACCGGCATTCAAAGTCACAGTGGGGGGGCTGCAGTGACTGTGGCATCCCATTGCACTTAGATAAGGGCCACTTATCTTCAGTGCTCAAGGGTTGCGGGAGAAAGGGCTTGATAACTCTCGAAATGGGGACCTGATGTGGCTTGCATGGTAAAAAGGGGTTCACAAAATAGGATAGATAAGATTGGTTATTAAAAATCCAGGCGTAGCGGACACAATATGTAATCTGAGTCTGAAACATATCTCATAGCTAAAATGCTACCTCAAAACGCTGCGCTTATATTTGACACAGGCGTCAACGAGGCTGCAAACAGCCCTATCACATAACAGCCACCTGACCAACCTTTCTTAACGCAGATACTATGTGTTATGAATACTAAACTTAAGGAGAGGATCGTGTTACCAAAGAAGGAGGGGTTGGGTATTAGAACAGAGAGGGGGGGTGAAAATCCTTCGTGTTTTGAGGTGACCCTACGTCTTGCAACAAGACACCTGCGAATTGGCCAGGTGCCCAGTCTTAAATTGGCATCTAATCTCCTTGGCCTGTGTGAGGGTGCCTTGGGAATACCAGGAATGACAGGCTGTTTGTCCAGGATTGCATACAGCCCCCTCCCCATTCCCCCCTCTCTCCCTTCTCCCTTTCTCAATCTCTCTCTGAAACCCCCAACCCCCTCCCTCCCTCACTATTCGGAATGAGCTGCACTCGGGCAATTTCCATTGCTGGCTCTAAAGAGATTTGAAATTGCCTTCAGTCCTGAAGCCTTGGCAATTAGCAATTAGTGAAGTGATTGTAGCAAGCCCCTGCTGCCTCCCTTGTGCTCCCCTCCCTGCTGTGCAGCCACTGCATCCGTTCCTGCCTACCACCCGTAGTGACGCCGCACCAGTTTACTTTGTGAGTGTGAGCGAATGTGATCTGTGGGTCCAGCCAACCGTTTAATAGTGTGCGAATACTTATCGGTGTACATAGATGTGATAAAGGTAAGTGTGTGCATGTGTGTGAGTATGTGTCTGTGTTCCCTGGTCCTACCCTGCTCTGTTTGTGTGTGTGTGTTTGTGTGCGCGTTGCATGCACATTTGTATGTGCGTTGCCGTGTGGGTATTGATATCTACCTGCTGGGCTATGCAGTATGTTTGTGTTTGCACTGCACGAATGACCTCCCCATCCTTCTTTGTTGTCATTTATGCCAGTGACAGTGATGAGAAGCCGCTGAAGGGGGGAAGCTTGTCCTCCTTGAATGGGGCTGACATGGAAGGGGACAGCGTCAGCAGAGACAGCCTGGTGAACTACGCCGACGGGGGAGGAGAGTTCAATGAGGATGGTTCATTTATCGGCGAATATTCCACACGCAGGCACAGAGGCTCTATAGCTGAGCCCAATGGACCCGGCCCAGTCACTGCATAAAGCCAGACTCTGGTTAAAACAGTTTTCCCAAATCCTTTGAAAAATGCGTAATTGATCCAGCCTTCCTCGCTTTACATTTGGACAGAACTAAATTGTTTCAACTGTGCAGAAGTCCACAGAGCCACCATGTCAAGCAGGCATGCAAAGCAGATAATTAAACAGTTTGATTAGAAAATAGAATTTCACCCCAGGAACTAATACATCCACCACTGACCTCACTGAAAAAGCAATGTAAAGCTGTGTGTGTGTGTGTGTGTGTGTGTGTGTGTGTGTGTGTGTGTGTGTGTGTGTGTGTGTGTGTGTGTGTGTGTGTGTGTGTGTGTGTAAGAGAATGAATGGTATAATTTAGGTGATCCATGGCTGTAATAAGTAGTGTTTTGTACCTATCACTCACATGACTCTACAATGCATATTGATTTTTTTTTTCATGACACTGATGGAATCACAAAAATCTACTTGTCACACAGCAGCCCCTGTGACCTGCCATCATTTCAGTACACAGATGTTTTGTAGATACTGGATGAGACAATAGGTAGAGATGCGCGTGCATTAAACTATGTTTGCACTCTTAATAATCTGTAAGTTTATAAATCTGCATATGACTCATTAACTGATCTATATTAAAGTTATATCAATTTCATAAAAAGGAACCGACAATACTGAGGCATAAACACATTTTGCTTTTGTGCCCACTCCTTGTGTATACTTTTTGTAAATACTGTAGAAAAGAGCCATTTTTGCAGTTTCTTCAAATGCACTTGTGTGGATTTCATCACTTGTTTTTATAATGATAATGCTGATAATGTCTTTTGATTTTATATCCTGATATCCAACACATTAAACAAAAAATGTGTATATTTGAATGGCTATATTGCAGTTATTTGTTTCCACTTATACCTTAACTCACCACGGTTTCATTCCTGTTACAGATTTTTGGTACTGGAATAACTTGATGAACATGAGGGAAGACTCACCCCCCACCCCCCGAACGTCTGAGCCGTCTTACAAAAGCTGCAAATAATTGACTGAGTGATTGGGGTAGAAGGGGATGTTTTATTAGGATGTGAAGTTCCTCACTAAACAAAGTCTGAGTCAGTCATCTCCGATCTTCATTAGCTGCATGGCATTTCTGCCTCATCAAAGGTGCTATTTTTTTCCACATTCATGAAAGGAAGGGGGAAGAGAGCACCGCTATGGTTTGAATAATTGGAGCCATGGGACTTGATTCAGTAATGGGGAAGAGTCAGACAACATTGTTGACAATATTCCATTGCTAAACTTTCTGCCATATGGCCACTTTTGTTCATTTTGGTTTTGAAATGGAAAGTCATCTTTTTTTTTTTTAAGTCAGCGATAACTTTTCATCTTGTTTACTCTGTGGCAAAATGTTGTCTTTAGTATCGTCAAAGCCACTCAAACATGCAGTTTGGTCAATTTTCTTCCCCAGTCTGCAAGTGTAAATATACCACACACTCGCTTATTTCCTAAACTCGCTCCATAAATGGTAGCTCCTTAGTTTTCAAGGTTTTTGGTCTCAAAATTGAGTTGGCATCTTCACTATCAATTTTGAAATCATTTTGAAAATATACCCGCTGCCGATGAAAAATTCAGTAGTTTTTCACTAGCACCACTGCTATATCCTGTTTTATTACCTGTGTTTAAGTAGAATTGTTGAATAGGTCAAATCTCAACTATTTCACGCTCATCCTTGATGAATAATTTAACGCTATGCATTATGCATGTAGGGATTCGCTACATGTATTGCAGAGATAATGACAAAATAGTTGAAGGATTTGCAATGTTTGACCTTTGAATATTGGGCTTCATTCAGCCATATGTGTGTAATATTTGAATACGGATATTTGCTTAATTCTCAACGAAATTGCTTTGGAACTTAGAAATAGTCAAAAACCAGGTTAAGTATTTTTGCTTATGAGGTATTTGAACCTGCATAGAGACAAGGGAGGGAAATTTCAATTTGGTTCGACTTATAGTAAGCTTACTGTATGGTAGCTGTGACAGCACTTTCTGATTTGCAGAAAGGATTGAGAAAGAGACCAAGCTGAGAAAACTGAGGAGGAAGTGACCAACGTTAACAATTTCAAGACAACAAATGACTCAGTATCCCTGACACGCTGATGGAGATGTGGAGTGATTCACTCCGAGATACTCAGCGGAGAGCTTGGCAAATGGCAAGTTTGGTAAAAAAAAGTCAGACATTTTATAAATAGGACTACGACATATTGCCTTAACTTCAACACTCCCACTTAAAATTGGGGGGGGGGGGCTGAGGTGAAAACTTCATTTTCAGTCATATGTTTGGCAGATTCTGTCTTCATTAAACCCAGCAGCTACATTTCTTTTTATATTCTGTAAAGAGAAGACAAGCACTTGATTAAATATACACCTAACAATCTCTTCTGCAAAGTCTTGTACGTCAAATTCAGATTTAACTCGAAGTGGGAAAAAATTCCCAAAATAAAATGGTGTAAACAAACATTTCAAAAAAGACTGGACTGCTAAAAAACAGCAGTTTTCTTTTTACTGAAATTTCAGATCAGAAGCTTTCAAAACAAGCTCTTGAACCTTTGCCTTGTTCTCTCCAATGCCACACAACCCCTTATCTTCCATTTTGAATGCACAGCATCCTTCCAGTTGTTAGGCAAGCCCATGGCCTGGTGATTTTAAGTAGGCATTGTGGCCGTAAGCAAACCAGACTTGGGATAGTGCAGTTGAAAAGCACTCTCTATGCCTCATGGCAAGATAAAGGTCATTTAAAGAGATAATCCCCACATTGTTGGGGATTATGCCGTCATCCGTTTTAAAATTGCTTTCTCGCTGGAACGCTAAAACCCACTAAACAACAACAAAAGATTATTCTACTCAAAGCCCTTACGACAAGCCAGGGCAAGAGTGTCACACAAGCAGCTTTCTCTTTGCTCCACTAAATCTATTTTGGAGACATGTGCAGGTGACCTTTTCAAAAGCCATAATAGCCCAGCTTTATATGACAGGTGCAGGCCGGAAGTGGAACATGGGCACCCAAATGCACATCCAGGTATGATCTGGATACAATATCAAGACAGAAGGTTGATATTGTTTACTCAAAGTTTTGCACTTATTATTGTTAACAGATGGTCTGGTGAGCTTTACACACACATATGCACACACACTCATACATACACTCAGGTCTAAGATTAAAGGGGTTCAGTCACTCTTGGTCGATTTGATAAGAGCTGATATTTTGGCTAAGTACTCTGGAAATTGCCTGGTGGGTGGAAATCAATATCACACTCACACATGCTGTGAAGCTTGGCCAACAGGCCTACTACCCACAGTCTATAACCACTCAACATTGCATCATCTGTAAACTAGTCTATGGTACAGCAAGAACAGAGGAATCCGTAAATCTGTATCTTATTAGCAGGTTTGAAGATGGGTTTTTTTTCTCTCCCCACAATGCTCAGTGCTCATTTAGGTCGCCACTGTAAGCTCGCCGCTGTAAGCTTGCCACTATAAGAGAAGATGGCATACTGACTGTTAAGTTCTTATCAATAATGAACACTCTTTCTAGGGTTCACACAGAGGGCAATATGACAGGTGTTTCTTTCAATGTACTTAAGGAAGGCCTTCTTCTCCTCAACAGCTCTTGATGCAAGCCATCTGCGATATTGGCAGAAGATTCAACATCAGGTGTGAAACCAACAACATTCACTTTTTAAAAGGGATACACAGGCATAGTTTATGCTGTTTGTGTAGTACAGCCCTATTAATAATAAAATAATACTTCATGTGGGATGAAGTGTACACACACAAAGACACCGCGCGCGCGCACACACACAAACACACACACACGCAGAAAGCGCTATCTGGCATATATAGTACTATATGAATAATGATAAGACTGTAGAGCCGAAGGAACGGAGAAGACCGTAGGTTCACACTTTAGCCGTGTAGGCAACTTTCTTTAATCAACGGTATATCAGAGAGACAACAAAACCACAGCTCGACTGAGCGGAGGCGGCAAGAATAACCAGAAAACTGGCTGAACAACCATGACTTAACCCTGCGTTAACCTGCCAGGGCAACCCTGACTTAACCCTTAGTTCCTGGGGTCAATTCTATCCCCAATACGTGTCCACCACATGAACCCCCTCAGAATTCGCGCTAGTAATCGAAGTCAGGCAGGCGCGGGGGACGACAGGCAGTCCGCGGCGGCTCCGGCTAACAGGGGCCGGAGTGTCTCTGGGAGGCATTGACGCGGGCCTGTGGAGGTCGGCCTGAGGAACAGAAGAGGCAGCGCGGGCCTCCACGGGGGGAGGAGGCGGAGCCGGGGGACGACCGCGACGAGGAGGTTGGGCTAACTCCAACGGCTGCGTCAAGTCCAGGTGTGCGGGTTTAACTCGGTCCACTGAAACATGCTCGGCCGTGCCCCCAAAATCCACCACCAGGTGCTTAGTTCCCGTTCCAGGACGCGGAAGGGGCCGTCATAAGGGGGTTGCAGAGGGGGGCGGCATGTTGCGCAGAAACAGCTCCATGAACAGGAAACATGGCTTTTCTTGACCCAGTAGGTTTAACATCCTGCTCATTAGCTCCGATGGTTTGCCATCTCCCAAGCCCTGAATTGCGAAGAGGCGACGTGCTCTCTCCGTTGCTGACAGTTCAAAAGTTTCAAGGAGGAGATTTTTAAGTGCGGGGTATTTACCATCGGCCGGTGGGTTGGTTATGAAACCGCTTATCCTGGAAGCCGTAGCGCCCCCCAGCGCTGCCACTACGTAGTAGTACCTGGTCTCGTCTGCTGTTATGTCTCTGAGCGCGAACTGTGCCTCAGCCTGCGCGAACCATGTAGCCGCGGAAGACTCCCAAAACTCCGGCAGTTTAATTGCAACGGCGTTCGTAGCCATAATGTGTGTGGTTTCAGAAAACTTATCCGAAAACCGACGTCGGGGTCACCAGTGTAGAGCCGAAGGAACGGAGAAGACCGTAGGTTCACACTTTAGCCGTGTAGGCAACTTTCTTTAATCCACGGTAAATCAGAGAGACAACAAAACCACAGCTCGACTGAGCGGAGGCGGCAAGAATAATCAGAAAACTGGTTGAACAACCATAACTTAACCCTGCGTTAACCTGCCAGGGCAACCATGACTTAACCCTTAGTTCCTGGGGTCAATTCTATCCCCAATACGTGTCCACCACAAGACTACATTTCCCACTGTTCTTTTGGGGACGGGGCCTGCAGCGAGACAGCCAGAGAGTAGAGAGAGAAAAATCCATGTAGTGGGATTATCCATAAATCTTGCTGTGGATAAAGTGGTTGTTTCGACCTTACTACTGGAGTTAAGTTTTGGAAGTCATTTTATCTGATGTAACTGCTAGCCATGTGTGTTTTTGAGTAAAACCTCTAGTTTGCTAAGGTTGCGAGTGGATTTCACCTCAGGACGTTGGACACTATTCATGCTGCTGGAATTAAACTAGCAAGCAAGGAGAAAGCTACAGTGTGGTGTTTGGGAATCCTTTTTTTTTGTATCATCTTCCTAATTATTTTTTTCAGTCATGCATGACTTTTTGGATAAGTACTTTTTCATTGTGTAGCAAAACAAACGATAGTTACATACTGTAACTCCAGATTCTACGAGCATAGATCGGCACAGGGCTATCGCTAGTGGGTTTATCCCTTGCGCTCGTGTATAAATTGAATTGAGGCCATACAATCGGCTCCCAATAACAGCTTTCTCTTCAGCTATTTATGGAGCCAGTGGGGCCCGAAATTTAGAAGGCTGCACCTGCACCTCATAGAATCTGGAGTTACAGTATGTAACGATTGTTCTGTTTTTTATAGTCTTCGCAATCTAACGCTATCATTAGTGGGTTCAGGGCGAAGCAGGATATGGTCCATGCCACACTGGGTCCGTCTGGTACCACAAGCACAACACACACCTACTTCGCAACGAAACAAAGCTCTCCATGCCCAGCCATTGAGCCATACGTAATGGCGCCTCACAGAGCCCCATATGCACCTGAACGGCCCAACATAGCAGAATCTCTAACGTTCTCCGTGTGGGGCTGAAAGCTGGAAACAATACTACTGCTGTGATAAAGGAGAGACGACGGTTACGCACTGTAACAGTGCAGCAAGTAACAGTGTAGTGGGGAAAAGACCACTCTCCACACGCCGAAAAACAAGAGGGAAAGTACAGTCGAATCCCAGATACCTCACTCTGTCAGCACGCTCAGTACAGAATGAGTCATAGAGAAAAGGGGAGACATCCCGCAGATAAAAATTAATGAAAGAACATGGGGAAGACCAAGAAGCTGCAGTGCAAATGTGGAAGATGCAATTCCTGTGGTGGATTGTGCTCTGATGTCCCCCGGGGGATCCATCCCGCAGGAAAAATATGCCTGTGACACCACCTCGCATAGCCAGTGACACAGGCGCTATGCAGACAGAGGGAGCCCCTGAGACTGGTCTCTGTAGTGCACAAATGCTGAGAACGGCTTAGGAAAGCTGTGCACTTATTGTAGCAAGACTGCACACGCACCAGGCATAGGAGATGAGCCATGGCTTCCTTCTCTGATTAAAAAAGCCCTCAAAGGTTATCACTCTCGATCGGAAAGAGCTATCGATACCTTTTGGCGTGAAGGCTGGAAATGGCCACGCTGCCATCTTCCTAGATCCTGAGACATGACAGAGCCACCGGAAGAGCAGACAAATCACTAATTTGCAGATGGCAGCGCCTGATCCAAGGGCTCAAAAGGAGCTTCGTGCGTACAACCCACTGAGGGTCCAGTGAGTGTGACTCTGGCTGGTGTCTCCGTACACCTCTCAAGAAGCGTTTCACCAGCAGGTGGCTAAACATCGAAGTCACCTTGAAACCTTCGTGACAGGCTGAAATAGCAGCAGCATACGTTTTAACCGCGCTGAAAGCCAAATTCCTGTCCACCAGCAGTTGCAAGAACGAAAACATGTGAGGCAGGGAACATGCAGTGGGCTCCAGGCTCCTCTCTACACTTGGCTGTGTAAATCGCTTTGGTAGACGTGGCCCTCGCGCTATGAATAGTACATGCAACGTCCTGTGAGAGGCCCAATCTGTCTCAGCATTCCCGTTCAGCATCCAAGCAAACAAATGCTGGCCCACCATAGGGTAATTCCTGATCGCTCCCTCTACCTGGAAGAGAGTGTCCCTGCACCACAGAAGTTTCCACGGGCGGCCTGATATCAGCTGCTGTAGGTAAGGAAACCATGCCATGCCCGTGCGCCCCAGGGTTATCAGGCTCACTGAAAGACACTCTTCCTGCACTCGGTCTAAGAACCGAGGGATCAGCAGGGCTGGTGTGAAGGCATGTATGAGCATCTTGGGCCATGGCAGATGCATGAATGTGTCCACTCCCAGGAGAATATTGTCCTGCGTGCTCAGAGAGAATCAGAGAGCACAATGCGTGTTCCCCCATGTGGCAAACAGATCCACCACTGCTCTGGTGAACCTGCTACAAATATGGGAGACCAGTTCGGGATGGAGGCACCAATCCCTCTGACTAGGGCCCCATCTCGACACGATGTCCTCCCCTCTGTTCATTTCACCCAGAATATATGCACTGCTCTGATGGAGAGTAAGCGTGTGTGTGTGTGTGTGTGTGTGTGTGTGTGTGTGTGTGTGTGTGTGTGTGCCCAGCACAACAGCCGTGTGGCTATGTTGAGAAGCTGCCCTGAACGCACTCCTCCCTGGCGATTTATGTAAGTTGCCATCACTCTGTTGTCTGTGCATATCAACACATTTTGATTTTGCAGCAGCGAGGTGAATGCTGGACTGCTTTTTACACAGTGAGTAGCTCCAGCGCATTTATGTGGCGAGACGTGACCTGGCCACTGTCCCCCAACCACCTGTGACCCACACGTTCCTCCCCACCCTGAGAGAGAGATGTCTGTGAATACTGAGATTTGTGATGCAGCTCTGCCCAGAGGCAGGACGTGAGGAATTTTCCAGCAGGCTAGGTCGAAGCCTACAGAGGAAGGAATGGAAACCATGCATCTCCGCTGATGCATGGGGTCAATACGCAAGCAAATGAACCACTGCTGCAGACACCTCAAGTGCAGGAGGCCTAGGGTGATCACTACGTGTGACCCGCCGCCATCATGCCCAGCATTTGCATGACAGAGAGCTGTCACAACATTGCGAAGCATGACATGGCGGAGAAGGGCCATCAGTGCCTCTACTCTCTGTTGTAAGAGCTGCGCTCTCATGCTGGCTGAATTTAATTCCACTCCCACATAGATGACAAGCTGGGAGGAGAGAGGGGAGCTCTTTCTCCAGTTTATTGCAAAGCCCAGCCTTGACAGATGTGACACCGGTTCTATCGTCTGCAAGGCGCTTCCACCCTGGAGCAAGCCAGCAAGAGCAGGTCGTCCAGATGAAACTACACTCTCATCCCCTTCCTGCGTAACAGCTCTAGAGTCGTCTCCACACATTTGGAAAAAGTGTGCGGAGCCAGAGTAACTGAACGGAAAACGGTTGTACCGATACTGTCCTCCCTGGAATGAGAACTGCAGGAAATTCCTGTTTCGGGATGATGGAGATGTGGAAATATGCGTCTTTCAGGTCTATGGAAGTGACTGATTCATTGTACTGCTGTAATTTTATGGGATGCGTTGTTGTCGGATGCTGCGCTGAACTGTGTCTCCGTCGTTTGCTATATCTGGAATTATTGATAGGTACATACAAATTGTGCATCCCGCACTGCTGTAATTGTTTCCTGTGGTATGCTGCCTGGAGAATGCCACTTTCCAAGCCTCTTGATAGTTTTTAAGCAATTCTCCTTCACATTCTGTTTCCAATTATATATATTGTATCTTCTTTTTTTTTAAATTCACATGTGTAAATAAATAAATAAATAAACAAATAAACCAGTTGCCCTGGTGAACACATTTCAGCACCTACTTGATTGTCTGCATGTGAAAAGGTCTTTTCATTATCGATTGCTGAACAGAGACAGATCGAGAATGGGTCTCTTTCCTCTCGTCTTTTTTGGAACCAGGAAATAGCGGGAGTAAAAACCCAGATTTTCCTCCCCCTGAGGAACCCTGGAAATGGCGGTTTTCATCAGGAGTTCCTGATTGGAGAGTTGGGCAGTGCTCCTTGGATGACAGGATTGTCTCCAGTATCCCGTTGCCTCCGGGAGGGGGGGGGCTGCAGTGAGTAGCCTCTACTGATCAGCCTGCTCATCCAGCAGTTCATTACACATATGCGGTGCCACACGGAAAAGCTGAGAAAGGGTGTACATGTATTTGATGCACTTCGGTTGCTACGGTGGCAAGACAAGCCAGAGCCCTCGCCACCATGGTGAGCCGGAGCGCTATCCCGTGCAACCCGTGGGAGACTCGGGCCAAAGGTGCTGAGTGGGAGTCTCCGAAGACTGCGCCACGCATGAGCTGCCGGCCGCGGCTGGGGAAGAGATGCATACTGAGAGGAGGCTGCAGCGTCATGAAGCCACCGTTTAGGAGAGGAGGACCCATAAACGTGGCATTTCAGAACATTCACACTCGCGTCAAGTGAGGGATGGGAGGAGGCACTGAGTGCAGATAAGGGCGTGTGTGTGCTGTCCACATGAGGTGAGATGCTGGCACTTGTGGGCTCATCACACATTTTGATAGAAAAACCATGTGTGGGCAGATGTGCTGCTCTGATGTCGTGAGTCCGAGCTGCATATTAACCAAAAGGTTAAGAGCCGCCAGCTCACACAGTATGGTGGAAGTGTGTTTAACAGCTACTGCTGATTCAGAAAATTCAGGGGCAGACTGTTGTTCGCAGGAATTATGCTCTTCCAAGGAAGAAGATTTTGTTCTGGTCGAAACATTTAGTTTAGCATCAAACGCATTAACGCTACAACACACATCCCCCCCTCTTTTTCCGCGGAGGCTTTTGGGGAGGGTTCAAACAGGAGCAGTCCACGCGGCTGGATTTTGAGCTCCTCCGAGACTCCCGCTGTGCAACAGAGAAAGCCGGAAGAAGAGGCTGTGGAAGCAGAGGAGGAGCAGTGGCATGAGGCGAAGCCGCGGCGGCTTCCGCGGGATGTTTCTGCTGCGGGCGGTGATCCATGGATGTATTATAGTGGAACTGAATACGACGGCGCCTCTCAGCACTAGCAGCCAATTTTTTTCCAGTGGTCACTCGCGGTATTGCAGCGAAAAATCCCTTGCGGCCCAAAAAGCATTTTCCCCATAGACCACCATTGTAAAAGAGATGCCTGTAAAACAGTTGATAGGACACTTGCAGCAGGCCCGTAGCCAGAAACATATTTTTTTTGGGGGGGGGGGGGGTCGGGCAACACTGCCGAAAGCTACCTGTAATGAATGAAAGGTCACGTGTTTAACTTGACCTACTCACGGGTGTACGTGCAGTGCGTGTGACGTATACAGGAAGTGAGACGCGCATGTTATGAAGGTTGTATGTCGGATGAACGCTAGTAAAAGCTACACAGTTAAGAACCTACGAAGTCGGCTCGTTCTTGAATTATTCTTATGTCAGTAAGACAAGGCGTCTACGGACATTACATGGTGTCAGAATAGTCTGTGTATCTGAACACGAGCGGTCATGCCGAAGTTTAATCCGCCGAGTGAATTCAAGTTTGACTGCCCCGTTGAATGGCCGGAGTGGAGACAACGGTTTTCGCGCTTCAGGCTCGCGACAAAGCTGGATAAAGACGACGGGGAGATTCAAGTGAGTTCGCTGATTTATGCAATGGGCGGCGAGGCTGAAAAGATATTCAGCTCGTTTGACTTCGCGGCGGAGGGTGATAAAGTGGACTATGATATCGTACTGAAAAAGTTCGATGACTACTTTATTCCCCGCCGTAACATCATACATGAGAGGGCGTGCTTCTATCAACGTAGCCAGCAGCCAGGAGAGACAGCGGAGATGTACATCCGGACATTGTATGAGCTGTCTGAACACTGTGAGTTTGGGGACAAGAGGGATGAACATATCAGAGATCGTCTGGTAGTGGGCATAAAAGATAAGGTGCTCTCCCGTCAGTTCCAGCTCACAGCGGACCTTACTCTGGTGAAAGTCATTGAACAAGTGCGCCAGGCGGAGGCAATAACAAAGCAGCTCAGCCTCCAAGCTAACCAACCAGAGGCCCTGCTGGCTAACGTCAATGTTGTCCGATGGCGGGACGAACGCCAAAACAAAAAGGGCGGACAGCGTCATGGTGGCGGCAGTCCGGCAACCAACAAAGTAGATGAATGCGGGAGGTGCGGCAAGACGCAGCACACCGATGAGCGGAAGTGTCCTGCAACGAACAGTAAGTGCAACAAGTGTCATAAAAAGGGACATTGGGAGCGTGTATGTCACTCTAAAGCGGTGAGAGAAGTCACTGAAGAGGTTAAACAGCTGTACTTTCTGGGAGAAGTTGGCAAAGAGAGCAGTCAGGAAGATTGGACTGTTAGTTTAACAATAAGTGATGTACCAATAACCTTTAAAATTGACACGGGGGCTGACGCTACTGTTATCAACCAAGGGACATTTAAAAAGCTGAAGCCAAACATAAAACTGGGACCTCCTGACACATGCTTCATAAGCCCAGGTGGAAACATCAGCTGCATAGGACAGTTTCAAGCCACAACCAAATACAAGGAGAAACAATACTCCTTTCCAGTGTATGTGATCAAGGGGAGAGGCAGCTGTCTGCTGAGTCGTCCAGAGGCAGTGGAGATGGGTCTAGTGAAGCGGATGAATGAGGTCAGTGGAGTTTTCGGTTCAAGTGGACTGCTGAAAACAGACCCAGTGAAAATAGCTCTGGTGGAGGGTGCCCAGCCATACGCGGTGCATACAGCCAGACGGATACCACTGCCACTTGTACCACTGGTTAAGAAAGAACTGCAGCGCATGGAAAATGAGGGCATTATTGAAAAAGTGACTCAGCCCACAGAATGGTGCGCCGCTATGGTGCCGGTGCTGAAACCGAACAAGAAAGAGGTTCGCTGCTGCGCTGACCTCAGGAGGCTGAATCGAGCGGTGAAACGTGAGAAATACGTGCTGCCCACTATGGAGGAAATAATGCCAAGGCTCGCAGGGTCAAAGTTCTTCACAACGTTGGATGCAGCAAGTGGGTTTTACCAGACCCCCTTGCATGAAGACAGCAGGGGGCTCACCACTTTCATCACCCCATTTGGGAGGTATGCTTTCTGCCGCCTTCCATTTGGTATAACGAGTGCTCCAGAGATTTTCCAGAGAAAGATGGCGGAAACTCTGACCGGGCTAGAGGGCACAGAGGTGTACATGGATGACATCCTTATACATGGAGAGACTGAGGAAATCCATGACCGGCGCCTAGCAGAGGCGCTGGGGGTCATTGAAACAGCAGGTCTCAAACTGAACCAAGCGAAATGCAAGTTCAAACAGAAACAAGTCCGCTTCCTTGGTCATATCATCAACGAGGCAGGCATCAGACCTGACCCGGACAAAGTGGCCGGAATAGAGAACTTTCCTCAGCCCCAGAACGTGACGGAACTCAAGAGGTTCCTCGGGATGGTGAACTATTTGGCAAAATATGTCCCAGAGCTGTCCACTGTAGGTCAGCCGCTTTATGGACTGCTTAAAGCAACGACAGAGTGGCTGTGGGGACCTGCACAGAACACAGCATTCCAAGACCTTAAAGCAGCACTCGCCACCGCCCCGGTACTCACCTTTTACGACGTCACTAAGGCTACGGTGGTGTCAGCAGATGCCAGCAGCTACGGGCTGGGAGGCGTTCTGCTCCAGCAGCACGGGGAACACTGGAAGCCCGTGGCCTACTGCTCCCGACGGCTGAGTGACGCAGAGACAAGGTACGCACAGATCGAGAAAGAGTGCTTAGCCAGCGTCTGGGCATGTGAAAGGTTCGAGAAGTACTTGTTTGGGCTTGACAATTTCAGACTTGTCACCGATCATAAACCACTAGTGCCTCTCATGAACAGCAAAGACTTGGATAATGTGCCCATTAGGTGCCAGAGACTGTTAATGAGGCTGATGCGTTTCAATGCAGTGGCTGAATACGCACCAGGCAAAATTTTAGCTGTGGCTGATGCACTCTCCAGAGGCCCAGAGCAGCGCTACGGAGATGGTGCTTCTCATGATGATGTTGCAGCGCACATTGATGCCATCGTGTGCCAGGTGCCTGCCACACCTCAAAGGATGCAGGAGATAAAACAGAGCACGGATGGGGATCTGCAGCTCCAGACAGTGTTGAGCTTCATCAGACACGGCTGGCCTGAGTATGTCGATAAAGTGCCGGAGACAGTCAGAGACTTTTATCAGGTGAGAGGGGAGTTATCTGAGGTAGATGGTTTAGTCATCAGAGGCAGTCGTATCGTCACTCCCACAGAGATGAGGGAGGTGATCTTAGACAGAATACACGACGGGCACCAGGGGATAGTTAAGTGCAGAGAGAGAGCTAGCCAGTCAGTGTGGTGGCCCAAAATGACAGAGCACATTACAACAAAGATACAGCAATGTGAATTCTGCAGAGAACACAAGAACACACAGAGAAAAGAGCCTTTAATGTCAAGTGAGCTCCCACCCAGACCATGGCAGAAAGTTGGCATAGACCTGTGTGAGTACAAAAAGCAAAACTACTTGATAGTGTCTGACTATTATTCCAGGTTTTTGGAGATTCTAAATCTACCAACAACTACTAGCAGTCAGGTTGTAGCTAGGCTGAAGGCTACATTTGCACGTTTTGGTATCCCTGAAATTGTAGTTAGTGATAATGGGCCACAGCTAGTTTCAGAAGAGATGAGGAGGTTCAGTGAGGATTATGATTTCATCCATGTGACTTCAAGCCCACACTACCCCCAGAGTAATGGACAGGCAGAGAGGGCTGTTCAGATAGCCAAAAGCATATTAAGGCAGGAAGACCCTCTCCTCGCCCTGTTGACATACAGAGCTACACCCTCTTCTTCCACTGGAGCCTGTCCAGCGGAATTGCTCATGGGTAGGAGACTCAGAACCACCTTACCCACATTGCAGCATAACCTGAAACCGGCCTGGCCTAAAGAGGAACTGATCAAAACCGCTGACGCCGCAGCCAAATCGAGGCAGGCTTTCTACTACAACCGCAGGAACGGCGTGCGGACACTGCGCCCACTGAACTCAGGTGACGCAGTACTCACCAAACCTGATGGACAGAAAACATGGACAATGCCAGCAGTAGTTCACAGTCAGAGCTCCACTCCCAGATCCTACATAGTGGAGACAGCTCAAGGTGAACATTACAGAAGGAACAGGCGCCACCTGTTGGCCACACCCAAAACACTCACCTTTGTCAGCAGGGATCCTGACCATGTCACTCCAGGGGAGAGTGGAAACACGGGGGAGTCCCGAGCAGCAGAAATGCCAACTTCCACACCATATGTTACTCGCTCTGGCAGGGTGAGCAAGCCTGCAATCCGGCTGGATTTGTGAGGCGTATGGACTTGTGTATTGTGGGGGATTTTTTATTTTTTGTGAAAAGGGGGGTGATATACAGGTTAGAAAATCATCTTAGAGGGGGAGATGTAATGAATGAAAGGTCACGTGTTTAACTTGACCTACTCACGGGTGTACGTGCAGTGCGTGTGACGTATACAGGAAGTGAGACGCGCATGTTATGAAGGTTGTATGTCGGATGAACGCTAGTAAAAGCTACACAGTTAAGAACCTACGAAGTCGGCTCGTTCTTGAATTATTCTTATGTCAGTAAGACAAGGCGTCTACGGACATTACACTACCGGTAAATAAAATTCCCACACTGTATACTATAGCCTAATACCCAACCGTATGGTAAATGTCAACGTATTAATGGCCCATAGATAATCATCAATGCATTAATAAATAAAAGTGGGTCTTACCTTATAAAAGCAGGTCCAATCGTCTTTTTTGTCTGCAAAAGATGTCCAGTACCTCTTCCGGCGTCACCACAATGTCTCTGTGCTCCGAGAGCAATGTCAGTCCATGAAGCCGTCTTTCCGTCATTGTACTGCGCATTTTGTCCTTGATCCTCCCCAGACGGGAAAAACTTCTCTCGACATGGGCACTGGTGACAGGAAGCGTGGTCAAAACGCGGAGAAGCTTGAAGAAGCTTGGAAACAACTCACTGTTACAGGCATTTAATGCCTCAATGGCATTTTGTGGAACATAAGTTGCATCTTTCCATTTATCCCGCCAGGTGTCAATTTCTGACTTTGCAACTTTCGGATGCGGTGACACTTTATCAGGATACAGGTTGGAGAGCGCTTGAGCTGAGCTGTCGTTCAGTATGCTGACCTTAGATGGCAGTAAGGAGCAGAGGTTGGAGATCACATTTCTGTGTTTGCTGAAGCGTTCCTTCATCTGTGATGAATAAAAGTCAAGCATGACTATGAAAAGCTTTTGCCGGTAGTGATTTTCACAGGCCTTCAATGGATCCTCATTGCAGTCCGCGCCCCTTCGTGGTCGAAATTCAACCCCATACTTGGCTGCTTGGGAAGAGGTCTTTTGGAAAATCTGCCTGAACTCCATCTCAGAGTTAGCCCTCATCTCATCTACCTGCTTAATAACAGCATCAGCAGCTGAAACGCAACTCACCAAGTCACAATTTTCCTTCTGAAGGAAGGTGGACAGGTGGTAGGCTTTTGCAAGCATCTTCTCACTCACATTCATGGACAGCATGAATTCTGCATTGTCAATTGAATTAAAGAGCTGAGTGGCTTTGACAGATGTGTCTCCTGTGAAGGTTTCACTGATTTTCTGCAGGCTGGATCGCACAGGGTCTAAAAGCTCGTTGAATGTAAATATTGCGTCGTGGCATTCGACCCATCTCGTTTCACACAACTTCGTCAGTCGCGTTTTCTTGCAGTCGGGTAAAAGACGCTCCGTCTCGTGTTGCAGACTGCATGCAGACCGCAAAGCCGAATCATGGAAAAAAGTGCAGATTTCCGAGACAATTCCAAAGCAATTTCGCACCATTTGTACAGTGCAGCACTTGTTTAGGACCAAATTCAAACTGTGGCTGACACAGTGCACATAAACTGCTTGCTTGTGCTTCTCTTTGATTTTAGCTTGGGCACCATTTAAACGGACACTCATGGCAGATGCGCCGTCGTATCCCTGGCCACGTAAAAACTGTAAATCAACGCCTGCATTCGTCAACTGACTTTCGCTTGAATTGGCGATTGCCTCCCCGTTTAACTTCTCGATATCAACAAAGGACAAAAAAAATCCTCTCTGATGCTATATTGGCTGTCATGCTGGTTCACGTATCTGACACAGACAGAAAGCTGCTCCCGCCCTGAAACATCTTTCATTTCATCTGCCAACACAGCGAAACACTGCGCGGAGTTTACTTTCTGCACCAGTTTGTTTGTTATCACATCTCCAATTATGCTGATTATTTCATTTTGTACATCAGGACTGCAGTAGCTAGTGTTTGCTGCACATTTACTCAAGTGTTGTAACAGTACTGTGTCGCCAGATGTAGCCCTAAACCTGAGTAAAGCCCTGAAATTTCCGTCATTGTGAGTTGTGTAACCAGGTTAAAATTAATGTTTTTATTTTATTTTGTTTGAGTATGAAATATCACCAAATCCTGTCTGTGTGCTGTTATTTGTGTTTACTACATTTTATTTTATGTCATTGTTTACTTTTATGTATGTTTTACAACGACCGTCATATACGTGTACTGTCGCTTTAAGAGAGAGGTCTTGTGGGTACACGGAAGAGGGAACGCGGGAGAGGCCATTTTTGTTTTGTGGGAGGAGTCTCAAGCAGCGATCGAGCCGAGCCACGCGTGTTTCTTACCGTAGGACAGTTTTGCTGGTTGAGGAGAACGTAACCTTGAGTATCCCTGTAAGAAGATACTGCAAGCTGTGGGATAAAATACTTGTTTATCCTTTCTTACATCGGAGTCCCGTGGACGGTTTCTCCTTCTAACGCACACGAGTGAAGTCCGGGCAGTGGTTGAACTTCGACCCCCACGTCCGTAAGAAACACCGCTCCCGCTGGAGGACTGGACGTTTGTCGAAGGGTTTGAAACCAAAATAAATGGCAAGGTGAGCCAAATAGAGTCCTGTGTGTCCCCCCTCCTTCCTTGATCATGATGATGATGATGAGAGACTGAGGGCCCCCCACAACACCTGGGACCCCACCGAAAATAGAACACAACGCAGAGCTAATGATGAGAGTGACGGGCGTGCAGCAGGCTGACCAGCAGAGAACAGCATAGGACTGCCCCCGTTACATTGGTGCCGTGACCCTCCTGGATCCTGAGAGTGACATCAGTTGCTCGCCGCGGGAGGCTGCTGTCGTCATCAAGCCCCAGACGTCCTCAGGTATTTCTATAGACTGTACGCTCATGTTACAGTGGACTGGAGTTGAGCTGTGCTATGGAGAGGGGGTACCAGTTAGATGTGGGTGGGGCTTTACAGCTAGGTGTAGGTAGGAGTTTCGGGCAGCTCTTAGAGGGCGGGGAACCAGACACCAGAGCACCAGGACCTAGAGACCCGACCACATTTGGCACTCCTCAGTTCACCTCCACACGCTACGTAGAACGGGCCAGGCCAGGTATCAGCGAAGGGGCTGTGCTAGGTAACAGCGAGCAGCCAGTGGGTGAGTTAGCAATGCTCATTACTCAGTTAGCAGAGAAGATAGGAGAGTCAATCACTGCTAAACTGCAGGAAACACAAATGCTTAGAAACACACACACAGACAGTGCTAGGTCTGCTGAACAGTGTTCGGAGACAGTGCCTAGTGTTAGAGTAGTAATGCAGACAGATGCTAGGGAGCCTCCTATTTTCAGGGGCGATAGCTCTGATAAGTTTACAGTTCACGAGTGGGAGAGCCTTATGACTTTGTATTTAGTGAGCAGTTAGTGAGCAGTCACATGAGATTCTAGCTAAGCTTATGGGGAAAGCAAGGGACGTGGTGAGGATAAAGCTGCGCAACACATCTGTCGACCACATAGCGAACCCTCACATTATTTTTGATGTACTGAAGCAACACTTTAGTGACTTCACATACTCGAGCATGCCCCTGGCGGACTTTTACAGTACACTGCCCAAGCCAGGTGAGGACGCTATGGAGTATTGGATTAGGCTTAATAAGACAGTGGAGGTGGCTGACGAATGCTTGAAGTGGCAGGGCCGTAGTATTGAAGAGCCAAGCCACGAGGTAAGCATGATGTTTATCAAACACTGTCCAGATCAGTCTCTTGCCAATGTTTTTAAGTTCAAGTCCGCAGGGAAATGGTCTGCTAGCGAGATCCAGGAGAGGCTTGATGAGCACATGCTGGAGAGGAAGTTCCGTGTTGCTGCAGGTGGACAACGTGAAGCAGGCGCGGTAGAGCATAGGTTCCATTCACAGGTTCATGTCCCTGTAGTCGACATGGCTCCCGACTTGAACACGACCGTGCCGGTGGTGCCATCTCCCGTCCCGGTTCATGCGTCATCTCCTATACCATTTTTTGCAAGGTCTCCTACACCGTCTCCCGCACCGTCTCCCGCACCTGTCTCTGGCGGTGATGACTATATGAGGAGTTTGGTGAGCTTGCTAGACCGTTTGGTCACAATGCAGACTCAGGTTCCAGTTACCGCTGCAGTCCGGACACCGACACTGACTCAACCGCCAGCTAACACCGTAGGGCGGGTGCCAGACGCACCACAGAGGTTGTGCAGGATTTGTAAGTCTCCGGATCACTCCACATTTTCCCACTGCAGCCGGGAGAACCGATGTATAAACTGTTTGTCTCCTGGTCATTGGAAGAGGGACTGTCCTCACCCTCAGCCGCCCAACCAGCTCCGTTCGCAGCCTGGTGGAAGAGCTGGTCGTCAGTCTCGTCCGTTAAACTACTAAACCCACACCTAGAGAGGGATGGTGTGGGTAAAGTAGATGTATCCCTCACTGATGTCTCCGACCTGGCTCACTTGTATGAAGACAAGTGTGCCAAAGCACCTCAGGGTTCGCGTATGGTCATTCAGGTGACACAGAGGATTCAGGCTTTCAGTGACTTGTTCTATGCTCCTGTTCTTGTCAACCAGAGTGTGCAGCTTAATGGCATGTTGGATACTGGCTCTATGTCATGCAGTATCAGTGAAAATGCAGTAGAGAAGCTCCGCTCTGGGGGTGTTTTACCTGAGAAGCAGCAGCCTGAAGAGAACATTGTCTTGATTGGCTGCGGTGGTCTGGAGACTAGGCCTGATGGTTTTTATGACCTCAACATGCAGCTTTATGGTGTTTCCTTTGTCATACCCACTCTGGTCGTGCCCGGTCAGCATGATGATCTGATAGTCGGCACAAACGTCATTAAACATGTGGCCCATGTACTCAAGAGTGGTACTGAGTACTGGGACATCGCGTCCAGACAGGAACATCCGTCTTGTCCTGACGTTGAACAGTTCTTGTCCATGTTCACGAATGTAGAGCGCTGGAGGGGTGGTGCAGTTCCTGAGAAGATAGGTACTGTTAAGCTCACCCAGGCCGTGACACTCTTACCGAGGCACGAGCACTTAGTCTGGGGCAGACTTCCTGCTAAGGTGCCTATGTCAGCTGGAAGCACTGTTGTTGTGGAGCTGACAGACTCCAAGGCCATGCCACGCAGTGTACTCGTAGGTCGACTTGTCACACCGCTCTGGGGTGATAGGTGGGTACCCATGACTGCTGTCAATCCATCTGACAAAGCCATCACGCTGAAAAGGAACTGCAAGTTGGCTGATGTGTTTCCATGCTTGGCGATTGAGGACTTTAATGTTTTCCAGGGACTGCAATCAGTTGCAGGGAGGCATGAGTCCAACGCCACAGATAGTGCCTGTCCGCCTGTCCAGCCGGCTAGGAGTTTGTCAGAGCTCAGACTCAGTGATATTTACCTCAGCTCCTGTCAGGTTAGTGAGGCATGCAAGTCCCAGCTCACTCAGCTGCTCACCGAGTACCATGACATCTTCTCCAGGGACTCTCTGGACTGTGGCGAGGTCACAGGATACACACATCGCATCCATCTGGTGGATGAGCGCCCCTTTCGCTTGCCCTACAGGAGGGTTCCCCCAGCCCCCTATCAGAAGTTGAGACAGGTTCTCACTGATATGGAGGAGAAAGGGATTATCCGGAAGTCCTCGAGCGCATACGCTTCACCGCTGGTTATGGTGTGGAAGAAGGATGGCGGGCTTCGGATCTGCACTGGTTTCAGATGGCTGAATGCTCGGACCTTGAAAGACGCTCATCCCTTGCCACACCAGTCGGACTGTCTTGCCGCGCTGGGTGGTAACTGCCTCTTTAGTACGATGGACCTCACCTCTGGCTTCTTCAACATCCCAATGCATGAAGATGACAAGAAGTACACTGCTTTCACGACTCCCCTTGGGTTGCATGAATACAATCGCATGCCACAGGGCCTTTGCAATAGCCCTGCAGCCTTCATGAGAATGATGATTGGGATCTTTGGGGATCTGAACTTCACGAAGCTTTTGTGCTATCTTGATGATCTTCTTGTCTTCGCGCCGTCAGAGGTTGAGGCTCTGTCGAGGCTCCGCACTGTGTTTCAGAGGTTGAGGGAGAACAACTTGAAACTGGCTCCGAAAAAGTGTCATCTGCTGCAGAAGCGGGTGCGGTTTTTGGGCCACGTGGTTGATGGCGGAGGTGTGTCTGTCGATCCCTCCAAAGTAGAGGTCATCTCCAACATGACAGTGCAGGATCTCATGGAAGGTGATGGGTGCACGCCTTCTGTTCGTAGGGTCAAATCTTTCCTTGGTATGGTATTTTACTACCAGCATTTCCTCCCGAACTGCTCCTCCGTGGCTAAGCCCCTGTTCGCCCTTACAGCTGGACAAAAGAGGAGGGGGAGGTCAGCTAAGGATAAGAAGCCCCATGGCAGCTTCCGTAAGCTTACCTCCACAGACTGGACGGTGGAATGTGGGGAAGCATTTGATCTGCTGAAGACGATGTTACTGGAGTGTGTGGTGCTTGCCCATCCAGACTTTGAGGTGCCTTTCATTTTGTCGGTCGATGCGTCTTTGGACGGACTCGGCACGGTGCTGTCTCAAGTGCCCCGAGGAGAGTCCAAGGCCAGACCTGTTGGTTTTGCAAGCAAGTCCCTCAGTGCCTCACAGCGGAAGTATCCAGCTCATAGACTGGAGTTCATGGCGCTGAAGTGGAGTGTTTGTGAAAAGTTCAGCCACTGGCTGAAGGGTCAAAGCTTCACCGTTTGGACAGATAATAATCCGCTGACTTATCTCCTAACGAAGCCGAAGCTTGACGCGTGTGAGATCCGCTGGGTGTCTAAGTTGGCGTCTTACACTTTCGATCTCAAACACCTGCCAGGGAAGAAAAACGTGGTGGCGGATGCCTTGAGTCGCGACCCTTTTTCCAAGCCCGTCAGTCAGAGGCTACTTAGGGAGCCCTACCCGGCCCTTGTTCAGGAAGCCGACGGGGTTGAGGGGGTCTCTGTGCAGGATGTTTTCAGACTCAGTTGCCAGTCCCAAACAGTGAGTAGTGCGCGATCTGGGTTTGCTTGTGATGCAGCTGAGGTCAGGGCTTTTTGTCAAGCCAAATGTGACTGGCCTGATGCATCAGTATTCACAGCACTCAGTTTGGTCCAGCACGTTCAGCATCTGTCGGGTGGTCAGGATACACTGCCAATGTTATCCACCGAGGAGCTCAGGTTGAGTCAGGAGCAGGACCCCTGCATCTCCAAGGTGTTGCCCTTTGTCGCTGTTCGGAAGCGGCCATCGAGACGTGAGAGGCATGGTGCTGACCAGAAGGTCCTCAGGCTGCTGAAACAGTGGGAGAAGTTGGAAGTCAATGATGGTGTCTTGTACAGGGTGACAAAGGACCCAGTGTCCAAGCAGAGGAGGTCTCAGTATGTTTTACCTCTGAGTCTGAAAGACAAGGCACTGTCTGGCATCCACGATCACGCTGGTCATCAGGGCCAGGACCGTACTCTCTCTCTTGCAAGGCAGCGTTTTTATTGGCCTGACATGGAGAGGGATATCAGAGCATATGTCAGATGCTGTCGGAGATGTGTGTTTGGGAAGACCCCAGAGCCAGCTGCTTGCGCGCCCCTGGAGAGCATTAAAACCTCCGCACCGATGCAGCTTGTGTGTATGGATTTCTGGTCCGCTGAGGACAGTAAGCAGCGGTCGGTCGATGTCCTAGTGGTTACTGACCACTTCACTAAGCTTGCTCACGCGTTCCCCTGCGCCAATCAGACAGCGAAGCAGGTCGCCAAGAAACTCTGGGATCATGTATTCTGTGTTTACGGGTTTCCGGAGAGAATACATTCTGACCAGGGCACAAACTTTGAGAGCAACCTGATTGCAGAGCTTCTCAGGTTGGCGGGTGTAGCGAAGTCCCACACGACGGCCTACCATCCTATGGGTAATGGCGGGACAGAGCGGTTTAATCGCACGATGGGGAATATGCTCCGTTCCCTTCCGCTTCAGCAGAAGCAACAGTGGCCTCAGCAGATCCATTCTCTCACGCTCGCGTACAATGCCACTGTTCACGAGACCACGGGTTACGCGCCTTTCTTCCTGATGTATGGGCGTGTCCCAAGACTGCCGGTGGATGTTATGTTCAGGCAGGTTTTGCATGACCCTCACGTTGTTGATTATGACTCTTATGCTCAGTCTCTGCTTTCCTGTCTAAGGAGTGCAATGGAGATCGCTCAGAAGCACTCCACGGCTGAGCAGCAGCATCAGGCGCGACAGTACAACAGACATGCCAAGGGCACTGTCCTGTCTGTCGGGGATCGTGTTTTAGTTGCGAACCAGAGTGAGCGAGGGAAGAGAAAGTTGGCTGACAAATGGGAGAACGGAGTGTACACGGTTGCCGGTGTCAACCCCAATATCCACGTCTACAAGATTCAGGATGCAGAGGGGCACACCAGGGTGGTGCACAGGAATCGTTTGTTGGAGGTCAACTTCTTGCCCCTCCCTGAGTTAGATCAGGGTGAGGAGTCCAGTACAACCAGTCAGTTGTTTGACTGCGCAGAGTCTGATGAGGAGTACAGTGCAGATGGCCTGACGGTCTCAGGGGATGCAGTGGGGCTAGCAGTCTCATCACTTGGAGACTCACCTAGATCTGAGTGGGCAGAAGCGGAAGAGTTCATTCCGTCTAGTCTGGTAGTCAGTCCTGTGGGGGCCACTGCTCAGTCTCCACCCAACACACACGCACCACACAACACACATGCACCACACATAGAGGCATCACACTCACTCGATGTAGGTGTTATATCTCACACTGATTCGCACACAGGGGCACCACCCTCACTCGATACAGATGTTGCAGCTCGCACTGTCTCACGCACACAAGTAGAGAGCGATGGTCGGGTTAGGACACGCACAGCGAGGGTGGTGAGGTCAGTGAACAGGTTAATAGAATCTATGGCTCAGATGCCATTTCTACGGAGTGTGAGGGTTTGAACTTTGATGGAGGTTGGAGTCATTCAAACTAGTTTAATGTGTTATTAGGTGTCTATCAGACAGGGTTGTTTTGGGCCAAGTGCATGGTGTGGCGTATCAGGCGTCACATTGATCTAAGGGAATTCTGAGACTTGATCAACCTCATTATTTTCTGGACCTCGTAACCGAGGTAGCTCCTAAGTTGACTGGAGGACTAGGTCCTTCTTTTCACTTGTGCCAGTAGTCAGTGATGGGCTTTTCCTTTCCTCTTTCTCTTTTTATCCTGCTGTCAGGATGTTGGTGAATTTCAGGAGGGGTGAATGTAACCAGGTTAAAATTAATGTTTTTATTTTATTTTGTTTGAGTATGAAATATCACCAAATCCTGTCTGTGTGCTGTTATTTGTGTTTACTACATTTTATTTTATGTCATTATTTACTTTTATGTATGTTTTACAACGACCGTCATATACGTGTACTGTCGCTTTAAGAGAGAGGTCTTGTGGGTACACGGAAGAGGGAACGCGGGAGAGGCCATTTTTGTTTTGTGGGAGGAGTCTCAAGCAGCGATCGAGCCGAGCCACGCGTGTTTCTTACCGTAGGACAGTTTTGCTGGTTGAGGAGAACGTAACCTTGAGTATCCCTGTAAGAAGATACTGCAAGCTGTGGGATAAAATACTTGTTTATCCTTTCTTACATCGGAGTCCCGTGGACGGTTTCTCCTTCTAACGCACACGAGTGAAGTCCGGGCAGTGGTTGAACTTCGACCCCTGTAATGAATGAAAGGTCACGTGTTTAACTTGACCTACTCACGGGTGTACGTGCAGTGCGTGTGACGTATACAGGAAGTTGAAAGCGCATGTTATGAAGGTTGTATGTCGGATGAACGCTAGTCAAAGCTACACAGTTAAGAACCTACGAAGTCGGCTCGTTCTTGAATTATTCTTATGTCAGTAAGACAAGGCGTCTACGCACATTACATGGTGTCAGAATAGTCTGTGTATCGGAACACGAGCGGTCATGCCGAAGTTTAATCCGCCGAGTGAATTCAAGTTTGACTGCCCCGTTGAATGGCCGGAGTGGAAACAACGGTTTTCGCGCTTCAGGCTCGCGACAAAGCTGGATAAAGACGACGGGGAGATTCAAGTGAGTTCGCTGATTTATGCAATGGGCAGCGAGGCTGAAAAGATATTCAGCTCGTTTGACTTCGCGGCGGAGGGTGATAAAGTGGACTATGATATCGTACTGAAAAGGTTCGACGACTACTTTATTCCCCGCCGTAACATCATACATGAGAGGGCGTGCTTCTATCAACGTAGCCAGCAGCCAGGAGAGACAGCGGAGATGTACATGCGGACATTGTATGAGCTGTCTGAACACTGTGAGTTTGGGGACAAGAGGGATGAACATATCAGAGATCGTCTGGTAGTGGGCATAAAAGATAAGGTGCTCTCCCGTCAGTTCCAGCTCACAGCGGACCTTACTCTGGTGAAAGTCATTGAACAAGTGCGCCAGGCGGAGGCAATAACAAAGCAGCTCAGCCTCCAAGCTAACCAACCAGAGGCCCAGCTGGCTAACGTCAATGTTGTCCGACGGCGGGACGGACGCCAAAACAAAAAGGGCGGACAGCGTCATGGTGGCAGCAGACCTGCAACCAACAAAGTAGATGAATGCGGGAGGCGCGGCAAGACGCAGCACACCGATGAGCGGAAGTGTCCTGCAACGAACAGTAAGTGCAACAAGTGTCATAAAAAGGGACATTGGGAGCGTGTATGTCACTCTAAAGCGGTGAGAGAAGTCACTGAAGAGGTTAAACAGCTGTACTTTCTGGGAGAAGTTGGCAAAGAGAGCAGTCAGGAAGATTGGACTGTTAGTTTAACAATAAGTGATGTACCAATAACCTTTAAAATTGACACGGGGGCTGACGCTACTGTTATCAACCAAGGGACATTTAAAAAGCTGAAGCCAAACATAAAACTGGGACCTCCTGACACATGCTTCATAAGCCCAGGTGGAAACATCAGCTGCATAGGACAGTTTCAAGCCACAACCAACTACAAGGAGAAACAATACTCCTTTCCAGTGTATGTGATCAAGGGGAGAGGCAGCTGTCTGCTGAGTCGTCCAGAGGCAGTGGAGATGGGTCTAGTGAAGCGGACGAATGAGGTCAGTGGAGTTTTCGGTTCAAGTGGACTGCTGAAAACAGACCCAGTGAAAATAGCTCTGGTGGAGGGTGCCCAGCCATACGCGGTGCATACAGCCAGACGGATACCGCTGCCACTTGTACCACTGGTTAAGGAAGAACTGCAGCGCATGGAAAATGAGGGCATTATTGAAAAAGTGACTCAGCCCACAGAATGGTGCGCCGCTATGGTGCCGGTGCTGAAACCGAACAAGAAAGAGGTTCGCTGCTGCGCTGACCTCAGGAGGCTGAATCGAGCGGTGAAACGTGAGAAATACGTGCTGCCCACTATGGAGGAAATAATGCCAAGGCTCGCAGGGTCAAAGTTCTTCACAACGTTGGATGCAGCAAGTGGGTTTTACCAGATCCCCTTGCATGAAGACAGCAGGGGGCTCACCACTTTCATCACCCCATTTGGGAGGTATGCTTTCTGCCGCCTTCCATTTGGTATAACGAGTGCTCCAGAGATTTTCCAGAGAAAGATGGCGGAAACTCTGACCGGGCTAGAGGGCACAGAGGTGTACATGGATGACATCCTTATACATGGAGAGACTGAGGAAATCCATGACCGGCGCCTAGCAGAGGCGCTGGGGGTCATTGAAACAGCAGGTCTCCAACTGAACCAAGCGAAATGCAAGTTCAAACAGAAACAAGTCCGCTTCCTTGGTCATATCATCAACGAGGCAGGCATCAGACCTGACCCCGACAAAGTGGCCGGAATAGAGAACTTTCCTCAGCCCCAGAACGTGATGGAACTCAAGAGGTTCCTCGGGATGGTGAACTATTTGGCAAAATACGTCCCAGAGCTGTCCACTGTAGGTCAGCCGCTTTATGGACTGCTTAAAGCAACGACAGAGTGGCTGTGGGGACCTGCACAGAACACAGCATTCCAAGACCTTAAAGCAGCACTCGCCACCGCCCCGGTACTCACCTTTTATGACGTCACTAAGGCTACGGTGGTGTCAGCAGATGCCAGCAGCTATGGGCTGGGAGGCGTTCTGCTCCAGCAGCACGGGGAACACTGGAAGCCCGTGGCCTACTGCTCCCGACGGCTGAGTGACGCAGAGACAAGGTACGCACAGATCGAGAAAGAGTGCTTAGCCAGCGTCTGGGCATGTGAAAGGTTCAAGAAGTACTTGTTTGGGCTTGACAATTTCAGACTTGTCACCGATCATAAACCACTAGTGCCTCTCATGAACAGCAAAGACTTGGATAATGTGCCCATTAGGTGCCAGAGACTGTTAATGAGGCTGATGCGTTTCAATGCAGTGGCTGAATACGCACCAGGCAAAACTTTAGCTGTGGCTGATGCAGTCTCCAGAGGCCCAGAGCAGCGCTACGGAGATGGTGCTTCTCATGATGATGTTGCAGCGCACATTGATGCCATCGTGTGCCAGGTGCCTGCCACACCTCAAAGGATGCAGGAGATAAAACAGAGCACGGATGGGGATCTGCAGCTCCAGACAGTGTTGGGCTTCATCAGACACGGCTGGCCTGAGTATGTCGATAAAGTGCCGGAGACAGTCAGAGACTTTTATCAGGTGAGAGGGGAGTTATCTGCGGTAGATGGTTTAGTCATCAGAGGCAGTCGTATCGTCATTCCCACAGAGATGAGGGAGGTGATCTTAGACAGAATACACGACGGGCACCAGGGGATAGTTAAGTGCAGAGAGAGAGCTAGCCAGTCAGTGTGGTGGCCCAAAATGACAGAGCACATTACAACAAAGATACAGCAATGTCAATTCTGCAGAGAACACAAGAACACACAGAGAAAAGAGCCTTTAATGTCAAGTGAGCTCCCATCCAGACCATGGCAGAAAGTTGGCATAGACCTGTGTGAGTACAAAAAGCAAAACTACTTGATAGTGTCTGACTATTATTCCAGGTTTTTGGAGATCCTAAATCTACCAACAACTACTAGCAGTCAGGTTGTAGCTAGGCTGAAGGCTATATTTGCACGTTTTGGTATCCCTGAAATTGTAGTTAGCGATAATGGGCCACAGCTAGTTTCAGAAGAGATGAGGAGGTTCAGTGAGGATTATGATTTCATCCATGTGACTTCAAGCCCACACTACCCCCAGAGTAATGGACAGGAAGAGAGGGCTGTTCAGATAGCCAAAAGCATATTAAGGCAGGAAGACCCTCTCCTCGCCCTGTTGACATACAGAGCTACACCCTCTTCTTCCACTGGAGCCAGTCCAGCGGAATTGCTCATGGGTAGGAGACTCAGAACCACCTTACCCACATTGCAGCATAACCTGAAACCGGCCTGGCCTAAAGAGGAACTGATCAAAACCGCTGACGCCGCAGCCAAATCGAGGCAGGCTTTCTACTACAACCGCAGGAACGGCGTGCGGACACTGCGCCCACTGAACTCGGGTGACGCAGTACTCACCAAACCTGATGGACAGAAAACATGGACAATGCCAGCAGTTGTTCACAGTCAGAGCTCCACTCCCAGATCCTACATAGTGGAGACAGCTCAAGGTGAACATTACAGAAGGAACAGGCGCCACCTGTTGGCCACACCTAAAACACTCACCTTCGTCAGCAGGGATCCTGACCATGTCACTCCAGGGGAGAGTGGAAACACGGATGAGTCCCGAGCAGCAGAAATGCCAACTTCCACACCATATGTTACTCGCTCTGGCAGGGTGAGCAAGCCTGCAATCCGGCTGGATTTGTGAGGCGTATGGACTTGTGTATTGTGGGGGATTTTTTATTTTTTGTGAAAAGGGGGGTGATATACAGGTTAGAAAATCATCTTAGAGGGGGAGATGTAATGAATGAAAGGTCACGTGTTTAACTTGACCTACTCACGGGTGTACGTGCAGTGCGTGTGACGTATACAGGAAGTTGAAAGCGCATGTTATGAAGGTTGTATGTCGGATGAACGCTAGTCAAAGCTACACAGTTAAGAACCTACGAAGTCGGCTCGTTCTTGAATTATTCTTATGTCAGTAAGACAAGGCGTCTACGCACATTACAACCCCCACATCCGTAAGAAACACCGCTCCCGCTGGAGGACTGGACGTTTGTCGAAGGGTTTGAAACCAAAATAAATGGCAAGGTGAGCCAAATAGAGTCCTGTGTGTCCCCCCTCCTTCCTTGATCATGATGATGATGATGATGATGAGAGACTGAGGGCCCCCCACAACACCTGGGACCCCACCGAAAATAGAACACAACGCAGAGCTAATGATGAGAGTGACGGGCGTGCAGCAGGCTGACCAGCAGAGAACAGCATAGGACTGCCCCCGTTACAGTTGGCTCATTCAATGTCACTGGTCCTGAATCAATATCACCTCTCAGGGCGAGTTCTTGGCGACCGCAAAAAATCAACGTTGCAATGATGCTTTTGAGTTTTTCTCTGTTTTCTTGGACTCGCTTTTCTCTCTCTGAATCTAGCCTCAGTGAAATTGCATCCATTTTATTGTTGAGAACCATTTGGAAATTGTCCGCTTTCAAACTTGCATCCTTGTGATATGCCTTTTGTGCATGGTCTTTGAACATCTCTAAAGCATGTTTCCAGTCTGAGAAGTGGACATCAATTAGCTTGCCAGCTTTTCTGTGCCCTCCCTTGCCCACATGCTCGACTGCAAACGCAACACAGTGCTTACAAAAACAACCGTCGGACCTTGTTGAGTATACTAGCCAGCTAAACTGGTCAATCCAATGACGTTGGAAACGTAGTTTACCTCCTAGTTTTGTAGGGAATGTTTGTCCGATATTGGCCGTCCAGTCCAGTGAGTATATTTCTCTTCTCTGTTCGTCTGATATTTTCCCACCAATATAATCCACAAAGTCGTGTGAAAACGTTTCCGAGGTAGAGGACGGCGGGCCGGGTCTGCTAACTCTGGCTCCGTTTCCGAGGAGGAGGGCAGTGGGTCTGCTAACACTTGCTCCGGAAAATCGGTAACGTTAGTGACCAGATCATCTGTAATGTTCTTGTTTTTCTTTTTTGAGTCGGGACACGTTGAAAGAAAAAAAATCACGGATTTTACGAATATTAACTTTAGTGCTCTTGCCTGATTTACAGGTAGCTTTCGGCGGCTCCATTGCTTTTGAAAAGCAAACTATAGATCGACCATTTAGCTAGCATAACCAGTGGCAGGTTGCTTAGCTGACTCGTCAGACCCCTGAGCCAATCAAAAGCGTGTGATTTTATTTGTTTTACGAAACAGACCAATAACATACATCATGTTTGGATAGATGCAGTGTATGAGTAGGTTGGAGGGGTGGTGACAAATAATCAAAACGATAACTAAATAATAATTGGTGCAATTTCAGAAGGGCCGTGGGGTTTCGGGGGGGGGGGGGGTTCAGACACGAAAACCACCTACCTGGCTACGTGCCTGACTTGCAGCTATATTAATGGTCAATTATTAGTCTTTGTATATTACATTTTTAAGCCATGGGGTTTTAACCTCTTTTTTTAAAAATCCAAAGCCCATAATTTTTTTTCCTGCATGACGTCACGGCTCTGTATGCGCACTATATGCATGGTCATGTTGTGTCTCGGGAACGAGGATCTTTTTGGAACATTATCTTCATTGTTGGTTGGTGTTGCTGTTTGTATAAATACATCCATGGTTTAAAGTCCCAAGTAAGTCCCGTAATAGTCTTATTATGCAGCCATGAAGTCCGCTAGCATAGCATTCATGAACGCGCAGCACCGGATCCTGGACGCGGTTCGCTCGTTCTCACAGCTTAGAGGCATGATGGGAGTAACACTACTAGTCCATGGGCCAGAGCCCAAAATTTCCTATTTCGGTACACTCAAGGTGGTAAAACTTACTTATAATTTTTGAAAGGATCCATGTCTGTAGATGATATTTTGGTATGATAACCATTCCTGAGTGGCAGCTGTATCACAGTTATCAACTCATGAAGTTAACCACCCCCTTAAGTAAATTGCATTTTAGACGCTGGTGCATATCCTGGTTTAGCCTCATGGTCAGGACATTTTTCAATGTTCTATAATATTGTCTTTGGTATCATTTTAAAGGGGACCTTCTTAGCTTTCATTCAAGCCCTGTTGTGGATATTTCTCACAAATATAGAGGTCACTTGAGCTCTTCAACCCGTCAATAACACACATCTTTCTGCAATGTTCGCCTAAACTATATACTTTCTTTTAGCCCTGTGGCATCTAGGAATATCAGGGACACAAAACACAAAAACTGGAATACTCACAGGACTGTAAAGATTCAGGAAATGTATAATATACCCATACCATTTCATTGTGTGAGGTGATTGTGAACCTTAAATTAGAAGGGCATTATTACTAAGAAACTAACTAGACCAAAGCCAGTTAGTCCATGGGTCAGACCAGATATCGATATCACCCAAGGTGACACAACTTCACTGGTGCCATTTTATTTGGTACACTAACAGAAGTAAAATAATACATGATAACCTTTCCAAATGAGCAGCTATTTCATTTTTCTTTCAGGAAACCTGTTTCTGTGCCTCTCACGATTGTGTATTTGCCCAGATTTTTACAAATATAGCATTTCAACACCCCTGGTACTGATTAGCCTAGCTTAAACTCTGGGACAGTTCTTAGTTGGCCAACAACCAAGGATAACCAGTACTGTGTACTTCCATTCATTGTGCTAAGCTAGGCTAACGTGCAGCCAGATAGCTTTCTACTAAACACATATAGAGGAAACTGGTATCTATCTTCTTGTCTCACTCTGGAGAAGATTGTAAGCTAATTTCCCATAATGTTAGCATGTTCTTTTAATGTATATGTTAATATGATTAGTTAAAGGGGCTACGAGGAACTTTCATCTTGTGTTGATTTTAGCGGCCTCATGTGGACAAAATACAGCTGTTGCATAGCAACTAGGTAATGTATCTATTTGTGGCTATGTAAGATAAATAATGGTAATATGACGCTGGTGAAGCAAAGTAAACTTTGTTTTAGTAGTGTTCATACACCTAAGTTACATGTATTTGTTTGTATGTGGCAGGTGAAAACTGACTGAATATGGCCACTGGTGAACAAGCAAGTTTTTACCCAATACCAAAGCGCCCACGGGTGGAGTGCATTATCCACTGTTCTGATGATACAGATAAGCTGGTTTCACTACAAAGTGTCGACTCATGGAGAACTCTGCTCAGGGCAGCTCAGATACGAAATCATGCACCAGTTTTGAAACTGGCAAAAGACATTCCTGAGGGACAGATTCCAGCAATCTACTACCACAGATAGTGTCGCAGTATCTTCACTATGAAGCAAATTCTTGATGGCCTCCTTGCAAAAGAAAAGAAAAGTTGTGTCTCTGCTGAAGAGAAACAATCTAAGAGAGTAGCTCGACATGCTCCAAGTACATCTAGGACTTATGATGCAGAGTGCATATTTTGTCAGAAAAACAGCAAATATTCCAAGAGACAGAATACGAGAGAAGTACTGGTGCAGTGTCGAGAACTGCGAGCTGATGCAAAGATCAGGAGTGCAGCCACAAAGAAAAGGGACAGCAGAATCCTTGCCATTGTGAGTAGAGACCTTGTAGCAGCTGAAGGGCACTACCACAGGTCATGCTATAGACTTTACACCAAAGAAGAGGTTTCCAAAGGAGAGGTTGCCAGCAATGAAGATGATGATGCTGCAGCCCAGTATGAAGCTGCTGTGAATAAGGCATACAATGAGCTGTTCCTCTTCATCAGGATGGAGCTTTTTGGCAATCCTCAAGTGATGACAATGACTGATCTCTCTTCTAGACTGGTAGCTTCAATGAACTCCCAAGGCATTGCCCAAGTCAAGGAATCAACCAAGAAGCACATAAGGCGAAACCTGGAGAGTGAGTTTGCTGGAGCCTTGCAGATATTCCCTGATGAGAAAGGAAAATTCCTCCTCTATCCCGATAACTTGTCCATGAGGGAACTTGCCAAAGAAAATCAGTCTCTCAAAAGGGAGCTGCAGACCCTGAAAAGTGTCAGTGCACAAGATGTTATAGCCAAAGCAGCCATCAAATTGAGAGCAGACATTAAAAGTCAAGATGTTCCTCAAACCTGGCCGCCTGAAGTCAAACCAGAAGCAGAATGTCCTACCATTCCAGAGTCGCTCATTATCTTCCTGTACTCTCTACTCACAGGCTCAAATGATCCTAATCATGCATCCCAGAGAGTGCAGTGCCTTCTGCAGTCATTTGGCCATGATATAGTATATGCAGTGACATGTGGAAATACCAAGCCTTCCAAGCACATTGTTCTGCCATTCAGTGTCAAATCGTTGACAGGAAATGTAGAGTTGATAAACATCCTCAACCGACTTGGTCACAGTGTGTCCTATTCACAGATGGAAGAGATCAACACTGCCCTGTGTCTCCAGAAACTCTCATCATCAGGGAGTGGCATTGCCCTTCCAGCTAACATCCATCCTGGCATATTCACAACTTTAGCCTGGGACAATATCGACCGTCTTGAAGAAACTGTCAGTGGTGAGGGAACATCTCACAGAGTCAATGGGATTGCTGTGCAAGCAAAGCCAGTGCCCACTTCCTGTTCAACCCATGCCCACTGTTCCCAAAACAAAGAAGAGAAGCATTGATGGACCCCCACCAATGTTACCAACTTACAATGCTGGACAACGAGTAGGGCCACCACAAAGCAAAAAGTCAGATGCTGATACTGCAGCCAATACTAAGCTTGCCAGAGAGAAAAACCTTCTTTGGGTCCTAGCACGCATGTCACAACAAGAACAGTCAGTCAGCAGCTGGACAGGCTTCAACATCCTGACTCGAGGAGAGATGACGGTCATCCCCGACAATATAGGCTATCTGCCTACCATCAATGCTCCAGCGACACAAATGTCTACTGTCAACGAGGTGCTTAACCAGTCACTGAGCATCATGCAGTGCTTAGGCCTGAGGAAGATTGTCTGTGTCGTTGACCAAGCCCTGTATGCGAAGGCTGTCGAGATCACATGGAAACACCATGACAAGTTCCATGATATCATCGTTAGGCTTGGGGTATTCCACACCATCTGCACACTGCTGGCAATAATAGGAAAGCGTTTCCAAGATGCTGGACTCAAAGACCTCTGCATTGAGTCTGGCATGATTGCAGAAGGCTCAATTGCTGGTGTTATGGATGGCCGCAAGTACAACAGGGCAGTGCGACCACACAAGCTCCTGTATGAGGCTCTCATGCGACTGACCTTGAATGGTTTCCTGTCCTGGTTGGAAGAAACTCACAGGAATGACATGGTTCACCTGAATGAGACACTGAAGACCATTGACAGCCTTGGGAAAGAAGTCTCACAACATGCTTTGAAGGAGGTCCTCGAGAACAGCTCTTGTACACGCATCATGGATCTATTTGAAGTCTACCGTGAGTTCCTTAGAGGTGGAAACGGCAGCCTCTTGAACTTCTGGATGTCCTATTTGGACATGGTTGAAATCTTGTTGGGGCTCATCCGAGCATCCAGAGAGGGAGACTGGATGCTACACTTGGCTAGCATTCGAGCAATGATCCCATGGTGCTTTGCTTATGACAGGATGAATTATGCACGCTACCTCCCCTACTACTACGCCCAGATGTCTGAGCTGCCCATCACACACCCACATGTGTACACAGAATTCATGGAAGGAGGCTTCTCAGTCCAACTGGGCTCCACCAATCCCTTTGGCCGAATCCCTGTTGACCAAGCTATAGAAGAAATGGTGAACAAAGACACCCAAACAGCTGGAGGGACAAGGGGATTCAGCTTGAAGCCAGGAGCTGTGACCAAATATTATCTCACAGCTGAGTATAGAAGCATGTACCTCAGACAGCTGAGAGACCTGACAGGTCAAGGCAGGTGCAAATGGTCTCATCCAGATCTACAGAGTCCAAGGATCAAGAGAGATGAAGCAGATGTCCAGTCTCTCATGGACCTTATGGAGAATAACTGGCTCAATCCTATGTCCCCTGATGAGATTGATTTGGTTAGCCTCTCCACTGGCAACATGGCTCCACCTGATGTGACCATAGATCTCTTGAGAGCTCTTGAGAAAGGAGAAGAGGCCTACCAAGCATTCCAGCAAACAAGGTTAGATGCAGACCCACCACCTGTGAAATTCCACGACAAGATGACCAAGCAAAGTCTGAAAACATTCTCCAATGTCAGCACAAAACAAGCTCATGGAAAGAAAGCACAGGATGTGGTTCTGAAGGCAGATAGAAACCTTTTCAGTCACATGATCCTGGTGGCTGAAAGCAGGAAGGTGAATCTGAAGGATGTCCTTGCCTACCCACTGGGCCCACTACCATGGGCACTGGCAAATGCTGATGGGTCCTTACGAAAAACAAACAAGGCTGCACTTGCCAGAGAGCTTGAAAAGAATGTATCTCCTGCAGAAGACATCCCAATCCCATCTACTTCCGTCATTGATGGGATGAGCCTGGTCCAAAAAATGAATGGCAACAACAAAACCTTTGCACAGGTGGCAGAGTCAGCCTTGACCCAGGTCCTCCATGAGGGAGTACAGAGTGGGAGGATTGATGTTGTTTTTGATGTCTATCACCAGACTTCGATCAAAGATGCTGAACGACTGAACCGGGGTGGAGACATCACTCTCCAGTACAAGAATCTTGCAGGGGGACACCACGTCCAGCAGTGGAGAAAATTTCTGTGCAGTTCCTCCAACAAGACCAGTCTCATCAAGTTTCTGGTGGAAGAGTGGAAACTCCCACGATACAGAGCTATGCTGCATGGCAAGGTGTTGTACATGACCTGTGAGGAAACCTGCTACAAGTTGACAGAAGATGGGTGTGAGGAAGCAGCAGAACTGCACTCCACACATGAAGAAGCTGACACCCGTCTGCTCCTGCATGCATTGCATGCAGCAAATGCGGGCTCAAAGTCAGTTATCATCACAGCTGAGGACACTGATGTCATGGTGCTTTGTCTTGGCTTCCAGAAGGACATCACCTGTCCCATCTACCAGAAGTGTGGGACTCAGAACCGCACACGGTTTGTCGACATCACCAAACTGGCAAGTTCACTTGGAGACAGCATCTGTGACAGCCTAATTGGCTTACATGCCTTCACAGGCTGCGACACTGTCAGTGCATTCGCTGGTCGAGGGAAGCTGAATGCCCTGAAGATAGTGAGAAAGCACACTTCCTGCCAAGAGACTTTTAGTCAACTGGGACAGACATGGAATGTGAGTGATGAGCTGTTCCAGAAAATTGAGCAGTTCACCTGTCGGATGTATGTTGCTAATAGCAGCACTGCTGAGGTGAACAAACTGCGTTACCAGCTCTTCTGCACCAAAAGGGGAGAGGTTGAGTCCAGCCAGCTGCCACCATGTAGAGACTGTCTCTTTATGCATGTTCAACGAGCCAACTATCAGGCAGCAATATGGAAGTGCTGTCTGCAGGCTAACCCTGTGGTGCCAAGCCCTACTGAGTATGGATGGACAGACGATGAAGGCAAGCTGGCCATTTACTGGATGCGCTCCCCACCTGCACCAGATGTGGTCTTGGAAATGCTAACATGCAAGTGTGTGTATTCATGCAAAATGCCAAGCTGCATGTGCCTGTCAAATGGACTTCCATGCACAGACATGTGCAGGTTACAGACCTGCAGTAACCAAAAACAGCAGGATGGTCCAGAACTGGACTTTGAACTTGGGGAGTCAGATGATGAGAGAAACGAGCAGTTTGATGATTCTGATGGTATTACTGTGGTAGTAGTCTATTGATGCACAGGATGTTGATTCTGGACTTGGTTACCCAGAGCTTGATAACAATAATGTAACCATATTCACATATACCCATTACCCTACCCATTACCATTACATATACCCACTAATGATATGGGATTACATGTATCATTGACTAAGTATATGTAAATGTCAATGTTGTTTAAAATATTAAAATAGTTCATTACCTCACTATGGTATTCCTTTTTATCATGTATTTTGATTGTGTATTTAAACAAATGTATAGAGACCAGTTTGTGACCTAACTGGCTTTGGTCTAGTTCTCATTTAAGGCTCACAATCACCTCACACAATGAAATAGTATGGGTATATTATACATTTTCTGAATCTTTACAGTCCTGTGAGTATTCCAGTTTTTGTGTTTTGTGTCCCTGATATTCCTAGATGCCACAGGGCTAAAAGAAAGTATATAGTTTAGGCGAAAATTGCAGAAAGATGTGTGTTATTGACGGGTTGAAGAGCTCAAGTGACCTCTATATTTGTGAGAAATATCCACAACAGGGCTTGAATGAAAGCTAAGAAGGTCCCCTTTAAAATGATACCAAAGACAATATTATAGAACATTGAAAAATGTCCTGACCATGAGGCTAAACCAGGATATGCACCAGCGTCTAAAATGCAATTTAGTTTAGCGGGTAGTTAACTTCATGAGCTGATAACTGTGATACAGCTGCCACTCAGGAATGGTTATCATACCAAAATATCATCTACAGACATGGATCCTTTCAAAAATTATAAGTAAGTTTTGCCACCTTGAGTGTACCGAAATATCGTCTGGCCCATGGACTATACTGCGCATATTCAGTGGGCCGCATGTACTCGGAAGTAACCCGGAAGCCAGAAACTTTTTTTTGTTTTTTACTGAATACGAGGAAATATACAAAACAAGATAGAAAATAAATGTACAAAAAGAAACAAAGTTCAGACAATGGTGGAATGGTGGCAACAATGTCACATCAAATTTTAAAAAAACAAAAACAACAACAATTAGGTTAACAGATGGTGGACACAAAGGAGCAGGTTACGAGAAATTAAAAATGCAAGGGCCTAGATATAGAAGCACACTTTTTTTTGCTTTTCTATTCGTTTTTTCAAATATTTCAATGATTTGACATAATTTGCAAATGTAAATAAAAACATGGTAAAAGAGGGAGGGCTGCCTTTCCACTTACAATTATGTAAATTATATTTACCCAAAAAAATCACAAGATTAATAGTATCTGAGATGTTTGCATCTAGATTATCTATTAAGTAGATTATATCAATGTATGTAAATGAAGGCAAGTTTACTGATTTTAAAGACAACCAATTATGGATCTCAGACTAGAACAAATTAGTATAATAACAATTAAAAAAATAAATGGTCAATGGTTTCAGCCTCAGAAGAACCGAAGATGCATGGATCCACTTCAAATTTAAATCTCTTACGTAGAAAATCATTAACAGGGTATATTGCTGATACTATTTTAAAATGGGTTTCTTTGACTTTAGGAGCAACAGGCCATGACAGATAAAAAGAAAAGGACTTCCTCCTAAGGGGTGCCTCTACATTATCACGTACAGAGCATGAGTTGAAGTCCCCAAAAAGTTTCTGTTTTAAAAACCAAACTAACTGTTTTGTTATTAATTTTTTTTATCCATCAAATTTACATCACCAACTCTTAGAGAAGGAAAAGAAGGTGAAATCAAATAAAACCGCATACTGCTTTGTAGCAATCGAAGTAAGGGAATGGGAATTGCTTTGCAGATTTTCTCATAACCTTGACTTGTAATAGTAATTTTAGACTTTCTGGTAAATTCTTCAAAAGATAACAAGTGACAATTGAGATTCAATAAATCATAAACAAATAATAAACCATTTGTCTGACTTTCTGTCTCTATGGAGGGATCCGACGACGACTTTATAATTCAGTGTCTTTATTTCAATGGTGACGGTTACAATCATACAGTAGCTAGCTCCACAGTAGTGACTCGTCTGAGTGCTAACATAGACTGACACCCCACACTGACGTGTGGTGTGTTGTGAATTGTGAGTTGACCATATTTCTCGTCAGTGCCTGTGTTGGTGTGAGTGTCAGTGTGTGTTTCTTTTGTGTCCAGGAGGTGACGTCTGTTTCGTCTGTACTCCTGTCCTTCAGCTGTGCGGACGTGGTAGGATCTTTTGGTATCCGCTGGCTGGATGACAACTGCTGGTTTCCAACAGCTGTGCTCCTGGAGTCTGATGTGTTGTCCTTCGTGCAGCTGTGACATCGGCTTCGCTGACCTGTCGTAGTACCTTTTCTGCTGCAGCTGACGTTGGACTCTCCTGGCGTGTGTGTCTCTGTGACTGACGACCTTGGGCTGAAGCTGCTGGTGTGTGTTGGGTAGAATTGAGCGTAGACGACGACTCATGAGCAGCTGGGCTGGTGATCTGAAGCTGTCGACAGGTGTGTTCCGATACTCAAGCAGACTCAGGTAGGGGTCTCTCTGGTCAGCCTTGGCCTTTTCCATCAGCAACTTGGCAATCTGTACTGTTTTTTCGGCGAGGCCGTTGCTTTGGGGATAATGCGGACTGGTAGTCGTGTGGGTGAACTCCCAAGTCTTTGCGAAGGTCTCAAACTCCATACTTGAGTACTGAGGTCCATTATCCGAAATAACAGTCTCAGGTACGCCGTGTCTGGCGAAGGTTGCCTTCAGCTTGCGTATCACAGCTGAGGATGTTGTGCTGTGTAGCTTGTCGAGTTCGAAGTATCTGCTGTAATAGTCCACTGTGACGATATAATTGTCATGATTCCAGGTGAACAAGTCAGTAGCGACTACTTGCCATGGCCTGTCCGGGATCTTGTGGCTGATCATGGGCTCTTTAGTATTTGACGGTCTGTAGGTGAGACAGGTGGGGCACTGTCCAACCATCTCCTCGATCTGCTTGTTCATACCAGGCCAGAACACTATGTCACGGGCTCTCTGCTTGCATTTCTCCATGCCCCTGTGTCCTGTGTGTATCCGGGATAACATCTCTGCGCGGAGCGAGGTAGGTATGATGATTTTCTCGCCTTTAAACAAAATGTTATTCATCTCTGACAGTTCATCTCGGTGGTTCCAGTATTCTGCAACTCTCTGAGGGCATCTTCTCCTCTCCTCAGGCCATCCTTCTCTGATTGTCTCTCTCAGCATTGTGAGTTGTGTGTCTGCGGCAGTCGCAGCTCTGATCTCTGTCAGTTTCGTGTCACTGACCGGCAGGCCGCTGTACACTGTATGTACCTGCATGTCCATGCCTTCTCTGAAGCTGTCATCTTGGTCTGTGAGCGACTTGCGGGACAGCGTGTCTGCCACGGGGATCTCCTTGCCTGGTCTGTGCACGATGGTGAAGTCATACCGCTGTAACTGGAGGATCATCCGCTGTAGTCTCGGAGGTGCTGCTGCTAGTGGTTTTCTCATAATGGACTCAAGCGGTTTGTGGTCACTCTCCACAATGACATGACGACCATAGATGTATTGTTGAAAACGCTTGCATCCGAACAGAATAGCATATAGCTCTTTCTCTAGTTGTGCGTAATTGACTTCACTGTCATTTAGCGATTTGGATGCATATCCGATGGGCTTTTCTTCCTGTAGCAGGACTGCACCTAGTCCGTACTTCGATGCCTCGACTTGTAGTCTGAGCTCTTTGCCAGGGTCATAGTAGGCTAAGACTGGTCCTGGTTCGCGTGTGATCACTTCTTTCATCTTCCTAAAAGCTTCGTCATGCTGCGCATCCCATCTGAATTCACTTGACTCCTTCAGCAGGTGACGCATGGGTGCGTTGATGTCTGAGAGCATCGGGGCAAACTTGGACAGATAGTTAACCATACCGAGGATTGTCTCCAACTCACCCTTGTCCTTGGGTGGCTCCATGTCTCTCACAGCTGCAATCTTGGCTGGGTCAGGCTTGACTCCATCCTTTGTGATGCGATGCCCAACATAGCTGACCTCGGTGGCGTGGATCGTGCTCTTTTCGGGGTTGAGTTTCACTCCTCGCTCCCTGGAGCGCTGCAACATGGCTCGGAGGTTGCTGTTGAATGTTGTCAACTTGTACGACTCTTCTGCGAGTTTTATTGCCCAGTACCCTGAGCGAGCATCCATGACACTGAAATAGCAGGCCCCTGCCAGTTTGGAGGTGATGTCGCCGAGGGTAGGTAGAGGATAATGAGGTCGTTTCACAGACTTGTTCAGGTCCTTCAGGTCGAGGCACACTCTGAGCTTTCCTGTGCGTGGCTTTTCTGCTGCCACCATTGAGTTGACCCATTCAGTCGGTTCGGTGACTTTCACAATAATCTGTTGCTTCTCCATGTTCTGTAGCTCCTCTTTGAGACGGCCGCGTAAGGCTACTGGAACGCGCCTCGGTGGGTGGACCACAGGTGTTACATTTGGGTCAACGTGGATTATGCATTCACCAGGAAACAGTCCTATTCCTTTGAAAACATCTGAGTACTCCTCAATGAGTGATACCTCGGGTGTGTTGGATACAGACAGTTTGAGCTTGATCAGTCCAAAGTCTAGGCATGCTTTTAATCCTAGCACAGGTGGTGCCTGTGTGTCAACAACGTAGAACTTCAACATTGACTGGGTGCCTTTGTACTGGCATTTCAGGTGACATTTACCTTGAATGACGAGCCACTCACCACCATAGCCATATAGTGGGCGAGTGGAGGGCTGCAATGCACTCCGTATTCCCAGTCTTCTGAAAGCTTGTGTGGGAATGACATTAGCTGAGGACCCAGTATCTACTTTAAAACTGACTGTGCTTTTGTTTGGACCTACTTGCATATCAGCGAAAACTTGATCCGTATTTTTACTGTCTTTACCTTGTGTCAATGCGTCGATGAACAGTTCTTCATTGTCTGAGCATCTGTCAGACTCATTTTCCTCCACAGTGTGTACGCCTTTTCCTGGTCTGGAGAGACACACTTTAGCGAAATGGTTCCATTTGCTGTAGCTGTTGCATTGCTTGCCTTTTGCTGGGCAGGTTTCGTTTCCACTGTGAGTCTTGTTCCCACAGTATTTGCATCCTTTACTGCGGTTGTTGTCTCTCGTTCTCCATGAGGCATTGTCTGATGCTGCGCGCCATTTTGTGTCGTCCTCGCGCCTTTTCCAATGCTTCTTCTTTGTTGCATTCCGACCGATTGCATGCACAGCCTGTTCGCGCGTGCCCGTGCTGGTGCTAGCAATGGTTTTGAGCTGTGCTTGTGATAGTTCGTGAGACCTAGCAACGTCTATTGCTTTTTCCAATGTTAGCTCGGAACCGATGTTCAGTAGTTTCTCTCTCACTCTCGGTGAATGAACTCCGAAAACGATACGGTCTCTGATCTCCTCTTCACTCTCTGTATAATTACAGTCCTTCACAAGCAGTCTCAAATCAGTCACAAACTGTTCGAAAGGCTCGCTAGCTGCATGTGCCCTTCCATGGAACTTATAGCGCGCGAAGATCACATTTGCTTTGGGTTTTACATACCGTTCAAAACGACCGTAGTATGTTTCCAACAACTTTCCTTCCGCTTCTGAGAGCGTCCATGTATTGTAAATGTCCCGTCCATTTTCTCCTACCCAAATCAGTAGGTAGCTGCATTTTTCTTCCTCCGATTTCCTCTTTAAAGGTCCAGAAAACATCAACTCGACGTGCAGTTGAAACTTGCGCCATGCTTCGGGCAGACTGATAGCTTCCCAGTCCATGCGGGGTGCAGGAACTCCAGCGACGTCCATTCTGACTTTTCTGTTTATTCTTTTTTCTCCTTTTCACGCTTTTACTTTGACACCATGTCTGACTTTCTGTCTCTATGGAGGGATCCGACGACGACTTTATAATTCAGTGTCTTTATTTCAATGGTGACGGTTACAATCATACAGTAGCTAACTCCACAGTAGTGACTCATCTGAGTGCTAACATAGACTGATGATTATGTGGCTCCCCTGCGTCCTCATGCGTCAGATGGACCAATGAGCTTGCAGCTAACTTAACAGCCAATAGGAGTGCTTGTATCACACCCTTATAGCCAAACGGACTATTATAGTCTAGAGAATATTACATCATTGTCATACCAATCAGCTTTAAACATGGATTTTCTATTAATGGTAATAACCCTGTTGTGCACAAAAGAGAATTGTGTGGTGAAATATTGTGGGTAAATTATATTTTCCCAAAAAGTAGTGCTTGTTTGTGGAAGTTGGACAGCTTTACAGAAATTTTAGACACCTCAAAATCACATTTCAGCAAGAAGTCAATCCCTCCAACCTTGTTAAATAATTTGTTAGGAATATGGTACCACATAGAATGAGGTTGAGAAATGCATTCTTTTAACTATGTGACTCTAAAAGCCGCAATAACGGATTCCAGATCAATGGCTCTTAAACCACCATTAACATAATTCCTCACTAATTGTGATTTGCGCAAATAATGGGTTTTGTTCTTGAACTTAAATATTATGGAGTTAGATGATTTAATTACTTTTGAAGAAGTGTACAAAGAGTGGCATGGGTAGATAAACCTTGATAATCCTTCTGTCTTGGACAGAAGGATTCGACCCAATATAGATCAATCTCGTGTGAGCCAATGATTTAAAGATTTTTGAGTGGCTTTCACCCTGGGAATAACATTCAATACTTGTCCCGGGCAAAAGGCTACGTTGATCATGTGGTGGACACGTATTGGGGACAGAATTCAACCCAGGAACTAAGGGTTAAGTCATGGTTGCCCTGGCAGGTTAACGCAGGGTTAAGTTATGGTTGTCCAGCCAGTTTTCTGATTATTCTTGCCACCTCCGCTCAGTCGAGCTGTGGGTTTTGTTTGTCTCGCTGATTTACCGTGGATTAAAGAAAGTTGCCTACACGGCTAAAGTGTGAACCTACGGTCTTCTCCGTTCCTTCGGCTCTACACTGGTGACCCCGACGTCGGTTTTCGGATAAGTTTTCTGAAACCACACACATTATGGCTACGAACGCCGTTGCAATTAAACTGTCGGAGTTTTGGGAGTCTTCCGCCGCTACATGGTTCGCGCAGGCTGAGGCACAGTTCGCGCTCAGAGACATAACAGCAGACGAGACCAGGTACTACTACGTAGTGGCAGCGCTGGGGTGCGCTACGGCTTCCAGGATAAGCGGTTTCATAACCAACCCACCGGCCGATGGTAAATACGCCGCACTTAAACATCTCCTCCGTCTCCGGGCCTCCGACACGGGGCTCCGCCTGCAGGACGTTCCTTTCAGCGACACAGGTGCCACCCTCCTGTGTGACGTCTCCACAGGACAGCCCAGGCCCATCGTCCCGCACAGCTGGAGACGCCCCGTATTTGAAGCTGTGCACGGCCTCTCTCATCCAGGCGGTAAGCCATCCGTGCGCCTGACCTCTGCTAAGTTTGTGTGGGAGGGACTTAAGAGAGACGTGAAAGCGTGGGCCGACTCGTGTGTTGCCTGTCAGCGGGCTAAGATACACCGCCACATTAAGGCGCCCCTGGAACGCTTCGCAGTGCCGGAGAGACGATTTGATCATGTCCACGTCGACCTGGTTGGTCCCCTACCCCCCTCCCATGGGTTCACCTACCTCTTCACTGTGGTGGACAGGACTACGCGCTGGCCTGAAGCTGTTCCCCTGGCATCCACGACGTCTGCTGATGTGGCCCGGGCTTTTATTGGGTCGTGGGTCTCACGTTTCGGTACGCCTTCCGACCTTTCATCTGACCGCGGGCCACAGTTTACCTCAGAGCTATGGAATGCTGTGGGTGAGGCTCTGGGCGTCAAGCTTCACCGCACTACCGCCTACCACCCTCAGGCGAACGGCCTATGTGAGCGCTTCCACCGGTCCATGAAGGCTGCGCTTCGGGCTACTCTCAAGGACTGCAACTGGGTCGACAAGCTCCCATGGGTCATGCTGGGCCTGCGGACCGCCCCGAAGGAAGACCTACAAGCCTCCTTTGCGGAGCTGGTGTACGGCACGCCGCTGCGAGTCCCAGGCGATTTCATGCCCAACGCAACGCGTCCCTGGTCAGCTGTGGACCAACGAGCCTCCTTGCTGGACGGGGTCAGAGCTTTCACACCCGTCCCTACCGCCCAACACGGCGCGCCGGTGTCCCAGGTGCCCCCAGGTCTGCAGTCAGCGGACTACGTGTTCATCCGTCACGACGCACACCGCCCCCCTCTGCAACCCCCTTATGACGGCCCCTTCCGCGTCCTGGAACGGGGAACTAAGCACCTGGTGGTGGATTTTGGGGGCACGGCCGAGCATGTTTCAGTGGACCGAGTTAAACCCGCACACCTGGACTTGACGCAGCCGTTGGAGTTAGCCCAACCTCCTCGTCGCGGTCGTCCCCCGGCTCCGCCTCCTCCCCCCGTGGAGGCCCGAGCTGCCTCTTCTGCTCCTCAGGCCGACCTCCACAGGCCCGCGTCAATGCCTCCCAGAGACACTCCGGCCCCTGTTATCCGGAGCCGCCGCGGACGGCCTGTCGTCCCCCCGCGCCTGCCTGACTTCGATTACTAGGGCGAATTCTGGGGGGGCTCATGTGGTGGACACGTATTGGGGACAGAATTCAACCCAGGAACTAAGGGTTAAGTCATGGTTGCCCTGGCAGGTTAACGCAGGGTTAAGTTATGGTTGTCCAGCCAGTTTTCTGATTATTCTTGCCACCTCCGCTCAGTCGAGCTGTGGGTTTTGTTTGTCTCGCTGATTTACCGTGGATTAAAGAAAGTTGCCTACACGGCTAAAGTGTGAACCTACGGTCTTCTCCGTTCCTTCGGCTCTACAATCAAATGGTTTTTTGTTTCTTCTGCCGGAAGGTGAGCAGTGTTACTGGCGGTCTGCATTATCATAAAAATATTGATTTATATCGCACATATTGTCTAACTGTTTATTCTGTGGTGTTAATAGACAAGTTTGCTTATAACCTAGTTGAAGTTTGATGTCGAACATTGTATTTGGCAAGAGAAATGTGACAAAAAGTGTTGGCTAGCCTGTTGAGCATTAGCATGGCATATAACGCAGGATGCAGTATTATTTGAGCAGATTATCCATGGTTTTTATGTTTAATTTTATGGGTAATAAGCGCCTTATTTAATTTATAATGGATGGCATTTGCTTTGGTTTTGCCGTAAGGTAGCATTTTGATATGAGATGTGTTTATTTGCACATTTGCACTTTTTATTTCAATTTTATTGAGAAAGAGAAATGTTTTTTTGTTTCTTCTGCCGGAAGCTGTGAGTATGAGGAGGCCAGCGGCCAGCTGATTGATGAGATGTGAAGTGTAAGCGAGTGCCAATAAAGTGTCCAGGTCTCAGCCACGATCCCAAGCCTCCGCCTCCTTCCTTTTCCACGCAAACATCATACTACAACAAACACAACGCAGAGTCCCAGGGCGTGGAGGGAGACGACGGCCGAACGCAAAGTGCGGGTTACATATACTTGCCCTGTGTAACATGCCTCAGTTGCGTTATGGGCACAGCCGGTGAATACATGTTACTAAGCGACACGGCCCGACTCTGTCTGTTATTTATATGCACCTACACTTGCAACAGAACGTTGTGTAGCGACGAAGAATCGGTCAGCCTCCTTTGCCAGCTCACGGGGATCAGTGATGGTGGAGTTAGCGAGCGCAGTCTGGACGTGGGGCGGCATGTTGCGCAGAAACAGCTCCATAAACAGGAAACATGGCTTTTCTTGACCCAGTAGATTTAACATCCTGCTCATTAGCTCCGATGGTTTGCCATCTCCCAAGCCCTGAATTGCGAAGAGGCGACGTGCTCTCTCCGTTGTTGACAGTTCAAAAGTTTCAAGGAGGAGATGTTTAAGTGCGGCGTATTTACCATCGGCCGGTGGGTTGGTTATGAAACCGCTTATCCTGGAAGCCGTAGCGCCCCCCAGCGCTGCCACTACGTAGTAGTACCTGGTCTCGTCTGCTGTTATGTCTGAGCGCGAACTGTGCCTCAGCCTGCGCGAACCATGTAGCCGCGGAAGACTCCCAAAACTCCGGCAGTTTAATTGCAACGGCGTTCGTAGCCATAATGTGTGTGGTTTCAGAAAACTTATCCGAAAACCGACGTCGGGGTCACCAGTGTAGAGCCGAAGGAACGGAGAAGACCGTAGGTTCACACTTTAGCCGTGTAGGCAACTTTCTTTAATCAACGGTAAATCAGAGAGACAACAAAACCACAGCTCGACTGAGCGGAGGCGGCAAGAATAATCAGAAAACTGGCTGAACAACCATAACTTAACCCTGCGTTAACCTGCCAGGGAAACCCTGACTTAACCCTTAGTTCCTGGGGTGAATTCTATCCCCAATACGTGTCCACCACAGCCTGTCTATTTTTTCCAAATTAAAAAAATACGATGAATTCTTTTCATCATCCTCAATCCATCTTGCTCTTGAACAAATGAATGCACCTTTTGCCTTCTCTGTGTAAAGCAGTGATGTGCAGTCAGGGGATGCAGGGTAGGCAGTGCCTCACCCAGGCTAATAATAAGAAAAAAAAGAAATATCATGACAGTTAAAACATATTTATTTATTTTTAACTTTAATTGGTTAAGATTATTGTAAAAATAATTGTTTTTAAATCATGTAAAACTTGTTGTTTTATCAATAAAAGGCATGCCCTATTCAGGATGGCTTGCTCCCAAAGCTAGCATTCGTGAATGCAGGCTGCTGAGGCAGAGTCTGCTTGTGCCTCTCTCTGGCACAAATCAATATAGTTCACTGCCTACCCAGCCATAGACCTCACTGCACGTTTCTGGTGTAAAGGTCATCTAATTTCGCATACGCCGAAAGGTCATCTAATTTCGCATATGCGCCAGGCGAGCATTTGTCAAAGGAATGAACAGGCGCCATTTTTAGATCCGGCATCCTCTACTATAATACTGTATCGCTACAATACATCCTTGCGGTGATCTCGATGGGTGCGGTCGTCCCACCATTGACCGGAAGAGCGCTGTGGTCGTGCAGCAGGCTAAACCCAGGCGACATTCCGTCGTTTCTTCTTTGCCTCCTCCGTTGATGGTAAATCAACCGTGTGACTTACTAAAGTGCGCCTGCGACTTAGTAAAGCGTGCGTGGGCGTTATAAAATGCCTGCACGTTTTCTAAAAAAAAAAAGAAAGAAAAAAAGGCTATGTACGAATGTTCTGTAAAAATGTGTATGTCAAAAGCAGCGACATACAGGCCAGTGGTTCCCCAGTGGTGTATCGCAGCACACTAGTGTGCCGTGAGGCAAGTCCAGGAGTACCATGGGATTTTGTGACAACCATACATTATTGCATGACATTTTAATTTATTATATAAGTACTTCGTACACACTAATTTCCCAGTACAGAGGCAGACCCCCGCCCCTTTTTTCTCCCCAATTGCAGCCAGCAAATAACCCATCTTCCGAACTCTCCCGATCTCTGCTCCCCTCGTCGATCCGAGGAGGGCTGCAGACTACCACATGCTTCCTCCGATACACGTGGAGTCGCTAGCCGTTTCTTTTCACCTGATAGTGATAAGTTTCGCCAGTAGGACGTAGCGCGTGGGAGGATCACGCTACCCCCCCCCCCCAGTTCCCCCTACCCCCGAACAGGCGCCCCGACCGACCAGAGGAGGTGTAACAGTCATTTATTTTTAGGTATTATAATTACACAAAATCTGCGTATTACTAATGTGTATGTGTTGCTGAGTGTTGATATCTTGACATGCTATGCCTCCAGAGTCAATGCGCGGAATGTTTGTTCAGTTCCTGTTCCCCCACGGTCACTTCCGTGGGTCCCCCTCTATAAATCATGCCGCCCGCCTTAATCGAGGGCGTTTTGCGTTATACATGCGAGAGGTAAGCGACAGTTTTTTTCTTTAAGTTCTTTGTAGCTTAAATGTACTGTGTAGCATGCTAACATATTCCTGTGTCATTTAATTTGTGTAGGGGCTGAAGAGCACATCTTACTATTGACCGGATGATTTTGATTCTTGTTAGTTTAACTTTGTCAGGTAGGTTTTATAAATTTTAATATATTGACTGCAACATTAGGGGCTTTTTTGTTATACATGCGAGAGGGGCTGAAGAGCACTTGTTACTATTGACCGGAGGATTTTGATTCTTGTTATTTTAACTTTGTCAGGATAAACGGAGATTGCCTCCAAAGCTATCCTGGTCTGGGCCAATTCTTCAAACACCACGCACGCGAGACACCACCGGTTAGAGAGCCACAAGTGCAGGGACCAGGACACATACCCACATCCGGCTGCCCACCAGCAGACACGGCAAATTGTGTCTGTAGGGACGCCCGACCTAGCTGGAGGTAACGCGTGGATTCGAACCTCCGATCCCCATGTTAGTAGACAACGGTTGGTAGACCTTCACGCCACCTGGACGCCCCAGAGGCAGGTTGTTTAGGCTATCAGCTTTTCGGTGTGCTTTCGGGTGCAGTAAAGAGTTAAAAAAATAAAATAAAAAATAACTGGGGAGGAAAAAAGAGGCTTTACTCAAGTTTCTCGGGCCCTGCAGTTTCAAAGCCCACAAGCCAGCCTCGATTACTGACTGCAAGACCCTCCACACTCGGCAGGTGATGTTTGAAGGCACATCTTACCATTAAATGTAAAATGTGTATAAATGAAATGTATATTATAGGGCTGTACTTTCCACTATCAATATAAATACTGTAGCGACCGGGGGAGGCGGTCGCTCTGACTGTCGGCGGTTCTGTGCTGGGGGATAGCAATGGCAGATGGGACTGTTAGTGTTACAGTTAAAATGGTGTTTTAATGATGTTGTGTTCATGTTGTGGTTATTGTGTCATTTGTTTAGGGGTTCGACTCAGACTAAGTAGAAGACCGTTTACTGACTGACTGACTGACTGACTGACTGCAGGACCGTGACTCAGACTGATGTCGCCGGTTGTGACTTCGGGGGGAATCACTGAGTGGTCAGTTCTGGCCGGTGTGTAAATAAATGAGCACTCACGGGGTCATGCGGTGTATGGGGCACGGGAGTTGCGATTGAAAAGAGCTCTCTGCCTCTCGACTCATTCTCCCACACCGGCTCGCCAAAATACTGTTCTATACATTATACAACAAAAATACCCATGAATACCGAAATATAAATAGATAAGCTAAAATATGTACCTAACTAAATGAATGAGCATAATAATCATGTGGCAGTTAAAAGTAATTTTGTTTGTTTACCAAATATCATAATGTGTGTGTAGGGGGCCCTGAAAAATACAGTCTGCTATCCATTTAATCCGGCTCTGGAGGCACCGCTTCATTTAGTCAGTATAAACTCATGTAAAATAACCCTATAGTGCACTACACCATCTGCCACACTAGGCTCCTACGGAGACAATACTAAATACACTAGATGTAGTGCCTAAGAAAGGGTTACATTTGAATAGGGACATGAACTAATGCTGTCAAGGACAAGCTATGAGCACTTTACAGGAGAATGGGGTTAAGGGAGGTGGGTGGGGGTGAAGGTGGGGGGGGGCCTCAGGACTGAAGGTTCTGTTGCATGTTTCATTGAAAGCTGCTTCAGCAACATTATAGATGAAGAAAAACAGCTCAAAGAAACTTTGCCCATGACCTTGACACCCAGCAGAAGTGGCAGCGCTTTAGTTTCCATATTCCTCCTTCTTGGCCTTCGCAAATCCACCCTTTTCTCGTTATTCAAGGGGGTATGGAATGAATGCCCAAGTCTGCATGTATAATGGAATGCTTAGCAGACTAATGGCCTCCACACACTGCAATTTTTGCTATTTTGCGTCTTTATTGTATGTCATATGTAATGGGAAAAAAATTAATATTTTGATTATCTACACTGACTGAGGTGAGTTGAATTGAGATTACTGTCAAACCATGCAATTGGTTAAACGACGAGCAGGGGTATGTCTAGCATTGTAGTACATCAGGCGCTTGCCCCATAGACTAGCACATCTCCCATTTAGGGTATGTGAGTGGCCTTATTTTGCCCAGACGGTGGCGCGGCTTTTTTTGTCGGTGCCTCGGCATCAGCCTCTGACATTGCTCTGTCTTGGCCCGAAATGCTACTAAATTAATTTTGGTTGATAACACTTCTCATAATCAAGTTGACAAAACTATATTATATCGTCTTGAATCTTTACCATAGTTAAATATGAGGTTGGTTCAGATCAGTGAAGTCTTCAGTTCACCATATCGTAAACCTGCATGCATATTCCAACCAGTGACATAAATAGAGCTTCACAGAAACAAAATAAATATGAGATTACTGCTACAGCTACTTAATTTGTTCAGTTTGTAACTGTGGTGGTGGTAAAGGCCATTCTGTGCAGACAATAGCCTACAACAAAGTTGATAAGTGATGGATGCTGTTGTGGCGGCCTCGCTACCTAACCTTAACCCTAAGCGTAATCATTGTAACTGTAGTTGTTGTTTCTGTGGGGTGTGGTTTGTATCGAACAAGTTTGAGAATAAAAAAAAAACATATAAACTGCAAGTGTGGATAATGGGGCAGGCCCAAAGTCACAGAAACAGGTGTCAGCAAATCTACACCTCTGATGTAGCCTAATTAACTTCTTGCAAAACTGTTGTCTTATTTTGCAGTAGATATATTTTGTCATCTGACTCAAAGTGACTGTCAAGGGCTTGTTTGAAAGATCTGGGCTTATAAACTTATCAGCAGATGGCAAGCTGATTGTGCCCCAGGATGTAAAAAAAAAGGCAGCCTGGGAATATTCAAATTTGTTATGTAGCAAAAACATGCAGTTGCATTAATTCAAGGTGGTGCCAGGGATGACTGCGCTTTCTAGTACTTTTCTTTTTTTTTTAATTCTCTGCGTGTTCAGTTTTTAAAACCTGATTACTTTCACTAGAGAAGAACTACTTAACATTAGGCAGTCAACTCCAGATAGTTTTCACTAACCCAGAATGTTTTTTGGAGAGCAGCTCTCTGTGGGACATGGAGGCGACGTTGACGGGGGAAGGAGGCTGGCGCGCTTTTGCGGAGTGGAGATTTTGATCTGCTCTCCCAGCGATTCACCTGGCAAATCTCCACTCCATGCCCAACAAAATGGATGAGCTGCTTCTCCTCAACGAGACAAACATGGACTTTGCACGGTCTGCTTCCCTTTGTTTCACTGAAACCTGGCTCAGCGAATCCACATCTTGACATCGGATTACATCTGCTGGGTTTCTACCGACACAGAGTGGATTGCATTATGGCACTATCGGGGAAAGCGAAGGGCGGAGGAATTTGCATCTACATACACGAAGGTTGGTGTACAGATGCAATAGTGCTAAGTAAATACTGCAGCCCGTACTTGGAGACATTGTTCATAAACTGCAAGCCATTTTATTCTCCGTGGGAGTTTTCATCCTTCATCCTGGCCAGTGTTTACATCCCACCACAGGCCATTGTGAATGGCGCACTGCAAACCCTAGCTATCCAGATTACCGGCTTGGAACAAAAACATACAAACTCACTTGTCATAAACATTGGGGCCCTTAACAGAGAAAAATTAAACCATGAACTACCAAAATACAGACATAATATTAATTGTCCCACCAGGGAAAATAACACTGGACAACTGCTACACAATTAAAGATGCACGGCGCTGCACTGCACTGACCCCCGGGCAGCTTTGGGGCACTCTGATTACTGCTTGGAATCAGAAATCAGAAGAATTCATTTGTCATTATTTATTTGTCATTTCATTTCATGCATTTGCACACATGAAATGACATGAAACATCGTACCCCCCAGCCCACAGCAGTGCAACACGAAGACAAAAACACATATCCCAGAACTATAAGAACACATATCCAAACTAACACATATATATCTAAACTAAACAACCACAAAAAAAAAATCACTGTCCAGGAGAATGAACGCCAGCCAGGATGACTATCGGAACTGCCGGTCTGCATGGGCTAGCAGTTAGCTTAGCCTGCCCCACTTCCCCGTCCTATCAGACGGCCCTTGGTGTTTCCTCTTCGTCCACAGTACACCAAGCTCCCTCAGCCGATCTAACGCTAGCGTTCCCAGTCAGACACCTTCGGCACATCTCCCCGCACTCCACACGACGACACTAAAAACACAGTCAAGGGTAGGTGAGGCCACTGCCAGACTGCCCTCGGTGTTATTGGAACTAGCAGTCTGCATGGGCTAGCAGTTAGCTTAGCCTGCCCTGCTTCCGCGTCCTGCCAGACTGCCCTTGGTGTTACCTCTTTGGGCACAGCTCCAGGCAGGGCCGTGGTCTCTGGGCCCACAGGACGCAGTAGACCAAGCTCTCCCAGCCATTAAACGAAGACAAACTTAAATGCAGACGTGGACAAAGACACTGCATGGACAGTACTGGGTGTGGCCGCCACAAACGGGAATTCGCACCGCCATCTTCCCACACCGGTACTGGCCGAGGCCGCTGCAAACGTGAATTTGCGCCGCCATCTCTCCATACCGGAAGTGGAAGATTCATGATTCATCTTATTCCAACCTACAGGCAGAAACTAAAATCTGCAAAACCTGTGGTTAAAACAGTGAAGAAATGGACCAGCAAAGCGAAGCAGGAACCACAGGACTGTTTTGACTGCACTGATTGGAGTGTATTTGAAGCTGCAACTGGCAACCTGGATGAACTAACTGATGCTGTGACATCTTACATCAGCTTTTGTGAAGTAATGTGTGCGCCTACCAAGACCTTCTGCACATACAACGATAACAAGTCATGGTTCACAGCCAAACTAAAACACTTCGGCAGGCTAAGCTGGATGCTGAGAGCAGTGGGTATAGAGCCCTGTACAAGCAGGCCAGAAATTCACTGACAAAGGAGATCAGAGTGGCTAAAAAAAGCTACACTAAAAAGCTGAAAAACAGGTTTTCAGTCAACAACCCTGTGTCAGTGTGGTGGTGCCTGCAAGACATCACAAACTATAGAAGACCATTCATTCCGCATGCTCAGGCAAAGAAAGACCTGGCTGATGACCTGAATGTCTTCTATTGCAGGTTTGAGAGAGACAAATTCACATATCCCACCCACTCCAGCCCAACGACAACAGCCCCACTCACACCTCTGTCACCCCCCCCCCATACTCAGGCTGCACTCAAGCTACACATAGAGGATGTAAGCTGGCTTTTCCAGAGACAGAAGACCAGGATAGCACCGAGTCCAGATGGTTGTCTCCCCATCCTGTCTTAGAGCCTGTGCTGACCAATTGGCTCCAGTCTTCACACACATCTTCAAACAGATCCCTGGAGCTGTGTGAAGTCCCTTCCTACTTCAAATGCCCCACCATCATCCTGGTCCTAAAGAAACCCTCTGTCACAGGACTGAATGACTGACTACAGGCCTGTCGCTCTGATGTCTGTGGTCATGAAGACCTTGGAACAACTGGTGTTGGCCCACCTGAAAAGTGTCACAGAGCACCTTCTGGACCCCTACAATTTGCCTACCAGGCTAACAGGTCAGTGGATGATACAGTCAATATGGGACTACACTACATCCTGCAACACCTTGACTGCCCAGCGACATATGCAAGAATCCTGTTCGTGGACTTAAGCTCAGCGTTCAACACTATCATTCCAGAAATCCTCTCTTCCTAACTCTCCCAGCTCACTGTATCCCCCACCATTTTCAGTGGATCACCAGCTTCCTGACAGGCTGGAAACAGCAGGTGAGGCTGGGGGAAGTCACTTCTGGTATACGGAAAGTCAGCACTGGTGCCCCCCAGGGATGCGTCCTCTCCCTACTGCTCTTCTCCCTCTACACCAATGACTGTACCTCCAAGGACCCAGCTTTTATACTACTGAAGTTTGCAGATGACGCTATGGTCATCAGACTCATCCAGGATGGCAACGAGTCTACATAGTGGTGGGAGGTTGAGTAGCTGGTGCTCTCGTCTAGTCAGAACAACTTGGAGATAAACATGCTCAAGACTGTGGAGATGACAGTGGACGTTAGGAGACACCCCTCAGCACTGTTTCCCCCTCACAATACCCAACAGCCCTGTGTCAACCATGGCGATCTTTTAAGTTTCTGGGAACTACCATTTCCAAATACTAAGTGGGAGACCAGCATCAACTCCATTCTCAAAAAGGCCCAGCAGAGGATATTATTTCTGTGGCAATTGAGGAAATTTGGTCTGACACACGAGCTGTTGAGCCAGTTCTTCACCGCAGTCATTGAATCTGTTGTCTGCACATCCATCATGGTTTGGTTCGGAGCAGCAACAAAACAGGGTATAAACAGACTGCAGTGAACGGTAAGGACAGCAGGAAAAAAATCATTGGTGCTCCCCTGCCCACCCTGCACAACTTGCACACCTCTAGAGCCCGGAAATGGGTGGACAGAATAAGCACAGACCCCCCCACACCCAGGTCACAATATTTTTGAATCCTACCCTCTGGCAAGAGCTACAGAGCAATGTGTACCAAATCCACCAGACATGGGAACAATTTTTTCTCCACAGGCCATCTCTCTCATGAACACTTAACAACATTGTGCAATAATGGACATTTATTATGTAAATATGACAATGTTTAAACAGCCCCTTCAGGTCAAGATGTCTCACCTACATATCTACTATGTGCACTACCCCTTTTTTTAAACTATAGCTTTTTTTCCCTTAAAAATATACACACAAAAATTAAAACACACAACCCCACCCCCCTTGGATATCCCCCCCTAAAAAAAACAAAAAACAAACGAAAACAGCAAGCAAATCGGGGAGAAAAAACAAACAAATTCATCAATTAAACATGTATGAAAACAAAGGGGCTTTGTTTGTTACAATTGGAACCACAAGACACCTAGTGTTAAGTACATATATGCACACAAACATGCACACATACACACACAGAGATATATACAGTATATGCACATACTTACACACAATTAAAGAGATATGCATATCCACACATCTCAATACACATATTTAAGTACAGGTGGACATCGACGGACAGGCTCATTGACAATAACACACGAATAAGGCACTTATTCCAGCTAAATTATCCTGAGTTATTTAAGCATCACCAATTCCTAGTCCTAACACTTAGAATAAAAAGGGTACTTGCTGTAATTGGAAGGAAAGAGATCTATTCTGGTATTTCTAAAAAAGATAGAGCAAGAGTGAATTCTATAAAGGGAGACCAGACATCCATAAATTTCTGATGGTACTTAACATCTGTTATAGCTGAGTTTTTCTAATGGAATTAAAGATAGTACTTCTTTGATCCAACTTGTGAATGATTGGGGCTTATCAGACTTCCAGTTGTGGAGAATAAGTTTCTGGGCTTGAAGTGATGCAAATGTTATAGAGTTAGCTTGGGGTGTAGTGATGTCTATGCCCTCACTGGGGACTCCAAAAATGGCCGTAATTGGGCTGGGTTCGATTATTTTACAACAAATATATGAGAAAGCGTTGAAGATACTACCCCAAAATGTAGTCAAAGATGGGCATTCCTAAAACATGTGCCCAACTGTGGCTGGGTTCAGGTGGCACCTCTGCCTGTCCAATAGTTTTCTTATGTATCGTTATGTTTTTACTTCTGTATTAATTGTTGTTTGTTTGCCTGCCCAGGGACTGCAGATGCAAATTAGCTGCCAGCTAACTCTGGTGCAATTGTAAAATTGTGCGTTGTCCCTGTCAAATAAACAATAAAACTAAATACAAGTTGGATCAATATTGGGATAGAATTTGGACAGTTTCTCTCATGTAATGTAAATGATGTAGCACTTTGAATTGAATAAGGCAATGCCTAAGGCAGAGAGAGGTGGTGTAAATGCGCTGTAAGGAATATTTCCACATCCCTTCAGTGAGCTTGATCTTTAAATCCTGTTCCCAGGCTGATTTTGTTTTGTCCAAGGAAGGTGAGACAGTAGCTTGGATAATCTTATATATTTGAGAAACATTTCCCTTGGTATCTGGGTCCCAGTCCAATATGATGTCTAACATGCTCTTTTCCTGCAGGACAGGGAACAAGTGGTGTTCTTTGCCAAAGCTGCAGGCCTGAAGGTATCTAAAAAACTGTCTCTTTGGTATATTATTGTCCTGTTGGAGAATTTCAAATGAAGCACAAATGACATCTACGAAAAGGTCACTAAAAAAAGCTCAGCGTTGTTATGCCACATTTGAAATGCTGCATCCGTTTGGGAAGGAGGAAAAAGATGGTTATGCGCCAAGGGCATATAGCCGCATGTACTATTGAAATTAAAGTGTTTTCTGAATTGACGTCAAATTCTAAGAGTGGTTTTTATCACAGGATTATTGACATGTTTAATAGTTCCCCCGGGTAGTGGAGAACTCAGTATGGATATTGGAGAGACTTTGGGATTAGAACGGGTTTCCATAAGGGCCCAGGTGGGGCCACTTTTACTTTCAAACGCTGTAATCCAGTAAGTTAATTAAGCTATGTTGGCTGACTAGTAATAAAACATAAAATTTGGCAGTCCCAGTCCTCCCATTAACCTAGGCATCTCCAAAATGATTATTTTTGATTGTGGCCTGGATCTAGTCCAAACAAATGAAGAGATGTCACTGTCAAGGTCACGAAACATAGGTTTAGGTAAAAAGAAAGGCATCAACTTGTCTAACTCCGCAATGGAGAAAATAGTCTGAACATATGGAACGGGTTCACACTGACGTCTTTGGGGTTGCATAAAGTAGTCTGATCCATGTAATGAATACTGGGCCAAATCCAAATCTTTCCAGAACAGCCAGAAGGTACTTCCATTCAATCCGATCAAAAGCTTTCTCGACATCTAAGGAAAGTACAACCTCTGCTTGCTGGGTAGAATGAGACGAATAGAGCACATTAAACAGTCTACGCATGTTGTAGAAGCATTGCCTACCTGGTATAAAACCTGTTTAGTCAGGTGCAGTGATGCTAGAAATCACTGTTTCAACACGTTGGGAGAGGATCTTGGAGAGAATTTTATAGTTAGAAAACAAAATGCTTATAGGCCGATAGGCACCACAGTCTAATGGATCTCTACCTTTTTTGATGGAACTGAAATGGTTGCCTGTGTAATCGTTTGAGGTAGTTTGTGTTTCAGTAGTGTTTCTTGGTATACAGAGCATAAGATGGAAGATAAGTTTGAAGAAAAAGATTTATAGAATTCTATGGGAAACCCATCTGGCCCTGCTGCTTTGCCACTTCGCATCGAGTTAATAGCTTGAGTAATTTCTTGACGTGTTATAGTACCTTCAAGGCTGCTTTGGGCTTCTGGGTCAATCATTGGAATGTTTATTTTGTCAAGGAAAGCATTAACCCAATTTCCCTTTGGGGTTGAATAAAGTATTCTGATTCTGATTACCCCGGAAGTATCTACATTGGCCTCTGTTGCATAGAGATTACTATAAAATTCTTTGAAATGATCATTAATATTTTTGGGATTAATGGGAGTCACGCCAGTTGCCACACATATTTCCAGAATAGCTTTGTTGGCCACCACTTGTTGAAGTTGATGGGATAGTAGTCTACCTGTTTTGTCGCCATGGTCATAAAATGTTTGTCTTAATTTAAATAAATGCTGTTCAGTATGTCTGATTGACAAGTTTTCAAATTCAGTCTGTAGCAGTAGCCATTATAATTAATGTTTTGGGTCAGTAGAACATTTCTTGTCTATATCTGTTATCTGAGTAGACAGTTCTGAAAGATGTTTTTTGCGTTTTCGCTTCTCAAAAGCCAAATGAGAGATAATTTGTCCTCTAAGGTAGGCTTTGAGGGATTCACAGATTATAGTGTATGACATACCTGGGGTCGAGTTAATGTCTAGGTAAGTATCAATTTGATCATTTATAAACTTGATTAACTTATTACTGGGCAACAACAAAGGATCTAGCACCAAGTGCGCTGCGGTGTTACGCTATTGGGGAAAGGCATATCTAACTGAACCAGGCTGTGGTCAGAGATAACTATGCTATGGTACTGGCAGTTTGTGACTAATGAGAGAGAACCAATATCAAGCAAGAAAAAATCAATTCGTGAATATGAGCAGTGAATTGGCGAGAAAAATTAGTATTGTTTAGCTGTAGGATTTGTGTTTCTCCATGGGTCTGTAAGTTTGTATAAATCCAGAAACGACAGAACTTTACCGGGTTTGGAAATCGCACTATCGGGTCTAGGTCTGGACTTGTCCAGGCCTGGGTACAGCACGTAGTTGAAATCACCTCCCAAAACTAGATGTTGTGTGTGGATATCTGGTATTTTAGCTATAAAGCGGTAGAAAAACTGTGGGTTGTCCCAGCTCGGACCGTAGACATTAGCTAAACAATCTGTGAACCAAAAAGTTTACCAGCAACAATTATGTATTGCCATTATTATCAGCAATGACTGAAGTTGGAACAAAAGGGATTCCCTTTTTGATCAGCATGGCTTGCCTCTGGACCAATCCTCGTATTTGGAACAAAATATCTGCCCAATCCAGCCTCTCTCAAGTTTGGTGCATTCATTAGTGCAAAGGTGAGTCTCTTATAGAAAAAATAATTTCTGAGCCCAGGAATTTTAGGTGTGCAAACACATGGCTGTGTTTAATTGGATGGTGGATTCCTTTGGTATTCTAGCTGGTGAGCCAAATAGAGCCTAAAGTACTGGAACTAAGTGATGCCATAATTTATTACAAGCTGTGCAATGGGATCAAGTGGTATGGGTCTGAATAGCTTATAGTCCCCATGTTTAGTCTTTTTCAGAGGGAAAAAAATGTATAAAAATAGAAGAAATTTTTTTTAAAAAGAAATTGGAAAAAAAAGAAAAAGTCCTAAATCCATATGCAGAGCCCCCCCCCCCCAAATGGAAGACCGTACTAACCTCTTTTAAACTAAGGAAGTAAAAGCACATGAAAGGTGCTTGTTGTCCAGGAAACCGCTGAGCTAACTAAGGCCTGCAGAACATGTCTTGTCAGACTTTTTAAGGCACAAAAGGTAATAATAGTCAGAATAGTAAAAAATATCATCAGTAACATTCAAAACAGCAACGGCAATAACAGTAATAATGATCAGGCAGAAATAGCCCAAACCTGAGGTAGAAACATAAGTATCAAAATATAGCCCTTAAAAAGAGCACAAAACCTATAGATTATTGAAATAAAACAGTCCAGAGTTAATACTCACTTAACTGTTGTGCCCACTGTTAGCATCAGAGAGCAGAGTTATATTTTCAAGTGCCAAAAGGTGAGGACTCGAGGTGTCAATATCAGTTTATGCGCCTACACTTCGGTCTGGACCTCATGAAGTAACTAGGATGGTGTCTCTGTCCGTTCGAGCAGCGTGAGGAAAAGTCGCCTGTGTGACATCGGATTGGGCCTCTTCTGGGTCCAGGAAAATCTTCTCTATGCCGTTATAGGTGATGCGAAATCAGGCCGGACAAGAGATACCAAACCGGACTCCCTCTAATCCTCTGAGCTGCTGCCTGACAGCACTGAAAGCTGCACAAGCCTTGGTCAACCCTTGCTGTGTAGTCAGGGTAGACCGATATGGTCATGTCCTTTACCTTAATCCTCTGCTTCTCCTTGGCAAGATGCAATATATCGGTACAGTCGTTGTAGTAATGCAGGTGTACTACAATAGTCCTGGGTTGCTGTCCTGGCTTTGGCACTGGCTGTAGTGATCTGTGAGACATGCCTATCAACGGGGCGTCACCTAGGTGGAATGCTTCCTGCAGTAGGTCTGCAACTGAAGTTGTGGAGCAGCTCTTAGGGCCCTCTGGTACCCCTGCGATCCTAATATTGTTCCTCCTGGCTCTAGACTCTAGGTCTTCACATTTATTTTGTAGTCTGCACGCAAGGAGGAAAGCAGCTCGGTGTTTAAAGTCTTTTGCGTGAGCCCCAGAGGGGGCTTCAGCATCGCAGTCTCCTTTCTGCCTCGAGGTTGGAGAAACTACGGGTGAAATAGACCTCAGTGAAGATGTGGCGGTCTGACATCCTTTAGCGGTCTTGTGCACCATGATAAAGCATGGATGTTAGTCTTGATAGTGCTGTGTCAGTGGGTAAACTTTGAATAACATGCCTTTGAGTTTGTCATTTGATTGTTTGTTCTGCAGTGCTAAACGATACACGTCTTATTCCATTGCTTGCTCCACAGCGCCTCCCCCCCATGCACTACCTCTTTAAACCAGATGTGTTATACAATGTTTGTGCAATACAAATGTGCAACTGTAAACACATATTCAACTGCTGTATACTGGTTATTGTTATAATTAACAGTAAATTGTTACTATTGTGGTTGTAACATAGGTACAGTGCATCTGGAAAGTATTCACACCCCTTCACTTTCCCCACATTTTGTTATGTTACAGCCTTATTCCAAAATGGATTAAATTCCTTTTTGTTTCTCATCAATCTACATACAATAGCCCATAATGACAAAGCGAAAAAGGTTTTGTAGAAATTTTTGCAAATGTATTAAAAATAAAAAACTGAAAGATTGCATGTACATAAGTATTCACACCCTTTGCTATGACACTCAAAATTGAGCTCAGGTTCATCCTGTTTCCACTGATCATCCTTGAGATGTTTCTACATCTTGATTGGAGTCCACCTGTAGCAAATTCAATTGATTAGACATGATTTGGAAAGGTACACACCTGTCTATATAAGGTCCCACTGTTGACAGTGCATGTCAAAGCAGAAACCAAGCCATGAAGTCAAAGGAATTGTCTGTGGACCTCCGAGACAGGATTGTATCGAGGCACAGATCTGGGGAAGGGTACAAAAAAATTTCTACAGCTCTGAAGGTCCCGAAGAGCACAGTGGTCTCCATCATTCGTAAACGGAAGAAGTTTGGATCCACCAGGACTCTTCCTAGAGCTGGCCGCCTAGCCAAACTGAGCAATCAGGGGAGAAGGGCCTTGGTCAGGGAGGTGACCAAGAACCCGATGGTGGCTCTGACGGAGCTCCAGCATTCCTCTGTGGAGATGGGAGAACCTTCCAGAAGGACAACCATCTCTGCAGCATTCCACCAATCAGGCCTTTATGGTAGAGTGGCCAGACGGAAGCCTCTGCTCAGTAAAAGGCACATGACAGCCCTCTTGGAGTTTGCCAGAAAGCACCTAAAGGACTCTCAGACCATGAGAAACAAGATTCTCTGGTCTAATGAAACCAAGATTGAACTCTTTGGCCTGAATGCCAAACGTCACGTCTGGAGGAAACCAGGCATCTCTCATAACCTTGCTAATACCATCCCTACAGTGAAGCATGGTGGTGGCAGCATCATGCTGTGGGGATGTTTTTCAGCGGCAGGAACTGGGAGACTAGTCAGGATCGAGGGAAAGATGAATGGAGCAAAGTACAGAGAGATCCATGATGAAAATCTGCTCCAGAGCGCTCAGGACCTCAGACTGGGGCGAAGGTTCACCTTTCAACATGACAACGACTCTAAGCACACAGCCAAGACAACGAAGGAGTGGCTTCGGGACAAGTCTGTGAATGTCCTTGAGTGGCCCAGCCAGAGCCCAGACTTGAACCCCATTGAAGATCCCTGGAAAGACCTGTAAATAGCTGTGCAGCGACGCTCCCTATCTAACCTTACAGAGCTCGAGAGGATCTGCAGAGAAGAATGGGAGAAATACCCCAAATATAGGTGTGCTAAGCTTGTAGCTTCATACCCAAGAAGACTTGAGGCGGTAATCGCTGCCAAGGGTGCCTCAACCAAATACTGAGTAAAGGGTGTGAATATTTATGTACATGCAATATTTCAGTTTTTTATTTTTAATAAATTTGCAAAAATTTCTACAAAACCTTTTTCGCTTTGTCATTATGGGGTATTGTATGTAGATTGATGAGGAAAAAAAAGGAATTTAATCCATTTTGGAATAAGGCTGTAACATAACAAAATGTGGGGAAAGTGAAGGGGTGTGAATACTTTCCAGATGCACTGTATATAATATAGTATGTACGTAGCTGTGAGGTGGTTGGTAGGTGAACATAGTGTATACTTATGGTACATAAGATAATACAGTGCAATATAGTGGTAATATAAAGCATTGTTTATGGGCATGATGGGTTGTGGAGCAGGGATATTGGTATATGGTATAGTGTATGGGGAATATAGTACATAAACAATATAGTATAATATATAGGAATAGGTTGTTGATTATTCAACCATAAACTCTGTACAATAGCGACATACCTGTTGTGTATAAATGCTTTCCTACAATGTCCTGTTGTTCCATTTATTTCTTGTTTTTTTCTTTTTTGTTTGCTGTTTTGTTCTCTTTTTTGTGCGAGTGACGTCTGCATGTGCTAGAAGCTGCTGTGAACCAGAGGCAAATTCCTCATGTGCACTGGCTGATTCTTATTCTGACTGATGATGGTAATTTTTTGCTTTAAGAATTCCCTTCCAAAAATATGGACCTGTTTGACGTGTTTATGTCCACAGCTTATGTGCTATAATGTTGTCATTTTCCACCATACACCTATTAGTAACTCACCATGATAGTGCTGTAGATGTAGTTTCTACTGTCATAAACATCTACCACATTTCACAATCACAAATTTTCTGACACTGCCAGAACTTCCTCAGAGCTCATCTCTGTCAGCAGTCATTACCCTGTCACACGGAATGAGCTAAGACAGCCGACCATCGTTTAATAAATGATTTCGTGCAAGACTTGAAATATTTGTCTGGAACGGCCCTAACACGGCAGTGTGTGGGGGCCTTAATTGGGAAATGCAAGGGTGTAGGTCCGACTACCAGTATGCATGTTTATGTACTTGTGTGCACCTGCTTTGTTGGACAAACGTACATACACACACAAAGAGTTTTATTCTGCAAAACTTTTGCTTTATTCAGTGTATATTTCTCTCCGCCAGGCATAAGCCTGGAGGGGATTATGTGTTTGGTCGCGTGCATGTGTGTGTGCACGCGTGTGTGTGTGTATCTGTGCATAGCTGATCTCGCACACTACTGGGTTTATCAGCCTAATATTTTTTTTTGCACAGCTATGACTGTATGATCAAGAACCTCTCGTGGTTGAGATGATTCCAAACCTTTGAAAAAATTTGTTCTCGCTAACGCCACTCCTTCTCTTCATTAACTCTCTAGCTTGCTTGACCAACTCTGCTCTGTGTCACTGCCTGATCTGAGTCAACCGTAGATGCGAGTCGTGCATGCATGAGCATAAACGGTTTACCCAGCTTTATTATATTATGAAAATAAAGACAGGGTTAGTGTGTAAGACCAAAATGGTCGCATAGTAAGCGTTTTCTTTTGCAAACTGCAAGTTCATATATGACTTGGTTGTATTCTTGCGAGGGTCCGCCTAGGAGGCTGCGCATCCACAGACTGACAGGCAAAACGTTTTTTATTTGGTAAATTTTTAGCTTGAGCGCTACATATTAAAACCTTTTTTTTCTTTTCCATATTTCCCATTCAATCAATTTGGGTACGCGCAAAAGTCTCATAATGGCAGGAAAACCGCTGTTTTTCTGTACGTATGTGCGTAGACGTATCTGTCTACTGCTAATCTCTCATACTACTGGGCCTATCGACGTAATAATGTTCATGCACAGTTATGACTATGACCCTGTTTACACTTGGTTTTAAAATGAGTTTTGGGTGATCGAATCCCAAGTGGACAGCGAGACACATCGCCTTTACACCTGTGTCAATCATGCGTCTCCAAATGCGTCCTGACCACTTGTGATCAGATTTCGTTACTCCGAACGAAGAAGAAGAAGATTTCCTGTTACGTCCTTGTCGGGGATGCATCAGGATGCATTAGCGTTTGCACTACAAAAGATGTGTGGTCAAATGCGTCCCAGACCATCTCGCAAGTGGTTTGAGTAACCGGTTCACAAAACGTTTTAGTGGTCGTTTACAACTGTATTTGGTGCTGTCCACTTGTGATCCGATCGCAAAAAAACACATTTTAAAACCAAGTGTAAATGGGGTCTGTATGATCAGGGACCTCTCGTGATGGCTGTGGATCAAACCCTTTGAAAAACCTGTTTCATACCACAACTGATTGCTAACTCCTTAGCTGGTTTTTCACCTAAGTCCGAGCACCAGAGAAGGGGAGATACGTCTGGTGGGGCTCTGCACTCTACTGAGTGCACTCTTTTAGTTGCTTATAAAATTTGTGCAAAACAGGAATTTTTCCCCCTCTGACTTTATAAATAACGACATTTCACATTTTATACTGCATTCAAGTAATGTAAACCTGAGACTGAAATTAACATTTATAATTTACATATTCAAAATAAATACCTCATAAAAAGAAAAAAAAAACAGTTGGTTATTTATAGACGTATCAAACTGGGTCGTGACCCACAAGTTTGTCACAGCAGGGGGCCAGGTGGATCATTGGCTGTCAACAATAAGCACACTTTGTTTGGAAACAGACTTAAAGAAAAAAATAAAGAAAAAATGTAAAGGGGAAAAAAATTCATAATTTGTATGCAAATGCAAATAATGCAGTGATTTAACTATACCGAAATGTTACTAAAATAAAATTTCATGATGAATTGCCTTGTCTGTTTCATTTGATATTTTGCAGACCATGACTGAACACTGAATACGGGAATACTGCTCTGACGACCAATGAAAAACAGGATTGTTAATGCTTTTCTACTGGTAATGAGAATTCATTGCTTACTTTATTGCAGTAAATATTGGGTGGGTCCAGGGCTAAAAACAGAGGTGGGTCATGGTATAAAAAAGGTCCTCTGCTCTAGGAAAGGGAAAATCCTTAGAAATCCCAATCCAGGGGCGACTCAAAATGACCCCCATCCCCGTTTGGTCTCAGCTGTCTTAACTAAGATGTTTTCACACCCTCCTTTGTCATCCTAATATGATGCCGTTCTCACCTCCTGTTGAAATTTAATTTGTTTCACTAGAATGCAAATGGAATGGGATGATTCTGCATACAGAGAAGCTTTTTAGAGGGCTATTATTTTGCTGGTAAACTGCTTTAGATGCAAACCCAGACACTCTCAAATGCCAGCCAGCAATTGAGTACTCTCTCTCTCTCCCTCTCCCCCCTGTGTGTGTGTGTGTGTGGAGAAGGAGGAGGCAGAGACACTCAGCCATGGCAGAAACTAATGAGACATGCATTGGTAATATGATTACAAAGTCACCCTAACCATGTCAACGAACAGGAGGACTTTGGTAGAGACATCTGTACAAGACAAGGTGGAGAGAGGACTGCTCTGTGATATTTCAGATGCCTTCAATAGAGCAGACTGCATTGTGTATGATTGCAAGAGTTGATGTGCAACTTTGAAGAAAGTCTCATCTAAGCCATTCATGGCCAGTGACGAATTGTAAGATGGAGCTGAATTCTGGATGAGTTGTAACTGCAAACAAGAGGTGCTTGAGACGTAGTTCTTGTTGAAGAAGGCTGTCTGGGCATAGGTCAAATTGGTCTGCTTTTGCTCCAGCAAATGATAATGTATAGACTACTGGAGGACTAGATAAGAGATTTGTAATGCTGCATTGGTTGCAAATAATTCTCACCTTTCTTTCTGAGGCTTTAGCTGACAGAGCAAGGCACTACCACAATCTGTACTCCAAACTTGTTCCAATACCTAAAGTAATAGAACAGGGGTCGGGAACCTTTTTGACTGGGAGAGCCATAAAAGCCAAATATTTCTAAATATATTTCATTGAGAGCCATATAGTATTTTTAACGTATAATAAATTAAATATGTCTTACTTTTAATGCGACTTCTGGTGCTGCATGGTTTTGCTGATGGCCTTGTAGTCTGGTTCATACGTGGTGAGGTTGAGCTTCATGCAGGCGTTGAGGCTTCCATCAGTTAAACGTGAGCGTAGGTTGGTCTTAATGTTCCTCATATGCGAGAAAGACTGTTCACATGCATATGTAGAGCCAAACATGGTCAATACGGCAATACTCACACGCTGCATTGTGTGGTATGTCACAGGAAGCTCGTTCCAAGTTTAAGAATCAGCTGGTCTTCAGGTTGAAGATTTTTAATTTCTGTCCACTTGTGTTCCCTCGCCAGCTCTGCTCGCTGTCGCGCAAGACTTTCCAACTCTCCATTAAGTGACTTGAACTTACTCATCCACATGTCTGATGCCTTCAGGTCAGCAACTTCCAGCTCAAAGTCTCCGATAGAGACCCCGGGGATGCATGTCAGGTCGATTTTGTCCACTGCACACTCATGTGGATGAGTGATGAACTTGAAAAGACCAGTGCGCGCACGAAATTCTCCAAAACGTGCTTTGAATGACTGCAGGAGATTGAACGTAAAGCCAGCTAGCTGCTGGAGATCCAGATGTTGAGTGGAGTCACTTGCTAAGCATGCATCTCTAAATTGTTGCAGTCTTTCAAAGTGCAGAAGACGACCTGTTTCAATGTCCCTGAGAAAGACTTCCAGCTTGCTTTCAAATGCAAACACTGCTTGTTGAAGGGATGAGATTGTATTTCCAATACCTTGCATTTTCACATTGAGCTGGTTCAGATGGCCAGTTATGTCCACGAGATAGTGAAACTGCAGGAGCCAGTCAGTGTTGTCTAGCTCAGGATGCTTGACGCCTTTCATTTCAAGAAAAGTCCGGATTTCACTCAGGCAAGCTGCAAAACGGCTGAGCACCTTCCCCCTTGACAACCAACGCACGTTGCTGTGTAAAAGCAGACCGGGATAATGATTCCCAACTTCTTCTAACAGAGCTTTAAACTGGCGATCATTTAAAGCTCAGGCAACAATAAAGTTGACCACTCGAATGACCAGAGACATCACCTCGCCAAGCTCCTGGCCACACGTCTGAGCGCAAAGCGCCTCCTGGTGCAGGATGCCATGAAAACTTAGGATGGCTCTCTTTTCATGTTCACGGAGAAGCGCTACAAATCCTTTGTTCTTCCCCAACATACAGGGTGCACCATCAGTACAGACAGAAATAAGTTTATCCATCGGTAGTTTTTTTTCTTTAGCAAACCCCATGAAAGACATGAATAAATCCTCTCCTCTTGTTGTCCCTTTCATTGGCAAAACAGCCAAGCTTTCCTCACGCAGTGTGTCACCTGCAGCATACCTGGCAATGATACTGCACTGAGATAGATGGCTAACGTCTGTTGACTCATCTAACGCGAGAGAAAAGTATGTCCCGGCGTTTATGTCCTTAATTTGTGTTTCCTCGACTTGATTTGCCATCATGATGCTACGATCGTGCACAGTTCTTGCTGACAGGGGCATGTCTTTTATTCGTTTGATTATCTTGTCTTTATTTGGGAAGTCATCAAACAGTTCATTGGCCACATCAAGCATGAATGTTTTGGCATACTCGCCATCTGTGAATGACTTTCCATTCCTTACTATTGCCAAAGCCCCCGCAAAGCTAGCGGAATTCCCGTCACCTTGCTTGGTCCACACACGTAGTTGCTGCTGACTCGTCTGCACCCTCCGCTGTAGCTCCTCGCATGCCCTTTTCCTGCTGTCCCCCGCTGGATATTTCGATGCAAATGAAGCATGGTGCGTATCGAAGTGCCGCTTTATATTTGACCGTTTCATCGATGCAATTTTATCATTGCATATTAGACATACCGCAGATCCTGCTCTCTCCACAAATGCAAATTCCTCTGTCCACGCAGCCTGGAATGCACGGTAATCATCGTCTTTTTTTCTTTTCGCCATCTTTTCCGTTACAAGGGTTGAAGCGGATAAACTAGTTGGCTATCTGATAAAATTGATTTCTTCACCTTTACAATGACCCGGACATGCTCGCGAGCCATTGGTTCCCGACCCGACCCACCGGTGACCCGTGACCCGTGAAATTTATCTTCAAAACTAATTTCTGTTTACTTTAAAATGACACAGTATTATTAAGAAATATCACAAGTATTTTAAAATCAGTTCCAAACTGATTTTTTTGAAAAAAAAAAATTTCAACTCAAAATTGTCTGGGAGCCATATGCCGTCACCGGAAGAGCCATATATGGCTCGCGAGCCATAGGTTCCCGACCGCTGTAATAGAATCTGCAGCAGAGCCATCCGGTTGATATCTTTAATGCCTTATGCTGAAAATAACAAAGTCTCAAATGCCTTTTTTTTCTTGGTTCTTCCTTGTTAAGTTTTTGACATAACTCCAGCACACCTGCAGTGATGTTCTGTTCTGTGCATCAAAATCCTTAATTGTAGCACTTTACTTGGTCTCTTTTCACAAGAGTCAGCACGAAGACAGCAGTATTGTTGGTTTGCTGTGTTGCTTGCTTTTCAAAACTATCTCAGCTCTGTGTAGGCAGTAGTCACCCTTTGGTACACTACAGAGCAACCCAAAAGAGCAATTTTAGATTGAAACCTGGGTTAATGAAAGGCTATAGTGATGTTACAGTAAAACCCGATGTTGGAGAGAGAGAGAGAGAGAGAGAGAGAGAGAGAGAGAGAGAGAGAGAGAGAGAGAGAGAGAGAGAGAGAGAGAGAGAGAGAGAGAGAGAGAGAGAGAGAACTCCCTCTTGAGTGGGCACAGGGATGTTGGACTTCTGATACTTCACTAAGTAATTAAATGGGTTCTTTAACGGCATATAGGTTTCTTAATGAGCAATGGATGAGCAGCACCGGATATTAGACAGAAGGAAGATATACTCCGATGTCAAATTTATTTTCTAAAGCAATTCTTTTTCTATAATTCTGTTCCTGCAGTACAACCCGTGGAACTCTGCTCATGAATTATTCATGACACGTTCATTAAAAACACCTCAATTTGCATAGCACGCAGAGCAGTATAGGACGCGTTAGGGCTTTTGATCCCGTTGTACATGTCAAATAATTTAATACAGGAGTGGACAGCCGAAAAAGGCAAAACTCTGAGGACTTGAAAAGCCTCCAAATAAACTGATGATAAACCTTACCCAGCTTAAAGTTAAAAGTGAAAAAAAAAGATGAAAGTAGGTCAGATTGGACCCCTTTGGTGTAATAACCAACCAGAAGAAGTGAATAAAGTATAATTGAGGGGTTTTAGGGTATGTGGACTTCAATTTCTTTCTGGATGAATTTTCTGAGTTTTCTAAAATCATTGCTTGCTTTTTTTTTTCTTTTAAGGAGGCTATTGAAAGACTTCGCTATGATGATGCACAGCATCTTGTTGAATTTCTAAAGTATCAACCCACTCTTCTACACTAACTTAACTGTGCACACACATTTTTATTCCTTTATCTGGATCGGCCAAATGTAATCATAAGGCACACAAAATTAAAATATCACTGAGGTCCAGTTTGTCTCAACTGGAATCAGAATCACTTTATTTAACAAGTATGCTAAGTGTACAGGAATATAGCCATTGACTTGTTCTGGGGAAAGTAGACAACTCAAAGTAAGCTTTGAGTACAGAATGTCACAAATGGCTACAGGAGAGCCGGAGCGCAGCATAGAGTAAATATAATGTCTGGGACATAAAATACACAGAATATTATACCTATCACTCAACATTCAGAAAAATGTTAGATCAAAGCATACAATAAGGAACAATTGCACAATTGCCAAAGAAATGCCGAAAACAACGTACTTTATTGGATCAATAATAGATGAGATGTTGGGAGTTCAATTCATTTCTCACACACACACACACACACACACACACACACACACCTAATTTGGGTCTACACAAAATCTGCACTACACTTGCAGATGAGATGATTTAATATTCTAACACAATCAAATACACCATATATTAGCGCAACTCAAACTAATATCTAATGTACCTACTTCAAACACTTAAAAAAGTTTAAAAGAAATGTATTGTCAGTCTCTACAGAGACGCATACATGTCTTTCCAGGTCACCGTGAGCTTTCCTTCACATTATCGGTTCCCAGCTGATGGTTTGTTTGTTTCCCTGCTTGCTTTCAACTTTTTAACATTCCCTTTAATATTTTCAACTTTAATAACTAACAACTTAACAATCCTGTTGACATATATGAAATGCGTGCTCTCAATTGTAGAAGTAAATCTATATTTTTGTATTGGATAACGCAGGCAAACTTCAGGAGTACATACGGGTACTGTATGATGGACAATGATAACAGCCAATGAAATGCGCTGAGATTGACACGTGGTCTGTGCGTATATAATAGTGCATCTGTCAGTAAAGCTTCTCTCTCTACGTTGATTCCGGTAAGAGCAGAACTGATGCCACACATTGTATTTATTCCTCCGTAAAGTTAACATTTATTTCGGTCTAGCACTGGGTATGTACGCCACAACTCTGACAACAGGTTATGGGCCCAGATTTACCCAGAGATAGTTATCAAGCGATTTGCCACCGAGAGAAGTTTCGCAACGTACCGCATGTGTCGGTTAGCATACTAGCGCCATGAGTAGAAGGGTCGCCGAGTCAAATAAAGGGGGCGAACGAGTCAGGATGGAAAGATCGAGTAGCCGTTGGTCTCCACTAGTCTTTGACGGAGAGAAAAGAACTATGAACTGTGGGGGGTCCTCCCTATAGTCCCCGGGTCCTATGTTCCCGCTTTGTATGAGACCGGGGAATATCGGACCTTTTTGTATACAGAGGGCCCTATATTCCCCACTTTTCCCCAAAAGGGTCCTATGTTCCCCGTTTTGTATGTGCAGGGGAACATAGGACCTTTCTTTATAAAAAGGGTCCCATGTTCCCCTAGGGCACCCGGGGAACATAGGACCCTTTTTATAAAGAAAGGTCCTATGTTCCCCGGTCAGCAGGTTTGACGCTGTTTGGCGCAAAAAGTGCATTTTCAATAATGCATTATTTAGGGCAGATTATTAAGAAGACAATGAATCATACGATTTCTATTTTTATATCACAAAAACGAATTCACAAAGTCCAGGTTGGCTAAAGTATGTGGAAACTTTCGACACTAAACCAATTTCAACTTATTAGGCTATAGCCTATATTTGGGCGCATAACCCACCCCGGTAGTTCTCTGATATTTATGCGTGAAATGTGTCACTTATCGAGGAAAATGCGCCTCGCCGAGTAGGTGAGCTGGCTCGTCTGTGTCTGAATGTAATATAGTAAGCCTATGCTCCTTGGGCAATTGTACCCGGGCGTAGCTCAGTCGGTAGAGCTCTCGCCTATGGAACGCAAGGTTGTGAGTTCGATCCCGGGTGCCGCCAACTCAGCGTATGAGTAGCACATTGTGCGAGAAGTGCTGGGAGCTGAGGATAGGTGTTGTGTTCCGTCCTCAGCAGTTCATCTCCCAGAGGTCTAGTGCGTTGTACCAGGGATAGACTCCTGCGAAAGCTAGCTGATATCGACAATAGGCCAATTCCGATCCACTTCTTCTATGTTCGCTAGAAAGCCGTCGTTCCCATCATAACCACACCAGCTTATTGGGAAAAGCATCTGACAGATATTAGATAGAAACCATCTGCTCAGTAAGGCCCTTTAAGCATTATAATTGTAATGATAATAATAATAATAATAATAACATAATAATAATGACAATAATAATAGCCTAATAATAATAATGATGATGATGATGATGATAATAATAATAATAACAATATAGCCTTATATTAGAAATGCTAAAAATTGGATAATTGAAATATTTATAATTATAAAGTAGGCTAATATAGCATGGTAATAACAAAATAATAACAATATCTGCCTGGTCTCTTAAGATTCTAAGATGCTGTATGCTACAGAAATAATGGGACATAGGCCTAGGCTAATGAATACGCCTTTTTGACAAAATATGAATGAAAGGCTAATCACAAACGCTAAAGCTGAATCACAAAACACATATTGCTCGAAAAATAATTTATAAATAGCCAAATGCACACATGATTTCGAGTTTGGAAATATTTAAAACTTGTCGTGGATGTGTGGTCATCTGCACGCAAGTTTCCTGGCGTTCTAAACCACATGATCAAAATTCACCAATGTCTAAACCGCCCGCCAACTTGCAACAATTTGCAACAATCGGTTGTTATCGGTGATAACTCGTGGACTCACTGTGTCATGTGCTTACTAGCCTACAAGAAGACAAACAATGGCGATAGATATGGATGGTGATCGAGGGGGCAAAGTGTTGGTACATGAGAACTTCAGATATCAGAAGCACTGCACCAATCAAGACACCATTAGATGGAGGTGCTGGAGGTGGAACTGTAGAGTGCCACTGATCACAAATAGATTTGAAGTGGAGGACGTGGATGCTAACATTATTGTGCACGATGTTGGGGAACACGTGCATCCCCCTGACGGAGAAATGGTGCACCGTGCAGAATTCCGACAGGGGGTGATTGCAGAAGTTGCGAGGGAGCCAACAGTCCCAATCAGAAGGATCTATAATGCGCAAAGGGTCCTGCAGCATCGGCAACGTCAAATCCAAGGTGGGGGCGACAGACCACCACCACAAGGATTCCAGTCTGTAAGGACTGTTATGGCCAGAGCACGCGCAGCAGTCACGCCCCCGATTCCAGCTACACTTGAGGATGTTGTCATCGAAGGTGCATGGGCTGAAACATGGGACAGGGAACAGTTCCTCCTGCACCAAGACAACGAGTGGGCTATCGCTGTGTTTGCCACAGAGGGAAACATCAGGTAGCTGCGAGGCTGTGGAACCATATATATGGATGCAACGTTCAGAACGTGCCCCCGCCCCTTCAGCCAAGTTTTTACAGTACTTGGAAACATGCATGGCTTCGTTATCCCTCTTGTGCATGCGCTGATGGGCCAGCGCACAATTGGGCACTACCGGCAGGTGCTCGATTGCATCAAACTGGAAACCAGGAGAATTACGCAGCACCACTGGGCACCTCAAAAGGTCATATGCGACTTTGAACAGGCGCTTATCAATGCGCTGGAAACAGAACTTCCAAGGGCACAAGTGAGTGGATGCTACTTCCATTTCAGTCAAGCCCTGTGGAAGAGGGTGCAAAGACTTGGACTGACTACTGCATTCCGGGATGACCTTCAGTTGGCAGCAGTCATCCGCAAGGTGATGGCACTCGGCAACCTACCACTGGACACAGTTCAAGGCAACTTCGCCCTGCTCGTTCACCACCCAGACACGAGGCGCGTCCAGTGGGACCATCCAGAGCTGCATGACTTCCTGCAGTATGTCGGGAACACATACGTCCACGATGGAGCCCTCTTCCCACATCCAATGTGGAACGTCTATGCACGCAACATGGAGCAAAGGACCAACAACCACGTTGAGTGTAAGTGACTAAGACTTATTTTCTGATTTATTGAATAATCAGCGAACAGACTTTATTTTTGATGTGTGGCCCATAACACGCTTAACATTTTCATGCGACACCACAGAAGCGTGCAGGCTATGATAACGTAGGCCAATTGTATGATTATGGTTGTGTAAATTAGGCTATACTGTTTTTAGTCGATTATTTGTATCATTATTTAAAAAGATAATATAGCATCGGTGTAGGACTCACAGTCAACCATTGCTTTGGATACTCTTAAAGCTTGATGAATCTACATTGTTTCCATCAATTAGCTGTGGAATTCACCATAGGCTATGTGTTTAACTTTCATTTTAAAAATCAGTTTAACACAATCCAGCATAATTTTTGGAGGTCTACATCACACAAAGGCCTACACTCCTAAAGCTGTATTATGCATTCATGTTTATCAAGCCACTGTCAACATGTTCAGCATATTCACATTTCTTTAACAGTTTACATGATTAACCTCGTTTTTGTTTTTGTAGCTTATCATCGCACTCTAAATGATGCGGTCCAAGTGCGCCACCCATCCCTTTGGATGTTTCTGCGCCACATTAAGGACCAGCAAACCCTGGCAGAGGAAAGGCTGGAGATGGCAGAGCGAGGAGATGCTCCCCCAAGGCGGAAGCCCAAGTGGAGGAGGTTGGAGGCCCGTCTCCTGCGGCTCAAGGGTCAACTGGATGCTGGTCACAGAGATTTGGAATCATATTGGAGGGCTGTAAGCCATCACATTTTCAGATGGGCTGAGTAGAGGTTTTAGCCCCTCTTTGTTGAGTAGCCTAATGGGCTAGGCCTACTCATTTTGCTTTTTTGAAGAAGAAAAAAGCCTTAACGTTAGGCTAGTTAGGCCTTGGAGATTTTTGTTTTAGACCATGCCTTTTCTGGGGGGCTTCTGCCATAGACCAACCCTTTTTCAGCCAAGCTTTTACTAGAAGCATTTTGTTATTAATAGCCTATTATCAGTGTTACTATTGATAGTATTATGCCTGTAATTGTTATTTGTTATTAGGCCTCTTTTATAATTAGGCTATTATTATTATTATTAAAGAAGAACATCAAAGGATGTAAGGTAGCACTCATCAAATGAAAAAAAAAAGACACAATTCTCTGTTTTACCATTTCATTGTTTGGCATCAGTCAATAACTTGGCCGGGTGGTCTTCTTCAGAAACCTTAATGACTGATGCCAAACAATAAAATGGTGAAATAGAGGACTGCCTCTGTTATTTTTTTTACCATTTGGTGAGTGTTACCTTACATCCTTTGATGTTCGTCTTTGATTCATGTTTTTGGTTTAGCACCTCCACAAGCCTTTAGTTTTTTGAGAAGCACATATTATTATTATTAGGCAATTAGCCTATTGTGTAAGGTAGGCGGCCCCCGTTGATGGATACTTTGTGCTGGTCCTAAATTCCGAAGTCCTGGTCTAAGTTCTCTGCCTAAAAAGTTCATCATTAAAGTCTTTTTGAAAGAAAGTCTGCCAAGTGATTTAATATGGAAAACGAACTGCAAAGTAACAAGAAAGTGGCTGAAGTGTCCAGTGCTGTGCAAATTGAACTTTGAGCGAAGGTGGAAATGGCTAGGTTATACTGGTAGGCGGGCCTACTGCAAGACAAACTTGCGTTGATTGCCGACTGTCCATGCTGAGCCGGAGAGCCAACTAACTAGGCCTACTGCAGTAAATATCGGTAAGAAATAACAATAAAGCAAATTACAGCCTCCTCTATAGGCCGAATTTGGATACGCACTCAAGGTGGCCTGCGATATACAACAGCCAACAATGGTAATACGGCCTAATTTAATCAGCGGAGGAATAGATTGTCGTAGCCTACATCTCAGCCATGACCCCAGTTTTTATTATTTTGGACCCTTTAAGGAAATAATTTGCAAAAAGGGTTCTAAGTTCCCCGGTTTGTTCCTCGATTGGCAATAGCGGGGAATATAGGACCCTTTATTTGGAAAAAGGTCCTATGTTCCCCTGGAAACAGCGGGGAATATAGGACCCTTTTTCCAAAAGAGGGTTCTATGTTCCCCAGTGTCTATTGCAACGGGGATTATAGGACCTTTTTAGGGGAAAACGGGGAATATGGGACCCTTTTTTTTTCGAAAGGGTCCTATAGGCACGGCCCCGCATTTTCCAGTTTCTGGATGATAAAAGTTTGTCGCTGGTAATGCAGGAAGCAGCGGACGATGGGCGGAAAGCGCTGAAAATGCTGAGACTAGTATGCAGCTAAAGGGAAGCCGCGTATAATTAGCCTGTATACAGAACTGACTTCACTTCAAAAGTCGAGCAGTGAGAGTGAGACTGAATACGTTATACACGCAGAGACAGCCATCACCGCATTGAGAAACGCTGGTGAGACATTCAGTGATGGGCTGTTAGTAGCTGTTAGAAGACTAGACTAATACTTTATGTCTATCTCTGCGCAGATGAAGTGGATTATTAAACCGTTATAAAGAATCGTACTGACTACCGAACTTCTGCTGGAGGGAAAAATGCAGCCTCCGTTTATTCGGTCGTTTTGGGAGAAGAAGAAAATGAACAGCGTCTCAGTGACGTAATCAATCCACGCATGCAAGCGCAACACCACCCACTTGTGGACAAACAAAGTCGTAAACAAAATAATAGTACACAGTAACACATAGTCATACAAATACACTGGTGTTACATCTCAACACTCCCACTTATGAATCATGAGCTTACTGTATACCTTTTCATATTTATAGAACAAAATAAAAAAAAACTTGGTATAACCCATACCACTCACATTTCACACACCAAACATTGCCTTAGCAAATGTCTTCAGTTTTACCTTGGATGCGGGCTTCGTCATTACATCCGCAACCATTTCGTCTGTAGGACAATACACCAATGACATCCTTTCCTCTCTTATGGTAGACCTTATAAAGTGGTATTTGATATCCACATGTTTGCAGCGTTGCCTACACACCGGGTTCTTCGCTAAAGCTATTGTCCCCTGGTTGTCCTCATAAACCACTGTTCTCTTGTATTCATATGAATCAATACCTCCCAGTAACTGTTCAACATAAATACATTCCTGGATGGCTAAAGCCAGAGCCATATACTCCGCCTCGCACGTAGAAAGTGCCACAGTAGCTTGTTTCTTGGCTTTCCAAGAGATAAGTGCACTTCCCCTGCTCATGCTCACACAGTAACCTGATGTGCTGCGTCTATCCGCAGTATCTGAAGCCCAGTCGGCATCACTATATGCCTGTAAGCCAAGCTTCTCGTCGCTCTTCCTGTAACAGAGCTGTTTGTCTGTGGTGCCCTTAAGGTAACGAAACACATGTTTTACTGTCACCCATTGCTCTTCAGTAGGCTCTGCAAAATGATGAGATAGCTTGCTCACAACAAAACATAAATCTGGACGTGTACATGTAGCTAAGTATATTAGACTCCTGACCACCTCTCTGTACTTTTTCACATCTAACATTTTTGGTGCATCTTCTGAGTAGTCTAATTTCTGCTCACATGGGGTTTCTCTTACCCTGCACTCCTGCATATCAAAACGCTCCAATATTTTCTCAGAGTACCTTTGTTGTGAAACTGTTACACAGTTGGCGGACTGAGTGAAGTCCATCCCAAGAAAGCACTTTAACCTGCCCAGATCTTTCATCCTGAATTTTGTGGACAGCATCTTTTTCACTTTACTCAGCATCTCTGTGCTGCTTGATGCTATGATAAGATCATCTACCCAGGTTATAATGATCGTTTTCCCTTCCTTTGACTCCTTGGAGTACACACAGTGGTCTGATTGGTTTTGTGTAAAACCATCACCTGTCAAACACTCGTGTAACAGTAAATTCCAATTGCGGCCAGACTGCTTGAGGCCGTAGATTGACTTCTCTAGTTTACACACTAGTTTTTCTCCCTTCTCAATATAACCCTCAGGTTGTTCCATGTATATGTCATAGTCTGTGGGGGCATGAAGATAGGCCGTCTTTACATCCATCTGGTGTAAAATCAAGTCATACTGAGCCGCCTTCTGTAGAAGCACTCGAACACTTGTTAGGTTGGCTGTTGGCGAAAATGTCTCCCCATAATCCACCCCAGCTCTCTGGCTATATCCCTTTGCTACAAATCTAGCCTTGTACTTGTCGTGTCCGTCTATATCTGTCTTTATCGAATACACCCACCTTCCTCCCACTGTTTTCTTGCCCTCTGGCAATTTCGTAAGGGTGAATGTTTTGTTGTCTCTTAGAGACTCCATTTCCTCGTCCATTGCCCTGGACCACTTTTCTGATTCTGGCGATTCCATGGCCTCTTTAAAGGTCAGAGGGACACCGCACACTGCCCTGTATGCATAATCTATAGTAGTGAGTGAGCTGTCATCACTGTCGCCCTGACTATAGTTAATCAGGTATCTCGGAGGGTTGCGTTCCCTTTGGGGGTACCTCCCACTGGCTGAGGCTTGTGATGTCACCCTTGGGTGCTCCTCGTCATCATCCTCGGGTGCTGACTGTGTACCGTCAGTCTGTACATTTTTCTGTACTCTAGGCTGAGTTGCAGCTGTCTCAACAGACTTTCTCTCTCTTACCCAGTCTTCTGGGTGCAGACCTGGTGTCTGAGTCTCATTTTCACTAGTTGCCTTGTGTACAAATTTAACTAGTCTGTGTTTCTGTACTTTCTCTTGGTCAGGGTAGTAGACTAGGTAGGCCGGGCTGTTCTTGTCGTGTCCTACAAAACGCCCCCTCTCACATCTAGAATGTAACTTTCCCTTGTCCTGCTGGTAAGCATAGCATTCTGTCCCGAACTTTTGCATTCTAGCCATGTTGCACTTTTTTCCTGTCATTGCCGTGTATGGCGTAGTGCCTGTGTGCTTGTTGAAGCATCTGTTTCTGGTGTGGGCTGCCTCCTGTACAGCATAATGCCAGAGGCTCTTTGGTAGACCACTATCTATTAGCATACACCTTGCCATCTCGAATAGTGTGCGTCCTTCTCTCTCTGCAATGCCATTTTGATGGGGAGAGTATGGGCAGGACGTCTCATGTCTTATTTTGTTCCATCTCAACAGGGTTTGAAACTCCTTGCCTGTAAACTCAGTTCCATTATCTGACCTTATGCATTTCACTGTCCCATAGGGAGCTACATCTGCCAGAAATTTCTCGGTCGCTTGCACTGTGTCACTCTTTGTTTTTAAGAAATAAACACACACAGCCCCTGTGCACACATCTGTAAATGATTGCATGTACCTGAAACCATTAATGGACTCGTTTGCCACAGGACCGGCTAAATCAGTGTTTACCAACTCCAGTGGTGTCTTGGCTTTGTCTGTAGATTTCCTGTTCCTGTTTTGGGTAAACTTCCCTTCTATGCATACTGCACACTCTTTGTCAGGTTTACACACTTTACCCTTTATATGAATACCATCAGTGATATCCTGTAGCTTTATGATATCGTCATAGTTGCAGTGGCCCATTATCTCATGCCAAGTTTCTATATCATGGCTCACATGGCACTTTTCAACAACACATTCAGTTTGCAAATAGTACATTTTCCCCTGTACAAAAATGTCAAACCTGGTACCATCCGGTGACATCAGGGCATCTCTATCCTCTTCGAAGAACACACTGGCTCCGTGTGCTGTCGCAGACTTCACAGAGAAGAGCTCTTGGGGGTACGATGGAATATATAGTGCGTTCCGCAGTGTCGCTCTACATCGTCGCCCCTCACTGTCGAGCAGACATACCGTAGCATCTCCCCTGCCCTGCACCACACCAAAGGTGCGCTTACCGTCCGCCAGCTCCATGCAGTGTTTCTCTGGCTCGAACGAGCTGTCAAAGCTCTTGAACTTCTTCTTATCATTGACTATGTGGGAAGAAGCCCCACAGTCCACAATCAATCCTGGTTTGAACTGTTGCCGTCGTCCTGGTCCTGCTGAGCTGGTCTCTCCAGCCTGCACTCTGAAGATGTAGTTCTCTTCTTCCGCAGCATTCCCCGGTCCCTGACCTCGACCTGCTCCATGACCACCGCCGCCGCCGCCACCTTGCTCGCGTGCACACCTGGCTCCATCAGCGCGGTCCTTCTTCTTGCACACTTTGTCCGTGTGACCCTTGATCCGGCAGAAGCTGCACCACACGCTGCGTGAACAGTCCGATTTCCGATGGCCTTTGTCACCGCATCACCAGCACACTTTTTGTGCATCATCTCCCTCACAGCGTTTCACTGGCTTTTTCTTAGGCGCTGCATGGGCCTTCATCACCCTCTCGGACGTCTCGTCCAATGCTGTAGCATTAGCTACATCTTCAGCCGCCTCAAAGTTTCTCAATTTGGCCTTAAATTGTCCCAATGTCAACTCACTGTCGCCATGTGTCACCATTAGAGTGAATGGCTTATATCTCTCGGGTAACCCCCTCATCACCATGGCCATCATTAGTCCCTCACTCGGTGCTTCTCCCGCCCCTTTGAGAGCCGTAATGATTTGTTCAGCTCGGATAATGTATTCGGTTATCGTCTCATTATCAGCTTTCTTTAGCCCAGTCAATGTTACATACAGAGTGACAATCCGGGGTCTGCCCTTACCAATGTAATGTTCCCGCAACACCCGTAGACTCTCTCTACCTTTGTTCTTCGTTTCTCTGAAGATCAGTCCCAAGCTTGTGTTGTCCAATAAAGGCGCCAATGCGCAGTAGGCGTCCGCGTTCCGCTCCTCGTCTAGGGCCTGCTCTTCCGCTGTCAAAGGTTCCACGGGCTCGGTAAGAATGGTGGTTTTCAGCCCCACACCATGCATGCAACAGAGCATTCGCTCTTCCCACAGTTCATACTCATCGGCCTGTCCGTTGAATGTGGGCCACCTGCTCTTCTTTCGCTCCATCTCCCTAGGTAGCGTTAGCTTAGCTTAGCGTTCCGTTAGCTTCCCGATAGCCTCTCTCGATGCTAACTAGCTTCACACTTGCTAACTTGCTACTCCGTGCTAACCTGCGCGCATCCCGCCATCCGAGGTTATCACACTTTGTGTACTTCTTTTATCAAACTACTAAATAATCCAACGTTATCTGGGCCCATAACCTGTTAGAAGACTAGACTAATACTTTATGTCTATCTCTGCGCAGATGAAGTGGATTATTAAACCGTTATAAAGAATCGTACTGACTACCGAACTTCTGCTGGAGGGAAAAATGCAGCCTCCGTTTATTCGGTCATTTTGGGAGAAGAAGAAAATGAACAGCGTCTCAGTGACGTAATCAATCCACGCATGCAAGCGCAACACCGCCCACTTGTGGACAAACAAAGTCGTAAACAAAATAATAGTACACAGTAACGCAGTCATACAAATACACTGGTGTTATATCTCAACAGTAGCAATGATTTTGAAGGGACTACCAGAATCATTCAAACCGTTCGCTATTCATGTCACGCAAAGTGATGTGACAATGCCTTTTGCCGAATTCAAAACGAAACTGCGGAGCTACGAGGACACAGAAAATGCGCGCAACAGCATCCGTCGACAACGTCCCGAAGGCGCGAGTGAAGCCGAGTGCGAGACCCACTCTGGCGAGTGATGGTGATCGGGGAGCCGAGAGTGCGGACATAGTGTGCTTCAGATGTGGCCTGAAAGGACACAAAGCCAGAGCACGTCAACGTAAGCAATGGTGTAGTCGGTGCAAAAGCACCACACATCGGGACGTAACCTGCAGACGGAGACAGCGGCGGGACGACGCGCGACAAGTGTCCGAGGAGGCGAGCAACAAAGCGTATGCATTCCTTACGAGCGACGGGGACGCGGAGATCCAGCCAGGGCGCAGTGTCAAGATGAGAGGTCTGAGGATGGACACGGGAGCAACTTCACATATCATCACGGATACAGCAAAGTTCAAGAAATTCGACGACAGGTTCCAGGCCGAGACAAACTGCGTGGAGTTGGCTGACGGCACAAGGAGCCACGGAATCGCAGAGCACAGTGGAGACATGGAGGTATGCTTGATCGACAGCAGAGGGCGACGCCACAACACGACGCTGAGACAGGCGTTGTACATCCCCTCATACCAGCAGGACATCTTTTCTGTGAAAGCAGCTACTGCCAGCGGAGCGACCGTAAATCTTCAGGGAAGGAAAGGACGTTCTACGAGACAGAGACGGTACACAATTCCACATTCATGAGCATAACAGACTATACTACTTGTACACAGTAAATGATGAATGTGATGACCAGTAAATCATGCTTTGATATACAGACATGGCATGAGATTCTAGGGCACTGTAATTACGATGATGTTCAGAAATTACAAAATGTTGTTGATGGCATGACAATCAAGGGCAAAGTAGATAAACCTACCCTACATTGCGAAGTGTGCACTCAGGGAAATTGTATCCAAACTAGGAATAGGGAGCCTGATGTGAGAGCCTAAGCAGCTCTGGAGTTTGTACACACAGATCTAGCGGGACCAATAGACCCAGAGTCCAGAGACGGGTATAGGTTTGCGTTATCATTCACTGATGATTATTCCAGTGCAGTGTTCGTGTACTTTCTAAAAAATAAGAGTGACACAGTGCAAGCAACGAAAGTGTCTTGCTGACACAACCCTGTATGGGAAAATTAAATATATCAGATCTGACAATGGTACAGAATTCATGGGAAAGAATTACCAGGCACTACTCAGCAGAAATGCAGTTAGGCATGAGACCTCAGCACCATACTCACCACACCAGAATGGTACAGCTGAGTGAAACTGGCGAACCCTGTTTGACATGGCAAGGTGTATGCTAATAGAGAGCGAGTTGCCAAAAGTGTTATGGACCTATGCAGTGCAGACAGCAACTGTAGTCAGGAACAGATGCTTTTGCAATCGCACAAAACAGACGCCTTACTTAATGTTGACAGGGAAACAGCCTAACATTTCCAGGATGCAAAAGTTTGGGACAGTGTGTTATGCCTATAAGCATGACTAGAGAAAACTAGACTTGAGGTGTGAGAAAGGAATCTTTGTCGGGTATGACAAGAATAGCCCAGCCTACATGGTCTATTATCCAGACAATGGGAAAGTGCAGAAGCACAGACTGGTTAAGTTTGTGACAAAAACAATTGCAGAGCAGCAGACACAGACTGACATGAAACCTGATGATGATGACTTTTGAGGTGCAGAATAGGGCTAGCAAGACCAGGCAAAATACTGATGTGAGTCCAGGATGTACTCAGAGCCAGGTCCCAGTAACTAGGCCTGAGGTGAACAGCCAAACACAGACGGGCGAGCCCAGCCATGAGCCTACACGATGCCCTTCTAGAGTGAGGAAGAAACCAGGTTATTTAAGTGAATATGTATCTGATGAGGAGAGTGATGATCATGTACTGACGAACATAGATTACTGTTACAGACTGATGTGTAATGCACCCCTAACATTCAGGGAAGCGGTAACCTCAACTAACTCAAAGGAATGGATTAATGCAATGGATGACGAAATGCAATCGCTTAGAGAAAATGACACATTTACCCTGACCAACTTACCTGAGGGTAAGAATGCAGTGGGGGGTAGATGGGTATATGTGATTAAGAATGATGTTGACGGATCTGGCAAATACAAGGCACAGTATGTAGCTAAGGGATACAGTCAAAAGATGGGTGTAGACTATGAGAAGACATTTTCTCCTACTGGTAACTTGACCAGTATCAGAGTGTTGATGCAAAAAGCAGTGCAGGAATACCTGATTTTAGATCAGATGGGTGTCAAAACTGCCTACCTACATGCACCAATAGATGGCGAGATTTTCATGGATCAACCAGAGGGTTACGAGGTGAAATCTAGTACAAATGAAAAGTTGGTGTATAAGCTAGAAAAGTCATTATATGGGTTAAAACAGTCAGGCAGGAACTGGAAAAAATGTTGCATGAGTATCTGAGCGAAAATGAGTTTTTGCAAAATCTAGCTGATCATTGTGTTTACACAAGGGAAACAGAAAATGTGTGAAAACGTCACAGAAGAGTAATGTGGAAAAAATGCTAGAAAGGTTTGACATGCAACATTGTAAACCTAGAGCACCACCCTGTGAACAAAAATTGAACTACACTAATGATGCAGAAATGTTGAGTGATGCTAGAAAATACAGAGATAGTAGGTAGCCCAATCTATCTGACTACATGTACAAGACCTGATCTAAGTTTTGTAGTAAGTAAACTGTCACAGTACTTTACTGAGCCAACAGAAGAGCAATGGATTACTGTAAAAGATTTACTGAGATATCTGAGAGGCACAATTGACCAAGAGTTGTGTTACAGGAAATGTGACGATGAGAAACTGTGGCTACAAGTGTACAGTGATGCAGATTGGGCGGCTGACGTAACTGACAGACGCAGCACAACTGGTTATTGTATAAGCCTAAATGAAAATAGTCCTTTGGTTTCTTGAAAAACCAAAAAGCAGCCCACTGTTGCACTGTCCACTTGTGAGGCAGAGTATATGGCGTTAGCCGCAATGAGACAAGAGTGTATGTACCTAGTACAACTACTAAAAGGTATTGACAGACGTCAGTACGCACCACCTAAGGTCTATGAGGATAACCAAGGTGCAATAGCGCTGGCAAAGAATCCTGTAAGCAGACAGCGATGTAAGCACGTTGACATAAAATATCACTTTGTAAGGTCAACTGTGAAAGATGGAAAAATAAGTCTGGAGTATTGCCCAACAGACCAGATGGTAGCAGATGTGATGATGAAACCCGCAACAAAAATTAAGTTGATTAAGTTTGCAAAGTTCATTTTTGGAGAGTAACCATGTAAGTGAAAGGTTACATGATGTGAGGTAGAAAACCTTATGATGTTTTGAGTTAAGAAGATGAACAACATGAGAGCAAGTGGGGGTGTTGACATCACTCACCGGCCACTTTATTAGGCACACCTGTCCAACTGCTCGTTAACGCAAATTTCTAATCAGCCAATCACATGGCAGCAACTCAATGCATTTAGGCATGTAGACATGGTCAAGACGATCTGCTGCAGTTCAAACCGAGCATCAGAATGGGGAAGAAAGGTGATTTAAGTGACTTTGAACGTGGCATGGTTGTTGGTGCCAGACGGGCTGGTCTGAGTATTTCAGAAACTGCTGATCTACTGGGATTTTCACGCACAACCATCTCTAGGGTTTACAGAGAATGGTCCGAAAAAGAGAAAATATCCAGTGAGCGGCAGTTCTGTGGGCGAAAATGCCTTGTTGATGCCAGAGGTCAGAGGAGAATGGCCAGACTGGTTCGAGCTGATAGAAAGGCAACAGTAACTCAAATAACCACTCATTACAACCGAGGTATGCAGAAGAGCATCTCTGAACGCACAACTCGTCGAACCTTGAGGCAGATGGGCTACAGCAGCAGAAGACCACACCAGGTGCCACTCCTGTCAGCTAAGAACAGGAAACTGAGGCTACAATTCGCACAGGCTCACTAAAATTGGACAATAGAAGATTGGAAAAACGTTGCCTGGTCTGATGAGTCTCGATTTCTGCTGCGACATTGGGATGGTAGGGTCAGAATTTGGCATCAACAACATGAAAGCATGGATCCATCCTGCCTTGTATCAACAGTTCAGGCTGGTGGTGGTGGTGTAATGGTGTGGGGGATATTTTCTTGGCACACTTTGGGCCCCTTAGTACCAACTGAGCATCGTGTCAATGCCACAGCCTACCTGAGTATTGTTGCTGACCATGTCCATCCCTTTATGACCACAGTGTTCCCATCTTCTGATGGCTACTTCCAGCAGGATAACGCGCCATGTCATAAAGCTCGAATCATCTCAGACTGGTTTCTTGAACATGACAATGAGTTCACTGTACTCAAATGGCCTCCACAGTCACCAGATCTCAATCCAATAGAGCACCTTTGGGATGTGGTGGACTGGGAGATTCGCATCATGGATGTGCAGCCGACAAATCTGCAGCAACTGCGTGATGCTATCATGTCAATATGGACCAAACTCTCTGAGGAATGTTTCCAGTACCTTGTTGAATCTATGCCACGAAGGATTAAGGCAGTTCTGAAGGCAAAAGGGGGTCCAACCCGGTACTAGGAAGGTGTACCTAATAAAGTGGCCAGTGAGTGTATACAGTGCTGCTTGAAAGTATGTGAACCCCTTGAGCAGTTTAGATTTTTCTGTTGTTTTACCATGATTTTCTTATTCTATCATCACCAGTTTTTATGTATGAAATGTCAGATATATGTTTATCAGTTGCATGAACTTGTTTAGTGGGACTTGTTTAAGTAGCCCAAAAACTACATGAAACATGGAATTAGTGTATGTGCAAAAGTAAGTGAACCCCCAGCTGCATTGGTTAAGTCAAGCAGGTAACAGACTCGGGTGAAACATATTTGGGTGCTTAATTAATCATTTAAGCAGACCAATGAAATGAGACATCCTTGGGAAAGGGTTTGGCCTGCACTAATTAAAAGAAAGAGGAAACCAACCAAACCACTGTGGTCCCATACAAATCAACAATGCCGAGAGCAAAGGAGATATCCGAGGACATAAAGAAGAGGGTAGTGATAGCCCATCAGTCTGGGGAGGGATATAAGACTATCTCCAAAAGATTCCAGCTCCATCCATCCACTGTAAGACAAATAATTTACAAATGGAGGGCCTTCAACATGACAGCAACTCTGCCTAGAAGTGGACACCCATCAAAACTATCACCCAGAAGCACCAGAAAAATAATAAATCAGGTAAAGGCCAACCCACACATCACCTCTAGAGAGTTGCACACCTCTCTGGTAGCATCTGGGACAAATGTGCATGCGTCTACAATCACACGAAAATTGAATAGCCATGACATTCATGGGAGGGTTGCTAGAAGGAAGCCTCTGCTCTCAAAAAAGAACAAAGCTGCCCATTTCAACTTTGCCAGAGAGCACTTGGACAAACCAGAGACCTTCTGGAAGTCCATTCTCTGAACAGACGAGTCCAAAATAGAATTATTTGGTCAAAATCAAAACCAACATGTTTGGAGAAAAGCCAACACTGCATATGAAGAAAAGAACCTCCTCCCAACAGTGAAGCATGGTGGTGGAAATGTGAAGGTCTGGGGCTGCTTTTCTGCTTCTGGACCTGGACGACTCCATATTATCCAAGGAACCATGAATTCTCCAGCATATCAACAAATTCTTGACCAGAATCTCCTGCCATCAGTCAGGGAGTTGAAGCTGGGACGAAAATGGATTATGCAACAAGACAATTACCCAAAGCATTCCAGCAAAACTACAAAGGAATGGCTTCAGAGAAAGAGGATTCGTACTCTGGATAGGCCCAGTCAAAGTCCGGATCTTAATCCAATTGAAATGTTGTGGCGAGACCTGAAGAAATTGGTACATACCAGATGTCCCTCCAACCTCTCTCAACTGGCTGAGTTCTACAAGGAGGAGTGGGCAAAAAGCCCCATAAGCAGATGCGAGAGACTGGTTAGTGGTTACAGAAGACGTTTGGTTGAAGTAATGGCTGCAAAAGGAGGAGCCACAAGCTACTAATACAAGGGTTCACATACTTTTGCACATGTTACATTTTCAGTTTTTGTGAAATAAACTACCTTTGTTGAATTAAATAATGAAAATATATCTCTTTTTGTGTGTGTGTCCATTATTTGGAAGGTGTGCTTTACAAATTGAGATTTGGATGTATGTGTAATAAGCTTATTTTAATGTTTTTTACAAAAACAGTGACCATGTCTGGAGGGTTCACAAACTTTCAAGCAGTACTGTATATGAAATGTGTGCTCTCAATTGTAGAAGTAAATCTATATTTTTGTATTAACACAGGCAAACTTCACGAGTATATACGGGTACTGTATGATGGACAATGATAACAGCCAATGAAATGCGCTGAGATTGACATGTGGTCTGTACATATATAACAGTGCATCTGTCGATTTAAGTTTCTCTTTCTACGTTGATTCCGGTAAGAGCAGAACTGACGCCCCACTGTGTATTTATTCCTCCGTAAAGTTAACATTTATTTCGGTCTAGCACTGGGTATGTACGCCAGAATCGCTGAACAATTCAACTCTGACAACAAATCCCTTGGTGGATTTTATGCCACCATCGGCTCATGCACTGACTTGATCGCACTGAAGCCTCCGATTCTGTAGCGCTGGGGCTGCGTGTGGCTTGTTTCTAGCCTGTGGCTAAGCTAACCAAACAATTATGCCAACCTTGTCCTGTGAGGAGTGTGTACTACTAAAGAAAGCAAATAGAAAGATTGCTGAGCTTGAACAGGATGTTCGACGGTTTTCTGATGAACTCCATAAGAAAGACCCCCTTTTGAATAGCTTCATGGACGTGGCTTCTGGCCAATCCAAACGGATCACCGCTCTCAGTGCAACCATGCAGGACACAGGTCAGTGGCACTGCTTTCCTTGTGCTCGACACAACCACCGCCGAAGTGGTGGTCTGCGGCAGGCCCGTAGCCAGAAACATATTTTTTGGGGGGGGGGGGGTCGGGCAACACTGCCGAAAGCTACCGGTAAATAAAATTCCCACACTGTATACTATAGCCTAATACCCAACCGTATGGTAAATGTCAACGTATTAATGGCCCATAGATAATCATCAATGCATTAATAAATAAAAGTGGGTCTTACCTTATAAAAGCAGGTCCAATCGTCTTTTTTGTTTGCAAAAGATGTCCAGTACCTCTTCCGGCGTCACCACAATGTCTCTGTGCTCCGAGAGCAATGTCAGTCCATGAAGCCGTCTTTCCATCATTGTACTGCTTATTTTGTCCTTGATCCTCCCCAGACGGGAAAAACTTCTCTCGACATGGGCACTGGTGACAGGAAGCGTGGTCAAAACGCGGAGAAGCTTGAAGAAGCTTGGAAACAACTCACTGTTACAGGCATTTAATGCCTCGATGGCATTTTGTGGAACATAAGTTGCATCTTTCCATTTATCCCGCCAGGTGTCAATTTCTGACTTTGCAACTTTCGGATGCGGTGACACTTCATCAGGATACAGGTTGGAGAGCGCTTGAGCTGAGCTGTCGTTCAGCATGCTGACCTTAGATGGCAGTAAGGAGCAGAGGTTGGAGATCACATTTCTGTGTTTGCTGAAGCGTTCCTTCATCTGTGATGAATAAAAGTCAAGCATGACTATGAAAAGCTTTTGCCGGTAGTGATTTTCACAGGCCTTCAATGGATCCTCATTGCAGTCCGCGCCTCTTCGTGGTCGAAATTCAACCCCATACTTGGCTGCTTGGGAAAATCTGCCTGAACTCCCATCTCAGAGTTAGCCCTCATCTCATCTACCTGCTTAATAACAGCATCAGCAGCTGAAACGCAACTCACCAAGTCACAATTTTCCTTCTGAAGGAAGGTGGACAGGTGGTAGGTTTTTGCAAGCATCTTCTCACTCACATTCATGGACAGCATGAATTCTGCATTGTCAATTGAATTAAAGAGCTGAGTGGCTTTGACAGATGTGTCTCCTGTGAAGGTTTCACTGATTTTCTGCAGGCTGGATCGCACAGGGTCTAAAAGCTCGTTGAATGTAAATATTGCGTCGTGGCATTCGACCCATCTCGTTTCACACAACTTCGTCAGTCGCGTTTTCTTGCAGTGGGGTAAAAGACGCTCCGTCTCGTGTTGCAGACTGCATGCAGACCGCAAAGCCGAATCATGGAAAAAAGTGCAGATTTCCGAGACAATTCCAAAGCAATTTCGCACCATTTGTACAGTGCAGCACTTGTTTAGGACCAAATTCAAACTGTGGCTGACACAGTGCACATAAACTGCTTGCTTGTGCTTCTCTTTGATTTTAGCTTGGGCACCATTTAAACGGCCACTCATGGCAGATGCGCCGTCGTATCCCTGGCCACGTAAAAACTGTAAATCAACGCCTGCATTTGTCAACTGACTTTCGCTTGAATTGGCGATTGCCTCCCCGTTTAACTTCTCGATATCAACAAAGGACAAAAAATCCTCTCTGATGCTATATTGGCTGTCATGCTGGTTCACGTATCTGACACAGACAGAAAGCTGCTCCCGCCCTGAAACATCTTTCATTTCATCTGCCAACACAGCGAAACACTGCGCGGAGTTTACTTTCTGCACCAGTTTGTTTGTTATCACATCTCCAATTATGCTGATTATTTCATTTCGTACATCAGGACTGCAGTAGCTAGTGTTTGCTGCACATTTACTCAAGTGTTGTAACAGTACTGTGTCGCCAGATGTAGCCCTAAACCTGAGTAAAGCCCTGAAATTTCCGTCATTGTGAGTTGGCTCATTCAATGTCACTGGTCCTGAATCAATATCACCTCTCAGGGCGAGTTCTTGGCGACCGCAAAAAATCAACGTTGCAATGATGCTTTTGAGTTTTTCTCTTGTTTTCTTGGACTCGCTTTTCTCTCTCTGAATCTAGCCTCAGTGAAATTGCATCCATTTTATTGTTGAGAACCATTTGGAAATTGTCCGCTTTCAAACTTGCATCCTTGTGATATGCCTTTTGTGCATGGTCTTTGAACATCTCTAAAGCATGTTTCCAGTCTGAGAAGTGGACATTAATTAGCTTGCCAGCTTTTCTGTGCCCTACCTTGCCCACATGCTCGACTGCAAACGCAACACAGTGCTTACAAAAACAACCGTCGGACCTTGTTGAGTATACTAGCCAGCTAAACTGGTCAATCCAATGACGTTGGAAACGTAGTTTACCTCCTAGTTTTGTAGGGAATGTTTGTCCGATATTGGCCGTCCAGTCCAGTGAGTATATTTCTCTTCTCTGTTCGTCTGATATTTTCCCACCAATATAATCCACAAAGTCGTGTGAAAACGTTTCCGAGGTAGAGGACGGCGGGCGGGTCTGCTAACTCTGGCTCCGTTTCCGAGGAGGAGGGCAGTGGGTCTGCTAACACTTGCTCCGGAAAATCGGTAACGTTAGTGACCAGATCACCTGTAATGTTCTTGTTTTTCTTTTTTGAGTCGGGACACGTTGAAAGAAAAAAATCACGGATTTTACGAATATTAACTTTAGTGCTCTTGCCTAATTTACAGGTAGCTTTCGGCGGCTCCATTGCTTTTGAAAAGCAAACTATAGATCGACCATTTAGCTAGCATAACCAGTGGCAGGTTGCTTAGCTGACTCGTCAGACCCCTGAGCCAATCAAAAGCGTGTGATTTTATTTGTTTTACGAAACAGACCAATAACATACATCATGTTTGGATAAATGCAGTGTATGAGTAGGTTGGAGGGGCGGTGACAAATAATCAAAACGATAACTAAATAATTGTTGGTGCCATTTCAGACGGGCCGTGGGGTTTCGGGGGGGGGGGTTCAGACACGAAAACCACCTACCTGGCTACGTGCCTGGTCTGCGGTCGTGAGAGGCTTGAACGGAGCTGGGGCTTGCACCCCCCCCCCTCAACTAGGCCTCTCTAACCGCTACGTGACCCTGTCATAAGATCCTGAAAGAGGCCGTGATTAGATGGCTGCCAAAGTCTTCCGTGCCCTTGGCCGGCAGAGAAATCCATTCTCAGAGCTGATGTCGCTGCCTCGTCACAACACTTGTTTGGTCAGACACCACATCCCCAGTCAGCGATTTCAACACAGTGGGGATATTGTACACCCACAGCCGACATCTCCTCGTAACCCCCCCCCCCACCACATGAATTGTTGAGGATTCCATAATCAGGAACATCCGTTTTCTCAACGTAGCCATTCAGTTTCCCTGGACCCACAGTTGCTGATATCCTGATTAAACTCCCGGGGTTGATCCGGTCAGTCCTATCCTCCAGCAATGAATGAATGAATGATGATTTATTTCGAACATGTAAACAAGCAGTATATAACATAGATAATCTATTGCCAATAATCTGAAGTGATCAACAAATCCACACATCAAACTCCGCGAACAAATTTCCTTTATTGCGTGACGTAAAAGCTGTGTTGTAAACAAGACACGCGCGCAGAACGTGTGGCAAAACATGGCTGAGTAACGTGTGTACCTATGAAACTCACAGATGAAAGTGTATAAAACTTAAAATTAAACAGCGAAAAGTTAGAAATTTGAGAAAATGAACATCTCAGAATATGTTGAAGGTCTAAGCAAGGAAGACAGACAGAAAGCATTTGGAGTCGAAACTTACGCTAAGCACTGGAGAAAAATTTCCCGATCCCGATCCGTTTATGCTTGCTGAAGCTCAGTGGACACGCGATATCACGAAGTTGCCAAACATCAGCTGGAGGGATGTGACCGAATACGTCATAGACACACCAAGTATATTTACGAAAGAATCAATGAAGACATGCAAGTCTTTAGAAGCATAGGATTACTTTGTTGGTGGACATGTCCAAGATTGCTTTTACCATTCGTTATCGAAGGAAAAATAGTTTTGCATCATCAAATCAAAGGTAAACCCATGTAGTTTAATTGTTTGTATGGTTGAATTGTTTGGATTCAACAAAAGTTTAATTGTTTGTAAGGTTATGAGATCGAGGCTGGAGTCAAATTATGACCTCGAACATCACGGCACAAGAAAACAATGGAATCGTTGTCAAACTTGAGGAAAGCTAGGCATTAACAACTCAAACTTTGGTTTGGCAGCTGCTGTACTAGGACAGTAGCCCATTTAGAGCTGCTACTTAAATATGTTCGATCACAATACTTATTTGTGTAAGAAACGGATACATACCAGATATGAAATGTTCTCCGCAAGTCTTCGAGTTTGACATTTGCTCTTCTGACCATGTCTTCCAGTCCCCCCGACGGATCGCATGAATCCACGCCTGCTTCGTTTTTTGATTGGAGTTTTCCCTTTCGGCATGTGATAAAAATGCAGATGCTTGTTTTTACCATCTTTACGATTTGTACAATCGACAGTTCAACAACTGCGAGGCATTTCGTTTCGTTTTAAATCAATTTCTCCATAATGATTTCTTTGAAACGAACATAGTACTTTTTACAAACACATCAAATCAAATCAATTTTATTTGTATAGCCAAATATCACAAATTACAAATTTGCCTCAGTGGGCTTAACAGCAACGCAACATCCTGTCCTTAGACCCTCTCATCGGATAAGGAAAAACTCCCTAAAAAACCCCTTTAACAGGGAGAAAAAATAGGAAGAAACCTCAGGGAGAGCAACAGAGGAGGGATCTCTCTCCCAAGACGGACAGCGTGCAATGGATGTTGTGTTCACGCAATTTACATAATACAACATTGAAAGAGGATAACAGAATTATAATGGACATAAAATTTATGAAGAACATGATGCACAGGATGCCAAGCAGTGTCCACGTGCCAACGGAGCAGTCCAGGACCCAAGCCATGCGACCAGCATTATCATGTACTAAGAAAAACGTAGGTGAGTAGTGGAAGGGCGGGCAGCATCCAAATGGCGGCCACCATCACGATGGAGACTAGGAGGAGAACCGACCGCACATGCATGCAAGAGAGACTCACATGACACCATTCAAACACAGAGAAAGGAGAAGACATCATTCAGAGAGAGAGAAAAGACATGTTAGAGAAGAGAACAGTTTGCAATAGTCATTAGCCATAATCAATTAAGTCATCAATTCGTCATAATCTATACTCGATAATCTCGTCGGCAGAAGATTGGTTGGTAAATTCACTGAGACAGCAAACCAACCCGCCATCCAGTACAGGTTGTGAAGCACTCAACTTAAAGGCAACTAGTTGTAAACTAAGGCAAAAAGATGAGTTTTAAGTTTGGATTTAAAGGACTCAACAGACTCCGATTGTCTGATGGCAGCAGGCAGTTTATTCCACAAAAATGGAGCCCGATAGGAAAAGGCCCTGCCACCAGCTGACTTCTTTTTAACTTTGGGTACACACAGGAGCCCTGTATTTTGAGAACGAAGTGCTCGAGGTGGCGTGTAAGGTTTAAGGAGATCAGACAGGTAGGATGGAGCAAGCCCATTTAGGATTTAATAAGTCAGCAGAAGCACCTTGTATTCTGATCTAACATGGATAGGAAGCCAATGAAGGGAGGCAAGAATTGGTGTAATATGGTCAAATTTCCTAGTTTTAGTTAGGATTCTAGCAGCAGCATTCTGAACCATCTGAAGACTTTTAGTACTAGAATGCGGCAGACCTGAGAACAGAACATTACAGTAATCAGGTCTGGATGAAACAAATGCATGTATTAGAATCTCTGCATCAGCCATGGAGAGAAAAGACCGAATTTTAGATATGTTACGTAAATGAAAAAAGGCAGTCTTTGTGATTTCTTTAATGTGCTTATCAAAGGAAAGGCTGGGATCAAACGTAACATCAAGATTTGATTGTTATCGTTACTTGATCAAATTGGTGTCTGTGTCTAACAGGGCCAATGACTAGCATCTCGGTTTTATCTGAATTTAAAAGCAGAAAGTTAAGTGACATCCAGTTTTTCACAGTAGCCAAGCAGGCCTCCAAGTTAGTGATTTGAGTATGATCATCAGCCCTTATAGGCACATACAGCTGAGTATCATCAGCATAGCAATGGAAATTTATTCCGTAACTGCGTATCATTTGGCCAAGAGGTGTAATGTAAAGAGAGAAAAGTAGAGGGCCAAGTACTGAGCACTGTGGCAAACCATGTTTAATGTCAGAAAATTTTATATATTATTGTAGCAGACACAATGTGTTCTTCCAGATAAGTAGGACTTAAGCCAAGAGAGAGCTAAGCCAGAGACACCAAAATTACAATTTAATTTATCCAAAAGTATACAGTGGTCAGTGGTGTCAAAGGCTGCACTGAGGTCCAGTAGTAGAAGCACAGAAATGGAATCAGAGTCAATCGCCAGTAGAAGATCATTTACCACTCTGGTCAGAGCAGTTTCAGTGGAGTGACAGGGCCTGAAAGCCGACTGAAAAGGTTCATATAGATCGTTTTCTTTTATATGGGTCAAAAGTTGTTGATACACAACTCTCTCTAGTACTTTAGAGAAGAATGGAAGATTAGAGACTGGCCAATAGTTATTAAGAGACTCTGGATCAAGGTGCGGTTTTTTAAGTAGAGGTTTAACCACAGCTGTCTTAAAACTGCTGGGAATAATGCCAGTAGTAAGAGATACATTAATGATGTCTAGCATTGTAGGTCCAAGAAAAGGCCAGAGGTCTTTAAAAAGTTTTGCTGGTAAGGGATCAAGTAGGCAAGCAGTTGGTTTAGAAGCTGACACGAACTTAGTCAAAGTATCAAGTGAGATAGTCTCAAAAGCTGTAATAACTGGAACTGACAGTGACTCATTGTGTAGATATGAATTTAGTATGACAGGATCTGCAGGAGTAGATGGAGTTGAAGAACTAATTTTGTTTAAGATCTCCTCAACCTTATTGCAGAAAAAATCTAGAAATTCATGGGCTGTGAATGGTGAGCAGCTAATAGACGACTGCTTTTTAGTAAGTTTAGATACAGTGTCAAAGAGAAATCTGGGGTTATGTTTATGAATATTTATTAAGTGAGAGAGATACGATGTTTTTGCAGTAGATAAAGCACGCTTGTATTTCAATAAACACTGGTGCCACGATAGGTAAAAAGTTTCCAATTTTGATTTTCGCCATTTACGTTCCAGTCTCCTGCAGGTCCGCTTAAGAGCACGTGTCTCATCATTAAACCAGGGTGTAGGCCTCTTTAGTCGCCTAGCTCTGGTAGTGAGAGGTGCAACTTAATCGAGGAGACTAGAGAGGGCCACATTTAAGGTACTAGTGAAATTTTCAACAGTCATTTACCACAGTGAAAGGAGCCAAGACTTCAGGCAGCTGCTGGCCAAATGCAGCTACAGTGGAGGGACCGATATGGCGAGTGGCAATTTCATCTGTGCTGACATTAACTGGACAGGCTAATCTACTACTACTACTACTACTACTTTCGGCTGCTCCCGTTAGGGGTCGCCACAGCGGATCATCCGTTTCCATTTCTTCCTGTCTTCTGCGTCTTCCTCTGTCACACCAGCCACCTGCATGTCTTCCCTCACCACATCCATAAACCTCCTCTTTGGCCTTCCTCTTCTCCTCTTCCCTGGCAGCTCCATGTTCAGCATCCTTCTCCCAATATACTCGGCATCTCTCCTCCACACATGTCCAAGCCATCTCAATCTTGCCTCTCTTGCTTTGTCCCCAAACCGTCCAACCTGAGCGGTCCCTCTAATATAATCGCTCCTAATCCTGTCCTTCTTCGTTACTCCCAGTGAAAATCTTAGCATCTTCAACTCTGCCACCTCCAGCTCCGCCTCCTGTCTTTTCGTCAGTGCCACTGTCTCCAAACCATATAACATAGCTGGTCTCACAACCATCTTGTAAACTTTCCCTTTAACTCTTGCTGATACCCTTCTGTCGCAAATCACTCCTGACACTCTTCTCCACCCACTCCAACCTGCCTGCACTCTCTTTTTCACCTCTCTACTGCACTCCCCGTTACTTTGGACAGTTGACCCCAAGTATTTAAACTCAAATGCCTTTGTCACCTCCACTCCTTGCATCCTGACCATTCCACTGTCCTCTCTCTCATTCACGCATAGGTATTCCGTCTTGCTCCTACTGACTTTCATTCCTCTTCTCTCCAGTGCATACCTCCACCTCTCCAGGCTCTCCTCAACCTGCACCCTACTCTCGCTACAGATCACAATGTCATCCGCGAACATCATCGTCCATGGAGACTCCTGCCTGATCTTGTCCGTCAACCTGTCCATCACCATTGCAAACAAGAAAGGGCTAAGAGCCGATCCTTGATGTAATCCCACCTCCACCTTGAACCCATCTGTCATTCCAACCGCACACCTCACCATTGTCACACTTCCCTCATACGTATCCTGCACCACTCCTACATACTTCTCTGCAACTCCTGACTTCCTCATACAATACCACACCTCCTCTCTCGGCACTCTGTCATAAGCTTTCTCTAAATCTACAAAGACACAATGCAACTCTTTCTGGCCTTCTCTATACTTCTTAATCAACATTCTCAAAGCAAACATCGCATCTGTGGTGCTCTTTTGTGGCATGAAACCATACTGCTGCTCGCTGATCGTCACCTCTCCTCTTAACCTAGCTTCTATTACTCTTTCCCAAATCTTCATGCTGTGGCTGATCAACTGGACAGGCTAATAATGATTCAAATTTGATGAGAAAATCATCAGACACAGCAGATGTGGTTGGTAAGACATTCAGATCAGAAACAGCTATTCCTTTAGACAAAACCAAATCAAGGGTGTTACCACTGCAATGAGTCGACTCTTGAACAAACCGAGTGAACCCAAAAGTATCAACTAGTGCCAGAAAGGCTTTACTTAGAGGATCAGCAGCCTTATTCAGATGAATATTGATATAACCTAGAATTAGAATCTCATCAGAGTGAGTAACAAGGCCTGAGACAAATTCTCCAAATTCTTCAAGAAATAGCGAGTAACAGCCAGGAGGCCGGTAGAGTATCACAATTTGGACTGAGCCGAATCTATTCATGGCTGAGGGAGATGGACCAAGAATAAGAGACTCAAAAGACTGGAATTTAGATTCAAGTCTAGAAGTCAGATTGAAAATAGATTTATATATTAAGGCAACACCCCCACCTTGTTTATTTGCCCGAGCTAAATGGGCATAAGTATAGTCAGGTGGGGAAGCTTCATTTAAGGGAAGGAAAACATTTGGTTTCAGCCATGTTTCACATAACCCAATCATATCAACTATGTTCAAGAATCAGATCATTTATTAGTAAGGCTTTGGTAGACAGTGATCTGATATTTATGAAACCAAATTTAAGGATCTTGTGGAAGTGATCAGTAGTAGGCAGAGCTTTAGAGCCAGTAATAGGTGAAAGATTAATTGGAATTAGACACCTTGTTGAGAGTTTTGGCCACCAACGCTTTGGACGATATGTGGTCACATTCTTGATAACATTAGCTGTTTGGTTTTGTAGATTATTAGGTACTTTGTCGCACATCTCACCACTACCAGTGGTAGGAATAATTACTAGATTATTGTGATTCACATATTTAGGAGAGGAGAGCTTGGGAGCAATACAGCAGGGTAGGGAGACAGTCTCAATGTTATAGACCAAGCTATCAGACTGATAATCTACACTATGAGAAATTCCCTGACTAACATTAATTAAACTACTTGACTCCACATCCACACTAGATTTAAACCTAGCAGGCTCTCTAATCACCTGCAACCTGCTGAATGATAAGTCCCTAGTGTCAAAGTAAACGTAAACAGCTATCTATATTGCTAGACAAAAGAGCAGCGCCATCCCCAGTAGGGTGAATGCCGTCCGCTTTCAGCAGGTAAGGGCGGCCCCAGAAGGAAGGCCAATTATCAACGAAGCCGAATCCCTGCTCATTACAGTAACGCGCCAGCCAGCAGTTCATTGAGGTAAGCCTACTGTACATCTCATCATTACCCCTCACAGGTAAGGGACCAGAAACAATTAATCGATGCCGACGCATCTTTCTGGCAAACTCAAGCATTCTGACTAGGCTAGCTTTTGTGATCTCTGATTGCTTCATCCTAGCATTATTGGTGCCGACATGAATAACAATGTTGCTGAAAGTAGTGGTGCTGTGTGCCTGGGTTCCCTGACTCTCTCTCCGTGATGCCAGCACCCTAAGATTAGTCTCTATGTCGGAGACTCTGGCCTCGGGTAAAAAGTGAACCAAGACTGGCGAAGCTAATCTAACATTGCAGGTATTGGAGTCTCATATCACTAACGTGCGTTGCTTTACTCTGTTGGCAGAAGTGGGAGAAGCACAATGGCCGGTAGGACTACCAACAGGGCTGGTGAGTGGAGAAAACCGGTTTGCAGTCGGGAGAGGTGACTGCAGACCAGGCCACACGATCGATGGCTTGCTCTTTCGAGCCTTCCCACGCCGGTAAACAGAGACAAACTCCGCCGCATCTGCAGACGAAGCTGAGCTAGTGCTAACAATAGCAGGCCTGCTGTCAGGCCCGGGGCTAAGGCTATCTGGAGTGCTCGTCACATCTAACGTAATCCTAGCCAAAAGCAGCTGCTCTAACTCATGGACACGTCTCTCTAGTAGAGACAACCTATCTGTAACTACGGAGCAGTCAACACAAACCATCGTTTTAACGAGGCTGTTTTGACTGCGAATGTAATAGAGCTAACTGGTAAGCTAGACTAAGCTCAAAGCTAGTAACAAACTGGGAACAGGAAGCTACCTACTAAACAAAAAATTCGTATAAGAAAGAAACTAGATAATCTAGCAATTAGTGAACTAAGCACAGAAAATAGCTAAATCAGAACAAAATGAGGAGGTTAGGACAGAATGTAAAGAACTAATAAAAGAAAAATAAAAGTTGTCGATCTCACGAAGCCGCCGGAAGCTGAAACAGCTGGCAGCTGGCACAAGACTCGTGGCCCCCTTTTGCCTCACAATCTGCGCACGCACATGCATCCGATTTTTCATTACATTTTCGAAAAGGAGTCGGAGGAAGTATACATTTATTTTTTCCTACCTCTTCTCACCTACTCAAGATAATTCAGCTACTATCTACTACTACTACTACTTTTGGCTGCTCCCGTTAGGGGTCGCCACAGCGGATCACCCGTTTCCATTTCTTCCTGTCTTCTACATCTTCCTCTGTCACACCAGCCACCTGCGTGTCTTCCCTCACCACATCCATAAACCTCCTCTTTGGCCTTCCTATTTTCCTCTTCCCTGGCAGCTCCATATTCAGCATCCTTCTCCCAATATACCCAGCATCTCTGCTCCACACATGCCCAAGCCATCTCAATCTTGCCTCTCTCGCTTTGTCTCCCAACCGTCCAACTTGAGCAGTCCCTCTAATATAATCATTCCTAATCCTGTCCTTCGTCACTCCCAGTGAAAATCTTAGCATCTTCAACTCTGCCACCTCCAGCTTCGTCTCCCATCTTTCCGTCAGTGCCACTGTCTCCAAACCATATAACATGGCTGGTCTCACAACCATCTTGTAAACCTTCCCTTTAACTCTTGCTGGCACCCTTCTGTTGCAAATCACTCCTGACACTCTTCTCCACCCACTCCACCCTGCCCGCACTCTCTTCTTCACCTCTCTCCTGCACTCCCCGTTACTTTGGACAGCTGACCCCAAATATTTAAACTCATATGCCTTCGTCACCTCCATTCCTTGCATCCTGACCATTCCACTGTCCTCACTCTCATTCACGCATTGGTATTCAATTCAATTTATTGTCATTAAAAACAATGTGCAGGCACATGTTAAAAATGAAATGAGGGCTGTGGCTTCACCAAACAGTGCAAGACAGACACAGACAAACACAGCAAACAATATAAGATATACATACCTGAAGACCAAAAGCTAAAAATAAGTTAAAAGAGAGCTGGAGTACAAAATATTTAAAAATATCTACAGACATTCAGTGGGAGCCAGGTTCAGGTGGGCAACAGCTGTGGAAAGAAGCTGTTTTTGAGCCTGGTAGTGCGGGCTCTGAGGCTCCTGTAGCGCCTCCCAGAGCGCAGGGGGGAGAACAGTCCATGGTTGGGGTGGGTGGGATCTCTGCTGATGCTCAGACCCCTTCGAAGGCAGCGTTTGTGACAAATGTCTTTTATGGTTGGGAGCTGGGTACTGGTGATATGCTGGGCCGCCTTGACGATCCGCTGCAGAGCTTTCTGGTCTACTGAGGTGCAGTTGCCGTACCACACTGAAATGCAGATGGTCAGGATGCTCTCTATGGTGCAGTGGTAGAAGTTGGTGAGAATTTTGGGGGGTAGACGGGTGCTCCTCAGCCTCCTCAGGAAAAGCAGGTGTTGTTGGGCCTTTTTCACAAGGGCCTGGGTGTTTAATGTCCACGAAAGGTCCTCCCTGATGTGGACTCCAAGAAATTTAAAGCTGGAAACACGCTCCACTTCCACCCCATTGATGTGAATGGGGGAGTGGCTGCAGCTTCTAGACCTCCTGAAGTCCACAATCAGCTCCTTTGTCTTCTGCACATTAAGGACAAGATTGTTGGTAGTACACCATGATGTGATGTGCTCAATCTCATCTCTGTAGGCCATCTTGTCATTGTTGGTGATACAGCCAATGACTGTGGTGTCATCTGCAAACGTAACTATAACATTTGAAGGGTGAGTTGGCAGGCAGTCGTGGGTAAAGAGGGAGAAAAGGAGGGGGCTCAGAACAAAGTCTTGAGGGGCACCTGTGCTGAGGGTCAGGGTGGAGGAGGAGTGGTCACCTAACCTAACAGATTGAGGTCTGTTGGTCAGGAAGTCCAGGATCCAGTTACAGAGAGAAGGGTTGAGGCCAAGGGAGAGGAGTTTGGTGGTTAGTTTGGCGGGGATGATGGTGTTGAAAGCAGAGCTGTAATCTATAAACAGCATCCGGATGTATGTGTTGTTAAGTTCAAGGTGGGTCAGAGCAACGTGCAGGGTAGTGGCAATGACATCCTCAGTAGACCTTTTGGGACGGTAGGCGAACTGATGTGGGTCGAATGTGGGGGGGATAATGTTTTTGATGTGAGCCAGAACCAGTCTTTCAAAGCACTTCATGGCAATGGGGGTGAGTGCTATGGGTCGGTAGTCATTCAGACATGTGGATGTTGGTTTCTTGGAGACAGGAATGATAGAGGTGGTCTTAAAGCATGCCGGGACTTAAGATTGGGACAGTGAGAGGTTAAATACAGGTATGAAGACCTCAGCTAGCTGGTCAGCACATTCCCGGTAGACCCAACCCGGTATGCCATCTTGCTCCTACTGATTTTCATTCCTCTTCTCTCCAGTGCATACCTCCACCTCTCCAGGCTCTCCTCAACCTGCACCCTACTCTCGCTACAGATCACAATGTCATCCGTGAACTTTATAGTCCATGGAGATTCCTGCCTGATCTTGCCCGTCAACCTGTCCATCACCATTGCAAATAAGAAAGGGCTCAGAGCTGATCCTTGATGTAATCCCACCTCCACCTTAATTCAGCTACTATACATTGCAAAAAGGAAAAGAAAAACATACATAAATGTAATTAGGAATGTTTGGAGATAAGTAAAACTTTTAACAATTAACACAACTCTTCATCGTCCCTGTACAATCGAGTGATTGTGCATGTGGGGACAAATGATGCAGCTCGTCAGCAGTCTGAACTAACCAAGAAGGATTTTATTGTCATTTTAAGCTTTTTAAGTAGGTGCAGAAAGTCTGTTTTTATCTCAGGTCCTATCCCGACACTGGCCCGTGGAGTGGGGCGTTTCAGCACAATCCTCCGCCTGCACACATGGCTCATCTCCGCCTGCAGAGCTCACAATATTGGTTTTATTGATCATTTTAATCTGTTTTGGGATTGTCTCTCCTTCAAATCTGACGGAGTCCACCCAAACAGGCTGGGTAGCCGATGCTACCTGCCAACCAGCAGCATGCCCCACGTGACTGACTGTTTACCTCCCATGCTTCCCTCCCAGAGCCTCCGCTTCCATCTGTGGTGGCACTCGACTCGACGGTACTGTTCCGCCCACTGTCTCCCTCCGCTGACCTCGTCTGTCATTGACTCTCTCGCCGGGAGTTTCCCCCATACAGCCCAGGCACCATGCCTCTCATCCACATTACGTATCCAATAGTAGAAACGACAACATCCGAATATCTGGGGCAAATATCTGCAATTTGTGTCATATTTGTTGTACTCCCATCGGTTTTAATACTGCTTTGACACCTGACACCAAACAATTTTCGCCTCTTGAATGTGAGATCTCTGGGTAATAAGTCCTTTATCATTAATGATTTTATTGTTTCTAATAATCTGGACTTTTTTTATAACTGCTAAGACATGGCTATCCCCAGGAGGCTAGCCCCCTAATTTTGCACATTTTCATATTCCCAGGCCCTCTGGTAGAGGGGGTGGCCTAGCTGTTTTTATAAGTTTGGTCTTGAAGTGCCATCCTGTTACTTTTGTTAATTTTATCTCATTTGAGTTTTTTTTCTTTTCTTTTTTTATCACTGGCCCTCCCTCTTTACTCTGCATCTTAACTTATAGGCCCCCTAATTTGGTTAGTTTTATCTCAAAGTTTTCTGACCTTCTATCTACGTATTGTCATGCCAAAATATGACAGGGTGCTTGTTCTTGGCGATTTTAATATTCATGTGTGTTGTCCTTCCCATTCCCTGACTTCACATTTTTTGGATCTAATGGACTCTTTTAACCTCATTTAATCTGTTAAAGGGGCCACATATTCCAAAGGCCACATTTTAGACCTTGTTCTCTTAGACCTCTGGTTTCTCTCTCAAATGTCTTAATCTGGTGGATATGCCTGTATCTGACCATAAAACTGTAATTTTCAAAGTCCCACTACAGCTTGCTATTCCTAGCCACTATCCTAAAACACGCTCTCGCATTCTCAACACTGGCTCTGCAGTTAAATTCTGTGATGCTTTTAATTCATCATCCTTTAATCCCTCTTTATCCCCTTTATCCCCCCTCAATCCAGATGCGCTGTTAAATTCATTCAATGATCATGCTTGACCAAATTGCACCGTTTAAAACTAGGAAACAAAAATCAAATAACCTTCCCTGGTTGAATGATCACACTCGCGCCCTTACAAGACTCAGTAGAAAATCAGAATAACAGTGAAGGTCAACAAGTCCGAATTAACACATAACACTCTTAAAAACCAAATGTTAATTTACCAGAAGGCAGTTAAGGATGCCCAATCAGTGTACTTCTCTGAACTAATATCAAGAAGTAACCACAATCCTAAAGTTCTCTTTAGGGTAATTGATTATATTATTAATAGTCCCTCCACCTTTCTTTTTGAACCTGATGGTGAGTTGCCCAAAAAAATTTCTCACTCATTTTATAAATATGGTGGAGAACATTAGGTTCCAAGTCCAGCCTGGCTCTTGCATTTGTTCCATTCCCCATGTTAATTCTGCCTATTTTACCCAGAGGTGGAAAAACCCGGTCCAGAAAGTAAAAACCCTAACTGTGTCTTTACTCCGTCCTTGTATTAAACCAGCTGATTTTGGAAACTAGTCAGTGAAATCTGATGGTTTAGCACATGGGTGGAGTAAAGACACAGTTAGGGTTTGTACTTTCTGGACCGGGTTTTTTACCTCTGCTTTTACCCAGTTTCAACCAATTGTAATTTCAGTGTTAGAGAGTACAGTCTCCAATATGAACTCCTCCTGCATCTTAGACATCATGCCAACTAAGCTGCTCAAAGGTATTTTCAACTATCAGCCCTGCTATTCTGCAAATTCTTAATAATTCTCTGGCCTCTGGTTCTTTTCTAGACAGTTTTAAGCATGTCATTGTTTACCCATTGCCGAAGAAATCTAATTTAGATCCCCTGACCCTAAGTAACTACAGACAACTCTCCAAATTGTCTTTTCTATCTAAGGTTTTGGAGAGTGTAATTTCTTCTCAATTGATTTCTTTTATGACTACTAATAGTTTTTTTAATATTTCCAGTCTAGTTTTAGAGCACTTCATAGTACCGAAACAGCTCTAGTGAAGGTCACTAATGACCTCTGTCTGCAATCAGCAGACAGAGGTGACTGCTCGATTTTAGTTCTTTTAGACTTAAGTGCTGCCTTTGGAACATTCGATCACAACATCTTTTTACATCGCTTAGAGACTTTAGTTGGCATCAAGGGCTTAGCTCTTAGCTTAATACCCTCTTACCTCACCAACAGAACTTTTTCTGTTGTTCTGGTAACTCCTTGATGGCTCAATTGAGTTGTGGTGTTCCTCAAGGCTCAGTCCTTGATGCCCCTCTGTTTTCTATATACATGCTGCCCCTTGGTCAGGTCATTCAAAATCATGATGTACTCTACCATTTTTATGCTGATGACACTCAGTTATACATGCCACTAAAACCAACAGATCCTAGCACCCTAGCAAAACTCACAACTTGTGTCTCTGACATTAAATCCTGGACGTCTGAAAAATTTCTCAAATTAAATGATAACTGGCGGCCTGTCCAGGATGTCTCCCCACCTGCCACCCAATGACTGCTGGGATAGGCTCCAGCATCCCCGCAACCCTGATAGCAGGATAAGCAGTTTGGATAATGGATGGATGGATGGAAGTCTGAGGTCATTCTGTTCGGTCCTGAAAACCCCATCAACCCTTTTGTTACTAATTTTGGTGGTCTGTCAGGTAGTCTTAAGCAGGGAGCTAGGAATCTTGGGGTAATAGTTGAGGCTAACCTCAGTTTTGATAATAAAATCAAACATGTTGTTCAATCATGCTTTCTCCAGCACAAGCTACTACTACTACTACTACTACTACTTTCGGCTGCTCCCGTCAGGGGTCGCCACAGCCGATCATCCATTTCCATTTCTTCCGTCTCCTGCATCTTCCTCTGGAAGCCACCTCTATGTCCTTCCTCACCACATCAATAAACCTCCTCTTTGGCCTTATTCTTTTCCTCTTCCCTGGCAGCTCCATATTCAGCATCCTTCTCCCAATATACCCAGCATCTCTCCTCCACACATGTCCAAGGCATCTCAATCTTGCCTCGCTTGGTTTGTCTCCAAACCATCCAACCTGAGCGATCCCTCTAATTTAATCGTTCGTAATCCTGTCCTTCTTTGTCACTCTCAATGAAAATCATAGCATCTTCAGCTCTGCCACTTCCAGCTTTGCCTCCTGTCTTTTCGTCAGTGCCACTGTCTCCAAGCCATATAACATAGCTGGTCTCACAACCATCTTGTAAACCTTCCCTTTAAATCTTGCTGGCACCCTTCTGTCGCAAATCACTCCTGACACTCTTCTCCACTCACTCCACCCTGCCTGCACTCTCTTCTTCACCTCTCTCCTGCACTCCCCGTTACTTTGGACAGTTGACCCCAAATATTTAAACTCATATGCCTTCATCACCTCCATTCCTTGCATCCTGACCATTCCACTGTCCTCCCTCTCATTCACGCATAGGTATTCCATCTTGCTCCTACTGATTTTCATTCCTCTTCTCTCCAGTGCATACCTCCACCTCTCCAGGCTCTCCTCAACCTGCACCCTACTCTCGCTACAGATCACAATGTCATCCACGAACATCATAGTCAATGGAGACTCCTGCCTGATCTTGTCCATCAACCTGTCGATCACCATTGCAAATAAGAAAGGGCTCACAGCCGATCCTTGATATAATCCCACCTCCAGCCACTGAACCCAGTCACTGAGGATGCACAAGCCAGTGCATTCTTAGTGCCGGTCCGAAGCCCGGATAAATGGGGAGGGTTGCGTCAGGAAGGGCATCCGGCGTAAAATCTTTGCCAAATCAAATATGTGGCTCATAAACATGTGGCTCAAGCTAATCTCCAAAATTAGGTAATTTTTATCAATTGCCGATATGCAAAAAGTTGTACGTTCTTTTATCTTTTCTCAGCTTGACTATTGTAATGCACTTTACTCTGGTATCAGCAAGGGCTCCCTCCACCATCTGCAGTTAGTACAAAATTCTGCTGCTCAGCTCATTACTGGGACAAAGAGGCATGACCATATCACTCCTGTGCTTGCCTCCCTCCACTGACTCCGTTATATTTCGAATTTATTTTAAAATCTTATTGCTCATTTTCAAGGCTTGAAATGGCCTTGCTCCTGCATACATTTCTGATTTATTGACCTGTTAGAGCCCGCACACTATTGAACTCTCTTCCTGTCGAGCTAAGACAAACCAAGTCTCTAGCTTCTTTTAAATTTTGTCTTAAAACTTTTTCTTTTTATGAAAGCTTTTACAAATGTGTGATATTTGTTTTTTGTTTATTTATATTATTTTTTATTTTTACTCTTATTTTATCTTATGCTTATTTTTGCCTTGTCTGGTTTTATTTCTATGTAAAGCACTCTGTAACACTGTTAAGAAAAGTGCTAAATAAATAAAGTTATTATTTATTATTATTACTTGAAAAGTAAGAGACAAAGGCTGATTCCATGTCTCCAATCAAAAAATGCTCCTTAGAGTCCAAGCTCAACCAAAATAAGAGTCAGAAAAAAACTTCCATTGTAGCATATTAGTCTCTATACTTGTTTACTTAACACTGATGAGCCAAAACATTATGACCACTCTCAGGCGAACCAAATAATGTTGATTATCTCCAATGTCAAGGTCTATATATAGATTAGATGGGAAGTGAACAATCAGTTCTCGTAGTCAATGTGTTGGATACAGGAGAAATGGGCAGGAATAATGACCTGAACGACTTTGACAAGGGCCAAATTGTTATGACCAGATGATTGGGTCAGAGCATCTCTGAAATGGCAAGGCAACTGGGGTGCTCCTGGTCAACGGTGGTAAGTACCTACTGACAGTGGTCTGAGGAGGGACAAACCAAAAACTAGTGACAGAGTGTTGGGCATCCAAGGCTCATCGATGTATGAGGGCAATGAAGACTATCCCGTCTGGTCCGAACGAACAGAAAGTCTACTGTGGCACAAGTTACAGAACATTTTAATGATGGGTACGGGAGGAATGTGTCACAACACATTGCATTGCACCCTGCAGCATATGGGGCTGTGTAACTGCAGACTGGTCAGAGTCCCCATGATGACCCCTGTCCACCTTTGAAAGTACTTACAATTGGCATGCAAGTGTCGGAACTGGACCTTGGAGCAGTGAAAGATCACCCGGTCCGATGAGTCCCATTTGCTTTTAGATCACGTGGATGGCCGTGTACGTGTGCACCATTTACCTAGGGAAGTGATGGCACCAGGATGTACTGTGGGAAGATGACAAGCCAGTGAAGGCAGTGTAATGCTCTGAGCAATGTTCCGCTGGGAAACCCTGCACCCTTCCACACTGCACACATTGTTTGGGAATGGTTTGAGGAACATGACAAAGTGTTCAAGGTGTTGCCTTGGCCTCCAAACTCTCCAGATCTCAATCCGACTGAGTATCTGTGGGATTTGCGGGACTGACAAGTCCGATCCACGGTGGCTCCACCTTGCAACTTACAGAAGTTGAAGGATTTGCTGCAAGTGTTTTGGTGCCAGATACCACAGGACACCTTCAAGGGTCTTGTAGAGTCCATGTCTCAATGAGTCGGTGGTGTTTTGGCAGCACACAGAGAACCAACAGCACATTAGCTTGGTGGTCATAATGTTTTGACTCACCAGTCCTTCATACTAAAATCTTCTAAGGGTTTAACAATAGAGAATTTGAACAAGCACAGAAAATGTCTAATGTGTTTTTGTGAGGATGAAAAAAATGTCCCCTCCCAATTTTGTCATTTCTATACCACCATTTACAGTAATTGTTGTGGAAAGGCGATGGCACGTAATGGATGGAAATGGCTGGTACAACTGGTGCAAAATGCATCATTCACTTGAATGTAATTTCCCTCAAATCAAACAATCTACTTTGAACAAATCATACTGAAACACCCTTATGAAAAGACTGCTAATTTTGTTCTTTTAAGTCCACTCATCACAGATTGATTGGCATAATTTTGTCATCATGTGCAACAAAAATGTTGGATGCACTTGGAGCAATATTTCAAATACTTTGATGATATGACACAGTTTTTCTGTATACATGTGGGTAAGCTTTTGTGAGCCAACAGTAAAAAGAACACACTAATTCACTAATTTGCAGTTCGACTACTTTATACCAGAGAGATACACACACACACACACACACACACACACACATGCACAGAGAGAGAGAGCGAGAAAGAAACAGCTTTCCACAGGTATTCGGTTCAATTGAATCTCCTAGGGGTGTTTCCAAAATGGAAACAGCCAGTGTTTGTTTCAAGTAAGGGCCCAAAAAGGTTCCTTTCTCACTGACCACTAATCACAATCAACATGCTTTAAAGTCTAAATTAGTAAATTATTATTATAACTTCTTTCACGTTTCCTGTTTTACATCCTGTAGAGCCGGGTCCAAACTATGGACCTGAGGCACTATAAGGCAGATGTCACTTGAATGACAGTTGTTGAACATAATGTGCAGTCTCACATATACAGCCAGTCAGCCACTGTATTATTTACTGCGCTATAAGCAGCTATTTTGGTCCTTGCGGGTATCCATGTGTGTGTGTATGACTTCTGCGCATGTGCAATAAAGTTCTCTTCCTGCCCCACCAAGTACGACTGGACGTCTAATGTTTGCTCCTGCAGTCTAACTCTACAAAAGTATATTAACATACCAAACAAGTATGTAGCTAGACATCCGTGACATAAATATGAACAACGCAACAGGTTATGGGCCCAGTGCCATGTCTAGTCAGCGATTTAATAGACTTTTATTCGACGGCGACGAGAGAGGATACGAGTTATGGGAAACTCGCTTCCTAGCCCACATGGAGTTGAGAGGACTCAGCGAGACTCTACTGAACGTGCCAGTTATCGCTGCGGGCGAAAATGCTGTCCAGTTGAGAGAAGCAGACGTCAAGAAAAACAGAGAAGCGTACGCGGAGCTGGTGCAAGTTTTAGACAACAAGAGCTTGTCACTAATTATGCGGGATACAGCAGCCGACGGTAGGGCGCCATTGAAGATACTTCGGCAACATTACGCGGGCAAAGGGAAACCGCGCGTGGTGAGTTTATATTGTGAACTCTCAGCTCTTCGCATGGAAAGCAACGAGACCGTCACGGAGTATATTGTTCGTGCAGAGACAATATTCTCGTCGTTGAAAGGAGCCGACGAGAACATAAGTGACGGGTTGCAAGTGGGAATGGTAGTGAAAGGACTGCCGGACTCTTTCAAACCGTTCGTGGTTCATATTACTCAGAGTAGTGACAGCCTGACATTCAGTGAATTTAAGGCAAAACTAAGGAGCTTTGAAGACACAGAAAGGTACAAGCCGAGTAATGGTGATGACGGGGACAGTGTGATAAGAGCTGCCACAGCAGCCACCACCTCTCGTGGAAGAGGTAGAGAGAGAAAGAGCATGGCCGAAATTGAGTGCTTCAGATGCCACAAAAAAGGGCATATGTCTTGAACATGTACGAGCATGCCTGAACCAAGAAGAGCGGAACGCAGGAGAGACGCGCGAGGCCGGGGGAAGCAGCGAGACGCCATCGCGGGAGTGACCGGAGCAGAGCAGGGTGCAGCGGGGGACCAGGACGGACGCTGGGGAGCGCACCGAAAGACAGACGGCACCCACCGAGAAATAGAGGCGGACGCCGATGACCGGGAAGGCAGGTCATATTGCTTCAAGATGAAAGAGGACACCAGGCCGGTGAGGCGGACTGTCAACAACAGAGGTTTGATGGTCGACTGTGGCGCGACGTCACACATGATAAATGACTTTACAAAGTTCAAAACAGTCGATAAAGGCTTTAAGCCCAAGAGTCACGTGATTGAACTTGCAGACGGGACAAAGGCTACCGGAGCTGCCAAGGCCAGAGGAGAAGCTGAAGTCACCTTAATTGACAGCGAAGGAAGAAAGGTGACAGCACGACTGAAGAGGGCCCTGTATATCCCGACGTTTCCTCAGGACATTTTTTCCGTTAAAGCAGCCTCAAGTAACGGAGCAGAAATCCACTTCAAGGAAGGTGAAAATTGGATGGGGTATAAAAACGAGGGTACCAAGTTTAACATTGAAGTATTTGGGAAACTGTATTATTTGTCTACAGCTAATAATACTGATGATAATGTTGACGGATACAAAGGATGTCATGATATTGAAACGTGGCACAGAATCCTTGGTCATTGTAACTTAGATGATGTTTCAAGACTAGAAGGTGTAGTTGAAGGAATGATGATTAAGGGGAAAAATGACAAATCAAACTTCAACTGTGAAACATGTACACAAGGAAAATTTGTGGAGTCTAGAAATAGACAGGCTGATAGCAAAGCTAAAGGAATACTTGAACTAGTCCATACAGATCTGTGCGGCCCGATCGAGCCTACTGATAAAGATGGGTATAAATACACCATAGCTTTCACAGATGACTATAGCAGTATGACATGGACATATTTCATGAGGTCAAAGAGTGATACAGCTAAGGCTACCGAAAAATTCTTAGCTGACACTGCCTCCTTTGGGCAGGTGAAAACCATTAGGTCTGACAATGGTACCGAGTTCACTGGAGGATGTTTCCAAGATCTGCTGAGAGAAAATAAAATTAGTCACCAAACTAGTGCCCCCTACTCGCCGCATCAGAACGGCACGGCAGAACGAAACTGGAGAACATTATTTGACATGGCACGATGTATGCTGCTAGAAAGTAAGATGCCAAAACAGCTATGGAGGTTTGCGGTGCAGACAGCTGCACAGATACGCAACAGGTGCTATTGTAAGCGATTAAAGCAAACCCCATACAGTGCTTTCACAGGGAAAACACCAAATATTTCCCATATGATGGTTTTTGGCACTGAGTGCTATGCCTATAGACAAGACAAAAAGAAACTGGATCCAAGGTGCGAGAAGGGCATTTTCATAGGATGTGATAAATGCAGCCCTGCATACAATGTATATTATCCAAAAACAGGAAAAGTGTCAAAGTATAGATTAGTTAAGTTCATACAGAAGAGCAACAGAGACTGCCAGACACAAACAGGTCCACACAACGATGGAGACAGCTATGAGGATATAGACTCATACGAGCCTGATGTAGTACCAGTTAGGACTGATGAGCAGCCCCAGATTACAGGTACAGGAGGTGAAAGTGGTACACTTTCTAATAACCAGGGGGATAGTGAGGGCAGAAACCGCTACCCAACTAGAGAGAGGAAGACCCCAAAATATCTTGAAGAATACCAGTGTAAAGCAGAATGTACTGACGAGCAAGATGTGGATTATTTTTATAGAGCTGTATTTGGGGTACCAAACACATTTAAGGAAGACCTGTTTTTCTTTTCATGTAAGTCTGTAAAGGTGAGCCTGAGTGAGGGTGTTGAACATAATGTGCAGTCTCACATATACAGCCAAGTCAGCCACTGTATTATTTACTGCGCTATAAGCAGCTATTTTGGTCCTTGCGGGTATCCATGTGTGTGTGTATGACTTCTGCGCATGTGCAATAAAGTTCTCTTCCTGCCCCACCAAGTACGACTGGACGTCTAATGTTTGCTCCTGCAGTCTAACTCTACAAAAGTATATTAACATACCAAACAAGTATGTAGCTAGACATCCGTGACATAAATATGAACAATGCAGCAACAGTACTCATCGTAATATGTGGGCTGTTCCGAGTAGGTCGATCTTCTGGACTGCACAGATGATGCTGCCTGGGATACGGTTGGTGAACTTTTCCATTCCCTTCTTCATGAGTCCTAGAGCACTGATGGCAACTAGTGTTGTTTCGGTCTTCATTCCCCACATCCTGTTGATTTCAATCTCCAGGTCTTTGGAGATTGAAATCCAATTTCCAAAGACCTGGTAATTGAAATCAAAATTATTATTAATATTATTATTATTATCCATCCATCCATTATCTTAATCGCTTATCCTGCTCTCAGGGTCGCGGGGATGCTGGAGCCTATTCCAGCAGTTATTTGGCAGCAGGCAGGGAGACACCCTGGACAGTAGTAGTAGTAATAGTAGTATTTGTTTTTAATGGAACTTGTGGGTCCTAATATTTTTTTAATTTGTAAAAACAAAACTAGACTTCTTTTTTGGGGGGGAGGGGGGAGGGGAGACTAATTGCATTCCCATAGCCTGGAAATGAAATGGGCAGTTTTTCCAAAAACTGACTTATTCACCTATTATTGACTTATTTACCTTATTTCTCCCACTAAATATTGCGTCCGGATGAACTGATTCATATTCTGTGATGACTTATTTACCATTATTATAAACGGTATGCTAATAGCAGCAAGGTGATGCAAATGGCACCATAAGCTACGCTGTGAGAGAAACTTTAAAATGATTATGGGAAAACTAGTTTACTCAGGCTTTGGCATGGAATGCAAATGCTTCTGCATCATTTAGCAAAGAGATTTTATGGAACAGATTTTTAATAATTGTCTTCAATTTTTTCAGTCTCGATGTCTCGATATCTATTTTCCAATTAGGTTGATCAAAAACTGGTGAAATTAAAATGTGTTAATTTTCTTTTTTCTTCTATAATGAAATCAAAATGACCAAAACGGATAGGCTGATAGATATGTTGCATGATCAGTGGCGAAACCACCGTATGCAGATAATGCAGCTGCATCGGGGCCCTCAACAGTTTAGGCCACGCACAGACCCCTCTTTATCTCGCCACTATCGTATCTAAGTGTCTTAATGCATGCTCAGTAATACAGGTAAGAAAATCACAGAAAGTTGAATCAGTTCATCTGGACATAACGTTTATTGAAAGAGAAACGTTTCATCACTCATGTAAGTGACCGCTTCAGTTTCAACTGCAGTGACACTTGCAGAACTCAGCACAAGCGCCTCAGTCCTTACCGCATCACTGTTGTGTTAATGACGGTAAAACACCCACGAGTGTAAAATTGCGATTATACAACGGTTAACAACAACAAAATAAAAGATATAATTGAAAGATATTCATATTGTTGGGAAATTCACTCTCAAAATAAACAACTTTTTGTTAGTGTTATCCCCGTTTCCCTGGAAATACATGGGGTCTGACTAATACCCGGAAAACATTTAGTCACGTCAGTAGACTCCTATGTAATAAAACCTACTTTACTACTCCAGCAATTAGGTAAACCCTTAGGAACGACTTAGAAACTGACAATTTCTAGTCCCTGTTGCGTCAGTCAGCCAACTTGAGCTTATGCTTTCTAGAGATTGTGGAATTTCCCAAGCTGAATAAATACTGAACATGCAAACACAAAACTGTCTTGCTTCCTCAATCTTGTTATAACTAAGCTATCTGCTGATTTTTTTTTGTCCCATGGACATATTTAGCTACCACATCCGTGAACTTCGCATGCATTTAAACTAGCATGTATGTTATATTTATATTTCTAATCACTGGCAGAATAATATTTATACTGTTGAGGCATTTTTCATTTTAGCATGGCTAGGTGTGCTGTCATGCTGATTTGATCACGGTCTTAAATGTCTAGTTGACCAATCAGATTACTTGGTTGGGACTACTTGTTGTATACTTATCATTTATTTGACTAATAATCAATGTGCACACTTGTATTTTGCGTTTATAAGGCTTATGCACAGACATGAATAATGTTGTCTATGTGTTGGGGCACCATCACCAATAACGTTTTCATCTGTGTCAAGGTGTGCTGTCACTGATATGGTGCTCTGACACCAGATTTTGTTAAGTAAGGTAGTCAATCACTATCTTGGCCTTGCTATTATGACTCTTCTATAGCACAGGCAGTATGTTTTCCTAGTAATGATATCAACTGTGCAGTGCATTTCACTATTGCTGGTCATTTTTGAAGCTGTGTACTTTAACTTCTTTCTTTCGTTACTGACATGACCTTAAGTTACGTCTGACTGTGATGGGGCCTGCTTTGACCATCTTGCATTGGGGCCTGGCACTGACTAGTTACGCTGCTGTGCATGATCTTCGTTATTTTTCCATGAGCTCATACATTGAAGTATTCCGACAGAACCGTAAAAATATTAAAAGGCCAATTATAATCTTAAAAATTAAAGCATGAATCAGATTCAGCTCTGCTGTTTACTGCACACTGAAACCATGACCTCAGGCATCTTCTCACAAAATGTTCTTTTTACCCAGTATTCATAGGCCCCTAAAATGCCCTATAGCAGCATTTTCAAATATCTGCTCCCTGGTTCTTCAGTCGGCTCTTAAGCAGAGCAATTATAGAGCTGAATGAGCAGGGCTGTTGGACGTGGCCAATTCTACTTGTTCCGTGGGTCAGTCACACATTTATTCTTTAGTCCCCATTGTTGAGTGGATAAAGAATTCACTTAATTGGGTTGAATCCGGGCACTACATTCAAACTGTACCTGTAATGATAAAATGCAATGTAAAATCTCTAGCTCCCAAAACATTAAGTCAGGGACTTTAATGACTTTGGGTTCTGCAGGCTCATAATTCATAAGTTCTTACAACACTCCAGCGGTTATAAGCACACCCCTAAGGAACAGTGTCCTCCGCATCTTTCAGTCTTGAATCACCCCATTTCATTTGCTTCTATTACACTCTATCACATCTTATATCTCCCATATGACTCCCTGAAAGCTTGTCTATCCTCTCATTGTCTCGACGACACACGGTGCGACACAACAGGGGCGCCACTTCCACAATTAGTGGTCAGTCATCCCGTTGTGGAATCCATCAAGTCCTGCCTACCTCGTTTATCCGTGCCTCAGCCCTCGTCTCTCCACCACATTTTCCGCCTTTGAGAAATCTCCTCTGACATGCGTGATTACTAGAAAGCCTCTCACTGTCCTTTCCCATTATACTTACTCAGCTGTGATAGAACCTTATTCTGCTCTGCGTAAGGCAGAGTTTGAAATTTTGCCCTCTCTATGTTACTTCTGCCGTTGCATGTATGGGTTTGTCCAATGTGTAGGTCATTTGCAGATGATGTTTTTTAGTCAAGCTTTTTATTTACCACCTTTTTAGTTGTGAAGCACCTCGTGAACCTGAGCTTCTCACTCACTCACTCACTCACTCACTCACTCACTCACTCACTCACTCACTCTCTCATGAACTGACAAGTCTGTATAGATTAATGGTTGGGGGGGGGTCAGGGCTCCTGCAAAAATATTTGTGAGTGAGTGCAACTAAAAATATATGTTGTTGTTTGATGTTAGAGGTTTTGTAAAAAAATTTTTTTCAATAATCATTATCAGCTGTTTTAGTAAGAACATCGGCCGTGTCTGCAGGTGGGAAGCCGGATGTGGGTATGTGTCCTGGTCGCTGCACTAGCGCCTCCTTTGGTCAGTTGGGGCGCCTATTTGGGTGGGAGGGAGAACTGGGGAATAGCGTGATCCTCCCACGCGCTACGTCCCCCTCACGAAACTCCTCACTGTCAGGTGAAAAGAAGCGGCTGGCGACTCCACATGTATTGGAGGAAGCGTGTGGTAGTCTGCAGCCCTCCCTGGATCAGCAGGGGGTGGAGAAGAGATCAGGACAGCTCGGAAGAGTGGGGTAATTTGCTGGCTACAATTGGGGAGAAAAGGAGGGGAAAAAGTCCACAAAAAAAATCTGTAAAGTTTCTTTTTTTTTCTGCACCTCACCACTACAATATTCTCTCAGCCTTCCCCTCGTGTGTATATATAGACTAGGATACCTTACCCGGCATTGCCCGGGGAAAATGTTCTCACCAAAACAACCAACACGATCGGATCTTTACGATATAAGCGATGATGAAATATAGGATAATTTATGATATGATACATGTGATAAACGAATGTCGAATAAACGAATCTTATTAACGAAAATGATCAAATGTCATAATTTTCAATCCATTCATCAAGCTTCTTTGCCAATATGTGTATTAATCGCCGCAAATCCGTTGCCGCAAATCGCCACAAAATAAACTCAATTTCGCAAAAAAATAAAAGATTTTACTTCGTTTTTGAAACTTTTTCGAACTGTGCAGTTCTTGGAAAGTGCTGATTCTAAAGATACCTTTCTTGATACCTTTCTTTTTGTTCTACAATTAGTATTTCTGGAGTTTTAAATGAACATACAAACATACATTCTCGCTTCATATATATATAAATAAGATAGATAGCATTTTTTTTCCTGGAAACCATCAAGGGTGTAGATAAAAGTGCTCAACAAATGAGCGGAATATTAAGTATGTATATATATATATATATATATATATATATATATATATGTGTGTGTGTGTGTGTGTGTGTGTGTACATACACACAGGGTGTTGTGATGCGTCTAGTGCAGCAGTGTGTAGTTGGAGGGAAGGTGCATGTGTTCTTCCAACCCGCTTGTGTCCTTCCTGCCCTTAGCTTGCTGCCGCTGGCTAGCCTTTGTGGCGAATAGGGCAGCATGCTGGCGTGTAAGCCTTCCCTTGCCAGTACATAGCCTCTCCTTCACCAAGACTCCTGCCAGGTCTCCCCGTGGCCACACATGGTAACTGGGGTCTTGCGGCCCCAGGCTAACTTGGCAGGGGATCTCGGAGCAGCAGTGGGCCCCAGAGATATGGTGTGCAGGCCCACCCTGGTGGACACGCCCTGGCACCTATCAGCCACTGCCCCGCTGCCTTGTGGGTGAGTCTGGAAGACATAAGGCTAAGGGAGCTTACCCCAAAAGAAAAGCAAGCTGTGGCGGCACGCTTCGAGGCGGTTTCCGAAAAACTGGATTTCCGGCAGCCCCCTGCAGTTGTGTGGAGGTGCCGGTCGTCTAGGGATCCCCCTTGCCATCGGAACCATCTCCTCTACAATCAAGTCATGTGGCGTTGGGAGAAGCGCACCCCCCATGCCACTTTAAAAACCATCTCTGCGCAGGTATCTTCTGCTATCTGAGTCCTCAAAGGACCCACAAATAGAAGAAGATGGTCATCATCGGGCACGATGGACAACCAGCAAGCAAGCAAGCAAGCAAGCATATGTGTGTGTGTGTGTGTGTGTGTGTATATATATATAGCATTTTTTTCCCCCGAACCGTCAATTGTGTTGTTATAAGTGCTCAACTAATGCGCAGCGGACTACCAATACAGATACAGGAAAAAAAGCAGCTGATGAGTGCACGACGCATGAAACAGGCTTGTACTGCGATGGATTAAAACTTTTTTACCTGTATTGATATATAAACATTTAATAAACATAATACAGATGTAAGTGGAAGCCCATGCACCACTGGCATATGCTTAGCTACTGTCTTCAAACAGACCAGGCCAAGGTATCTGAATGAAAGAGAAAAGTACAAGGTGTTGGTGCATTTGAGTTGTGCATCATCCCCCTAAATTCACCCAGTTCATACCAGAAAAGAGCTTTATTCTCACACCACCTTACAGCAGTCAATCATTTATGATGACTTCTGGATTGAGGGAGCATGCCCAGGCTGTTGAATGACAAGAGTAAACACTGGGACAATGCACTTTCTTCAGCATTTTGCAGCTGCATCTAGTATCTCTCTGGGGTTAGGCATTCAGGAGGTAACTTCTCTACACTGTTGTCTTCACTGGATTGTAATGAGACATTTACAGCACACTAATGCCAACTCTGCCCTCAGGGACTAATTTTCTCTTTCTTGTCTACAGTGCTATAAAAGTGGCTAATGTGATGATAATGTCTTGTAATGCATCAAACTGAAACAAAACAAAACATAGACTTAGACAGCATACAGATAAAGGTACATGTGTATTGTTTTGTCTCAGATAGATAGATATCTCTATCATAGAACTAGCATCTGGCTTAGAAATATTTTCTTACTATTATAAAACATTTTTTGTCGCCATAATTGTCTGTGCAGTATTTCTGACAGTATTATTGCAGTATTGTCTGTGCAGGTTTTCACACTGAGGGAATCAGAAGGTGTAGATTTCATAACTCCTATCAAGGACTGAATAAGTAGCAGCCCTTGAAAAACAACCACAGAATACCATACCATTAAATGTAATGAATTACCAGCCTCCTTACCCATCCTGAGTTTTCAGTCGGACCTGGTGGCCAAATGATGCACAAGGGCTGGCTTAAGTCCCAGTGTCTTGGAGATGGTAATGACGAAGATGAATGAAGATGGTAAATCCTATTGTCATTTCTATTATCTTTTATTGAAGGACCATGTGTGTTTCCCCTCCCTTGGTTTTTGGACGGTCTCCACAGTTCTGAGTGGAGTATAATCAGAAAACAACACAGCAGGTCATAAAACCGTGCCACTATCACAGGGACATTTGTTTTCCCTACTGTTCTGTTCTACAGGGTGGAGGAAAAGTTTCCACTTCTCCCACAATAATTGTGATTATTCCTCACTGGTCTAGTCTCTAGGGCACTGCATGTAGTGCACAAGGTGTAATGCTTAACAAGAAATTTTAAACAGCTGGCCGAGACAACTTCGCAAATTATTTTGGTGGCATCATTGCATCAAGCCAACTGTGAGAATGGGAATTTGCCAAAACATGATAATAAAGGTGACAAATGTGAACATCCAGAAGTGATGGAAGCCCTCTGCCAAGGACATTACCTGTAGCAGAAAGCAATTGTATCTATAAGGGATCGTCTAGGGCACCTAGGGAGAGATCTTACAACGAATCCTTCCCATGTGCCTGGAGAGATGTACTTGGAGTGATGAGGAAAAAAGGTGATGCCCTTGCAAAGTAACAGTTTTTTTTTCCTTTTTCTCATGAAGGCTGGTTTTATATTACTCCTGCAGTCCCTCCAGCTGGCTACTACGCTAGTGTCGTGGGACTGGAGACAGAGAGCTGCTTCACACAATTTCTTGGAACAGAGACCATGTTTAAGACGTGTTCTCGCCTTGTGTGATCAGCAGGATGAGAGAAAACCTTTTTAACCGTTGTGTAATCAGTAAATAATAAATTAGATTTTGGTATCAGCACAACTCTACTTTGTAGAAGAAGAAACTAAAATTCGAGTTTTTAAAACCTCGAGCTTTTCCATTTCGTTTGTGATGTGTTGACGTTGACATGTGATCTGATGAAACACTGCCACCACTATACAGCACCTTGTCTTTCAGAATCGAAGCCTCATATTTGTTTTGGGGTTTTTTTTTTTCTTCCTCGCTGCTATCGTTAATTTGACAGTTCTGCCCTTTTTGTCAAGAGCTCCAGTTTGCTCTTGGCTAAACGAAAGGGTTGCAGGGACCGACTCGCTTTTTTAGTTATTCTGCATATGATAAATTTGAAAGCACTGCTTGAGTTGGCTGCCTACTTATATTGGTCCCACATTTTAATTGGGCCAGAGCCTCCCTTGGTAGAAAAAGAGATATATTTGTTGATGAGCTATATTCACTGAACAGGAAGGTGTGCAGAGGTACACAGAAACAATTCCCTAGCTGATCAATGTGTAAATAAGATAAACAAGGTTGGTTCAATTGAGCAGAAATGCCCTCAAGTTAAGACCATATTGCTTTAACTTTGTTAAAAGAAACAGTCAATGGTCGGGAAAGTGCTCAACAAATAAGGAGCAAAATAATCCAGTGAGTCAAGTAAATTCTTTATGAGACAGTCTCATAAAGAATTTACTCGACTCACTGGACCATATTGCGTTGGGGTTTTTATTCTATAGTGTTTTGGTCAACATTTTTATTTCGGTGTTTCCAAATATGTTATCCACCCCCCCCCCCTCCCCACTGGTTCAAGCACTTGTAAGGGGGTGTAATGCGTGACCCTGTGTGCCATGCTAGCTCACAGCAAGAACCATAAATGGAGGGAGGGACCTTTTATAGCACTTTAAGGTGACAAAGCAGAATCTCTTAATCTGAATTTTACTTGTGTTGCCCTATGTCCGGGGGGAATTATAGGCCATGATCAATTGCAGCAAGAAGACACCCTGATACAACAGAGACAGACATCACAGTTGCTGTAATTTCCACCATGCATTATTCAACAGCGCTGTGAGATATGTGCGGGTTCAAGATTATTTATACTTGAACAGCAACAGCAAGGCAATATCAGGCAAGTTCCACACAGCCCTGAGGTAGTACCACAGCATTTGGCAAGAGACCAACCTTTTTACAAATTCTTGCACATGCATTTGCCTACATTTTGAATTATAGAGCATTTCCATTATCATTAGTTTGACAAAATGTCTATAATATTAAACTTATCCGGCCAATAAGATGGTTGTGGGGTATTCCAAGGACACTCTACATTGAAGCTAAACAAAGCTTGTCTAATGTTTATTATAACAGGACAGAAGGCAGTGTTGTTCTGTTGTCCTATGCTTGTGGGCTATTTTTTACTGCAGAGCGTGTCTGCGTGTCCAGACCCTTACATTCATTATAGTGATTATCCATGGCAGCTAGCGATGACTCCTGCATGCCGTATGTCCACAGAGCTAGCGTCACAAGAAGGGCATGGCCCGCGTGCTGCAATCTGCATTAACGTGCACTATGGTGTCTGTGCGCGTGCACATGTGCATTTGTTTGTCGATGACCCCTGCTACAGGCACTCCCTGCAAATATAACTCGTGATCTCTGTCCTCTTTCTTTCAATCGTTCCTTCTTTCTTTCTCTCTCTCCGTCTGTGTCTGGGATTCTGGGTGTGATGCTCTAGCCCTGTAGCTGTGAGCGTAAACATCTCTCCATCTCTGTATGAAGACAAACAGGGGGGGCATTATCAGGCTCAGGGATAGACCCTGCATTCAGTCTTCAACTATAAATAACCCCCCACCACTTCCTCATTGACATTCATGGGGTGAAAATAGAAGCTTGGTAAAGAACAGGCTTTCTGTTTCTGTTTTATTTGGTCTCAATGGTTTAATCAAAGAGTTCTGCATAGTATTTGTCACACTTTGTCGCCCTTCCTGTTCCTGTTTTATGTGAGCTCACTCACGATGACCATCTAATTCAGATTGCACTTGTTAACTTACATTCAAAAATGCATTTTCTTTATGGTGATGCAAATAGTGACTCATGAGCACTATGTCTACTGAGTAGGGCTGCACAATATTGGAAAAAACTCACTGCGATTTTTTATTTTTTTTTGCTATATATAATGTGATATGAAAAATTACACTAACTTTCACCAGATGACTTGAATAGCTCTATTTGGAGAGAATTAATCATTCTAAAATGATTGGAGTGATTTTGTAGGGGAGTGCATCTGCCTAGAAAAAAAAAAGCTGAATTGTAGAGATTTTGGTTTTTTGTTGTGGAGTAGCGTGTAAATATGTTGGCCATCCTACTGCGAGGGCTGGAAACTTCCAGGCAGAGAAGGGTCAACAGCAGACAAATGCACATCCTGATACGGGTTGGAAATAAATGCTCCAAAATACGCACAGTCCAAAATTCACATGTAGTCTGCACTTCACCAAAATAAAAACAACAGTGAACGAGAAAAGGAAAAAAAACCCCACCTGGTCTTAAAGATAATTTGAAATTTTAAAAATCCATACAACAGACGTTGCCTTTCATTTAGCCACCAAGTCTTTCTTTTCTGTGTTTTTCTGCTGTTCCTCACTCATTTTCAGGTTGTTGCCAACAATTAGCGGGGCCGGCTTCAGTTGTTTGGTAAACTGATCAAGAATGATTGTGATTGGTGGTTCACTGTGCATTCAGAGCCTGCATGTCACTCGCTAGCAACAAAACGTGTACCCAAGAGCCCTTAAATCAGAGTAAATTATGTTACATCAGACAGACTTCTCTTGTAGATTAGTCATGGAAAATGAGAACTTTGTGTCAAGCAGCAAAAAGTTGTAGCATGAGGTGTTTGAGTTAATTTGCCTTACTTCACATCGCACATCCTGCGATGTGACTATTGCGCAGGCGCACATTGCGATGATGATGCTGAAACCATATCGTGCGTGCAGGCCTACTACTGAGGAATATCCTCATTTGAACAGATTCACAATAAGAGGCTGGTATAAAAGCACCAATGGTGCAAGTGAGTCTCTCTGACAAGAGAATAATAATTATTGGGGCGTCCAGGTAGTGTGGTGGTCTATTCCGTTCCCTACCAACATGGGGATTGCCAGTTCAAATCCCCATGTTACCTCCGGCTTGGTCGGGCATCCCTATAGACACAATTGGCCGTGTTTGCGGGTGGGGAGCCGGATGTGGGTATGTGTCCTGGTCGCTGCACTAGCGCCTCCATTGGTCAATCGGGGCGCCTGTTCAGGGGGGAACAGTGTGATTCTCCTAAACGCTACATCCCACTGGTAAAACTCCTCTCACTGTCAGGTGAAACGAAGCGGCTGGTGATTCCACATGAATCGGAGGAGGCATGTGGTAGTCTGCAGCCCTCCCTGGATCGGCAGAGGGGGTGAAGCTGTGATCGGGACAGCTCGGAAGAGTGGGGTAATTGGCCGGATACAATTGGGGAGAAAAAGGGGGGAAACCCCCCCTAAAAAAACAAAAACAACAATAATTATTAAAAACAATATGCACCAGTGATTATAATCACTGCCGTATATTGTTTTGTTTCTATGGAAAGTAAAACCCTGAGGACTATTTGTCAGACCAAAAAGGGAACAGCCGTCCCTTGTTTAACACTGGACAATGAAACAAGCACATTTTAAAATACATGGAAATGATTTTCTTATTTCTCAAACAAGGCATTTTGCGCCTCAAGTTGTAAAATCAGTGTGCATTTTTCAAAGTAGTGTCAGCATACAGTTTGTGTTGTTTGTCCAGTTGTAAAAGTGAAGGGAGGGGATTTTAATTAACTGAAAGAAGGGATGCTTGATCACACAGAGACCAGTCAATATACAGTGCAGTGTTAGGCTTCATTAGTAGTGGCGTGTACCCAGGAGTTTAGATTTGTTTGAGAAGAGCATCTGTTCATAGTGCATTCTGGGTGTTGTCAGGGCTTTTGGCACCGTGTCATACATATTCTATAACTGTATCCACACAGAGTAAACTACTAGCTCAATTAAATATGCTAAATATCGAATTATATAAACCATTATAAAGATAACATCAAGCCAGAAACTCTTAATTATTCTTCCTCTGGCTACAGCTTATGCCAAAACAGCACTCAGACGTCAGCCATTATTGAGCCTTAGCTGGCGATGTCTTCGGCATCTAAAAAGTGTGCAAACCAAGGCCCATTTGCCTTGATTTAGGGGGTAATTAAAAAGGTAATTGACGACAATTTTGTTGATATCTGGCATCAAATAAGCAATATTACGCTTACGCTAAAGCTAATAGGTATCAACTATTTCTGCCTTCAACTGCATGTGCAAGAAGAGGTGATATTCTGAACTGAGAAGCAAACAAGGAGAGCACTGACAGAGACAGCCAGTTTCTATGGTCTTGTGTCATATAGGACTTTGTTCCCTGCTCTCACAGATGTCATGATGTGGTACAAGGAAAACGTTACTGACAAAAATAGCACATTTGTAAGCAAGCACACTAGCTAAACATCTACCAGGCTGTGTGATCTTTCCATTCCTTTAGTCACGACTCCTTTTTCAATTGAGATAGAGGAGGTTGTGTTATCAATTACTCCTTCTTTCACTGTTCGAAGCGGGTTTGTGATTAATCCCTTTTTTTTAATCAAACTAAAAAGTAATATTTGACCAGAGAAATCATGTTCCATGTTGCCATGGAAACTGTGAATATCAGCGTGTTAGGATCGTCTCTCTCTGGCACGATGTCCAAATAGTCATCCGGAACCGCATCTTATCGTCCTCTGCTTGTTAAAAGTTTTTGCTGCTTTGGTGTCTGATCTCCATTCTCCCTCTCACTGCCAGTCAATGTGCTTGACACGTCATTTTACCCTGAGTGGGGTTTTCATGAAAACTGCATCTGCATGGCAGTGTGTTAAACAACTTGGCTCTCCCACTTAATGCAGACCGGCTATAAAATCAGGTGGATAGTTAGTTGTTTTTTTTCTGTTCAACTTAGATTGCAGAATATCTTCTCCTACAGTTACAAGTACTAGTGAATGGGTGTACTTCAGCAGTGATGCTGCTATTCTGTATAGCTACACCCCATGCTGATATGGTGTGGGATGACCCTGGGGTTAATTAGCCCTGGGTGTTGCCAGCTTGTTTCCACTGTCACATATCATCCCATTACACATACAGCAATGGGCTGTACATACTCTGTTATGGCAAAAGACCCTGCCATGGCCCAGTTCTGAGATTTGTCTGACACTGACATCCAGTAAGCCGCACGCTGGTGTTTCAAATGAAAAATTTATAACCTCAGAGGTCCTTACCTGAAAAGCTCGTATAGGCCACTCCCAGGTAGACCTGGCAGAGGACGGTGGTGACTTTGCAACGATTAATCATTTAGAAGTAACAATCTCAACTGCAGTGGTATTTTTTTTACTTCATGTCTAAGCGCATTTTCTATGCAAGCATTGTCTATAGGAGGATTGATGCCCAGCCAGATGAATAGATTGCTCATGGATCTTTGTTCATTGTGTCCCCAGATAAGCTCTGCAGTGTCTACCATCTCGAGGACAAAAAGATGGACCCAAATGTGCAAGAACGATGTGGCGTATTATCATTATTAACCTCAGTTTGCCCCTGAGCAGATCACGTATCCTCAGGGCTATAATGTGTCCTGCTAACTCCTGACTGAAACACAATCTTTGCAGTGATGAGCTGTGAAATTTGCTACCTGCGAATCCTCGGCCATGAAAAATTAATTTGTGGAGGTGAGCACTGACCTCAGTAGTATCTACATTTGGTTTATGGAGAAGTCATACAATGCACATCTGAGGTCTAAGTTAGTAAAGAAAGGTGGAGAAACTGTGGCACCCTGTCTGCCAACAGTACACTTCCCTCAACCACTCCTCATGACAGCCTCCTCCTCCAGTGTTACCATGACCTTGTTGAGGAAAAAGGCAGCTCCAGGTTTGTTCGCTTTGTCACAAAAATAGCATGCACCCATGAAGCAAATAACATGACGCGTGACATTTTGGTCGAATACAAACACTGACAATCACACTTTCTTTACCTACCTTACATCCTGTTTTGTTCAGCGTTACTGAGAACTAATCAAAAAACATGTTCTCAAGCTGTGTGCTGAGACAAAACTGATGCAAGGATATGGGGAAATAAATATAAAATACAATGCTTTCAATCTCTTTTGCTTTTGAATCTGCTTTGATTTTCTGAGATGCAAGGTCAAAATCTCTGCCAGAGATTTCTTTCTCTATTTACGCGTTTGTATTTTCATCAGGTCTTTGAGAGCGAATGACTAATGACACAGAGGGATCGACAAGTCGCAGCCTCAAGCTGTGAGAGATGTGATTTATCCCTGTTATTAACCTGTGCCATTTCCATCCGCACTCATTCAAATTCGTAACTAAATCCATCTCTTTTCCAGTGCCATATCGTCATCAGTGTGCCCCAGCCCCCCCCCCCTCCCCCCTTCTTTGATCTATATGCTGGAATAAAGATTTGCTGTTTATCCAGCGGAGCCATTCGGATTGCACCCAGTGGAGGTGGGAGGCAATAGGTATGAATCTCACGTGACAATGCATTAGATGGAGACCAGCATGAGGTGTGCTCTCAAACAATATCTGTTTTTAAGAATGAATGAATACAGGCACACGACAAGTGAGTCTGTCTGATTCAGGGAACTTATGTTCCTGAACTGCAAACCTCTTAGTATTCACAGCAAGTTTAATCAGTTCATCTGGACACAACGTTTATTGAGACAGAAACGTTTTATCACTCAAGCAAACGATCGGTTTCATACGCAAATTGATATGAAACCGATCGTTTGCTTCGGTCGTTATGCCACTGTATAGTTTATAAGGGTGGGGATACCTGCAGTCAGTTGAGACCGAAGAGGCCTCTTAGATGAGTGATGAAACATTTCTCTTTTAATAAAGGTTGTGTCCAGATGAACCAATTAAGCTTTCTGTGATATTCTTACCTGGATTATTGAGCATGCATAAAGAATCGTAACATTCATCTCAAACCCGCTATTTTAAATGCCACAGAACATTGTGTTGTTCATTTGGTTGCCCTCAAATCAATTTTTTTTTTAAAGATCACTGTTTTTTTTCTTCTCAAAACAAATGACAAAAAGTGAAGTTGTGCCGTTAAGACCAGCAGACAGAGGATAAAGACTTAATAGTACCATGTACCGTGGTATATTTATGACCTCTTGGCCTATGTTTAAATGTCTGACCCCGAAGTTGACTCTAGCTGATAAACTGTGCAAGAGAGAGTCATGTACTCTTGTAAAAGATAAATCTGTGTATTTCTTAATATATTACACTATACAGCCCCTTAAGAAGTAGCAGGGCTTTGGAAAATAGCACAGTTGACTATTCAGAATCGGAATCAACTTTATTGGCCAAGTGTACCAATGCACATGAGGAATTTGCCTGTGGTTCACAGCAGCTTCTAACACTTGCAGACACCACTCACACACACACACACACACACACACACACACACACACACACACACACACACACACACACACACACACACACACACACACACACACACACACACACACACACACACACACACACAAAGAAAACAAAACTAAAAAAAAGGAAAAAACAACAAATAAATGGAACAACAAACAGGACATTGGAGGCAAGCATGTACCTGTATGTCACTGCTACAGACTTTTGTTATGGTTGAATAATCAACAACCTATGCCCATATATTATACCATTTTGCTTATATACTATGTTGCCCATACACTATACCATACCACACCACAACTCCACAACCCATCATGCCCATATACAATGCTATATACTCACACTATATTACACTATGTTATCTTATATTCCAGAAGTATACACTATATATTCACCTACTATCCACCTCACAACTACATACTACATTATATACCTATGTTACAACCACAACAATAACAGCAATAACCAGAATGCAGCAGTTGTAAATGCATTTACAATTGTACATTTGTATTTCACAATCATTTGCATTGCACAGTTGGTTTAAATCAGTGGTGCACATCATAGATATGTAGGCGAGACATCTGGACCAGAGGGGGCTATTTGTTAAGCTGAGTATCAGTGCTGTTTAGTTCACAACATATTGATCAACTGTACATGTATCCACCTCATTTTGATCCACAACAACTTTATGAACGCAGAATATGCAGGTGAGCCCTTAGAAATAACCGAACATACTACTAGCATGGAAAACATATGGGCTTCAATACGTTTGTGAGATGAATCACACTCTTCCAAACACATTCAACCCCCTGAATAATGATTGCATAGTGATATCTCCTGCAAGAAGATACGGTAGGGTAAATGAAAACTCACTGTTGTTGCGGTATATATTTCTCTGTCTCTCAAAGATCCCCGACTTTAGAGAATTGAACTGAGTGTGACATTTTTTTTTTTTTTACAATGTGTGGCTGGGGACAGCATTGCCTTTTGGATAGACAGGTTAAAAGAATCATAAATCCAGCCATGAAACCAGTGGTGATATAAATAGTTGTTTTATGCCATTGTAGGGCTAACAGCTCCATTTCTCATCTGGCTCTTGGCAGTTGAGGCGTGTTCTCTGCGACTGTAACAGCCAGGGAAAATCCATTGCACACCATGACCTGAAAGCCAAAGCAGCTCTTCAGTGGCCGTGAAAGAACGGTGACAAAACTCACCCAGGTGGGTTTCTCATATCTCACTGGAATTGTTTTATTTCCACAGATTTACTTTCCTGCCTCGTCCTGCCATCACCTGAACACTTATCGTTGCCAGGCATCTTAGCGAGATCATTTTAATTTGAAACTACAAACAGATAATTGATTAAATTATCAGAAGCAACGGCCCCATTGAGCCCATTGGATACAAGTGTAGGGTGAAAAGGTTGCCTTTTAATTTCTGCCTCTTGCAACGCTTAATTTAATTAGAGTGTGTTAACATGTTCATGCTTGGTATGAAAACAAAAAACAAAAGAAATGCAACAACAACAGTGGGCCACAAAGGAAACATGTTCTTGACACAGTTTTATTAGTATGTGATTGCTTCTTTCACTGGAAGCCTTTTCTGTATCTTTTTTCCTTCCTCCTTCATTGTTTTTGCTTGGTTGCTGGATACGGATAATGCAGAAAGCATTAGAAACAAGGACACAGTGTCAAGGACGTGAAGCAGTGCCCAATTGCATGTGCGCTGTTATTTAAGCATTGTAGATTTTTGAGGGTTTTTTTTCAGTGTATTTGCTGCTTTTTGTCTAATATTTGTATACACACACACATGCTTAAAAAATGGATGTGTGACTTTTGTTGTGAACAGAACAATACAGGATCCTTGTCTCCCCCCCACTTTTTCTCCCCAGTTGTACCCGGCCAATTACCCTACTCTATTGAGCAGTCCCGGGCGCTGCTCCAGCCCCTCTTCCGGTCCGGGGAGAGCTGCAGACTACCACATGTGGAGTCGCTAGCTGCTTCTTTTCACCTGACAGTAAGGAGTTTCGCCAGGGGGACGTAGTGCATGGGAGGATCACGCTAATCCCCCCAGTTCTCTCTCCCCTCCCCGAACAGGCACCCTGACCGACCAGAGGAGGCGCTAGTGCAGCGACCAGGACCCACATCCGGCTTCCCACACAGCCAATTGTGTCTGCAGGGACGCCCGACCAACACGGGGATTCGAACTGGCGATCCCCATGTTGGTAGGCAATGGAATAGACCCGGATGCTCCGAGGATGATTGTCTTAAGTTTGTAATTGCAGTTAGGCCTAGTGATGACTACACAATTTCAGCGGAGTAGCTAACGTTATATATTATTTACATCAGCAGTTCCCAAACTATTTTGGGTAACACACCCCCTTCTATATCCCTATGGGTTGATGCAACCCCATTCCCCCGCGCCTTCCAAAAAAACCCAAAAAAACTACTACTACTACTGTCGGCAGCTCCTGTTAGGAGTCGCCACAGCGGATCATCCGTTTCCATTTCTCCCTGTCTTCTGTATCTTCCTCTGTCACCCCGGCCACCTGCATGTCTTCCCTCACCACATCCATAAACCTCCTCTTTGGCCTTCCTCTTTTCCTCTTCCCTGGCAGCTCCATATTCAGCATCCTTCTCCCAATATACCCAGCATCTCTCCTCCACACATATCCAAGCCATCTCAATCTTGCCTCTCTTGCTTTGTCTCTTAACCGTCCAACTTGAGCAGTCCCTCTAATATAATCGTTCCTAATGGTGTCCTTCTTCGTCACTCCCGTCTTCAACTCTGCCACCTCCAGCTCCGCCTCCTGTCTTTTCGTCAGTGCCACTGTCTCCAAACCATATAACATAGCTGGTCTAACAACCATCTTGTAAACCTTCCCTTTAACTCTTGCTGGTACCCTTCTGTTGCAAATCACTCCTGACACTATTCTCCACCCACTCCACCCTGCCTGCACTCTCTTCTGCACTCCCCATTGCTTTGGACAGTTGACCCCAAGTATTTAAACTCATATGCCTTCGTCACCTCTACTCCTTGCATCCTGACCATTCCGCTGTCCTCCCTCTCATTCACGCATAGGTATTCTGTCTTGCTCCTACTGACTTTCATTCCTCTTCTCTCCTCAACCTGCACCCTACTCTCACAACAGATCACAATATCATCTGCAAACATCATAGTCCATGGAGACTCCTGCCTGATCTTGTTTGTCAGCCTGTCTATCACCATTGCAAACAAGAAAGGGCTCAGAGCTGATCCCTGATGTAATCCCACCTCCACTTCCAACCGCACACCTCACCATTGTCACACTTCCCTCATACATATCCTGCACCACTCCTACATACTTCTCTGCAATTCCCGACTTCCTCATACAATACCACACCTCCTCTCTCGGCACCCTGTCATATGCATTCTCTTAATCCACAAAGACACAATGTAACTCCTTCTGGGCTTCTCTATACTTCTCCATCAACATTCTCAAAGCAAACATCGCATCTGTAGTGCTCTTTCGTGGCATGAAAACATACTGCTGCTCGCTGATCATCATCTCTCCTCTTTTTTTTTTAAAATAAATGTATTTCTGATTTTTCCTTTTTCTCCCAATTTAGTGGCTAATCGATCCCTATTTTAATTCAAACACCCACCCTTGTATCTCTCCTCTTAACCTAGCTTCTATTACTCTTTCCCATATCTTTATGCTGTGGCTGATCAACTTTATACCCCTGTAGTTGCTACAGTTCTGCACATCACCCTTATTCTTGAAAACTGGTACCAGTATGCTTCTTCTCAACTTCTCAGGCATCCTCTCACTTTCCAATATTGTGTTAAACAATCTAGTTAAAAACTCCACTGCCATCTCTCCTAAACACTTCCATGCCTCCACAGGTATGTCATAAGGACCAACTGCCTTTCCACTCTTCATCTTCTTCATAGCTGCCCTCACTTCTTCCTTGCTAATCCACTGCACTTCCTGATTCACTATCCCTACATCATCCAACCTTCTCTCTCTCTCATTTTCTTCATTCATCAGCCCCTCAAAGTATTCCTTCCACCTTCTTAGCACACTCTCCTCGCTTGTCAGTACATTTCAATCTCTATCCTTGATTGCCCTAACTTGCTGCACATCCTTCCCATCTTGGTCCTTCTGTTTAGCCAATTGGTACAAGTTTCTCCTTCCTTAGTGTCTAACCTCTCATACAACTCACCATATGCCTTTTCCTTTGCCACCTCTCTCTTTGCTTTACACTGCATCTCCTTGTACTCCTGTCTACTTTCTTCATCTCTCTGACTACCCCACTTGTTCTTTGCCAACCTCTTCCTCTGTATAATTTGCTGTACTTCCTCATTCCACCACCAAGTCTCCTTGTCTTTCTTCCTCTGTCCTGATGACACACCAAGTACCTTCCTAGCTGTCTCCCTCACTATTTGTGCAGTGCTTGCCCAGCCATCTGGCAACTCTTCACTACCACTCAGTGCCTGTCTTAACTCCTCCCTGAACTCCACACAACAGTCTTCCTTCTTCAACTTCCACCATTTGATCTTCGGCTGTGTCTTCACTCGCTTCCTCTTCTTGGTCTCCAAAGTCATCCTACAGACCACTATCTGATGCTGCCTAGCTACGTTCTCCCCCCTCACCACCTTGCAGTCTCCAATCCCTTTTAGATCGTGCCTCTACATAAGATATAGTCCATCAACCTTCCAAAAAAAAAGAAGCAACATAGCCCATTTATAGCCGCACACAAGAACGAGCGGGATTTCACTCCTACCTAAAACGACCTTGGGCGATCAAAAGGACTGCCGGTTTTTAAACTCTATATTTTGTCATGATAAACACCCAGTTGAGATGTTAATGCATTGCGTACGGTTTAGGTAGATCTTATCATAACTTTTTTGTGCAGTTGATCTAACACTCATTTTAATGCAAATATATGCAATTTTAGCAACATTGAGCGGTTGGCAGGTCTGTATCTATTAGTCAAATAAATAATAAATAAGTTCTACTTACATCATAGTTGCACTCTCCGGGGTTTTTGCTGTGTGAAGTCTTGACACTTCACCAGCTAGTTAATTCATCTGTGTGGATTTTGCTACGCAGTAGTACGCATGTCCATAATTACGTGCAGGCACACTGCATTTATTTGAATATACCATATAATGTAGACTCAGTGCTCGAATTGAGATGTTTGATACGACAGTGGTGAGATAAAGAGGGGTCTGTGCGTGTGGGCCCTAAACTGCTGTGAGCTCCAATGCAGCTGCATTACCTGCAGCTGCACTGGGGCCTGCAAATATGGTAGTTTCATGATGTGTGTGTGTGTGTGTGTGTGTGTGTGTGTGTGTGTGTGTGTGTGTGTGTGTGTGTGTGTGTCCGTCCATGGCTAATCTTGCAAACTACTGGACCCATCAGCCAAAAAAAATTTTTTTTGCGCAGTTATGACTGTATGATGAAGAACCGCTCATGGTTGCGATGATTAAAAGCTTCGAAAAATGCTTGCTCTCACTATCACCACTGCCTCGCCTCATTCACTCCCTAGCTTGCTCGACCAATGCTGTTCTTCGTCGCTGCCTGATCTGAGTCAACCTTGCATATGCACGATATCTACGCAGGGTCGGCGCTATGGGTGGGGGTCGCGGGCCATGCCCCCCTAACAGCCTTATTGTGCCCCCCCCCCCCATTCATGTCTATGTTGTATTAATTAATTATTGTTATTACATTAAAAGTCTGACGTTTTCTTTTATAGATAGGCTATATAGGCTATGATTAAACTAAAATTAACTAAATATTAAAAGAAGTGTGTGTGTATGATTGCTGATTGGTGTTTGAATTTGTTATTACGTAATTGCGTCACGGTTTAGTTGATGGGTAGTCAGAGCGCGAGTGAGCAGAGGGTCAGGGACGGTAAAACACAAGGAGACACTAAAATGGACATAGGAAAATGGCTGCATGGTGGGGCACCTTCTTCACGGCCTCCTCCAACAACATCTAACATTGGAGAAACAAATCCCAGCACCGCTGAAGAGCTTTTGGCGAGGAGCCAAGAAGCCGGTGCCTGTGTTCAGGCCGGTAATGTTAGCAGCGATAGGCTAACAGAAGCTAGCGTGGTTAGCCATCCACAACCCGTACCGTTAGATGATCTCGGGATTGAACAACCCAAACAAATTGCTTTGCAATCATACCCTGCCAGCATTTTTAGCGGTAGGAAACGCTCATTTGTAGCGACATGGTTTCAAAGCAGAGACTGGCTCGAATACAGCGCAAATGCTGATGCAGCATTTTGTTTTTGCCGTCGGAATTTTAGCACTAGCGCCACCGGAAACTGGACGTTTTTGGGAGCGTTGGATACCGTAACTGGAAAAATGCCACGGAGAGAGACGGGGGATTTCATATACATGAAACGTCAAAGGAACATCTCTAGCTACACCCCATGGAAGGAGCGACAGAGACGTGTCGATACTGGAAAGGAGATTTTGACACTTATCAGCACAGACCAGCTACGAAGGAACAGGTACTGTCTCCTCTCTCGCGGGTGTTGTCGTTGGTTTTTTGGTAGAAAACCAGTCGCCTTTACGAGGGAAGCTAGATGCTTTTGGTGACATGTCTGAGGAGGGAAGCGGTCTTTTCAAGTCCTTATTGAACTACACAATTAAAAAGGACTCAGAAATTGGCGGACATAGTGAACGATCCCTCGAAACGCCACATATACTTGTCACGACATGCAGAATGAACTTATAAATAGGCTTAGCAGTGTGGTGACTCAGGCTGTAGTGGAAGACGTAGGCGACTCACATCACACATTGAAAGTGGACGGAACACGCGACCCCACGGAGTCGGGACGCGAAAATATATCTGTTGTCATTTGCTTTGTAAACCAATCACTTGGAGTGACAGAGCGCCTGGTAAACATAGCGACTGCTGACGCAGGTGATGCACGGACATTGACAGACAGTCTTAGCTGAGCTAAACAATGTTGGTTTGGACTCATCAAAGATTCTCAGCCAGGAGTATGATGGGGCTTCATTAATGTCGGGGAAATACGGTGGCATGCAGAAGTTACTGCAACAGAAACTGGATCGTGAAGGGCCTTATGTACACTGTCTGAACCATCAGCTACATTTGGTCGTAGTACATGAGATGTCAGCCGAGGCAGCTGTAGTGGACTTTTTTAATATATGTAGCTCGTACATATTCTGCAAGAAGCCCACTATTGCTGTGAACTACAAGGATGAGCGTCTTAAACGCCTTCTAGAACAGAGGTGGACAGCGCACCTTGCCACCGTAGCTGTAATTCTAAAATCCTGTGACGACATCACATCTCTTCTGACTGAGATCGACGCTGTGCGGGCTCATGGCGCAGAGCTACGAATGGAAGCAGTAGGCCTGCTGCGAGAGATGACTGAGACCAGTTTTCCATTCATTGCAAACGTAGTGCTCAAAGTGCTTGCCCTGCTTGACCCACCAAACAAAATTCTACAAAGCGAGGACGCTGACTTATTGACAGGTTTGAGTGTTGTGGCTAGTTCAAAAGAATGTGTACGGAAACTACGTTGTGAGGAGTTTGACAAGGTGTGGGACATGGCTGTCAGTGCATTAATGAGACAAACAGAACCCCTAAACGGAAAGGCACAGCAAACACGAATATGGACGGGTATGTGATTGAGGGAACTACAGGACAGAGGAATGATGACAGTGTAGAGCCGAAGGAACGGAGAAGACCGTAGGTTCACACTTTAGCCGTGTAGGCAACTTTCTTTAATCCATGGTAAATCCGAGAGACAACCAAACCCAGCTCGACTGAGCGGAGGTGGCAAGAATAACCAGAAAACTGGCTGGACAACCATAACTTAACCCTGCGTTAACCTGCCAGGGCAACCATGACTTAACCCTTAGTTCCTGGGTTGAATTCTGTCCCCAATACGTGTCCACCACATGAGCCCCCCCAGAATTCGCCCTAGTAATCGAAGTCAGGCAGGCGCGGGGGGACGACAGGCCGTCCGCGGCGGCTCCGGATAACAGGGGCCGGAGTGTCTCTGGGAGGCATTGACGCGGGCCTGTGGAGGTCGGCCTGAGGAGCAGAAGAGGCAGCTCGGGCCTCCACGGGGGGAGGAGGCGGAGCCGGGGGAAGACCGCGACGAGGAGGTTGGGCTAACTCCAACGGCTGCGTCAAGTCCAGGTGTGCGGGTTTAACTCGGTCCACTGAAACATGCTCGGCCGTGCCCCCAAAATCCACCACCAGGTGCTTAGTTCCCCGTTCCAGGACGCGGAAGGGGCCGTCATAAGGGGGTTGCAGAGGGGGGCGGTGTGCGTCGTGACGGATGAACACGTAGTCCGCTGACTGCAGACCTGGGGGCACCTGGGACACCGGAGCGCCGTGTTGGGCGGTAGGGACGGGTGTGAAAGCTCTGACCCCGTCCAGCAAGGAGGCTCGTTGGTCCACAGCTGACCAGGGACGCGTTGCATTGGGCATGAAATCGCCTGGGACTCGCAGCGGCGTGCCGTACACCAGCTCCGCAGAGGAGGCTTGTAGGTCTTCCTTCGGGGCGGTCCGCAGGCCCAGCATGACCCATGGGAGCTTGTCGACCCAGTTGCAGTCCTTGAGAGTAGCCCGAAGCGCAGCCTTCATGGACCGGTGGAAGCGCTCACATAGGCCGTTCTCCTGAGGGTGGTAGGCGGTAGTGCGATGAAGCTTGACGCCCAGAGCCTCACCCACAGCATTCCATAGCTCTGAGGTAAACTGTGGCCCGCGGTCAGATGAAAGGTCGGAAGGCGTACCGAAACGTGAGACCCACGACCCAATAAAAGCCCGGGCCACATCAGCAGACGTCGTGGATGCCAGGGGAACAGCTTCAGGCCAGCGCGTAGTCCTGTCCACCACAGTGAAGAGGTAGGTGAACCCATGGGAGGGGGGTAGGGGACCAACCAGGTCGACGTGGACATGGTCAAATCGTCTCTCCGGCACTGCGAAGTGTTCCAGGGGCGCCTTAATGTGGCGGTGTATGTTAGCCCGCTGACAGGCAACACACGAGTCGGCCCACGCTTTCACGTCTCTCTTAAGTCCCTCCCACACAAACTTAGCAGAGGTCAGGCACACGGATGGCTTACCGCCTGGATGAGAGAGGCCGTGCACAGCTTCAAATACGGGGCGTCTCCAGCTGTGCGGGACGATGGGCCTGGGCTGTCCTGTGGAGACGTCACACAGGAGGGTGACACCTGTGTCGCTGAAAGGAGGAGGCGGAGCCCGGTGTCGGAGGCCCGGAGACGGAGGATGCTCGGGTCCGTGGCCTGGTCAGCAGCCATCTGTGCATAGTCAAGGCCTAGGTGGACCGCTCCAATCACTGCCCTAGAGAGGCAGTCAGCTACCTGGTTAGACTTACCAGCGACGTGCTGGATGTCGGTAGTGAATTCCGAAATGTAGGAGAGTTGTCGCTGCTGGCGAGCGGACCATGGCTCGGCCGTCTTGGACATGGCAAACGTGAGGGGCTTGTGGTCCACGTACGCAGTAAACTCGCGGCCCTCTAGCACAGGGGTCGGGAACCTTTTTGACTGGGAGAGCCATAAAAGCCAAATATTTCTAAATATATTTCATTGAGAGCCATATAGTATTTTTAACGTATAATAAATTAAATATGTCTTACTTTTAATGCGACTTCTGGTGCTGCATGGTTTTGCTGATGGCCTTGTAGTCTGGTTCATACGTGGTGAGGTTGAGCTTCATGCAGGCGTTGAGGCTTCCATCAGTTAAACGTGAGCGTAGGTTGGTCTTAATGTTCCTCATATGCGAGAAAGACTGTTCACATGCATATGTAGAGCCAAACATGGTCAATACGGCAATACTCACACGCTGCATTGTGTGGTATGTCACAGGAAGCTCGTTCCAAGTTTTAAGAATCAGCTGGTCTTCAGGTTGAAGATTTTTAATTTCTGTCCACTTGTGTTCCCTCGCCAGCTCTGCTCGCTGTCGCGCAAGACTTTCCAACTCTCCATTAAGTGACTTGAACTTACTCATCCACATGTCTGATGCCTTCAGGTCAGCAACTTCCAGCTCAAAGTCTCCGATAGAGACCCCGGGGATGCATGTCAGGTCGATTTTGTCCACTGCACACTCATGTGGATGAGTGATGAACTTGAAAAGACCAGTGCGCGCACGAAATTCTCCAAAACGTGCTTTGAATGACTGCAGGAGATTGAACGTAAAGCCAGCTAGCTGCTGGAGATCCAGATGTTGAGTGGAGTCACTTGCTAAGCATGCATCTCTAAATTGTTGCAGTCTTTCAAAGTGCAGAAGACGACCTGTTTCAATGTCCCTGAGAAAGACTTCCAGCTTGCTTTCAAATGCAAACACTGCTTGTTGAAGGGATGAGATTGTATTTCCAATACCTTGCATTTTCACATTGAGCTGGTTCAGATGGCCAGTTATGTCCACGAGATAGTGAAACTGCAGGAGCCAGTCAGTGTTGTCTAGCTCAGGATGCTTGACGCCTTTCATTTCAAGAAAAGTCCGGATTTCACTCAGGCAAGCTGCAAAACGGCTGAGCACCTTCCCCCTTGACAACCAACGCACGTTGCTGTGTAAAAGCAGACCGGGATAATGATTCCCAACTTCTTCTAACAGAGCTTTAAACTGGTGATCATTTAAAGCTCGGGCAACAATAAAGTTGACCACTCGAATGACCAGAGACATCACCTCGCCAAGCTCCTGGCCACACGTCTGAGCGCAAAGCGCCTCCTGGTGCAGGATGCCATGAAAACTTAGGATGGCTCTCTTTTCATGTTCACGGAGAAGCGCTACAAATCCTTTGTTCTTCCCCAACATACAGGGTGCACCATCAGTACAGACAGAAATAAGTTTATCCATCGGTAGTTTTTTTTCTTTAGCAAACTCCATGAAAGACATGAATAAATCCTCTCCTCTTGTTGTCCCTTTCATTGGCAAAACAGCCAAGCTTTCCTCACGCAGTGTGTCACCTGCAGCATACCTGGCAATGATACTGCACTGAGATAGATGGCTAACGTCTGTTGACTCATCTAACGCGAGAGAAAAGTATGTCCCGGCGTTTATGTCCTTAATTTGTGTTTCCTCGACTTGATTTGCCATCATGATGCTACGATCGTGCACAGTTCTTGCTGACAGGGGCATGTCTTTTATTCGTTTGATTATCTTGTCTTTATTTGGGAAGTCATCAAACAGTTCATTGGCCACATCAAGCATGAATGTTTTGGCATACTCGCCATCTGTGAATGACTTTCCATTCCTTACTATTGCCAAAGCCCCCGCAAAGCTAGCGGAATTCCCGTCACCTTGCTTGGTCCACACACGTAGTTGCTGCTGACTCGTCTGCACCCTCCGCTGTAGCTCCTCGCATGCCCTTTTCCTGCTGTCCCCCGCTGGATATTTCGATGCAAATGAAGCATGGTGCGTATCGAAGTGCCGCTTTATATTTGACCGTTTCATCGATGCAATTTTATCATTGCATATTAGACATACCGCAGATCCTGCTCTCTCCACAAATGCAAATTCCTCTGTCCACGCAGCCTGGAATGCACGGTAATCATCGTCTTTTTTTCTTTTCGCCATCTTTTCCGTTACAAGGGTTGAAGCGGATAAACTAGTTGGCTATCTGATAAAATTGATTTCTTCACCTTTACAATGACCCGGACATGCTCGCGAGCCATTGGTTCCCGACCCGACCCACCGGTGACCCGTGACCCGTGAAATTTATCTTCAAAACTAATTTCTGTTTACTTTAAAATGACACAGTATTATTAAGAAATATCACAAGTATTTTAAAATCAGTTCCAAACTGATTTTTTTGAAAAAAAAATTTTTCAACTCAAAATTGTCTGGGAGCCATATGCCGTCACCGGAAGAGCCATATATGGCTCGCGAGCCATAGGTTCCCGACCGCTGCTCTAGCAGGAAACGGAAATGCCGGACGGCGAGCCAGAGACCGAGGAGTTCCCTGTCAAAAGTACTATACTTGCGCTCTCGGGGTGTAAGCTGGCGACTGAAAAAGGCCAAAGGCTGCCAAGCCCCCCCCACCCACTGTTCGTGAACTGCACCAACAGCATAGTCCGATGCATCCGTGGTTATGGAAATAGGCGCTGTAGGTGAAGGATGCGCTAGCAGGGTAGCCTGGGAGAGCGCAGCTTTAGTCTCGGTGAACGCACGGTCCCGCTCTGCTGTCCAGTCGACCGCCTGGTTGGGGGACATGCCTTTCAGCGCCTCGTACAGTGGCCGGATGATAAAGGCGGCTCGGGGAATGAAGCGGTGGTAGAATGTCACCATCCCGATGAACTCCCTGAGCGCACGAGCTGTTTGGGGGCGCGGAAAGGCCGCCACCGCTTCCACCTTTGAGGGCAGGGGGACTGCCCCGTCCCCAGTGATGCGGTGCCCGAGGAAATCAATGGCTGTCAGCCCGAACCGGCACTTCGCCGGGTTGACGATCAGCCCATGCTGGCTGAGGCGTGTGAAGAGGGCATGAAGATGGGACAGGTGTTCTTCCTCGGAGGCGCTGGCGATGAGTATGTCGTCCAAATAGACGAAGATGAAAGGAAGGCCACGGAGCACTGAATCCATCAGCCGCTGAAAGGACTGGGCCGCGTTTTTGAGTCCAAATGGCATTCGTAGGAATTCAAATAGGCCGAATGGGGTAGTCACCGCTGTCTTGGGGATGTCTGAGGGGTGCACGGGAACTTGATGATAACCACGGACCAGGTCGACTTTTGAGAAGACGCATTTGCCAGACAGGTTTGCAGAAAAGTCCTGGATATGCGGGACAGGATAGCGGTCGGGCGTGGTGGCGTCATTTAGTCGGCGGTAGTCCCCGCATGGGCGCCAACCTCCATCAGGCTTAGCGACGATGTGGAGTGGGGACGCCCACGGGCTGTCAGAGCGGCGGATGATCCCCATGCGTTCCAGGTGCTCGAACTCAGACTTGGCAATGGCGAGTTTGGCGGGGTCGAGACGCCTGGCTCTGGCGTAGACCGGGGGCCCCTTCGTAGCAATGTGATGCTCCACCCCATGCTTAGCGGTGGGTGCAGAGAAGGTAGGCTGGGTGAGGTCAGGGAACTCAGCGAGGAGGCGGTTGAACTTGTCTGCCTCTGAGAGAGAGTTGGCTAGACCTGCATAGGCCGCTTCCCTCCGCGTACATGCGAAGGAGGAGAAGGTTAAGGCATCGACCAGACGGCTGTTCTGAATGTCCACTAGCAAACCGTAAGCGCACAAAAAATAAGCTCCGAGGAGGGGAAGCGTTACATTGGCCATGACGAACTCCCACGTGAAACGTTGTCCACCAAAACACAGTTCTACAGACCGCACGCCGTAGGTGTGGATAGGGCTGCCGTCAGCCGTCGCCAACTGGGGGCCCCGCTCCCCGCCCATGATGTCGACGTCAGTAGCAGGGAGCACGCTTCTCTGTGCGCCCGTGTCACAAAGATATCGCCGACCGGAGATGGTGTCGAGGATGAAGAGTAGCCTGCTCGTATCGCCAACACTCATGGCCACTACTGAGTGTTGGCCCTCTCGTTTCCCGTCGGCCTGTAGTTGCAGGGGGAACGGCACCGTTTAGCTTTCGCACCAAATCGAGCGTGGTACATACAGAGTCCAGAGGGCTTGTAGCGGTCTGATGCTGTGGCGCCACCGTCGGGCCACGCCCGCAATGTCGGCGGGGGGCCAGTGAAGGTAGGAGCCAGCACCCCGGCATGGGAGGAACGTTGTGTAGCGACGAAGAATCGGTCAGCCTCCTTTGCCAGCTCACGGGGATCAGTGATGGTGGAGTTAGCGAGCGCAGTCTGGACGTGGGGCGGCATGTTGCGCAGAAACAGCTCCATAAACAGGAAACATGGCTTTTCTTGACCCAGTAGGTTTAACATCCTGCTCATTAGCTCCGATGGTTTGCCATCTCCCAAGCCCTGAATTGCGAAGAGGCGACGTGCTCTCTCCGTTGTTGACAGTTCAAAAGTTTCAAGGAGGAGATGTTTAAGTGCGGCGTATTTACCATCGGCCGGTGGGTTGGTTATGAAACCGCTTATCCTGGAAGCCGTAGCGCCCCCCAGCGCTGCCACTACGTAGTAGTACCTGGTCTCGTCTGCTGTTATGTCTCTGAGCGCGAACTGTGCCTCAGCCTGCGCGAACCATGTAGCCGCGGAAGACTCCCAAAACTCCGGCAGTTTAATTGCAACGGCGTTCGTAGCCATAATGTGTGTGGTTTCAGAAAACTTATCCGAAAACCGACGTCGGGGTCACCAGTGTAGAGCCGAAGGAACGGAGAAGACCGTAGGTTCACACTTTAGCCGTGTAGGCAACTTTCTTTAATCCACGGTAAATCCGAGAGACAACCAAACCCAGCTCGACTGAGCGGAGGTGGCAAGAATAACCAGAAAACTGGCTGGACAACCATAACTTAACCCTGCGTTAACCTGCCAGGGCAACCATGACTTAACCCTTAGTTCCTGGGTTGAATTCTGTCCCCAATACGTGTCCACCACAACAGCAAAACAGAACTCAAGAGACTGTACTACAGCGTTGTCCATTCTGTTGTTGGAGAAATGGATCAGAGATTGTGTGAGCGCAACATTCAACTGGCTAGGGCACTTGCTGCACTCGATCCAAACAGTGATACATTTCTAGATGCTACAGCTGTGAAGCATATCATGGACTTGTCACGATCGCCTATAATTGAGGCAGAGTATGAAGTTGCTAAACAGTTTTTCAGGATGCTAAAAGAATCACAGCCAACCAAGGAGGGGATTTGGGCCACAAAGTGCATTCTATCACAGTACCACACATCTCTCGTGGCAATGCCTAGTGTACTGACTGCTTTGAAGCAGGCAGACTTTCGGCGCCTCCACAGCAATGTGCGAGAACTCATTCTCAACTCCACGCAACGTTTTTTCGGACCACAGACGCACAATGCTCCACAAACGAAAGGCCCAGTTGGTTCAGCTGGCATTTGAGAAAGACCTTACCCGAAAATGTACAACTGAGTGGAAGGACACCGTCTTGAGGAGGTTCAGTGCCAACGCTCGCCGCCTTCAACTCTTCTGATGGTAAGTCATATGTTTGATTTACATATGCCAGCCTTGGCTCTTTTAACAATATGCTAAATATGCTGTACTCATACTTATTATTGGTATAATGTACAGCCCTGATCATTTGCACTTTTGCCTAATTTGTGTAGTGCTTGAGATTCCATGTGACGTACGTAATGCTGAGAGAGAGAGAGAGAGCATATTTTGTTTTGAGATCGGGGTGGACGCTATTTGAAACCTGGCTGCATCATATATTTAATATTTACTGATGACTATGGTAATAGTTGTACTGTACCTACTTAATTATTCGTAGGCTTGTCACTTGTGGTTTTGCCGATGCTCTGACGCGCACGGTGCTGCACTGTACAGCAGGCTACTCGGTGTGTGGTTTCGCCGATGCGCGTGAGTGAGAGACTGTCTTACGTGTACTCATGTTTTGAGATTGGAGGTTAGTGTGTTTTGTGTGTTGGTTTGCGAAATTTTTCTTTCTGAAGCCTATCTTTCATGTTACCGTCACTTGAATGGGGATGTATGCCCCCCCCCTGCTCTGAGCCTATGCCCTCCCATTAGGTTGGTTCTGACGCCGACTCTGTATCTACGGTTGAGTCAGATCGGGCACTTGTCAGAACCAAAACATGTATTCGGGTATGAGTCTTGAAAGTAAACGAGAAGTCGATCATATTTTGCAAGCCAACAAATCATTCACTGCTGATCTCAGCACAAGAGAACTGGAGGGACACTGGATTAGTAAAAAATAATTAGCCTTATTCACCTTGCTGCTACACGGGAGTGCCATAGTCTCCAATGTTAAAACTCAACTATAAAAATACAATTTCAAGAGTAGGATTAATTACAGTCACAGTTGGAAATTATCTCAGTAGCTACAGTAAAACATTTCCCATGGCTGAGCTGTGTTTTAAGATAAGACAAGATGTACTTTATTAATCCCTGTGGGGAAACTCATCCTCTGCATTCAACCATTCCCAATACACTGTAGCTAGCAGCAGTGCGCAGCTGCCCTGCAGCGTCCAGGGACCAACTCCAGTTCTTCTTTCCATTGCCTCGGTCAGGGATACACACAGGAGTATTAACCCTAACATGCATGTCTTTTGATGGTGGGAGGAAACAAGAGCACCCGGAGGAAACCTACACAGACACAGGGAGAACATGCAAACTCCACACAGAAAGGACCTAGGATGGCTTGGGGTTCGAACCCAGGACCTTCTTACTATGAGGCAACACTGCTAACCACTGGGCACCGTGCTGCCCAACCGTTGTTTTATGAATAAAAGTCAATCAGCAGAGCAGCCATTCTCCTTAATTAAGTTTATATCATGAAAACCATGACGGTTAAACACATTTGACGTCTTTTAATAAGGGCTTCGAAGTTATGACAACCTGATCTCTGTCATTTCAAGTCAAACTTGGTTGCTTTCATGGGAGGGTCTGCCTAGGAGGCTGCACATCCACAGACTGACAGGCAAAACATTTTTATTGGGTAGATTTTTTAGCTTGAGCGCTGAATATTAACAATTTTATGTTCCCATATTTCTCATTCAATCGACTTGGGCGCTGCACAAAAGTCTTATAATGGAAGGAAAAGCACTGTTTTCTCTGTCCGTGTGTGCATGTAGAAGGGAGGCGATATGCGCTCTATAATTGTGATAATTGTCTGAATTGGGTTTCATGCTTCTTGACCACCCTATAGGCTTTTGGGTTCAACAACCATAGTAAAAAAAACAAAAACAAAAACAAAACTGGGAAACTGTTGCATTGCAATGATATGATCCATAATAACATTGTTAAAATATTTCACATTTAAACATACAATAACCACACATTACAAATGTAGGTAGCTTTATGAGTCCTTTATCTAAAGTATACATCATATTGTGCTTGGCGAGAAAGTTTGGCAGTGCTACTTCCACACTGGTGATTGCACATATGAACCATACATAAAATATGTAAGAATCCCACTTGAAAAAATTACAGTGTAATGGTGTAATGATTACACCATTACACTGCCATTACATTTTTCCTCTTGCGTTTATCCCCTTTCGAGGCAACTCCAGCACCCCAAGGGGTGTGCGTACCACACTTTGGGAATCCTTGATTTATATCATATCCTGATATTGGATGCTTAACACTGACCTTATAAAATAGATGTTTTGCATCTGTTGAACAGAGCAAAAGTTAGTTTGTATGAATCACGTTTTTAGTAAGCCGAGAACCCAGAAAAACGAGCTGGCACACCAGAAACACTTAAACACCTAAAAACTTTGGTCAAAAGACTGATTTGCTTGTTAAAGGCGATGGAGCACGTCTTACTTGTATCTCTGTTAATGGTATTTCTGTGAAATCCTACCTCATATGAAACCATATGGGTAAAAAGTAACAGAATACGAGGGAAAGGCTAAGAGAGAATAGTGGTGGGATTCCAGGATAAATATATTTTTGACAATTTTTTTCACCAATGAGGATTATAATGTTAACTCAAAAAGAATGCAAAATCTTTAACATTTTACAACAGCATATACTTTTAGAATCTATGCAGATAGTACGGCTAAATATGAGACTAAATGTTAGTTTGTGAGTGAGTGCGTTTGGAGCTGTATATAAGCCATAAGGGGCCCTACATTAAAAAAAAAGCGAAAGGTCTGGAAAAGAAACTTTTCTTGCATTTCTTTTATCAGCAGCTGAACATTTGGATAATTGCAGTGTAGCCTCTTTAATATGGGGGCCTGAGGACACATCTGGACACTGATGACGGATCTCCCTGTGTGAGAGTTCACTATATGAGGAGCTGCACAACGATATGCTGTTCCTGCAGGAGGCTTCCTCAAGGCTCCTCTATGCATACCAAAAGAGAGGCAATCTCCAATATGAATCAGCATACAGAGCTCCACACCAGCAGGTTGATAAAGTATTGATCCTCACGCCCCATTTTTTCTTTAAGAATGAGCAATCTAAGGAATTTTTGCTCTCTGTGCTTCTGAATTTAGATTTCTGTGCATCAAGAAGTGCCGTGTAAAATCAACTGCATGCAAGAATGAGCTAAGTTACTGGCTTTGCTGATTAGAGGGCAAATATACATTCTATAGTCTGTTGGATTGTGTGCTCCGTGTGTATTATCCCTTGTTAGTTAATTATCCGTCATTTTACACCTATCCTGAAAGCTTTTCCTCTAATTGACTCTGAAACCCTGGGTGTTTTCTCTCTTCTCCTCAGTTGCTGTATTATCTCTGGTTTGAAGAGTGTTTGGCAGCCATGGAGCAGTTGCTGAAGGAGGTTAATTGACTTGGCAGCTAATTAATTCAAAGGTTGCAAGGTTGCGATAACAGTGTAATGAGAGAAGGGGGTGTCAACACCAGTTGCTATTACCTCCACTAAATATAGAAGAGATAATGTTCGACATCTTTTCTATGGGGAACGTGGACTCCAGATGTAGAAGCAGATGGCAGTGACACTGAGGTTCAGATAAACATTACATGGCCAAAGTGGAGACATCAGAGATCAGAGGAGCTGTACTGTGGGTTCACAATTGCGTTTGGAAGCAAAGAATTCCATTTCAAAGCAGGTTTAAACTGGGTTACCACACTAATACAGTGGTGTCTCACTTTTATACTGTACTGTTGAGGCTAAAAAGCCCATCCCATCTACCAGAACTGCCAGTTCTCTGACACATTTCTTTTCTCTTTTGTCAAACTGACTCTCTCAGCCCTTTGTCAAAGGGCTGACAACCAAACGTTAGCTCTTACATCATATTTCTGTGGCTTAAATGGCACATTTGCCTTAGTAAATCCTGTCTACAATATCCATACACGTTACCCAACCTGAAAGCTGGAAAGATATTTTATTCAAGTCTCACCCTTCAGGGATCTATACCATCCATCCATCCATTATCCAAACCGCTTATCCTTACTCAGGGTTGGGGATGCTGGAGCCTATCCCAGCCATCATTGGGCGGCAGGCAGGGAGACACCCTGGACAGGTCGCCAGTCCATCGCAGATCTATACCAATATAGCCCAAAAGATGAAGAAAAAAAATGCTTTGAGGTTTTTATTACATTTTGTCCTGTGGATCAGATCTTCTCTTATTCTGGCTTGACATGCAGTAGGATGGGGCTCTAACTTTGGCCTTAAGGCCGGGTAGGTATTTTTTTATGGCGTCATTGGGCAAAAAATCCATAACCTTTCAGTATATTGTAATTCAAGTGGTCTGAGGGAAAACTAGACTTCTACACCTCATATTGGCTCCGTATTCAGGCTTAAAAAAAAAAAATCTAGCCCGGGACAGAAGATTTTAGCCAGTGATGGATCGCTTCAGAGAAAGGGCGTTCCTATTGGCTGTTCTGCAAATAGAGATGCACATGTACCTGATCAATTTGCGTCCGCCCTGACCTGCCGGTCGCTTGTGGTTGCAACTCTAACCCTAAATATCAACAAGACCAACTTGAAATGGCTGCTTCACGTGAACAATATCAGTGTAACTAAGAGAATTGCTGAAATTTTTTTTTTTACATGGATAGATTATCAACCAAGATAAATGTTTCGCGGGTCTAGCTTTGACATTTCCTTGTTGTACGCGAGTGTAAGGGGTTGAAGAGCGATGCGGAGGTCATTTGGTGGGAGGGGCTTACTGGAGTGATATGAGGCAGCAGAGAGAGAGAGACGGAAGGATTTGCATTGGAATGCTTAACGTTACCTGCATATGGCAAGCCCTTTTAACATTTATTAACTAGACGAGATATCTGCAATGACGTAATTACAGATATATAACCTGCAGCTTTAAATGCCACTTGCCTGCACAGACTAAATCCACCCAGTGTAATCCAACTTGTCAAAGCCCATGGTTGCTTGAGTCACTGCATCCACAATCAATGTCAGGACTTCCATTTCTACCTGAAAGGCCACCAGTTTTTAATAGCACCTCCTGATGAAACCTGTCTATTCAAGCATTAGAAATGTTTGCGCACACAAGCCAGTGGATAGGTGTACAATGTGAAAAAGTCAGGGGGTAGCGGTGGTTTTCCTGCTACAGGTTAGAAACTGACAACATCCATCCATTATCTAAACTGCTTATCCTGCTGTCAGGGTCACTGGGATGGTGGAGCCTATCCCAACAGTCACTGGGTGAGACACCCTGGACAGACTGCCAGGCCATATTCAGCCCTGTGTCAGATAATCTTGGAAATATGTAATGTTTGACAAAGAAATTTGGCTTTTGGGTGTCGAAAGTAGCAGCGTTAAAAAAGAAAAGTTAATTTGTGTCTTCATTACAGATTGGGCAAGGTCCTTTAAGTCAGCCAAAACAGAAATTGACATGCTTTTAACAGGGACAGTTGGGGTCCATTTGGCTGTCTTAATTGGCATGTCAATGTCTGTTATCAGGAAAACCAGTTTGTCTCTCTTTGAAAGCTGTCTCCCCCTAAGAATGTAAAATGTTGACATGTGTAAAGGGGGGAAAAAACAGCAAAAAAAAAAAGAAGCTAAGTGCATCAGCTGAGCCAACCTTGTACTGTAAAATTAACCTCTGACAAAGAAAAAAAAAACCAAAACATGTTCCTGGAGTGTGTCGTTGTAAACAAGCAAGGTTAAAAACCTCGAGACACATCTTCCATAAATCACGCTTCTCTGTGGTTCAACACATTTGGTAATTACATGCGGTCCCCTCCGGCTGAGAGAAGTCTTGTGAGTAATAAAGAAGTTACATTTTAAAACGGGAAAAACTTAGACAATTAAGGCCTACATAGTGGGATTACCTCCTAATGTGTGACCTGAACTTGCGGGATGTGGGGGGACAATGTGTTCTGCTCAGTAATAACGTTGTTAATTCCTGCCTCATACAGTTGTTGGTTGTCCAAATGTCACATCAGATGGGGGATTAGTTTTTGTCAGGCAGTGTAGGGGCAAAAGCTGCATTTCGCACGAGTGTAAGGCTACTGAGAACAGTTTAACCCAAGGGTCTGGCTTCTAAATGTCACAAGCAAGTCCCTTTGCATTTCGAGGAGAAAATAAACCTTAAAAAAGCAATTTTTTATAACTTGAAGGCAGCCAGCTATTTTCATGCTTCTCACAATGGCCGGGTTTTTCCTTTGTAGAGATAAATAATGGGCTATTTTTCAGCCATAATATTGTGCTAGAACACTATCAACATAAGTTCATTTTGTGTGTGTGTGTGGGGGGGGGCAAAGAACAATACAAATTAAGTTAATCTATCCTTTTTATCTTGACTGAGTGTCAGACAGCAAGACCTACCCAGTGCCTCTTCTCCAGTTGGTTGTCTGTATAAATAGCTGCCGAGATGGCTGATTGATAATTACTCTTATCTCCTGGTGTCTTTCGTTACCAGGAAACAAACAGGGGGAGGAGGAAGTGGGAGCTGGTCGGCAGAGGTCAACGCCAGGCCCTTCTACATTTCATCTGGCACGCGTCGAGAGATGGAGGTGCCGCCGAGTGACAGTCTGCGCCCCCAAGGTGAGATCTGAGGGGGATGATAGAGGAGCGCGACGGGCGAAAATTGGCGGATAATTACAGGAGCTCGAGGGGCCACATTCTGCCTGCCCTCTGTCTTTTTCCCCTATCTCACATACCACACAAAACACACATGCATGCACATGAGCATGAGCACATACATGCTTTCTGGATACACACGGTGTGATGAAAGTGACTTGTCAGTTCTTCTGGTGGGCCAAAAAATATCTACACGTGGGTAGGCACCACAGTTTAGTGCTAAGATTTTCATTGGGAGTGACGAAGGAGGACAGGATTAGGAACGAGTATATTAGATGAACAGCTCAGGTTTGACGGTTTGGAGACAAAGCAAGAGGCAAGATTGAGATGGCTTGGACATGTGTAGAGGAGAGATGCTGGGTATATTGGGAGAAGGATTCTGAATATGGAGCTGCTAAGGAAGAGGAAAAGAGGAAGGCTAAAGAGGAGGTTTATGGATGTGGTGAGAAAGGACATGCAGGTGGCTGGTGCGACAGGAAGATGCAGAGAACAGGAATAAATGGAAACGAATGATCCACTGTGGCGACCCCTAATGGGAGCAGCCAAAAGTAGATAGGCACCACAGTTACTGTTAACCCCTTACCCAAGAGTTCTCCATGTCCCACACCCAGTATACAGTTAATTAGTATGAGATCCAAAACGTAACTTGTGCCAAATACGGTCATCAGTACCCCATAATACTTCTTAATTTATACAGTCATACTTCTTCCCAGGTGCAATGGTAGCATGCTGTGGCCTCGTGTGTCCTCTGACCCCCTAAGCCTCCTCCTGTAACTATGAATGATGTCAGGCGTCTCTCAATGGACGAACCCATGGGAGTGCTAAGGGGATCAGAACACTGAACTGTACATGAACTGGAAGAAATGTATAAAGCAGCTGAACCAAAGCTTGACTCAAAGAAATCATATGCGAGAGAGAGAGAGAGAGATATGCTGCTGGCTCAATGGCAGCACTGTCCAAAAGGATATGCTTGCTTTTTGGTAATATTTCTTCTGAAGTATATTCTTAATCCCAAACATTGTTGTTGTTTGTTTTTTTGGTAGGTATTTTTCCCCCCTGCAGCAACCTCTGGTGATTTTACATGGTGGAGGCAAGCAGGGCAAGGCAGTTGATGTGTCAGGTGCCGTTCCAAAAGTTACTCCTTATCTTTATAGTGGAAAATCTCTGTGGACTGCTACCTTGTCATGGTGGAGAAGCTTGCGTGGTCCTGTGATCCCAAAAGCAATGCCGTCTGGAGCTATGCTCCTGGTAGGGTCACCCATGGCAGTAAGGTCAAGGGGGAGGTCCCTGACAAAGAGCGATCCAACCAAGACCTCAATGGTGTTGCAGGTGGAAGATGATGGCTGATTTTAGGGAAGCATCAGAATGGCTGGGAAGGTGAATGGAGGCTGCAGCAGAAATGGGGCTCCAGTCATCTTGGACTCTATGCCACTGGATCCTGACCCAAATCTGTCAAGGACTGTGTGGTGGCTGTCTGTGCACCAGTCTCCCCATGTTAAATAAAGTCACACACAGGTGTCCTCCATAAAGGGAAAAGCGTGTGGATCACGGATCGGCCTCTACAGACATCTGAAGACCCACAAGTAGACAACCGAATGGAGAGGACAGTCATACTCGCTTCAAGCGACCGCTGATGATGATGATAAGTGGAAAATACTGGAAAATACCTGAAGACTGTTTGTGGCACATCTGTTGCCACTGGACAGGTTCAGGATGGAGGCCAGACATGGTTTAGTGGAACACAGAGTTTTTATTTACAACGTCTATACAGTCTGTCGTTCACATGGGCTGGTGCACTCAGGTGCTGGAGCCGTTACTGCCCAGCTCTCTTTCTGCGGAGCGGCGTTTGGCTCTCTCTCCCTCTCTGCCCTTCTGTGGCTGCCATTTTTTGTCAACGTCAGTGTCAGTCCAGGAACCAGCCTCACTGCAAAATTTAAAACACATTATGTCAGTTGAGTACACCTAAGGCTGATAACTAATCAAGCGCTATTGCCTCTGCTCTCCCGCAACCCCCCCCCCCCGCTTGCAGTCGAGGTTAAACCACACCTCACCACACTGTTCTTTTTATAAGCCAAATTACATGTGACTGAATCAATTTGCATTTGAATGAATCTGTATAGCAATGGAAATTTATTCCATGACTGCATATAATTTGGCCAAGAGGGGAAGTATTAAGAGAGATAAGTAGAGGACCAAGAACAGAGCCCTGAGGTACGCCATATTTAATGCCAGAGAATTTCCGTGCAATAATGTCTTATACATTATCTGCACCGCATCATGGTGGCACAGTGGTTAGCACAGTTGCCTCACAGCAAGAAGGTCCTGGGTTTGAGCCCCGGAGTTGTCCAACCTTGGTGATCATCCTGGGTCGTCCTCTGTGTGGAGTTTGCATGTTCTCCTCGTGTCTACGTGGGTTTCCTCCAGGTGCTCCAGTTTCCTCCCATGGTCCAAAGACATGTAGGTCAGGTGAATCAGTCATACTAGATTGTCCCTAGGTGTGAATATGTGGCCCTGTGATGGACTGGCAGCCAATGACTGCTGGGATAGGCTCCAGCATCCCGCGACTTCAATTGGGATAAGCGGCTTGGATAATGGATGGATGAATTAATGAATTTGAACCAGTTCACCCCATGGGTGCCCCCAGATCACAAGTGTCCCAAGTGTTCATTGAGCCGAGTTATTTTATTTGAACTCGTCTAATTCTTCCGTTTATCGGGTCTTGGGCATGAGATTCTCATGTCAGGTCCGTTAACATTTTTCTTTTCAATGTTTTAGAAGTTGAAAGTGCTATTAATTTTTTTCCTCGTCAGAAACAGTTAAAGAATGCTTAACTTGGATAGTTTGGTTGTTTGGTTTTCCCTGAGAACAACCTTCCTTCCAGACAAGGCCCAACTGTCAATGTCACACACAACTCCCCACTTTTTCCTTACCTGATCATGCATATCAACATATCAGGATGAGTGTAAAGAGAAAAATGTTTTTCCTAGTCAACTCTGTATTGTGTTTTGGAGGATTGGTTTGGAGCTGTGGTACCTCCATACTCAAACTGCATTTCATTGCAAACTGAATTTTACTGCCCACAAATAATGCCCCCACTTTAATAACAAACAAAATGACAGCCAACAAAAATAACTTTTTAATAAACAAAAGTTTATTCATCAAACATTATTTGACGATTGATTTTTACTGGTAGCTTATTGCAGATCATTAATATATCAGATAAGTAGTAGTGTTGTATTAGTGTTGCTTATTGCAGATCATTGATACGGGATTCAAAATTACTCAAGCCGTGATCCAATGAAATAAGACAGTGATTTGACACTGATCCGGTCCAGGATCAATAGCTTTGTGGATGCAGAATTCAAATTAGTCAGGATTGCTCCAGCAACAATACTGCGCTTGCTTGCTTGTGCTACACCAAAGACTTGAGGAGAGGGAGGCCCAAATTGTCTAAACACCACATGCCACAGTCCTCATTTGATGCTGCATTGACATCCACCATATTGAATTCCATGCTGGAGCAATCAGGCCTGGGACTGCAGAGTAGGGGGGACTTTGAGATGTGACCAGAAGCCAGGATAATTAACATTTATTGATACATGACTGCTGTAAGCCTGTTTGCCCAGTGAATTAAACCAACTCATTACAGGCTTAATGGTGGATAGGGGAGATAAATAATAGATGCCAGTCCACGCACTGATACTTGAGCATGCATCAGAAGACACCCCCAAGATCCCCCCTCCACCCCCATCTTCCACTATTGGCCTGATCAATTTGGGCCCCACAAAGTCAAGTCATTCACCACTGAAACCAAAACTGACTTCACCATCTCAATCCAACCAAATGGTCTCCTGTGAGCCTGGTTGGAGGTTTCACCGGTGGTGGTTGTGGAATTGGGCTGCATTCGAAATGAGAACTGTGCACGTATAGATGTGCTTTTAAACACACAAGCACTGCACACACAACTGCTTTCTGCTTTCTCTGTCTGTTTCTCGCCCCCTCATTTTCTTCTCTTTCACACACACACACACACACACACACACACACACACACACACACACACACACACACACACACATTTGAGATCCATTCATTCATGTAAGAATCAGGAACGTGAGTCATTGTTTAGGTTGGAGCCTATGGGAGATGAACCCATTTTTTGTGGCACAGTCTTGTCATTCGCAGGAAGACTTGGTGATGAAAAAATAATAATAAACAGATGCTGAGAGAGAAAACTCTCTAAATAAGTGTCAACACCACAAAAGGGGAAGGTGTGAGAGGGTTCCACTGTTCCCCCATTTTTTTCCATTGCCTCTCTCTACTTACCTGCACTACCTTTTTATTACCCATCATTACATCTTGTGCAGCACAAGACATACAGCTCATCTTGTAGCTACCCATCAAGTCAAATTCCTCTGTGCAATATGTAGAATATAACCAGGCCAATAAAAAACAGATTCTTATTCTGACATTTGCTTGCTCTTTTTTTTCCCCTCACATTCCACCCTACTTCCTCTCCTTACTGAAACGAAACATGAGAAAAACCAATAAAGCTCAGCAGAGTCAGCAGCGAGGCAGGTTGACAAACAGACGGCGCTTTTGGTTGAGCTTCTTATCTGGTGCACCTTTCCTGTCCTTTCCAATTGTTCTCCACCCTGACAACATAACTTTCACACACGCACGCCCTCTCTCTTTCCCCCGTAACCCCACATGAAACGCAGCCTTATCGAGCCGTAACCCAAAACGCAGTGCACTTTCATCTCCTCCACCAGCTTGTAATATCCACTCAGTTCAAAAGCTCGTGAGCGCTGGCTGCTGTGTGCAGAGCTTTAAGTTAGACAGAAACTAGTCAGGAGTATAGATGAGTGGGTGTTCTTTTATTCATGCATCTCACTGTGAGATTCAACCCCCCCCCCCCACACACACACACACAATTGTCTGTGCTCATTTCAGAGTATTGCTGGCATTTGTTGACTTACTAGAAATATTGAGAGAAAAATTCAATATCTTTATAACAGACATTCTGCTTATTGATCTTGGCCAAGGAACTTTTGTTGAAGAAAGAAATTATGAAAGTGTCAAAAAAAGTAAAACTGTTGAAGGAAGGATGTTCAGCTAGCTTTGTCTGAACACCATATGAAGCAATGGTATAGAGCCTTCATTAGAAGTTAGCCCTTTGATTGCTTAGTGCACAGGAAAGTAGCACACAATTCAGCATGATACAGGTTGTCTGGCTGCAGAGAGGCAGGAGCGTGACTTAGTGTGTGAATCGTGACAATGGCTGTGCTGCCTGTGTGGGAGCAGTCCCTCCCTTCACTCAGTCTTAAGAATTGCCAGCACCCAATTCTGTCAGGATCATATCACTACGTAATGTTGGCGTGGGTCATTATTACGCCATAAATCTTAATAAAGGCCAGGCCATTTGATTCATGTTCCATTCATCATGCTCACTTATACATTCTCATCGTGGAAGAACATCCAAAAGCTGTGGGCTGACAATATTTAATTTCGTCACTATACACGTGCTGAAGATGAAACTGAAAGCATTCATGGCTGACGCTTATGAGTGTGGTCAGACAAAGGCAGCGGGACTGCAATTTTCTTCTTTTTTTTGGGCTTTTCCCCCTTTTACTCCCCAATTGTATTTGGCCAATTACCCTACTCTTCTGAGCTGTCCCGGTCACTGCTGCACCCCCTCTGCCGAGCCAGGGAGGGCTGCAGAGTGCAGACTACCACACGTTTCCTCCTATACATGTGGAGTCGCCACCTGCTTCTTTTCACCTGACAGTGAGTTTCGCCAGGCGGATGTAGTGCGTGGGAGGATCAAGTTATTCCCTCCAGTTCCCCCTCCCCCCTGAACAGACGCCCCAACCAACCAGTGGAGGTGCTAGTACAGCAACTAGGACACATACCCACATCCGGCTTTCCACCTGCAGACACGGCCAATTGTGTCTGTAGGGACGCTCAACCAAGCCGGTGGTAACACGGGGATTCGAACTGGCGATCCCCGTGTTGGTAGGCAACGGAATAGACCGCCATGCCACCCAAGTGCCCTGCAATTTTCTTTTTGCTGCATCATGATAGTGTATATCTGTAAAAGTCACATATGCACATCACTCAGTATGTAAGTGTGAAAGGCATAGTGTGAAAATCAAACGAGCCTTAGAACACGAGCCAACTTCTGTTTTAACTGAGTGCTGCTGGCAGGTGTACTTATCTAAGATTATTGTGTCCTTCATGGGTGTTTCAAAAATCCCCCCGAGGGGGGCTTTGGGACAAAAACCCACCCACAAAGAGATTTCACAGTCAAAATATTTTTCCACTGATCTTGAACAGCTAAATATGCTGTAGACTTTTGAGTATGATGAAACTTTTCATGACACTTAAAATCAAAACATGTTGATGATGAGGGGATGAGGGATAAACCTGAGCTGCTACAATTTGCATGAATAGCAGGCTGACTTTGTAGAACTTTGAGTGTTTTACACCAAAAATGAACGGAACTTCATTACAGTAGCTGGTGTCTCTTTAATCCATAGTAAATTGATCTCCCATTCATTGTCCTTCGAAGAGATTGGAGCTACTCCTCTTATAGCTCAGGAGCAGCAATCCCTAATATCGAAGTTTGAACGTATTTATAACGTGATACAATTTAACGATCTCAGCACGGGCAAGCATCAATACTTTGTTTGCTCCCCTTGAAATACAGAGCACCAAAGGTCAGGGATTTAAACTCCAGCAGGCAAACAAAAGAGCATCAAAGGCCACATTTTTTATTTTACAACCACAATTCATGACCACAGACAGCACTCGGTTGTGCAGTCGTGGGAGAACTTCTCATTGTCCTCATTATGTCACTTCTGACATTTGTGAGCTCTTTTGCCGTTTTGTTTGTGCTGGTTTGTAAGGGGGTGGGGGGCAGCATGGGAGGGTGGAGGGGGTGCATGCTCCCATGGTGCCACTCATGAGGGCCTCTCAGTATCAAAGCTATGCGTCAGAGATCTGACATACATCAAAAGGCTTTTTTTCCCAGCCTGCTGAGGCTGCACTGGGACTACACTGATATCTATGCGAAGCGGTCTATCACTGAAATGTGTGAGCCCTCCACACTGTGATGTATACAGTATGATGTGTATGTACATGGGTGAGGGGTAAAAGCATGGGTGTCTACTCGTTGGCTGCTTTTTCTTCAGACAAAAAGCACTGAAACTGGCTGGTGCTTTTTAAAAGGTAGCGGCTGACACAACAAGTTTTTAAAAATTCCTGTAACTTCCCTTAAAAGTGCACAGTATAGCATTTCTGCTCGCCTGAAGCATTGTGGGACGAAAATGTATCAGCCAGGGTTGCCAAGTGGTAGTGATTGAAGCAAAGCAAACAACGTATGATGCCCCCCCCCCATTTGCAAAATTCTGCATTTAAAAACACTGGAGCTGGGCCAATAGGGCATTAGGGCTGAAACATTCTCTGTCAGTACCCGAATAAGGAATCAGGAACATTTATTTGTCATTTCATTTCATGCATTTGCGTACATGAAATGAAATGAAATATCATTTCCCCCAGTCCACAGCAGTGCAACACAAAGACAAAAACACATATCCAAACTATAAGAACACATATACCCAAACTACAAAAACACATATATCCAACATATCCAAAAAAATTCACTGTCCAAGAGAGTGAACGCCACCATGACTGTCGGAACTGCCGGTCTGCATGGGCTAGCAGTTAGCTTAGCCTGCCCCGCTTCCACATCCTGTCAGACTGCCCTCGGTGTTTCCTCCTCAGGTGCGGCTCCAAGCAGCACTGTGGTCCCTGGGCCCACTGGACGCAGCAGACCAGGCTTCCCCAGCCGATCCAACGTCAGCTCTCCCAGCCAGACACCTTGGACACGCCTCCCTGCACTCCACACGACGACACCAAAAACACAGTCAACACTAGGCGAGGCCGCCGCTAGACCGCTCTCGGTGTTATCTGAACTGCCGGTCTGCATAGGCTAGCAGTTAGCTTTGCCTGACCCGCTTCCATGTCCTGTCAGACCGCCCTCGCTGTTACATCTTTGGGCACAGCTCCAGGCAGGGCCATGGTTCCTGGGCCCACAAGACGCAATAGACCAAGCTCTCCCAGCCATCAAACGAAGACACAAACTTAGATGCAGACGTGGACAAAGACACTGCATGGACAGTAAAGGGTGAGGCCGCCACAAACTAAGTTCACGCCGCCACCTTCCCACACCAGTACTGGTTGAGGCCGCTGCAAACGTGAATTCGCGCCGCCATGTGAATGCAGATGCTTCGAGGTATACAAAGTCAATTTCACACATTGCTGTGTTCTAAATTGTGTCACCAGAAATGTTTAACATAATGCAGATAAGAATTGTAATCTCAAGTTTTTGTAGCAAGGAACGCTATAGCAGGCAACAACAGGATGAAGCTATGTTCTTTGATTTCCGCTCTCTGTCTTTAAACGGCCGTAGCCCCCCTCAGATTTATCACCTCCACAGGGACATAAGGATGCAAGCTGAGTACGTGTGTACAGCCAGCTTTGTCGTTTGCACTCCCATAGAGTATGTTTCAGCAAACAAGCAAATTTGCTGTTTGTCTCAGCAAGTTATGTGAGAACGGCATTAAACGGATACTGAAAACATTCAACAATGGCAGAGGACAACAAACATGCAGTTTGTTAGCTACCCAATACAATTTAAATTTGCTGGTCTTGCTTGCTTGACAAGGAGCAACTCAAGACCACATGTCTGTTTTGATTTCTTGTTATTCACATCATTGTATGATAGCAGGATTCAGATAGAAATTAGACATTTATTATTGAAGTTATGTATGATCCATACAATATGTTAATGACTGGCAAAAAAAGAAAAACAAACCATACAGTCAAATTTTTATCCCTCTGCTGTCAGGACAAGCTCAATAATAATTTCATCTCAGCAGTACTATGACTGCACTTGAAATCTCATATAATGTGATTGATTCTAGGATGTCATTCACAAGCAGGGTTACCAAGCTTTCCAGTAGACCAAACTGAAACCTGTCATAAACCACCTGACAGCTTTGGCGGAAAGGCTTCCTTTCATCTGGATGGATTTTGAGTCAAGCAACATTTTTAGTGATGCCAATTCTTTTTTAAATGGACTGCATTTTATATAGCACTTTTCCAGCTGCAATAACTACTCAAAAAGCTTTTACCATTAATTAATGCCTCACATTCACCCATGCACACACATGGTGGTGTCAACCATGCAAGGTAACAACCAGTTCATAGGGAGCAGTTAGGGGTTAAGTGTCTTGCTCAGGAACACTGACATTTCCACAAGGAGGAGCTGAGGATCAAACCGGCAACCCTCCAGTTACCGCACGACCTGCTTTACCTCCTGAGCCACCGTCACCCAGCATTGGCTGTACTATTTGACAATTGTTTGTGCTGACTCTGTCTGTCGGTCAACAGGTCATTGGTTGTCAGGTTGGCAAATTTTAAAGCGGGGCTAAACCCTGAACCATTTTAGTACGTTTGCTAACATCTACAGGTTAAAAACCATCTAAAAGTTTAAGCCATGTCAGGCTGGTCTTGGTGTGCTGTGATCAGGGGTTAAAGTGGGATTCGGTAAGTGGGGGATCTCTTTGGCTAACCGTTAGCCAACGTTAGCTAACGTTAGCTAGCTAGCTATCGCGATTAGTTGTTTGAATGGTAGCTAGCTAGGTAGCTAGCTAACGTTAGGCTAGCTAACCACTGGTCCAGTAGTCCCGACGTTAGCATTGTTAGCTAATAATAGCTACCGGTAGCTAACGTTTGCTAGCTAGTTAGTTATTTGAATGAAAATATTGTATGGCCAGAGCTAAGGTTGGACAAAAATAACTAGCTAGCTACCGGTAACGTTACCGGACGCTACCTATAGTTATCTTGCCTAGCAGCATTCAAACAACTAGCCAGCAACGTCAGCAACTAGCTAGCAACGTTACCGGGTGGAAGATAGCTAGTTAGCTAGCTAGCTAAAGTTACGTTCGCTAACGTTAGTTGCTTGAATGAAAACCACAGCAGAGCTAGACAAAACTATTGGAAATACTATTGGAAATACACTGAAGATACTCACTCTTTATGCCCCCCAATCCAAGATAATAGTGCCGGTAGCAGGTTGACGCTCTCTCGAGTCTTGTCTGCCTGGTGCGGTGAACTGACCCTGACCCGTGAGTGTGAAGCCAGTCTCTTTTGATGTCAAGTCTGGTGAAGCCAGACAGCAGGCAGGTGCGGGTCACGTGAGGACGCGATATCATTCAAACTTTTAGAAAAAGTAAAGTAGTATAAAAATAAAAGAACGACTTTATTTGCGATTTATTTTGTAATGCTTGTGAATTGGCTGCATCATGTTTTTTGTTTTAAATTTTACTGTGACAAAAAGGTTGAAATTACTCCTGTCTACAGAGTGCCGGATCTCAGCTCCGGTTGACTTGGGGGAGGAGGGGAAGTGCCGGTGTCGGGATCCGGGTAGCTCCGGCCCACTTTAATCACTGGCTGTGATGTTAGCATAGCAGGATAAACACATCTGAAGCTAATAACATGGGTGTGCTAGATTTAGGTGTGCCAGTTTACCTATCATCATTGATGGACATATAGACAGGCAGCAGTAACATTTAATAATAATAATAATAATCATCATCATCATTACATTTATATAGCACTTTTCTAGACACCCAAAAGCGCTTCACATTGAAGGGGGTAACTCACTTTAACCACCACTAATGTGTAGCACCCACCTAGGTGATGCACGGCAGCCATTTTGCACCAGAACGCTCACCACACACCAGCTTGAGGTGGAGAGGGAGGAATCATTGAGCCAATTACATAGGGGGGATGATTAGGTGGTCAGATGGAGAGAACCAATTTGGGAATTTTGCCAGGACAACGGGGAACCCCCTACTCTTTGCGACCAGTGCCTTGGGATCTTTAATGACCACAGTGAGTCAGGACCTCAGTTTAACGTCTCATCCAAAGGACGGCATCTCCTACAGCACAGTGTCCCTGTCACTGCACTGGGGCATTGATAGTTTTTGTTTTGTTTTTCTGTTTTTTATTAGGACCAGAGGGAAGACTGTCCACAACAGGCCCACCAACACCACTTCCAGTAGCAACTCAGTTTTCTCGGGCAGTCTCCCATCAAAGTACTAGCCAAGCCCACACCTACTTAGCTCCCATCATTTGGCAGAGCCAGGGTACATTTTTACATTGTTCTGTAACGGGTCCAGGATTTGTCAATAGTAGAGTTAATTATGGTTGTTCGTTGTAGGTGTCCCAAACAGCCATCATCAGCTGTGTTTACATGGACCCTAATATTCCACTAATAATCGGGAATAATATTCCAATCAGAATAAAAATGCTTTATGCAACCACCTAAATCCGAAGAGACTGGCCCAATCAGAAGGAATTTTCAACCGGGTTGAGAGGAGTCATGTAAACCTTTGCTAATCTGTTCAATAGGAAAATATTAGTACCTAATAACCATGTAAGTGCTTAATCTGATCATTTCTCTCTGGTTGGAATAAGTATATTCTTTCTCTGTATGTTTGCCCCAAATTGGGGTAACATTAGGTGACGTGAAAGAATTTGTTCCTGTACTATAAAAGTGACCGATGACAAGCTGCCACTTAATCGACTGAATCGCTTTTTATTGATTTCACTGATAGTTTTGAGAATTAAACTGTCCTTCATTTTTCATTTCTTATCATATGTTGAGATGAAGACGTGTCTTTATTTGCCCCCTGTCTGACTGCACAGCCTGGCTTTAACAAGCATAAGAGCAAATAAAGTTTTGATGTTTAACCAGCTTGCACATTCTGTTGCCTCTGTGAATTTGCGAGGAAACACTATTGTTTGCTTGCTTCGGTTGCAGCCTTGTTTCAGTCATCCTAATTGAATTGCCCACCTTCATTTCTCAAAATACACACCTGTGTTCAGATGATTATGGAGCGATATCTCTGTATGTCTGCATGTGTAATAAGCCTTGTCCTACTTTCTTTATGAACTGTCATGCCCTGTGTGAAATTGTGTAATATTATTCAGCCAATTTTTTCCCAATTTGGCCCTCACGATTGCGGCTTAATTTGAAAGAATTGCAGAATGCAAATATTGTTCCCAGGACACAATATGGGTCCATCTTGAAAATTGTATTAACAGGTGGAACCACTTTTTCTTCTGTTATACATCGATCAGCCAAAACATTAAAACCACTAACAGCTAAGTGAATAACATTGATTATCTAATTACAATGGCACCTGTCAATTGATGGGATATATTAGGCAGCAAGTAAAGAGTCAGTTCTTGAAGTTGATGTGTTGGAAGTAATGGAGCTCAAATTGCTGAAAAACTTAATGCTGGCTATGGCAGACAGATATCAGAACACACAGTGCACCGCAGCTTGCTGCGTATGGGGCTGTGTAGCTGCAGACTGGTCAGGGTGCCCATGATGACACCTGTCCACCACCGAAAGCACCTACAATGGGCACGTGAGTGTCAGAATTGGACCATGGAGCAGTGGAAGGTGGTGGCCTGGTCTGATGAATCACATTTTCTTTTACATCATTTAGATGGCCAGGTGTATGTGCATCATTTACCTGGGGAAAAGATGGCACCAGGATGCACTATGGGAAGAAAGCAAGCCAGTGGAGGCAGGGCAATTTTCTGCTGGGAAACCCTGGGTCCTGGCATTCATGTGGTTGTTACTTTGACACATACCACCAACCTAAACATTGTCGCAGACCAGGTACACCCCCTTCATGGCAACGGTATTCCCTGATGACAGTGGCCACTTTCAGCAGGATAATGCGCCCTGCCACACTGCAGAAATGTTTAGGTGTTGCCTTGGCCTTCAAATTCCCCAGATCTCAATCCAATCAAGCGTCTGTGGGATGTACTGGAAAAAACAAGTCAGATCCATGGAGGCCCCACCTTGCAACTTAAAGGATCTGTTGCTAACATCTCGGTGCCAGATACCACAAGACACCTTCAGAGGTCTTGTGGAGTCCATGCCTCGACAGGTCAGAGGTGTTTTGGTGAAATGAGGGGGACCTACACAATATAAGATAGATTAATTAATTAAGTCGGAGAGTACTGCTGGCGTCATGTGTGGCTGCCACTTCTCCCTCTCATAGCCCCTCCTCCCCATCCACTCCTGTAATTCTGTGTTATGTTTATCTGTTGTCTTGTTTCACCGCCGTTTATTGTAAAGCGACTTTGAGTGTTAGAAAAGTGCTATATGTTTGATTTATTATTATTATTATTATTATTACGCAGGTTGTTTTAATGTTTTGGCTGATTGGTGTATTTCCAGCAGATAAGACTCTTCACAGTGGGCAAAACCACTTTGTGCATGTCAAAAAATTATATTCTGATTAAATTCTCTGGGGCATATAAACACACGTCTTGTCGGATCACTTGATTTAGTGTCCATGTAAATAGTTAAGTTGGAATCTCATATCAGAATGATTTCAATTGGGTTGAAGAGATATTGTCCATGTAGCTGCAGCTATTGACTCTGCTATTGATTGCTATTGCTGTCTATCTGTCCATCAATGCTGATAGGTAAACTGGCATGCCTGAATCCAACAGACCAATATTTTTCCTAGCTGCAGCTGTGTTTGCATCCTTGGGTATGTAAAGTGATATTTTATCATTATATACAATTGTATTTCATTATTTGGTATAAAATAAACATTTTGTGTAGTTTGATGTAAAAAGGCTACCAAGCTATTTTTCGGTCGATTAACACAAGACTGTTATGGGTCATTTGATTGATAATTTATTAAATATGCAATGTTAACATGTAAGAGTTGAAAACGGGTCATTTAACTCACAATAGAAGTGTTTTTGAATTGTATTTACGGGGTATTTACAGTAAGCATAGTGGGTTTTTTTATCTGTTCTCAGTTTCACCCGTATACAAATCAATAAACCTGCGGACGATGGATTCTGTCTCCAGAGTTCTGATGAATGGTAGGTGTTTAACTTACTGACAAGTTGTCAGTACATAATAAGGGCGGCATACTGACATCATATCACATTTCTTTTTTCTTAAAAAATATTTTTCAAAATGCAGTCTCCACTGAATGAACACCCCTGTAATTAACTGCAGTAACTGGGAAAACAACTGGTTGCTTTAAAAAATTAACTGTCCAAACCTCTGTCATTTAAGAGTAAAGATTTAGATGTTAACAACAGTACACATCTATTACAGGAGATATTATGCTCCCAGGTGAACATCTAGTTGGCCAGTCCCAGATGTTCTCTACTCTAGACCCTGTTAATCTCAAACTGGAAAATTGGACTTGACTTGACTTAAACAAATGCCTTAAAAAAATAAACACTTTTTTTTGCCTGCCTATCTGTTTGACTGACAGTTTTATTGATCACTGAGATAGCACCGACTCAGAATAAAGTTGGTTCAATGTAAAGATAAAAAAGCTTTGATGCAGTAAACTACTTTTGCCATGTTGCTGTAGTGTAGTGAAACTTCATTTAATGTAGAATAACTGGTAGGCTAGCTCACTACCAATGACGTTTCTGCATTAGGGGTTGGTGGGGCCTGGCCCCACTAGACATGATCAATAATTCAGTATAACAAGTTTTTTTTTCTTCATGTCCAACATTGTTGCGCATTACAAATGACAAAGGCAGAGCTGTTCGATACATTCCTAACATCCTCCTGTCTCTGTTGTGTAAAAGGTCAGTACTTCTCCTAGCAGTCTTTGTTTGGTGAGCATGGGGCCGGCCCATCAGCGTTCGTTTAACCAAGTGTGGTTTGAAAAGCCTGTGAGCATGTTCAACGTGCTTTCAATAATGAGCTTTGGGACACGATCATGTTGGCCCCATTCTCAGAGCAGCCAATAAAAAATAATAGAATGAATGACATACATCAAGACGTTTAGTAAGGGTCTTTGTGCATGCTCAATAATCCAGGTTAGAAAATTGAAGAAAGTTTAATCAGTTCATCTGGACACAATGTTTAATGAGAGAAACGTTTCATCACTCACCTAAGAGACCACTTCAGACTGACCTGACTGCAGGTATCCCCACCCTTATAAAAAACACACCTGCATAACAACAGAAAACAACAAGCAGTTTCATATGCAAATATGGGTGTGACCATTAACTAGAGTCTCAATGTCCATGTGTACTATTCACAGAGGATTTAGGACTGTCGTACCACATTTCACCGACCACATTAACTCTGTGGACAACCACATCAAGTTAGACAGGTTAGCCTTCTTAGACTGTGAAATTGCAATTGGTGATGGGGGACACTTGATTGTTGATGTTTACCATAAACCAACACATACTCATCAGTAGTTAAAGTTTGACTCTCATCATCCATTGGAACACAAAGTAGGAGTCATCAGGACATTGTACCACCGATTTGACAACATCCCCACTGACACAGGGGCCAGGGAAGAAATCCCACATTAAACAGGCCCTGGTTAAGTGTGGATATCCTAACTGAGTGTTTGTCAAAGCCAGGAAGATGCCCAAACAGTGCCCCAGCCGGTCGAAGAGAGGAGAAGGACAACAGCTGCCTAAGCATAAACCAGTGGTGATTCCACATGTGGCAGGAGTGTCGGAACAGCTGAGACGCACATTTTCCAAACATCGCGTTTCAGTTGCTTTCAAACCCCAAAACACGCTGCGCTAGAAATTGGTCCACCCAAGGATCGGGTCCCCTGGCACAAACAGAGCAATATAGTGTACGCTGTTAAGCGCCGGGAGAATTTCCATGACTTGTACATTGGGGAAACTACACAGACGCTGCCCAAGAGGATGGCACAACACAGGACAGCTAACGCGTCAGACCAGGACTCTGCAGTCCACACCCACCTACAGGCCAACGGTCACTCTTTCAAGGATGAGGATGTGCACATCCTTGATAGGGAGGAACGCTGGTTTGAACAGGGGGTCAAAGAGGCCATCTATGTAACGAGGGAACGACCGTTCCTGAACTGGGGGGGGGGGGGGCTAAGAGTACATCTGTTACCATTTTACAATGCTGGGATTGCAAACGCTCCCAAATCCTCTGTGAATAGTACACATGGCCATTGTAACTCAATTTAATGGTCACACCCATATTTGCATATGAAACTGATCACTGTTTCAGTTGTTATGCAACTGTATTGTTTATAAGGGTGGGGATGCCTGCAGTCATTTTAGACTGAAGAGGTCTCTTTGATGAGTGATTAGATTAGATTAGATTAGATTAGATTAGATTAGATTAGATTAGATTAGATTAGATTAGATTAGATTAGATTAGATTGTTATATTAGTCACACAACCAAGGCCAGTGGAATTTGTTTTTGGTACATGTTAAACTCTGCAGCACAATACATACATGGACAACAGCAGACACTCCATATGTTATCACAAACAATACAGTTACACAATAACAGAAACAAACATATTACGCACAATTAGCAGAACGATAGTATGTATACCAATGTTGTGTGAGGAGGGGACTATAGAGAGGAATTCAGAGTGCTGATGGCTAGGGGAAATAAACTTTGAGAAGCGTTTAGTCTTAGAGGACAGTGACCTGTAGCGCGTCCCTGAAGGATGGAGCTGGAAAAGGTGATGAGCAGGATGTGAGGGGTCGGAGATGATCTTCTTTGCTTGCTTTACAGTCCAGTGAGTATGTAGAGATACAACTGAAGGGAGTGGGTTGCTATGATTTTGGATGAAACGTATCTGTCAATAAATGTTGTATCCAGATGAATCGATTCAATTTTCTTTGATTTCGTAGATGTCGTTTACAGTATCGGTATTGCTATGCAGCTACACGTAACACCATTTGACACCATGGGGCAACTGAGGTTAAATGCACTTGCTAGGCTATCAATTGAAAATGAATTCATTCATGGATTGGTGGAGTTCGACAGAAAAGTTATTGACGAGTTCGCCCAGATGAAAGATTGTTGTGCGTCTTTCCTTTTCAAGCAATGAATGTCATTGGTGAGTCCATTTTGCATTATTACAAGTCGTGTTATTTTAGCTGTAGGTTAAGGCCCTTCCGGTGTGGGAAGATGGCGGGCAAACTCAGATTTGCAGCAGCTTCACCCAGTACCGACTATGCAGTGTATTTGTCCATGTCTGCGTCTAAGTTTGTGTCGTTTGTGAAGTTTTTATTTCGATCTTAGGTTGTTTTTTTTTCATTTAATGGCTGGGAGAGCTTGGTCTGCCACGTCCGGTGGGCCCAAGGACCACGGCCTTGCCTGGAGCTGTACCCGAAAAGGAAGCACCGAGGGCGGTCTGACGGGACGCGGAAGCAGGGCAGGCTAAGCTAACTGCTAGCCCATGCAGACCGGCAATTCCGATAACACTGAGGGCGGTCTGGCAGTGGCTTCGACTAGCGTTGACTGTGTTTTAGTGTTGTCATGTGGAGTGTGGGGAGGTGTGTCGAAGGTGTCTGGCTGGGAGAGCTGACTTTGGATCAGCTGGGGGAGCCTGGTCTGTTGTGTCCGGTGGGCCCAGGGACCACGGCCCTGCCTGGAGCTGCACCCGAGGAGGAAGCACCGAAGGCGGGCGGTGCGCCCTCGACAGTGGGGCAGGCTAAGCTAACTGCTAGCCCATGCAGACCAGCGGCTCCGACAGTCATCCTGGCTGTCGTTGGCTCTCTGGACAGTGATTTTTTTTTGGAGTGTGTTGCACTGAGTGGACTATGTTGTTAACTGTTTGTGTGTTGTTGTTTTTGTGCTTTGTTCTCTCTGTTTTTTATGTTTTCGGTGGTGTTGTTTTTGGAGGTTTGGGATGTGTGTTTTTGTCTTTTGTGTCGCACTGCTGTGGGCTGGGTGAAACGAAATTTTGTTTCTTTTGTGTACGCGAGTACATGAAAGAAATGACAATAAATTGTTCCTGAAAAGCAATGGGTTTCCCTGCTCTGAAATCTTGCTTTGGATATGCTATTACAGTTGCAAACCGTAATGATTGTATGCTGCTTGATAGGGATTAAATTGGGCCGGGGCTGTCCGGGACGCAGCACCACCACATAGCACCCAGATGTCATCAGGGGGAGTTGAGCGCTGCCAAAAAAAAAAAAAAATCTTCATCAATTTTTTTTGACCCCCCCACTTTTTCTCCCCAATTGTTCTTGGTCAATTACCCCACCCACTCTTGGTCAATTACCCCATCTCGATCTCTGCTCCACCCCCTCTGCTGATCCGGAGAGGGCTGCAGACTACCACATGCCTCCTCCGATACATGTGGAGTCACCAGCCGTTTCTATTCAACTGACAGTGAGGAGTTTCACCAGGGGGACGTAGAGTGTGGGAGGATCACGCTGTTCCCCCCAGTCCCCCTCCTCCCCCCTGAACAAGCACCCCAACTGACCAGAGGAGGTGCTAGTGAAGCGACCAGGACACATACCCACATCCGGCTTCCCACTTGCAGACACGGCCTATTGTGTCCGTAGGGACGCCCAACCAAGCCGGAGATAACACAGGGATTCGAACTACTGATCCCTGTGTTGGTAGGCAACGGAATAGACCACCACACCACCCAGACGCCGCGTCAACAATTAATTTACTCCTAGATTTTTAACTCTGCCTCTACTGTTAAAAAGAATACATATATTACATGCTTGCCATTCAAATAAATAATGATTCGTGATCTTTTGAGTTTAAAATGACATTGTATCATTAACTTCATAGTTAAGCGGCGAGCTGACGGTCGTATCCACCGGCTGCCGTACTCGACTCATGCAGGACCAGGCGAAGGTGCACCCCCAGAGAAAATGTCCGGTTGGTGTATCCGGTAACACTGGTGTTGTGATCATGAGTTTATTAACCGGTGGGGAAATGTTCTCACCGTGGCACGAGTATACCACCCAGTTGGTCTGATATTCCCATTAAACAATGTCTCCTCTATCAACATTGATATTTTAGCAAACTGCTGTAAACTTAACTACAAACCAGTGACCTTGGTCATTCATTATCATCAAGTTTTTTAGGTTTAAATCAAGGCAAACTCATCAAATCCTCAGACATCCAAGTAACTTATTTTAGCTAGCTAGGTATGGCAGTAATATTAGCAGCCAGGGTCATTTTGCTAGGCTTAATTTTGTGACTGTGAATTGATATGAACCATATTGTAATCAAGTTAGGCTGAAGGCCCATATGTGGAATAGGTGGATGGCAAGGTAGGGAGAAAAATAGGTCAGAAAGTGACAGGTTTAATAACAGAATGTCAATCGCTCTGATATTCTGCTTGAATAATGTTTCAATTTTAAGTCAAGTCAATTTTATTTGTATAGCCCAATATCACAAATTACAAATTTGCCTCAGTGGGCTTTACAGCAACACAACATCCTGTCCTTATACCCTCTCATCAGATAAGGAACAACTCCCTAAAAAAAAAACCAACCCTTTAACAGGGAGAAAAAATAGGAAGAAACCCTCAGGGAGAGCAACAGAGGAGGAATCTCTCTCCCAAGGCGGACAACATGCAATGGATGTTGTATTTACACAATTTACAGACTACAGCATTGAAAGAGGATAACAGAATTATAATGAAATTATAAAATCTATGAAGAATATGATGCGCAGGATGCCAAGCAGTGTCCAGACGCCACCAGAACAGCCCAGGACCCAAGCCACGCAGCCAGCATCACCATGTACAAAAAAAAAAAAACCTCATGGAATGTTTTGGAAATTTGAAAAGGTATTGGCAGCCTATATGTACATTAACTGCAGATTAATATAACTATTAAAGAGACTGATCTGATCATATTACTTTGTATATTCTCTTCCTTTAGTGGTAATTGATACATATACCCAGGAGAGTGCACTTAAAGAAAGATTTTATTGTCATCAGCAGTAGTTTTGCGCATGGCCAACAGTATCTAGAATGATTTTGATTAGCGTTTTAGTGTTCAGAGCAGAAGGTTGTTATATTTTAATTAGTTTGTCAAACGATATCAATCAGATTTTATAGTCTATGCACACATTCTATGGTCGACAGTCATACCAACATGTGCCCTAGTTCTGCTGAATGACAGACGCTAAGGAGGTATGGGCTCGGCTAGTACTTGGACGGGAGACCTAACGGGAAAAATTAGTTGCTGCTGGTAGGGGTGTTTGTAGGCCAGTAGGGGCAGTCTTCTCCCTGGTCCTAATTTAAAAAAAAAAAAACAATCCCAGCGCAGTGACGGGGACACTATGCTGTAGGAGATTCTGTCCTTCAGATGAGACGTTAAAACCGGGGCCCACACTGTAATGAATGAAAGGTCACGTGTTTAACTTGACCTACTCACGGATGTACGTGCAGTGCGTGTGACGTATACAGGAAGTTAGAAGCGCATGTTATGAAGGTTGTATGTCGGATGAACGCTAGTAAAAGCTACACAGTTAAGAACCTACGAAGTCGGCTCGTTCTTGAATTATTCTTATGTCAGTAAGACAAGGCGTCTACGGACATTACATGGCGTCAGAATAGTCTGTGTATCGGAACACGAGCGGTCATGCCGAAGTTTAATCCGCCGAGTGAATTCAAGTTTGACTGCCCCGTTGAATGGCTGGAGTGGAAACAACGGTTTTCGCGCTTCAGGCTCGCGACAAAGCTGGATAAAGACGACGGGGAGATTCAAGTGAGTTCGCTGATTTATGCAATGGGCAGCGAGGCTGAAAAGATATTCAGCTCGTTTGACTTCGCGGCGGAGGGTGATAAAGTGGACTATGATATCGTACTGAAAAAGTTCGATGACTACTTTATTCCCCGCCGTAACATCATACATGAGAGGGCGTGCTTCTATCAACGTAGCCAGCAGCCAGGAGAGACAGCGGAGATGTACATCCGGACATTGTATGAGCTGTCTGAACACTGTGAGTTTGGGGACAAGAGGGATGAACATATCAGAGATCGTCTGGTAGTGGGCACAAAAGATAAGGTGCTCTCCCGTCAGTTCCAGCTCACAGCGGACCTTACTCTGGTGAAAGTCATTGAACAAGTGCGCCAGGCGGAGGCAATAACAAAGCAGCTCAGCCTCCAAGCTAACCAACCAGAGGCCCAGCTGGCTAACGTCAATGTTGTCCGATGGCGGGACGAACGCCAAAACAAAAAGGGCGGACAGCGTCATGGTGGCGGCAGTCCGGCAACCAACAAAGTAGATGAATGCGGGAGGTGCGGCAAGACGCAGCACACCGATGAGCGGAAGTGTCCTGCAACGAACAGTAAGTGCAACAAGTGTCATAAAAAGGGACATTGGGAGCGTGTATGTCACTCTAAAGCGGTGAGAGAAGTCACTGAAGAGGTTAAACAGCTGTACTTTCTGGGAGAAGTTGGCAAAGAGAGCAGTCAGGAAGATTGGACTGTTAGTTTAACAATAAGTGATGTACCAATAACCTTTAAAATTGACACGGGGGCTGACGCTACTGTTATCAACCAAGGGACATTTAAAAAGCTGAAGCCAAACATAAAACTGGGACCTCCTGACACATGCTTCATAAGCCCAGGTGGAAACATCAGCTGCATAGGACAGTTTCAAGCCCCAACCAACTACAAGGAGAAACAATACTCCTTTCCAGTGTATGTGATCAAGGGGAGAGGCAGCTGTCTGCTGAGTCGTCCAGAGGCAGTGGAGATGGGTCTAGTGAAGCGGATGAATGAGGTCAGTGGAGTTTTCGGTTCAAGTGGACTGCTGAAAACAGACCCAGTGAAAATAGCTCTGGTGGAGGGTGCCCAGCCATACGCGGTGCATACAGCCAGACGGATACCGCTGCCACTTGTACCACTGGTTAAGAAAGAACTGCAGCGCATGGAAAATGAGGGCATTATTGAAAAAGTGACTCAGCCCACAGAATGGTGTGCCGCTATGGTGCCGGTGCTGAAACCGAACAAGAAAGAGGTTCGCTGCTGCGCTGACCTCAGGAGGCTGAATCGAGCGGTGAAACGTGAGAAATACGTGCTGCCCACTATGGAGGAAATAATGCCAAGGCTCGCAGGGTCAACGTTCTTCACAACGTTGGATGCAGCAAGTGGGTTTTACCAGATCCCCTTGCATGAAGACAGCAGGGGGCTCACCACTTTCATCACCCCATTCGGGAGGTATGCTTTCTGCCGCCTTCCATTTGGTATAACGAGTGCTCCAGAGATTTTCCAGAGAAAGATGGCGGAAACTCTGACCGGGCTAGAGGGCACAGAGGTGTACATGGATGACATCCTTATACATGGAGAGACTGAGGAAATCCATGACCGGCGCCTAGCAGAAGCGCTGGGGGTCATTGAAACAGCAGGTCTCAAACTGAACCAAGCGAAATGCAAGTTCAAACAGAAACAAGTCCGCTTCCTTGGTCATATCATCAACGAGGCAGGCATCAGACCTGACCCGGACAAAGTGGCCGGAATAGAGAACTTTCCTCAGCCCCAGAACGTGACGGAACTCAAGAGGTTCCTCGGGATGGTGAACTATTTGGCAAAATACGTCCCAGAGCTGTCCACTGTAGGTCAGCCGCTTTATGGACTGCTTAAAGCAACGACAGAGTGGCTGTGGGGACCTGCACAGAACACAGCATTCCAAGACCTTAAAGCAGCACTCGCCACCGCCCCGGTACTCACCTTTTATGACGTCACTAAGGCTACGGTGGTGTCAGCAGATGCCAGCAGCTACGGGCTGGGAGGCGTTCTGCTCCAGCAGCACGGGGAACACTGGAAGCCCGTGGCCTACTGCTCCCGACGGCTGAGGGACGCAGAGACAAGGTACGCACAGATCGAGAAAGAGTGCTTAGCCAGCGTCTGGGCATGTGAAAGGTTCGAGAAGTACCTGTTTGGGCTTGACAATTTCAGACTTGTCACCGATCATAAACCACTAGTGCCTCTCATGAACAGCAAAGACTTGGATAATGTGCCCATTAGGTGCCAGAGACTGTTAATGAGGCTGATGCGTTTCAATGCAGTGGCTGAATACGCACCAGGCAAAACGTTAGCTGTGGCTGACGCACTCTCCAGAGGCCCAGAGCAGTGCTACGGAGATGGTGCTTCTCATGATGATGTTGCAGCGCACATTGATGCCATCGTGTGCCAGGTGCCTGCCACACCTCAAAGGATGCAGGAGATAAAACAGAGCACGGATGGGGATCTGCAGCTCCAGACAGTGTTGGGCTTCATCAGACACGGCTGGCCTGAGTATGTCGATAAAGTGCCGGAGACAGTCAGAGACTTTTATCAGGTGAGAGGGGAGTTATCTGAGGTAGATGGTTTAGTCATCAGAGGCAGTCGTATCGTCATTCCCACAGAGATGAGGGAGGTGATCTTAGACAGAATACACGACGGGCACCTGGGGATAGTTAAGTGCAGAGAGAGAGCTAGCCAGTCAGTGTGGTGGCCCAAAATGACAGAGCACATTACAACAAAGATACAGCAATGTCAATTCTGCAGAGAACACAAGAACACACAGAGAAAAGAGCCTTTAATGTCAAGTGAGCTCCCATCCAGACCATGGCAGAAAGTTGGCATAGACCTGTGTGAGTACAAAAAGCAAAACTACTTGATAGTGTCTGACTATTATTCCAGGTTTTTGGAGATCCTAAATCTACCAACAACTACTAGCAGTCAGGTTGTAGCTAGGCTGAAGGCTACATTTGCACGTTTTGGTATCCCTGAAATTGTAGTTAGCGATAATGGGCCACAGCTAGTTTCAGAAGAGATGAGGAGGTTCAGTGAGGATTATGATTTCATCCATGTGACTTCAAGCCCACACTACCCCCAGAGTAATGGACAGGCAGAGAGGGCTGTTCAGATAGCCAAAAGCATATTAAGGCAGGAAGACCCTCTCCTCGCCCTGTTGACATACAGAGCTACACCCTCTTCTTCCACTGGAGCCAGTCCAGCGGAATTGCTCATGGGTAGGAGACTCAGAACCACCTTACCCACATTGCAGCATAACCTGGAACCGGCCTGGCCTAAAGAGGAACTGATCAAAACCGCTGACGCCGCAGCCAAATCGAGGCAGGCTTTCTACTACAACCGCAGGAACGGCGTGCGGACACTGCGCCCACTGAACTCGGGTGACGCAGTACTCACCAAACTTGATGGACAGAAAACATGGACAATACCAGCAGTTGTTCACAGTCAGAGCTCCACTCCCAGATCCTACATAGTGGAGACAGCTCAAGGTGAACATTACAGAAGGAACAGGCGCCACCTGTTGGCCACACCTAAAACACTCACCTTTGTCAGCAGGGATCCTGACCATGTCACTCCAGGGGAGAGTGGAAACACGGATGAGTCCCGAGCAGCAGAAATGCCAACTTCCACACCATATGTTACTCGCTCTGGCAGGGTGAGCAAGCCGGCAATCCGGCTGGATTTGTGAGGCGTATGGACTTGTGTACTGTGGGGGATTTTTTATTTTTTTGTGAAAAGGGGGGTGATATACAGGTTAGAAAATCATCTTAGAGGGGGAGATGTAATGAATGAAAGGTCACGTGTTTAACTTGACCTACTCACGGATGTACGTGCAGTGCGTGTGACGTATACAGGAAGTTAGAAGCGCATGTTATGAAGGTTGTATGTCGGATGAACGCTAGTAAAAGCTACACAGTTAAGAACCTACGAAGTCGGCTCGTTCTTGAATTATTCTTATGTCAGTAAGACAAGGCGTCTACGGACATTACACACACTGTGGTTGTTAAAGATCCCATGGTACTTATTGCAGTGAGTAGGGGGTTCCCAACCTGGCTCTCTCCATCTGGCCACCTAATTATCCCGTGTAATTCACTCAATGACTCCTCCCTCTCCACCTCAAGCTGATGTGTGTTGAGCATTCTGGTGTAAAATGGCTGCGGTGCTACACATTGGTGGTGATTGAGGCGAGTTTCCCCCCCTCCACTGTGAGGCACATTGGGTGTCTAGATAAAGCACTATATATAATCTATTATCATCATTGCACACTTGCACCCATGTTAACCCTGAAACCACAGATCCCCTCACATAACAAATCCCAATTTAACCCCTACAGCTTGATAACTTTGGATTTGTAATACAATGCTGTATAACAAGGTAATATACCAGTTGTGTGAGATCAAATGCCATTATTGATAATGTCACTCATATGCCTGGCTCTTCCTCCGCTAACTCCTGTGCCACGCTTTATTGATAGGCTCCAGCATCCCCGCGACCCTGAGAGCAGAATAGGCAGTTTGGATAATGGATGAATTTCATTCACTTGACATCAGAATAATGAAAAATAAAACAGATTAAATAATATTTTACAAACAAATCAAAAAGCACAAAAAAACAAAACAAATAGGGTAATTTGAAAGGAGCACAAGAAAGCAAGGCAAGAGACATTAAAATTGCAAGGACTGAGATATAGATGTGTACAATGATTTAGCCTTTCTGTTAATTTTTTCCCATATTTTTCAGTGACTTGAAGTAGATGGCAAAGCTACGCAAGAAAAAGGTGAAAGAGGGAGTACTGCATTCCATTTACAAGTATGTATATGATATTTACCCAAAATAATTACAAGATTAACAAGTTCTGAAATTTTTGCATCCAAATTGTCCATAAAATAAATAATGTCACTGAATGCACAAGAAAGTATGCCATCCAGCTTCAAAGACAACCAACCATGAACATCAGACAAAAACAAATCAGCATAAGAGCATTCAAAAAATAGATGGCCAACAGTTTCAGCCCCTGAAGAACCAAAGATACAAGGATCCACTTCAAATTTAAATCTTACGTGAAGAAAATCACTAACGGGGTATATTGCTGATATTATTTTAAAGTGGGTTTCTTTGACCTTAGGAGCAATAGGAAAAGATAATCCATCCATCCATTATCTTAACTGCTTATTCTGCTCTCAGGGTCACTGGAATAGGACAAGATAAATAAAATGAAAAAAAAATTGCCTTCTCAGAGGGGCCTCAATGTTATCTCGTACACAAGAGTTAAAGTCCCTGAATATTTTATATTTGAAGACTAAACTAACTTTTCTGTTATCACATCTTTTATTAAGCAGATTAACGTCATCAACCTTTAGAGTAGGCAAAGAAGGAACAATCAAAGAATATTGTATACTGCTTTGTAACATTCAGAGTAAAGGAATGGGAATTGCTTTGCAGAGTTTATCATAACCTTTTCTTGAAATATTGGTTCTGTACTTTATAGTAAAATCATCAAAGGGTAATAAGAGTCCATCTAAATTCAATAAGACATGTACAAATATTAAACTATTGTCAAACCAATCCGCTCTAAAAATCGATTTTTCTATTTATGGTAATAACTCTAATGTTCCATAATAGAGAATTATGTGGTGGAAAATTTGTGGGTAAATATAATTTTTCCATAGTGTAATGCTTGCTTGTGGAACTCAGACAGTTTTATAGGAATTTTTGACACATCAAAATCACACTTAAGCAAAAAATAAATCCCTCCAACCTTACTGAATATTTTATTAGGGATATGGTACCATATAGATTGATGTTGTGAAATACATTCTTTTAACCATTTGACCCTGAAAGCTGCAATTATAGATTCAAATTCCATGGCTTTTAATCCCCCATTGACATAATCTCTGACTAATTGTGATTTGCATAAATAATGAGTTTTATTTCTCCAAATGAAATTAAATATAATCAAGTTAGACGACTTAATCACTTTTGTTGAAGTAAGTAAAGACTGGCAAAGGTAGATAAGCCTTGATAAACCTTCCGCTTTGGACAGAAGAATACGACCCAATATAGACGTCACACGTGAGCCAATGATTTAAAGTTTTCTGTATGGCTTTCAATCTGGGAATAATATTCAATTCTTCTCTTTTATGCAAATTTTATCTTTTCACTAAACTTAGGTATTTTACCTCATCTTTAATTGGGATATTGGCTGTGCTGCTTATATCACTGCTGTGAACAGCCAAAAGTTCACATTTTCTAAGGTTTAAAGTCAGATCAGATGCTTTGGAGAAAAGGTTGATTTCATTAATTGCTTTTGTAACCACATTTTTATTTTTTAGAAACAATGCTGTATCCGCCGCAAATTGACTAATTATGAATTCTTTACCCAGTATTTCAATACCTTGAATGTCTGAGGAGTTTTAAAAGTAAATTGCCAACGATTCTGCAGCCATAATAAATAATAATGGACTAACCGGGCACCCTTGACGAATTCCTCAATTAATTGGAAATCTCCCTGAAAAGCCATGACTGAGCGCTACACTGCTGTTAATATCATTATAAAGCATTTGAATTAAATTGCAAAAGTTTGATCCAAAGCCAAACAATTTTAAGGCTTTAAATAAAAAGGGGTGTTCTAAAGTATCTAAGGCTTTGTAGAAATCTAAGAATAAAATGAAGCTATCATGTGGTATTAGTGTCTTATAATCAGAATATCCAAGACCAATCAAGTATGGTTATGAATATGTCTCCCTTTGATAAATGCAGACTGTGTTTCATCAATTATCTTGCTTATCTCCCTTTCTTAAGTATATTAACATAAATGTGTGCTAAGATCTTATAGTCATCACAAAGGAGAGTAATAGGTCTTCAGTTAGTCAAGGATAATTTGTCTTTGTTTGGTTTTGGTATAAGTGTGATTAAGCCTTGTTTCATGGTAGGTGACAGGATAGAGTTGTTTATACATTCTTTAAATGCACCATACATCAGTTCTCTAATTTCAGACCAGAAGTGCTTGAAGAATTCTGTTGTGAGACCATCTGGGCCCGGTGACTTTTCGTTAGGCATCTGAAAAATGGCAGTCTAATTTTGCAATAGAAATTTCAGTTTCGGTTTGAACTTCAAAGTTTTCATCTATTTTTGGGATCCAAGAGTCAGATTCTTCCCTAGAGTATTTAGAGCTGCAAAGAGACCTATAAAAAGTACATATGTAGTTTTCAATAGTATCCTGATCATCGCTTAAACAATTGTTAACATATAGTTTACTTATTATCTTTTTGGCTTGTCTATTTTTTTCTAAATTAACAAAGTATGATGAATTCTTTTCACCATCCTCAATCCATCTTGCTCTTGAACAGATGGATGCACCTTTTGCCTTTTCTCTGTATAGGTCATCTAACTGCGACTGCAGTTGATGGAGTTCGAGATTATTTTCATCATTCAGATTGGTTTGGCTACACAGCTAATTTATTGTGGATATAATATCTAGCTGTTTTTTTTCTTTCCTTAAATTGGCCGATTTTTTGCCTTCCTGAATGCCAATTTTCCTAACATTATATTTGAGCCACTCCCATTTATACATGGGTGATAAGTCAGCTTGTAGCTTGACCTCACTGATCAAAGACAAGATCCTATTACAAAATGAAGTGTTTTTCAGTAAATTACTGTTAAATTTCCAGTGGAACATCCTACGTTGTGGTAAACTGTCCTTGAACGAAAGAGACAGAGTAATAGCACAGCGATCAGTGAGGGGAGAAGGACAAATATCACAGTTAGAGGACAATTCGAATAAATTGCTTGTTATTAGCCAGAAATCTAATCTTGAGCATTGCATCTGCCCTGTATTGTTACTCCAAGTGTATAGTTTTTTCTCTGGATTAAGTATATGCCATATATCAGCGAGATCAAGTGAATTGGAAAGATCACATATCAAAGGGTTAAAAGAATGTGTTGAACCGGATGCACTTTTATCAACCAGCCACGTGGCGGCCATCTATGACAGCGTAACCGTCTCGCAGATAGGCCTTGAGTCCCTCTTCCCTGGCTTCCTCCACCTTTGGCCAGAGACGAGTGTGGGCTTCACGGTCCTCTTTGCAGAAGTCTTCTCTCAAGCGAATTTTCATATCGTTGCAGATTTTGGCACTGTATCCACTGTGTTGAGAGGGGGACAATTTTGGTCCGAATCTTGATCAGTTCGTCTCTGGTGTTCTCCCCCTCGCTCCCAGGGGCACCATTCAGCCGTAGCGACCATCTACGTTTGTATCTTCCTGCAGCGATGCGTTTTCTTTCTGTAGTGTAGCTACCCGTATTTTCAGCTTGTCCACTTCTTCACTTATATCCAAAGGAATTGAATCACGGATATATACCATGTCCAGTTGCACTTGATGCAATTCCTTTGGATAACTATGCTCTGGATGAAGGAGAACATTCACAGACGTCTTCACTTATACCTTTAAAGGCAAGCGTATTGACATCAACTGACTCTTTTATTTTGACGACTACGTCAGTATTGTAGCGATTTCGGGGGGGGGGGGGTATTCTGGGAGACCGTCGCCACAGCCGGGACGCGAACCCGTGTTTCCCACTCCGCAAGCGACAACGTTAACCAGTCGACTAAAGTGTCCGACCCGTTAGTCAAGGACCAACGTGTCTACTTATCCATGCACGCTACAGTATTTTCCTTCAACTGACTCGACAGCTTGGATGTGCTCACTCGGGGTATCCAATTTGCGAGTTAAGTCAGAATGGCTTTGAAGAGGACGCTGTTGGAGACTTCTTCCTCCTGAATATTGTGGGTTTTTTTGTTTTTTGTCGCTTCGGGCTTTTCACCGGGGATATGATGTCTGTCAGGCCGTGAGTTATGATTCGGGTTTCGGGACTTTTCTTCTTGCTCCAACCTGGCAATATCCTCATCGTCGCACGCTTGTGGAAGAGCAGCTAATGAGTAGCTGTGGTCAGCACCAGCCACCGTTCTCTCACCAGCCATGGTTCACTCACGATGAGTAAAATAACTTAGAAGTGTGTGATGTCTTGAATTGATGCAGTTGAAGGACGGTATGGGGGAGTTAGAGGACAAGATAGGATGTAAGTGACTGTAAGAGGGGAGAAGGAGTGTGACGTCGGTTGTTGAAGTAAGGAAGCGTATGCTAACAGACGTGTAACGCGTCTTGTCTTCGAGTGGTCCCTTAGCAACACAACAAAGTGCTATTTCAATTCAATTCAAAACTTTATTGCAGACTCAGGGTCCATAACAGACAAAGACAAATGGGTAGAAGACAAACCATAGACAATACACAGAGCACACACAATAATGTAAACTAGTAATAACACACGTTAGCCCCTAGCTAACGGATCTGACCCTTTAGCCGAGCGGTTAGTGATGTCGCCTTGTGGTGCATTACACCCCGTATCGAATCCCGCACCGGGCAAGAAAATAACCGGTTACTCTAAATTAGTCTAATTGAAATAAAAGCTTAGTGCACGAAGGCAATTATATTATTCTGGCGTTTGACTAAGTTTTTGAAGTTTTGAAGGTTTTTCAATTAAGTGGTCTCGGAGTCTGCAGAGTGCGACCGCTCACTCCGCCATCTTAGCACGCCACCTCGGAAGAGCGTGTGCCCCGCGCTAGTAGCCACCCACACACAGTTGAGTGTGTGTGTGCGTGTGTTATTAGCGGCAGAGCCCTAGAAAGAGAGAGTTACGTCAATGAGGGGTCAGAACGCGAGAGGGTCACGTGGTTCATGTAGTCGCCGAACAGTTCCAAACGAAGCTTGGCGGGTCATTTAAATGAACTGCTTAGCCGAGATTTCTGGTAACTACTGTAAACTAGTAATAAGACACGTTAGCCCCTAGCTAACGGATCTGACCCTTTAGCCGAGCGGTTAGTGATGTCGCCTTGTGGTGCAGTACACGCCGTATCGAATCCCGCACCGGGCAAGAAAATAACCGGCTACATTGGTGGCAGCGGTGGGATCCGGAAGTGTGCAGATCTTCAGAAGTCTCTTCGGAGCGCGGGAATAACAAAGCGCGAGGGCGCGCTTCCGGGGAGGGTGACTACTTAAACTACTAATACACGTTAGTCCCTAGCTATTGAGTCTGACCCTTTAGCCGAGCGGTTAGTGACGTCCCCTTGTGATGCAGTACACCCGTATCGAATACCGCACCGAGCAAGAAAATAACCGGTTGCACTACTAACCAATATTTTCAGATTTTTACATTTATATATAGATATATTCCAACGTGACACATTCTATGCGCGCTGTTTGGAACTATCCGGGGCGCGAATTTACGAATCCTACTATGGCCACGCCAAGACCCCGAAAAGACACGCCCGCCTCTATTTCCGATTGGTCCGTCGCAACACGTCACCCCTATCTTTGATTCGACTGCCGCGCTTTTGAAACGTGTGTGATGGACTATCGCTTCGCTTGGAGGAGCTACGCGAAAGAGGACATCTCTCAAGAGACTTACACTGATGTAAGTTCGTAATGTTGTGATAATAAAGGAATTAAAAATGTACCTCGACGTCTGTTTTTTTCTGTCATTCTATAGATAGAAAATAGATTTTAACACCTGCAACATCAATGAGGGTTACTAGTGTTAGCACCTGTTCCTATTCCCTGGGATTTTTGAGCTTTTTTCTTATCTTATAATTCACATAATAATTTAGATTACAATTTGATTAAATTTGATGTTAATTTAGATTGTTGTATTTTTGTATGTCGCTTTGGACAAACGCGTCTGCTAAATGCCTAAACATAAACATAAAATCACTCACGAAGAATGTGGTAAAAAGGGTAGCCAAAAGGCTACATAATGTTACAGTTATTAAAAAAACAACAACAGCAAGGCAATGAACAAATAATTCGGCAACTTCCATGGCCAGATATACTCAAATGAATGGTTCATTGCGTCTTGTCAACGTGGAAGCAAAAACTTGTCTTTAGTAGCCAAACGAAACGTCTCCGCAAAGCCAAATACAGCATTGAAGCAGCGTAGAAGCTCTTTTGGACGCTTTCAAATGCTCACAGTGAGGGTATGGTAGAGTTCTAAAGCTTCCAGTTGAGTTGCATGCAACCCAGCCAATCACAGACAGAGTAGGGCGGGTCTTCGCATGGCCATAGTAGGATTCGTAAATTCGCATCCGGGGCTGCCATGATCCGCCATTGCTGTTAACTAATTGGCCCATTGACGTCTACGGAGTTGACGTAACTCTCTCTTTCTAGGGCTCTGGTTAGCGGCTTCAGCGAGTTGGTAACTGACTCCCAGACTTTCCAGTGATCACGCTAGGCGTGCTTGTCAGCGGATATTTTGCAAGAGAATAATGTAGCGAATTTGAGGGGCTGTCCGGCAACCGCCACAGCCGGGACACGAATCCGTGTCTTCCACTCCGCAAGCGACAACGTTAACCAGTCGACTAAAGGGTTCGATCCGTTAGTCAAGGGCCAACGTGTCTACTTATCCATGCGCGTTACAATAATACAATCACTTTTTGATTTATCATCATCCGCAGATACAGGTTGCCAGGTCAAACAATTCTTGCTGTTCTTGATGACATTGAACCTGCCCACCGTGTTCTTGATGCAAAGCCACCATTTATACTTTACCACATGGGTAGTTACAGTCAGACGCAAAACAAGGGCAAATTGCGCTTGGCTGCGAAACTTTATGGGCGCGTTTGCGCTGCAGTATCATTAGCCCAATGCCTTTTGTGAATCGGACCTTGAGACGGGGCAGATAACGGTTGCAAATGATGTGCAATTCATGGCGCTATCAGTGAGCACAATCCATTCTTTGTAAATTCGCCTGTCAGTGCAGAGTGAGTCTTAGGAAAATGAGAGCCATCCGCAGATAGAAACAGAAGAAAGAGGAGGGGAACTGGAAGTTAGTGATACTTACAATTAAATTAAGTTCTCTTTCAAATCAAATATCCCAAGATATGAGTGGAAAGTATTGTTCTTGCAGCTGGATTTATAACTCTTTTTTTTGTACTCGAATGTGGCTTAACCATGTCATATGATATGCTACTTCAGTACACTTTAACAACAAATATTACTGGGACTACTACAGCAAATTGCAGATGAACATTTAATATTCAGGAATTCACACTACCATTGACTATCCCTGCAACAAACTGGCCACAATCTCCAACATTGACCACACACGGTCCAGCCATACTAGGTTTTGACCTCGTCTTGTTAAAAAATGTTCGCACAACTGGCCTGTTTAATATACTTGGGCAGGACATTCCACAGTGTTATTATTAGCTTATATTATTCGCTAAGTATGTTTGCAAATACAAGGAATGAGATATTGTGGGATGCTCATAAAACAAGAGGAAAGGATAGGCAATGGAAGTATAGCAATTTAGGGAACAATATGTATCTTCTATACAATGTGCAAATAACCCAGAAGTTCTTACTCTATAGCATTGTAGCGGATTCGGGGGGCAGTCTAGAGGACCGTTGCCAAAGCCGGGACGCAAACCCGTGGCTCTCACACCCCAAGCGACAACGTTAACCAGTCGACTAAAAGCTCCGATCCGTTAGTCAAGGACCAACGTGTCTACTTATCCATGCACGTTACAATATTCACGTGAAAATATTACAGTGGTAAGAAGTATATCAGCTGAAATGCGCCAATCTTGGGACTTCTGGCCTGAGTAAGTAGTTCTAAATAGAATATAAATTAGAACAATAGATAATGCTTGTGTGAGCATTGTTGGAAATTATTTGTGGATTGGATTGTGTCTTTTATAACCATAAGAACTTCAGCACATGCCTGGCCATTTCATTGGCTCCTTACTTACATATGAAGAGTATAGGGAGAGCGTTCATGAGGCACCTAATCGTTTGATGGAGAATCAGTTGTTACTCTATTAAAAACCGAAGAGGAGTCTCAAAGTGTCTGCCTTTGGACTATTGTAAATTGATGACATAGCTAAACTGTCACTGCTCTCTCTTCTATCAAATGGGAGCAGCGTCCTGCTGTAACTACAGTGTAGGAGCCGCACCACAGCGTCTGGTGAAAAATCACATCGGGTTTAATGGAGGGGTTCTTCTGGTTTCTATGTGGTTTCAGAGGTTATAACCACTTATGTCATATCATTTTGTTCAAAAATAAAACAAAGCAAAAAACAAAACAAAAACAGCCAAACCACTTCCAGTATTATTATTAATATTATCGTGGCTTTTCCCCCCTTTTTCTCCCTAATTGTACTTGGCCAATTACCCTATTTTCCAAACCGTCCCGGTTGCTGCTCCACCGCCTCTGCTTATCCGGGGAGGGCTGCAGACTACCACATGTCTCCTCCGATACATGTGACGTCACCAGCCGCTCCCCCCCCTTTTTTTCTCTTCCCGATTGTATCTGGCTAATTACCCTCACTGTTTTTGAGCCATCCCGGCCGCTGCTCCGCCCCCTTTCTGTCGAGCCGGGGGGGCGCCCCGACTGACCAGGGGAGGCGCTAGTGCAGCGACCAGGACAAATACCCATATCCGACTCCCCACCTGCAGACACGGCCAATTGTGTCTGTATAGGGACGCCCGACCAAGCCGGAGGTAACACGGGGATTCGACCTGACGATCCCCGTGTTGGTAGGCAACGGAATAGACCGCTACGCTACCCGGACGCCCTACTTCCAATATTCTTAATCCTTTACTGAATACTGACGCTATGCAGCCGTTTGGCAGCAGGCTAAACACTGTAAGGGTTACGTGGACTGGAGACCTATTTAGATTGTACAGCTAGACTTTTTGAAGGGTCCACCATTATTGGATATAAAGAGGTTGTGCAAGTCAAATTGAACCTTTTTTGTTTGTTTGTTTTGACAGCATAGAACTGTTTTTGCCAGGAACATTGTAACCAATGCTAATGACCGGCTGCAGACCTGTGACGCTTTGTTTAAAATGTAATTTTACTCTCAATTGTCCAGTAAATGAATACGTCAAACGGCACAAAACCCTGAAATGTGCATTTGTAAAATAGGACACATATCAAGGCTAATGGGTAGCCTTAATACGCTATCAAGCAAAGGACCACCCAAAGAACATCATTTTTCTCCAGTGTAAGATATAACTGTCCAAAAGATCAATGGAGCCATTGGGCAGACAAGCCCTTATCACATCAGTATGGTTTCACAGTCGGCTATATTGCTGGAATATCCTCTTTATTCTGGCAGCTCGCTGTTTGTAGGTGGCAGTTAGATGGATTCCTCCTCACCACAGGCTGGAGAAAATAAAAACGAGACCCTCACGAAAGATACAATATCCACAATGTCTTATTAAATACGGGTTTGGAAACATTAGCAGGAATAGCTCCTGCTCATAATACCATTCATGCTAAACCCCCCGAGCCGAGGGGGTTGGCTGTGCAGTTATGTTTGCTTTGAAGCGTCGGTTGATTCAGAAATCTAAAGTTCATAATTCCTGCATCCTGGCCGCACATCGCTGCTGCTGTTCCCCTTTGATCAGGGTAGAGATACCATATCTTTATTGATAGGTGTTGTGAAGTAAAATGTGTGAGAGGAATGTGTATTTCTGAACTAGAAACCCGAAAATAGAAACACTTACATTCCGCAAACTGTACTTAAATCCTGTCCTTGTTTGCAATTAAATTGTTGTTTCTGAAGCAATTTGAGAAGGAATTCGGCAACATAAAGTGAGAGAATAAACATGTGCGCTTTGTTAAAGTGTGTTGTTTCCTTCTACTAATGAGACGTTACAACTCGTTTCAACCCCACGGGGCTATAAACTTTAATAATAACTTCGGCACGTAAGGTTATGCATCACGCTCGGTTCGTTATTCCAGGTGCAACAACCTAAACGACCCCTGTGTAAACAAGGAACTAAACAATAGTTCCTAACAATAGTTCTTATTGTTACATCCTTTCTCTTTTCAGTTTCTTCTTCTTTTTTTATAACCTTTAATACATTTGCACAACATTTGTGATTCACTTTTTTTCTCGTTTCAACCCCACGGGGCTATAAACTTTAATAATAACTTCGGCACGTAAGTTATGCATCATGCTCGGTCCGTTATTCCAGGTGCAACAACCTAAACGACCCCTGTGTAAACAAGGAACTAAACAATGGTTCCTAACAATAGTTCCTATTGTTACACGCTTCATGAAATTTCTCATGTCTTGATAGCCTCTACAATGCTTTTGACGGCCCTTTCATTTCATTCCCCTGGGAGAGAGGAGTAAATGCTAAATCTACAATTAAGAAACAAACAAAGAAACAAGGCACAGTGGTGAAGTGGTTAGCGCAGTCACCTCACAGCAAGAAGGTCCTGGGTTCGAGCCCCGGGGTAGTCCAACCTTGGGGGTCGTCCCTGGTCGTCTTCTGTGTGGAGTTTGTATGTTCTCCCCGTGTCTGCGTGGGTTTCCTCCGGGTGCTCCGGTTTCCTCCCACAGTCCAAAGACATGTAGATCAGGTGAGTCGGCTGTACTAAATTGTGGCCTGTCCAGGGTGTCTCCCCGCCTGCCGCCCAATGACTGCTGGGATAGGCTCCTGAGAGCAGAATAAGCGGTTCAGAAAATGGATGGACAAAGAAACAACAAAGAAACATTAATTAAACAACAAAGACGGCTCCATGGGGATTCTAACTGGTGATCCCCATGTTGGTAGGCAATGGAATAGACCAGCACGCTACCCGGACGCCCCCTTTAAAGATTATTTTAGACAGTGGCAGCAAAGAGGCAGAGAGAGGGGGTATGACATGCAACAAAGGTAGCTGTCTCGAAATGAACCCACGACGTTGTGACCATATGACCATGCGGGTATGCACTGTAACCGTTCGGCTACAGAGCTCCCAGTCCTCAGTTGCTCTGAAGTGCATATGGCACTTACTATATCATATCACTTATATTATATCACTGGCATATCACAGTGGCAACGGGCAGTCAAGCCAAGGTGCAGAGCTTCAACAAGATGACAAATTTTTACAGCGCAATATTGTCCAAGTGTTGGACAATGTTAACGCAACATGTGTCCATTGGATTTATAGTTGAAACCAGTGAGCTTGTGGGGTTGAGACATTCCAGACAGGTACATAAATGACACGTCTGCAAGTGCTGTTGTTGAAGTGTGATTCATCCTTTACACTGCACACTAGATAAATAAAAAGGTAGCAACACACAAGTGCTGATACACACACACGCGCGCGCACAAACATGCACTCCACTCTAACCACTCAGTGGAGAACCTCAAACCATCATAACCTTCTCTCATGTTTTTTTCATCAACCCTTTGATAGTGTGTGTGTGTGTGTGTGTGTGTGTGCGTGCGTGTGTGTGTTCTTGTAGTACTATCTTTGTGAGGACCAATTTGAGGTTTTAGTTCAAAGCGAAAACATTTTTGCAAAGTGGGGACATACTGGCCGGTCCTCACTTCTTCAAGGGTCTATTTTCGGGTTGGGATTTGAGTTTAGGTTAAAGGTTAGAATTAGGATTAGAGTAAAGTTGGTGTTAAGGGCTAGGGAATGGATGTAGTCAATGAAAAGTCCTCAAAAAGACAGAAGTACAAGAATGTGTGTGTGTGTGTGTGTGTGTGTGTGTGTGTGTGTGTGTGTGTGTGTGTGTGTGTGTGTGTGTGTGTGTGTGTGTGTGTGTGTGTGTGTGAAGCTTGTCCACATTTTTCTTCCTGTTTGCGTGTCCTTGTATCCTCCAGCGATGCCAATTCAAGTGCCCAGGTGCGGCGTGTCGCGTCTCTACAACAGCTAACTCAACAGCCCTCCAACCCCTGTGTTCTCTCACAAGCACAACAATCACATGCACCAAATTATTCTGTTTTTTCATTCGCACCTCTGGGACTGAAAACATCAAATCATCTCTCCATTTTTTTTCGGCATTTTTTTTTTATTTGCAACAGCAATGAATGTAACATGTAGGGGAAGCTTTCTTCTTCCCTTCCCTCTTCCCTCTCCCTCTCTGATGAAATCTGTAGCTGGAAGATACCCTCCTTAACAAATCATTATCATCAGTTATCGTACAACACTCTTTTAATGTTTGTCGATGTGTTTAACAAGTGGTATGGTCTCAGGGTATGCAGCCTTAATGATGGTGACTACGCTTTTGTAAGCACAGGCCCCTGGTCCCACAACAGTGCTTTGGGCCAGTGTCAGCCCCAAAGCAGGATTAGCCAGCAGCTTTGTTGGGACTAACTGAGGTCAAAAACAATGAAGTGATTGAGCTAAATGCCAAATCAAAGCCAAGTGACAGACTTTCTTCATTGCATCGGCGTGACTGCTGGCTGTGCTGTCTTTGCAACTTATTTGTCGTAAAATCAATCAATCAATTTGCATTTTATATAGCGCTTTTCTAGCTGCAACAGCTTGGAAAATGTTTGTAAAATCAAACATCCTAAGATTTTTTTTTTACATTACCAGAGGCTACAAAAAGATAACAATCAAAGATCTAAGCATGCCACAACATAACCTATCATCTGCATTTGTGGGCAAACAACTGCAAAGTGCTACGCAGGAGGGCAAACTCTGAAAATGATCGTACATCTATTTATGTGCTTACTTTTTTCTAGGCTTACTCATATATAAGTGAAATGAACCAATCAGACATATTTCAGCAGGCTCTTAACATTCTGTGTACACTTTTATTTTTCCTCCAGACACCGTCGGCCAACTTAGCATACCAACCTATCTAGTCGCACTCTCTCTTCCAGCCATTCTTCTGCTCCATTGAGCACAAGGCACTCATGCCCCTCTCCTTCTCTACTCAAGCAGAATCACTGGCAGTGACAAACATCATTATAATGTTCCTCAATGAGCACTCCACCTTTAGCTGCGTGTGTAGCCTGCGGGGGTGTCCTTCTCCTAGGTTGGCTCTATGTGCTGACCCATGTATGCTGCTTTGCTTTGCAGTCTGACTGTCCACTCCAGTGAATCGACCACCCAAGTCACTCTCTGTTCCTCTCTTCCTACAAAACAGCATGCATTAGCTGCAGCCCTCAGGGCAAGAGGATTGACATCATTTACAACCTTTTTCATTACAAGTTTGTTAAATTGTTCCAACTGGCTGGCACAAATGTTATAAAATGATGCAAACATAGTCGACACACCTTAATAAGGTCTTGGATTAATATATTTACCATTTCTTGCCTGTTGTGTGCTGTGAGAGACATTATTACCACAGTTATTTATGCACAACAACTTCCTTATTTGTTAACTCTGTAATCAATTCCAGAATTCAGGATGCTTTTTTTTCCTTCTTCTTTTTTTGTGTGCCATTTATCACCAGAACTATCAGCTCTGACACACTGAGCTGTGGTTAGACTGTCTTCTATGCAAATAATGATAAATGGGGAGGGGTTTGGGGGGGATCCTTCTCCTTTGACTCTCCTAGAGTATCACCATTGATTCAAAGAGGCGCTTTGAAAACCCCCCGAACAGTTGTACAGAGAACAAAAATGCGGATCAATAAACAGCAATGAATAAGTCGCTCTGAGGCGAGCCCCTTTGGAATGCAACATTTCTCAAAAGAACCAGGTGACATTTTAGAAAGTTGTTTCTAAAGTCGTTTTGCTCATAATTATGTAAGGGCGTTCTCATACCTATAGTCTGTTTGCTTTGGTCTCTGAATCAGTGGATGAGGTGCTACTTTGTTGCATTTTCCATTTGGTTCGGGTTGGTTTCACACAGCAACAGTTCAAGCGAATCAATAAAAGCCACGTGAAGCTGTCACGCCGTTCATTGGTCAGAAATCTTGTAGAGTTGGTGGGCGGAGAAAAGACAGTTTGTTTTTACTTCCGGGATAGCCATCCAAAACGGACCATCGGCAGAATTGGCATTTGTTCATAATTGCAGTCATCGTTTGGACCATATACCAAGCCAAAATATGGGGGGAGAATGACAGATTTGAACACACGTCAAGGTAACGTATAGAAAGCAATGTGTGTTGCTTCACGTTACGCGAAGACGTCCTGCCTTCAGTAGGCAGTTCTGTGTCGTCAAAGCTCCTCCTCGGCCCATAATGCACAGCGCCGCTGGCGACGGGAACTGGTTTAATCAAAAAATGAGCAACGCTTCCTGCAGTTGGATCGGATCTAGGTCGGATCACGTCCATACCACAAACGAACCGTATCGGAGTTCGTTTGTAACCGGCCCGAGACCAAGGGTCCGGTTGTTTTACTCTGCAACTGAGTGTGACTGTTGTGGTCAAACCTGCCCAAACGAACCGCACCAAGGGGGCACACGCTCCAGGGTTTGATTAAAACAGCCCAAACAGCTCAGGCGTGAAAGCACCCTAATTCTTCTTCAATTTGGTGGCAGGATAATGCTGGCAGAAAAAGGCAAAGGATAAAGCAATGAGACATAGTGAGGAAGTGTAAAGTACCACATCTTTATGATCTATAACATCATGTGGAGATGCTGCAAATTCATCATATCCTTTCCATCTCAGCATTTTTGTGATATATCGAAGTGGCGGATGAACAACTGCCAGCGTTACCTTTTCCCTGATACAAAATGAAAAAGGTCAATATTTCATACTGTACCAAAACTTTTGGGAATATGCAAATATCATCGTTTGTCACACACGGAGGGGAGGAACATGACAGATTGGTAGCTTGTGTGGATGATGACTACGTTGCCTCAACCTAGAAACATTTAAAATGTTTTTGCCATGTGTTGGTCTTTCTCTTAATGGAAATTACAATCCGTTTATGGTTCAGGGAACCTAATGTGCATGAAATATTAATCTTTGTGCCATTAGAAACATGCCGTCAGAGAGTCTGTTGGGGGCTTAAGTGTTCATTATGACAAAACTGTGCTTGGAGTGTCTCCTGCAGTCTGTTTCATGTTTTAAAGCCGTTGGTCTTCTGTGAATTTGTCACAATACTGAGTTTCTACATTGGGACTGGCCAAGGTCCAGGGAAGGCCTTTATTCTCTATGGTCTATGCCAAAACTATGTTGATACATTTTTCAAAAAATAGAACATATATATATATATTTCCATCCATCAATTATCTGAACCGTTATCCTGCTCTCAGGGTCGCAGGGATGATGTAGCCTATTCCAGCAGTCATTGGGCAGCAGGCGGGTAGACACCCTGGACAGGCCACCAGGCCATCACAGGCAGGGTCAACATACACACACATACATACATTCATTCATACTTAGGGACAATTTAGTTTGGCCAATTCACCCCAAGGTTGGACTACCCTGGGGCTCGAACCCAGGAGCTTCTTGCTGTGAGGCGACCGCGCTAACCACTGCACCACCATGCCGCCTCTATCTATCAATATATATACGTGTGTGTGTGTGTGTGTGTGTGTGTGTGTGTGTGTGTGTGTGTGTGTGTGTGTGTGTGTGTGTGTGTGTGTGTGTGTGTGTGTGTGTGTGTGTGTGTGTGTGTGTGTGTGTGTGTGTGTGTGTGTGTGTGTGTGTTGAGCAAAACATGTCCACCCACCTAATATGTTGTTGGTCCTCCAAGTGCCGCCAAAACAGTGCTAACCTGTCAAGGCATGGACTCTCCAAGACCCCTGAAGGTGTCATGTGGTATCTGGCACCAAAACATTAGCAGCAGATCCTTCAAGTCCTGCAAGTTGTGAAGTGAAGCCGCTGTGGATCGGACTTTTCAGTCCAGCTTATCCCACAGATGCTCAATCAGATTGAGACCAGGAGAATTTGGAGGCTAGCACAACACATTGAACACTTCATCATGTTCATCAAACTATTCCCGAGCAATGTGTTCAGTGTGGCAGGGCGCATTATCTTGCTGAAAGAGGCCACTGCCATCAGGGAATACCATTGCCATGAACAGGTGTACTTGGTCTGCAATGATGTAGGTGGCATGTGTCAAATTGATGTCCACATGAATGGCCGGACCCAAGGTTTTCCCAGCAGAACATTGCCCAGAGCATCACACTGCCTCCACCGGCTTTTCTTCTCCCCACAGTGCATCCTGGTGCCATCAGTACCCCCAGATAAACAGCACACATGTACACAGCCATTCATGTGATCTAAAAGAAAACGGGACTCATCAGAGCAGGCGACCGTCCACTGCTCCAAAGTCCAGTTCCAACACTAGCATGCCCATTGTAGGCACTTTCGATGGTGGACAGGGGTCATCAGGGGGACTCTGACCAGTCTGTGGCTATGCAGCCCCATATGCAGTAGGGTGCAATGCACTGTGTGTTGTGACACATTCCTTCCGTAGCCATTATTAAACTTTTCTGTGACTTGTGCCACAGTAGACTTTCTGTAGGTTCAGATCAGATGGGATAGCCTTCGTTGCCCTCGGGCATCGATGAGCCTTGGGTGCCCAACACCCTGTTGCCGGGTTGTGGTTTGTCCCTCCTTGGACCACTGTCAGTAGGTACTCACCACTGCTGATCGGGAGCACCCTACAAGCCTTGTTGTTTCAGAGATGCTCTGACCCAGTTGTCTGGCCATAAAAATGTGGCCCTTGTCAAAGTCACTCAGCTCTTTACTCCTACCCATTTCTCCTGCATCTAACACGTTGACTATGAGAACTGATTGTTCACTTACCATCTAATCTACCCAGACATGTGCCCTTGTTTGGAGATTTATCCATCCATCCATTATCCAAACCGCTTATCCTACTCAAGGTCGCGGGGATGTTGGAGCCTATCCCAGCAGTCATTGGGTGGCAGACGGAGAGACACCCTGGACAGGCCGCCAGTCTATCACAGGGCCGACACATTCACACACATTCACACACATTCACACCTAGGGACAATTTAGTATGGCTGATTCACTTGACCTCCATGTCTTTGGACTGTGGGAGGAAATTGGAGCACCCAGAGAAAACCCACCAATAAAATCCACCGAGGGGTTGTTAAGTTGTTAGTTATTAACGTTAAAAAGATTAAAGCGGGGCGGCATGGTGGCACAGTGGTTGGTGGGAAGGTCCTGGGTTCAAGCCCCAGGGTGGTCCCTTGTTTGGAGATGATCAACTTTGTTCGGTTCACCTGAGAGTGGTCATAATATTTTGGCTCATCAGTGTATATATATATATATATATATATATATATATATATATATATATATATATATATATATATATATATATATATATATATATAACTTTGTTAAAAGAAACACTCAATGGTACGGAAAGTGCTCAACAAATGAGCAAAATAATCCAGTTAGTCAAGTAAATTCTCTATGAGACAGTACAAGCCTGTTTCATGCTATAAGCAATCATCAGCTGTCAATAAAATGGTTTTATTGACAGCTGATGATTGTTTATAGCATGAAACAGGCTTGTACTGTCTCATAGAGAACTTACTTGACTAACTGGATTTTATATATATATATATATATATATATATATATATATATATATATATATAGCGGCATGGTGGCGCAGTGGTTAGCACGGTCGCCTCACAGCTAGAAGGTCCTGTGTAGTCCAACCTAGGGGGTCATCCTGGGTCGACCTCTGTGTGGAGTTTGCATGTTCTCCCATGTCTGCGTGGGTTTCCTCCGGTTTCCTCCCACAGTCTCAAAGACATGTAGGTCAGGTGAATTGGCCATACTAAATTGTCCCTAGGTATGTGTGTATGTCGGCCCTGTATGATGGCCTGGCGGCCTGTCCAGGGTGTCTCCCCACCTGCCGCACAATGACCGCTGGGATAGACTCCAGCATCCCCGCAACCCTGAGAGCAGGATAAGCGATTCGGATAATGGATGGATGGCTGGATCAATCATCAGCTGATGATTGCTTATGGCATGAAACAGGCTTGTACTGTCTCATAAAGAATTTACTTGACTCACTGGATTATTTTGCTCCTTATTTGTTGAGCACTTTCCCTATCGTTGAGTGTTTCTTTTAACAGATATATATATGCATTATCATTCACATCTTACTTTTTTTTCCTTCATATGAGAATTCTTAAATACGCCCTCAATAAAATCATGGTATTTAAACTCCTAGATAAGCAGGAATACACTGGATTGCAGAGGTGAAAACAACAAACGTGCATTTGCTCTTTCTGTGGGTGGGTCCAATGAGGGTTTTTGGAGGTACATCATTAGCATGGCTCGGGTTAGGAAGCATGTGGTAGCTCTGACCTTTCGTAACCTTGGCCAGTTTATCCCTACACCAACTGTGAGGCAAGCTGTCTGTCTCTCGCTGGGACCTTCCCTCTAAGTGACAGTCCTGTATACATTGCCAGCACCTCTCCCTTTTTTCCTGATTGAAATGCACGTGAAGCTGATAGACAGGGCAGTGATTAATTGATTATGTTAACACCATGTTTAACACGTTCAATTTGCTCTCCCAATTTAAAAATAAATAAATAAATTAATTGATTAAAAAAAGCTGCAAACAGCCAATAGCACAACATGGAAGTGTAAGCAGCTTATGTTACCTGATCACGTTGCTCCAAGAGGCTGTGGAGCATCGTGTTTGTGCCACCGCATGGGGGTATGCTGCCCCAGGACCCAAACCGTGAGGAACAGATGCATGAGGGGTCAGAGATGAAAGGCCCTTGTGAGGGTGTCGCCAGCTTGATGCCCCCCTCCACCCCATCCCAGGATCATGTGTCCAGGCTGTCAGCAGGGGTGTGACACGCTTGTGACAAGTCTTGCCAGGTGTCTAGGGTGGTGAGATCAGGCTCTCGTGAACTCACATCTTCTCAAATCCATGACTACTTCAGCTCGATCTACCAACCTGGACCCATCCTTCCACTGGTCATACAGGAAAGAGTTTAGTCGATGGGTCACGTTATCCAGCCAAGCATGATCACATGACGGTTTCCAGTTGTCTCTGATCGCCCCAGCATAATGTTGATAGGCTCTATTAACCAATTTATTGACATACAGTCTGAATTCACCGCAGTGGAATGCCTAAAATTATGGCGCACATTTTCTTCTGTAGCTCCTGAAAGCGGCGTCATGTTTCCCAATGTATTCTGATTAATAACAAAAAATGCTTCCCCTTAGAGATTGGCGCAAACTAAGCAGCATACAAAGTAGCAAGGTGAGCTGACTGCTGAAATTGTTTCTGTCTTTCTTTCCTTGTGTGTGTGTATGTGTGTGTGTGTGTGTGTGTGTGTGTGTGTGTGTACACGAGGGCAGGAGGCAATACACCTGTAAGCTCTGCACCCAGTGGAGCAAAGCCTATTAGAACAAGCACAAGACATATCCCTCAGACTGTGAACTGTGAATACACAAATGGATGCACACACACACACACACACACACACACACACACACACACACACACACACACACATACATATAATGTATATGTGCATTCACATAGCCCACTTTAAGCAGACACGTCATTGCACAACGTAGGCATGAATTACCATTTTGATCATGGTCCCGGTAGCAGCTATGTCATACAAAGGTATTGTTCTGTCTTATCCTAAGGTCACCTTCAACAAGACCTTTTGAGGAATATACTAGAGGTGATTTTCTGATATCTGCGATAGTCTTTTTTTTTTTTTCCAGACACAAAGTGTCTCTATCTAATCCTCTATAAATGCTCAATCGCTGATGGACAGCAGAGGATGCCAGTGACAGTCAAGGGTCAGCTTGTTGTTCTGCCTTGCGCTGGCTGCACAGGAGATCCAGGAAATGTACAAGGGTGTGGCATTCTCAACTTCACTTAATGCAACAGCGATGTTTTTCTGGGCACAAAGTTTATGTATAATCCTTTCTCCATGCTTAGTCATCCACTGACAGCAAACCCCTGTCCAGCATTAAGCATCTCAGGCTTTTTCTGCATGTCCGATATTTGGTGCAGATTAAATATTGATTTCTATACATTTTTGGAGCACAGTGAAAAATGTTCAGTCGGGCTGGATTATATGGGGTGTTTCTGGAGGCCACTCATCATTTCTCTGATTTATAGAATTTGACACAAAAGTCGGGATTATACTATATACTTTGCACTTGTGGCCCAGCCAATATTTGGGTTATTTAAGCATTCAGCAGGCTTTCCTCAAACGACCTGTCCCCAGCATTGATGAAACTCCACTAAACTTACTTTCCAGTGTGCTAAGTCCTTAAAGCAATCAAGGATGAAGAGAAAATAGACAATCTCCCAGAGAGTATCTCATGCTGATTTGCTCGCCACGCTTATCCAAATAGCCTGGCTTCTTATCAAATTGGATTGGTTTATTTGAATGGGAGTGGAGTCCCTTTTGGTCACCGCAGGATTAATATTGATTTAATCTGAAATTGTTAAATACGAGACAGATGGTGACAGTTTGTAGAAGGACCTTGAATTTTGAAACATCATTTCTGTCTGTAACACACGGCGTTCTCTTTGCCCCGGCCTTCAGTTGTGTGTGTCGAGATGACACCATTGTTCTTTCCAGGCCACTCATTACAGCAAGCGATGGAGCAGTGTCACGGCAGAGGACCGGTTCTTTTCATTTCAGAACAAAACAGAAAGATCCAAACTTTGCATGTTTGCATCAACAGTAAAACTTTGAAGATAAAAAAGTAGACCAGAATGCCTGGACGTTTTCCATACCTTCAGCTATTAAAGCGAACGACTGCCACTGACAATTAATGAAAACAATGGTACACTAGAATACAATCCACGAGGGAATTAAAAGGTGGAATGATTAAAATTGTACTTAAAATTCATATTTGAGTAATACGGCGCTGTTTCTCCCTCACGAGACACTGATATGTGGCAAATTAATAAAGCATAGCTCCTTTCTCTAAACTCAGTAATATAATAGGTCTATGATTAAAATAGATGTTGCATATAATTAATTCTCTTGGGTGAGTGATGTTGCTGATTGTGATAAATGGGAATTGGTTTCCAGTGCAGAAGACAGGCTGTTTCGATGGGTCCTGTCGGCACCTCTAACAGAAAGAACGCGCCATAAGCCAGTAGTTAATTACAAAGGATTTACTGCAGAAACCTCTCCTTCACTTGAAATACAGTAAATAGGCCGCACCTGGGGACACACACTCACCACGCAGGTATTGCCTCCTTTGAATATAATTGTTGCAAAGTTGGCACAAATGGCCTACACAGTCAATCAGCGATATGATAGGAGCTATGATGAAGGGTCCTCTGATGTCTACCTGGTGAAGTCGGGCGTAAACACGAGTGCACTTCACGCTCGTAGCTTGCCCTGTTGTTGTTTTCCATCCCCGTGCCCCCTGCACAAACAAGCAGCCTTTTGAGCCCTTGCAGATGTTGGCGAACGCAAGGAAATCAATGCACTCAAACAGGGTTGAGAGAGGCTTGGTCTTGGATAGCTCGCGGAGTCTTAATGTGCATTATTCATTAGGCAGGAGAGGCGCAGCCCCGATTGCTGCCATTGCCGAGGTATACTGCAGACAGGGAATAAGAAAGCTTAACCGTATCACTACACCTATAAATCTTGAGGCAGAAGTAACACAGTTCGTGGAGTTTAGCTCTCGGGCCCGCTCAGATAAGCAAGGTCAGAGACAACACAGCAGCTGAAGATGTTGCCAAAGCTGCACGGAGAGCCTCTTGTCATGCAGGTTTGCATGATGTAGTAAACTGAGACAAGTTGACTTTCCTTGACGGCTGTTACTCTATATTTATTTTTGAATTAATGTCAGAGCAGTGAAACTTTTTTTTTTACCCCCCTCACCCATTTTCTCCCCAATTGTACCCATCCAGTTATCGTTATCTTCCGAGCTGTCCCGGTCGCTGCTTCACCCCCTCTGCCGATCCAGGGAGGGCTGCGGACTACCACGTGCCTCCCCCAATACACGTGGAGTCGCCAGCCGCTTCTTTCCACCTGACAGTGAGGAGTTTCGCCAGGGGGTGTAGCGCATGGAAGGATCATGCTATTCCCCATCCCCCGCTGAACAGGCGCTCGGATCGACCAGAGGAGGCGCTAGTGCAGCGAGCAGGACTCGTGCCCACATCCGGCTTCCCACCCGCAGATACGGCCAATTATGTCTGTAAGGACCACCGACCAAGCCGGAGGTAACGCGGGGATTCGAACCGGCGATCCCCGTGTTGGTAGACAATGGAACAGACCGCTACGCTACCCGGACGCTCCAAGCCCAATGTTTAAAGTGAAAAGGAAAAAAAGAAATCTAATGTCTAACAAACCAAAGGGAGAACATATATGTAACCCTAAGGATTGGATAATACTGAAAACCCAAGACAAGAAAGCATTTCTGCTATATAACCGAATGTGGAGGTTAGTCGTGCCCAGATATGTATTTATCACCATGGATCACAATTAGGTTAGGTTAGTGCTTCAGTAACGATCCTTGATGGCACACAGTTTGGCACCACTAATGTAGGTGGTGTAAATAAACGTCCATTGCGCACATGAGAGGTGTTAGAGAATGCCTGCTTTATTCATATAAGCTGTATTAGCGTGAGCATTTCCCATTAGATGACAGCAACCACACATGGATTTGAATTATCGAAGACTGCAGTATACGATCCAGATGTTATGATAACCTATCACTTAACATCCCCAATCATCCCAATTAGAAAGGCACAATTACTTGTTCTTGAGCTCGGCTTGAAACCCTAAAATGACGCCGAGAGACGTGATTATAAGATGCACTTTGCTATGTTGCAAATTAAACACCGATCATCATGACAGCAGAAGTATCTTTTGTTTTCAAACCACCTTAGCTAATTCGGTGCAAACTAAATTGATTAATCGTGCTGCTTGCAAGAGAAAACGTTCACATACGTAAGTGGGTTGCCCCTCTCTACTTCAAGAGACTAGCACACGTTTGCAAAATCAGACAGAATAGCAAGCACAAATATCCTACATATATCTCTAAACTACACATTGTACCTCTGGGTTAAGCACACACACACACACACACACACACACACACACACGTACACACACACACACGCATGCATGCACACACGCACGCACGCACACCAACGTTAACGGATTGTTTTTATTTGCAACAAAAGTTGTGGTTGAAGTTGTCATTGTCACATTCAGTTCATACTTTAAGTTGCCGCTTCAAACCTGGGATGACACTTCACTCCCACAGTAAGTATGAAGTCAATGGTACATACATCTTTATACATTTTTGATAGTGTATTTTACATACACACATGCACACACTTTGATTTTGTTACACTGAGTGGGCGATTTGCCATGTCCCTTTATCCCTGCTCAAATTCCTCCCCAGTCATATTCAGACAGTTGGGTGCATACGTACTGGATCTTACCCATACCTTCAAAATAACACAACAAGACTGGCAGTAGAATCACTTTGGATCAGACCATGGTCTAAAAAAAGAATCCTAGTTATGTGTCACTGTCTCCTGTTCTCAGGTGGGGACACAATCTGTTATATAAACTCCTAATAATTACAGACATACTCTGGCTCAAATGTCAAAAACTATTTTCACCAAATGTCATGAATTAGACTTCATCCAAGCCTGTCATATTTTGTCACATTTTCAGCATCTGTGACTATAATTGTAACAATATCATGCAAAATTGATTATGGCAAATTCCCGAGGATGAATCCGGTCAATTAGTTGACAGAGTTTGAAGTGGCAAGGACTGATTAATCCTGAAAGAGTCTGGGTTGTAACCTCTTATAGAGGGACAACTACCTCTATTTCATGGTTCAAGAACTCAGCTTTTCTAAGCGACAAGACAGATTGGCTCAAGTTTAAATGGTTTGGCAAGACAGTCATTAGTGTGCAGTATGTGAGGGCTGGTGGCAAGAAAAAAAGCCTCAACCTCTTGATTTTCTGAGAGATATCTCCAACACAGACAATTGAGCCTGTGGGGGTTGGGGTTGCAGGCCAATATCAAAAGCCTTACTATACAGTCTTTCAAACTAACATGATTAATTAGGCCAGAAAGCACGTAAGAGTAACTACTACACAGGCTAATTGTATGCCCTCAATGAAAAGTATTGCTCATAACTTGCCTGTCTGCCTCGTATTTGACATGTGTCACTGGATGGCAAGTATGCTTTCAAAACAGAATTTCAACTTATTTTTTAGGCAATCAAGCTCACAACAGTTGAATTGCATAAATGAACAAAAAAGAAATAGCATAAAATGTCTTTATTACTTGAGGCTGCTGATGGCTCCAGCTGCTTCCTCTAAAAACAGAATTGGCAAGGCTTATGAATAATTCTTAACCACTTAAACAACTTTAAGTACTCCCTGTCCATAAGCAAAGTCCCTATGTCCTTCACAGTGTCCACGACCATTCATTGCTGTGCCTTCGAAGGGCAAATTACTTGTCTCGCTGACTTCAGGTCAGGCAGGTGGCACTGTCCTTAGTCATAATAAAAACCTTTGAGGACTGGCACTACCCCATCACAAAGACCTCCTAAAGAGGTACTTGTGCCTATGCAGCAAATTTGTCAGTAAAAGTTGCAGCCAACCCATCCATCCAAGCCCCCACCCCTCCACCCCATTCTCTGTACCCACTTAAAGGATAATCCTGCTGTAATTGTGTGTTTTTTTAACTTTCAACAGATGCTACGAAAAGACTAAATCCTGCCATGCATTCCCCATACTCACAAGTCCATCACAGGGTGGAAACACATCCTCCTCGCTCACACACCATTCACATGGGCAATTTAGAGTCTCCAGTTGGGAGGAATGTGGGAGTAAGCATTGGCACCTGAAGGGAACCCAAGCAAACATGAGGAGAACATGTTAACTTCACACAGAAGGAAGGGCTGGAATCGAACCCAGGACCATATGCCACGAGGCAAGAGTGCTCTTAGCATTGTTTAACAAGCAGTTATCCATGAGTCTGTCGGCTTTGTTGATGCTAAACCTTAATGCCTCCTCTCTGGGGGTTCAGTCTCAATGCAAGGTTCGGTAAGCCTTTTAGCTACTACTAAACTCTAGGTCCCACCATTTGGACGCTGGTCCATCTGGAGGCCTTTTTTTTGCTGTATCTTTTTTCTTTTGCTCATGACTGCTTCTTCACCATTTGTGACAGCGCCGGCTCTGCATCACTCTCTCTCGGCACTCGCTTTCTGTCTGTGTGAGTGATGGGCCCGGGTCTGCCCGCTGTGTGTGTCAGGAATCTATTCTTTTTCTCAGTGCTCTGTGGTGCTTGTTTGGTGATGCTGCTCCATGGTGACACTTCCGGAGGATGCTTCATGCGCTTTCCTGACATTTCTTTCTTCTTTTTTTGTGTGCATTGCATTGTTCATCACAAAGTTTAGTCATTATGTGATTTTCTTTGATTTATTTCTAAATCGGATAAAATTTTGTCTGCTTTGCCAACTTGGCACCTGCTGCACACCTATCCGTCTGGAAGAGAGATCCCCCTTTGATGCTCTAGCTGATGTTTCTCCCATTTCTTTTCTTGGAAAATCATTTGTTCTGGGGAGTTTTTCCTCGAATTTTGGGTCTATAGAGGATGTATTGTCCATTGTTGCTGACTGTATCTACCTGTTTCTTACTGTGTGATTATTAAAACCTAAAAGATCGCAGCAACTGTAATTTAGGACCATACAAATAAACTTGACTTACCTTGTCTTGCAGCTAGTCGGTACATCTTTGAACAGCTTCTGACACATTGAGCTGTACAATAATTTCAAGTTCATGCCACACAGTGCCAAAATAGCAGCAATAAGAATAAGTTAGTATTTTCCCAGCTAAATATTTAAAACAGAATACTCTGAATATATGTCTTTGAAATGTAATGCGGTGAACTAGAAATAAAATCAGATTTTTTTATTTTATTTTTTTGCCAGATACAAGAAGTTCACAAGGAACCTCATGAAGTTGACATTACGAATTAGATACTGTAGATTTGAACAAAGACAAAAGCCCCTCCTGTCAGCAGATTCTGAAGGTCTGTCCACAGACATCCAACAACCCCACAGATACTCAGGACAGTCCTGACATAATATCTGGCCCAATCAAATTATCACCAAGCAAAAGGAGAGTTACTGTTAGAAAGGTTCCAAATGGGTGTGTGTATATGTACATCACAGCTATGAGAGGCCGTATAGGCCATATTCCACACTTTACCTCTCACATACCCTACTGAAAATGCTCTCACAAACATATGTGAAATCCTCTCACATACTCATGTGAAATCCTCTCACATACTACTGAAATGCAATAGTTGTATGTAAGAGGAATTTCAGTAGTATGTGAGAGCATTTCACATGTGTATGTGAGAGGATTTCACGTGTGTATATAAGAGCATTTTCAGTAGTATGTGAGAAGTAAAGTATGGAATATGGCCTGTACTGCTTCTCATACATCACCATTGGTACCGCCTCCCGTTGTGGGGCGGAAGTTTCCTCGTTCTCCAGGACAGCGTCGGACCTGTTTAAGGGACGGACCCCAAAACAAGCGTGAGGTTTACCGTAGATTACCGTAGAAGTTAAGGGAGAATTCGAGAAAGACTTAACAAATATTCATTCAAGCCAGTTATGGAGCTCTTCCTATTCTAAAGTGTGTGTGCGTGCAACAAATTGTAAGTAGACGTTGCTACTAGTTGTTTAAGATCTAGTTGCCCACGCTGATGCTATGCTGTTAGCCACGCCGATATTTACTGTATCACGATGCCAGCTCACCAATTAGCTGGTGTAATTTAGTAGGGAAGAGTGAACGAAACGTCACATATGTAAACTTAATGAAAGACAGTTAAACTATAATATGTGTAAGGCCTAACCGAAACTACCGTATTGGTATTGCTACCGCATCGCAGTAGGCTAATTATACTTAGCGTGTAATCTGTTGTGCCTCAATACGCCACGTGGTGCTGTTGCCTCGTTAATGATGCAGTGCATATTGTGTTTCCTTGACTGTTAATGGTAGTACATTACGGAAGGAAGTTGTAGTAGTTGAATATGTTTACTTTTAAGAAATATGTTAGTAGTGTAGTAGTAATCATATTGTTTCTCTCTTTGTAGAACTATACACACCCACCAGTTGTTATCAGTAAACATCTTTGAAGATAACATCCTTGCCCTCTTGCCGATGCACCACAGTGGTCATGTATTCCCAACCAGATACAATTACAGTCTCAGTTAGCAAACCTTCATTACAGTTACCTCACTTATAGAGTAGCCAAGCCACATCATAGCTTGACAGGACAATTAGCCAAGAGATAGTGTTTGGTTCACACACTGAAATCCCTGTTATATTTTCCAATTTGAAAAAATTAGATCTTCCCACATGAGATGTGTGTTTCACACAGGGTTAAGTCACCTACCGAATTTGTTCTGAGTCAAATGTTGTCTTGAGGTAGCTTGTGTTTGAATTTTGAAACTAATTTACTCACAAGAGCAATCGATAATAAAATCGCCGGCTGATCTGTACCTCAGAGACAAATATTAAAACACACATCAGCTTTACTACGACTCAGCCACAATAATTTCCCCGTAAATGAAAAATGTTAAAGTCATGAAAAGGCCACACAGCAGTAAATGAATTCTTCTCTTATGCTCAGTTTGCTATTGCGCCACTATGTTTGGAATAGCACAGCTAGATCTTCATAGTGAATGAATGATGAATCATCCTCAATAAACTCACAAGTTTTAATTCAAAAATGCATGCAAAACATAATTTAAAGGTAGAATGAGTAGGATTTGTTGGTTATGGTTTGTAAACACAACATTAAGAGTTGGCTCAACATCACCAGAAGGGCACGCCCCCTGACCGTAATAGTCAGAACACATCCCAGTGTACAGGCCAATTCCGCGTCGCTCTTCATCCCCATCCTCTCCTTCAGTGCTGCCAGCGGGTGAAAGTCCACCCCATGTTCACTCTTGTTTTGGAATGAACTTTGTCCACTTGGCGTTTCCATCCATCCAGTATCCAAACCGCTTATCCTGCTCTCAGGGTCGCGGGGATGCTGGAGCGCATCCCAACAGTCATTGGGTGGCAGGCGGGGAGACACCTTGGACAGGCCGCCAGGCCATCACAGGGCCGACACACACACACACACACACACACACACATTTACACCTAGGGACAATTTAGTAAGGCCGATTCACCTGAACTACATGTCTTTGGATTGTGGGAGGAAACTGGAGCACCCGGAGGAAACCCATGTAGACACAGGGAGAACATGCAAACTCTACACACATGACAACCCAGGATGACCCCCCCAAGGTTGGATTACCCCTGGGCTCGAACCCAGGACCTTCTTGCTGTGAGGCGACCATGTTAACCACTGTGCCACCGTGCTGCCCCGCTTGGTGTTTCGTCTCACTATATTTGCGTCTTTTCGGCACTGTATCTGCCATTGTCGTTGCTTCCTCTTGGATGCGTGCACTGCTTATGATCTCGATCTGGCACCTGGTTACTATGTTTTTATAGAGTCCCGCTGCCCAAAGGTTAACGCCCAGAAACGACCCTTACATAGCAAAATAAGAAAATACAGGCAGAGGAAAGGGTCTCTGCAGATACAGACACCTCCAGACACGTGTAGTGGGTCATAAATGGATGGATGGATGAATTGCATTTATAAATGATGATTGAAAGGGATTATGTTTGTCTATCTATCTATCTATACTGTACACACACACTCTCTCTCGCTCTCTCTCTCTCTCTCACACACACACACACACACACATATATACATACATACATACATACATACATACACACATATATATATATAAAACCCAGCCAGTGAGGATACAATAGCCAGAGCATTATTAGTACCGGTCCCAAGCCCAGATAAATGGGGAGGGTTGCGTCAGGAAGGGCATCCGGTGTAAAACGTTTGCCAAATCAAATATGTGGACCATAAATCAGATTTCCATACCAGATCGGTCAAGGCCTGGGTTACCAACGACCGCCACCGGTACTGTTGGCTAACAGGGTGCCAGTGGAAGCTATGCTACCGTTGGGCGAAGGAGAAAGAGAAGGGGAAGGCATGACCAGAGGCAGCGGGAGAGGAGGAAGGGTAGGAGTGTGAAGGTGAGAGTTGGAACTTTTAAAGTTGGTACTACGACTGGTAAAGAGAGAGAGCTGGCTGATATGATGAGGAGAGGGAAGACAGATATAGACTGTGTGGAAGTGATCAGGTGGAAAGGGAGTAAGGGCAGGAGCATTGGAGGTGGGTTCAAAGTCTTGTACAATGGTGTGGATAGGGGGACAAATGGGGTAGGGTTAATTCTGAGGGAAGAGTATGTCAAGAGTGTGTTGGAGGTGAAGAGAGTGTTAGACAGAGTGATGCATATAAAGCTGGAAATTGAAAGTGTGATGATGAATGTTATCAGCACATATGCCCCACAAGTTGGGAGTGAGATGGAAGACAAAGAAGACTTCTGGAATGAGTTGGACGAAGTGGTGGAGAGTGTACCCAAGGAGGAGAGAGTGGTGATTGGAGCGGACTTCAATGGGCATGCTGGTGAAGGGAACAGAGGTGATGAGGAGGTGATGGGAAGGCAATGGTGCCAAGGAGAGGAATGTGGAAGGATAGATGGTGGTGGATTTTACGAAAATGATGGAAATGGCTGTGGCGAACACATATTTCAAGAAGCGGGAGGAACACAGGGTGATGTATAAGAGTGGAGGAAAGTGCACTCTGGTTGACTATATCTTATGCAGGCGGCATGATCTGAAAGGGTTTGGAGACTGCAAGGTGGTGACAGGAGAGAAAGCATCTAGGCAGCATCGGATGGCGGTCTGTAGGACCAAGGAACAAGAGAGTGAAGGCAGAGCCAAGGATAAAATGGTGGGAGTTGAGGAAGGAAGACTTTTGTGTGGAGTTCAGGGAGGCGTTAAGACAGGCACTGGGTGGTAGTGAAGAATTGCCAGATGGCTGGGCAATCACTGCAGAAATAGTGAGAAAGACAGCTAAGAAGGTACTTGGTGTGTCATCTGGACAGAGGAAGGAAGACAAGGAGACTTGGTGGTGGAATGAGGAAGTAAAGCAAAGTATACAGAGGAAGAGTTTGGCAAAGAAGAAGTGGGATAGCCAGAGAGATGAAGAAAGTAGATGGGAGTACCACGAAATGTGGCGTAATTCGAAGAGAGAGGTGGCGAAGGCAAAAGAAAAGGCATATAGCGACTTGCATGAGAGCTCAGACACTAAGGAAGGAGAAAAGGACTTGTACTGATTGGCTAGACAGAGGAACTGAGCTGGGATGGATGTGCAGTGATGAAGGATAGAGATGGAAATGTGCTGACAAGTGAAGAGAGTGTGCTGAGAAGGTGGAAGGAGTACTTTGAGGGGCTGATGAATGGAGAAAATGAGAGAGAGAGAAGTGGGGATGATGTGGGGATAGTGAATCAGGAAGTGCAGTGGATTAGCAAGGAGAAAATGAGGGCAGCTATGAAGAGGATGAAGAGTGGAAAGGTGGTTGGTCCATATGACAAACCTTTGGAGGCACAGAGGTGTTTATGAGAGATGGCAGTGGAGTTTTTTACTATATTGTTTAACACAATCTTGGAAAGTGAGCGGATGTTGACGAGTGGATAAGAAGCATACTGGTAGACATTTCCAAGAATAAGGGCGATGTGCAGAGCTGCAGTAACTACAGAGGTATAAAGTTGGTCAGCCACAGCATGAAAATATGGGACAGAGTAGTGGAAGCTAGGTTAAGAGGAGAGGTGATGATTAGCGAGCAGCAGTATGTTTTCATGCCATGAAAGAGCACTACAGATGCAATGTTTGCTTTGAGAATGTTGATGGAGAAGTATAGAGAAGGTCAGAAGGAGTTACATTGTGTCTTTGGATTTAGAGAAAGCATATGACAGGGTGCCAAGAGAGGAGGTGTGGTATTGTATGAGGAAGTCACAGGTGGCAGAGAAGTATGTAAGAGTGGTGCAGGATATGTATGAGGGCAGTGTGACAGCAGTGAGGTGTGCGGTAAGAATGACAGATGGGTTCAAGGTGGAGGTGGGATTACATCAAGGACTGACTCTGAGTCCTTTCTTGTTTGCAGTGGTGATGGACAGGTTGACGGACAAGATCAGGCAGGAGTCTCTACTATGATGCTGGCGATGACATTTTGATCTGTAGGGAACAGGTTGATCTGTAGGGAACAGTTTGAATGACCTCTGCGATGATGCCAGGAGAGGTGTAGGTGTGCACTGGAGAGAAGAGGAATGAAAGTCAGTAGGAGCAAGATGGAATACATATGCGTGAACGAGAGAGAGGACAGCAGAATGGTGAGGATGCAAAGAGTTGTGATGACAAAGTTGGATGAGTTTAAATGCATAGGTCAACTGTTCAAAGTAACGGGGAGTGTGGAAGAGAGGTGAAGAAGAGAGTGCAGGCAGGGTGGAGTGGGCGGAGAAGAGTGTCAGGAGTGATTTGCGACAGAAGGGTACCAGCAAGAGTTAAAGGAAAAGTTTACAAGATTGTAGTTAGACCAGCTATGTTGTATGTTGTCGTCAGGCAGAATGACAGTGGAGAAAGACTAAACTTCAGGTTCACAATGAAATGTAAAAGGACAGACTGAATGAGTACAGCAAAGAAATTAAACAGGCCAGACAGTATTTTTTTCCTCTAAAATCATTAATGAAAATATTAACAATATTAAAGTGCTTTTCTTTACTATTGATCGACTTATTAATCCACCATCTCCAAACCATTCAGAGATGCTGTCCACTGAAAAATATGAGCAATTCGCTGCATTCTTCAATAACAAAATTATTACCATTAGACAGAACATTAGTGCGTCAAGATCCAGTAATGAACCTACCCTCCAATTCGCTAGAAATATCACTAGCACCATGTCTCACTTTGACCCTCTAGACCTTAAAAGTCTAGTCAATATTGTTGGATAGCTCAGGTCCTCCACCTGCTGCTTGGATCCTCTCCCTACCACATTTTAAAAAAATGTTTTTATTTGCTTAGCATATGATGCTTTAGAAATTAACTGCTCTCTTCAGAGAGGTATATATCCTGCTGCACTTAAGACAACTGTCATTAAACCACTTCTGAAGAAGAGCAACCTTGATGCGCTGGCTATTGCCAACTACAGACCGAGCTCCAATTTACCATTCTTCAGCAAAATACTTGAAAAATAAACCAGTGTATTCACAAGTTAATAACTATTTAATATCAAACAACCTTCTAGCCATTTGTCAATCGGGTTTTCGATCTCACCATAGCACAGAAACAGCACTTATCAAAGTTATGAACAATCTGCATATGAACACGGATTCTAAAAAAAATATCTGTTCTTGTGCTCCTGGATCTCAGTGCCACTTTCAACACTGTTGATCATGACATTTCACTAGAGAGATTAGAAAAATGGGTCGGCCTTTCTGGCCCGTTTCTCAACTGGTTTAGAACATACCTACAGGATAGGCAGTTCTTTGTGTCTATTGGAGACTTTTCCTCAGACAAAGTGGGTATAATGTGTGGGGTACCCCAAGGTTCGATTCTTGGACCATTGCTGTTCAATATGCTCCCGCTTACACGTTATACAGAACACAAAGTTAATTACCATAATTATGCAGATGATTCTCAAGTGTACATATCCCTATTTCCTAAAGACCTAGATCCCATACATTCCCTAACTCAGTGTATTGATGATATTAATCTATGGATGACGGAGAACTTTTTACAATTGAACAAAGATAAGACATAAATACTTATTTTTGGTGCAAAGACTCAGAGACAGAGAATTAGAGCTCATCTCAGCTCTCTGTCTCTGGAGTGCAAAAGTGAAGCTAGAAATCTCGGTGTAATCATAGACAGTGATCTGAATTTTAAGAGCCACATCAATCATCTCACAAGATCAGCCTTCTACCATCTTAAAAAACATTTCAAATCTAAGGGGCTTTCTATCAATATCAGACTGTGAGAAATTAATCCATGCATTTATAACAAGTAGACTAGACTACTGTAATGGACTATTCACTGGCCTCCCAAAGTCAGTTCTGCGCCAACTTAAGTTAATTCAAAATGCAGCAGCACATGTTCTCCCCAGAACTAAAAAGTATGAACACATTATACCTGTTCTTAGATCTCTGTATGGCTCCCCGTCAAAACTAGAATTGATTTTAAAATTGTTACTTGTATACAAAGCGCTAAATGGCCTTGCACCACACTGTATAAAAGACATGCTAATTACTTACAAACCAGCAAGAACTCACAGGTCCAATGCCAGTGATCTTTTAACCATCCCTCGTGCTAGGTCTAGAGCAGGGGAAGCTGCATTTTGTATTTACACCCCAAGTAGATGGAATGTCCTGCCTGAGGATCCGAGAAAGGCCCTGACACTGGACACATTTAAAAGCAGGTTAACAACCTTACTTTTTAAAACAGCCTATGGCTAAGTTCTTGGTGTGTGTGTGTTTGTGAGTGTGTTTTGTATATTTTGCAATTCTGCTCCGATTGTCGTTACTTTTAATTAATCAGTTTTTGTGGCACTTGATTTATTTTACTAACTCAGCTTTAAACTTGGCTGTACTTTTATAAAATTTGTCTGTACTTTTATTTATCTTATTTTATGCTTTTATAATGCTTTTTTCCCTTCTTGTCTTTTGCATTTAAAGCACTTGGAACACTGGCGTAAATATAGGTGGTGCAGCCGGTGCAGTAGCACCAGGGCCCGTCGCTAGGGGGGGCCCGTCAATATTTCTGCATGCATTGTCCTAGTCCAATGTTACGTGTCTGTTTTGAGCATGTGATGATAGCTTGTTTAGCGCGCGGAATATCATTTAACTATCTAGCCTACCTAAGTAATGTTAGAAAAATAAAATCAAGCAAGCAAGCATGAGTTACACACATAAAAGTGGATGTAAAAAGAGGAAGGAGAGCAAGGAAAAAAAGGAAAGCTGCAATGTGTGCTGCGTGTGTGCCAAACCATGCAATCTACCAGGTTTTGAGTCTGATGTGTGCTCCCCTGTTACTGTCGAATGACAAGGCTATTAGCTATGTTACAGCCTAGTTGCTTGTTTGACTTGTTTTATTGCCTTGTCGACTGATTTGATTTAGAGACTGTCTGTTTAGGTTTCCAAACTCTGTCCGTGGTGCGTCCGCTCTCCGTGGTTCTGAAGTGTAGCCAATCTTTGATGTACTGACCTTAACAATAACTAATCTGTGTAAACGTTGTCTGTTACTTTGATATTTCTATTTTATTTGTTATATTTTATGCTGTGAAGCACTTTGTGATTGTATATCTGTGAAAGGTGCTATACAAATAAATTACTAAAATTACTTACTAAACCCACCTATGGTGGTGGTGGTGGTGTGTGTGTGAGCGAGTGAGAGAGAGACGGGGGGGGGGGGGCTACGAGGGTTGCTTGCACCAGAGCCCATAATACATATGTTATGCCAGTGACTTGGAATGAGCTCTGCGATGATAAGGTGCTATCCAAATAAACTTGCCTTACCTTGCCTTGTCGATATCATATCGAGACATTGGCACTGATGAAAAGACAGGAGGCGGAGCTGGAGGTGACAGAGTTGAACATGCTAAGGTTTTCATTGGGAGTGAAGAAGGAAAGGATTAGGAATGAGTATATTAGAGGTACAGCTCAGGTTAGATGATTTAGAGACAAAGTAAGGGAAGCAAGATTGAGATGCTTTCGACATTTGCAGTGGAGAGATAGTGTATATATTGGGAGAAGGATGCTGAATATGGAGCTGCCAGGGAAGAGGAAAAGAGGAAGGCCAAAGAGGTATATGGATGTGATGAGGTGAGAAAGGACATGCAGGTGGCTGGCATGACAGAGGAAGATACAGAGGACAGACAGCAAGAGATGGAAACGGATTATCCGCTGTGGTGACCCCTAATGGGAGCAGCCAAAAGTAGTAGTAGTAGTATATATAGAATATCTGGACCGGCCCACTTTTTCCTCAACATATGCTGAGCTATGTTTCTTTATGCAACTCATAAGTTACATAAAGGAAGATCAGGCTATTTATAACATATAGGCAAAACAATTCGCACCCTAACAACAGGTGTACTTACAGGGTTTCATAAAATAATGTAATAAATAAATAGCCAAGAAATAGCTTAGAGGAAAAGCCGGCACCCCAAGAGGTGCATTTAGGATTTTATTCATCTGACAATGGGCAATCCAACTCTCGGCACTCTTAAGCCACAATCCATATCTTAAATAAAACAAACATGACATAAGCATATGTCATGAATTTAATCTATGGCAAAATGTAATGTGGTCATCATGAAACAAAATGGCCAAACTCAATTTTTACACTGGACAAAAGCTTTCCTTAATGCAGGCCTAGCCAAATGATGATCTGGAAATGTGTGAAATAGGACATTAATTAACAGCGCCCTATTTATAGTCACTCAGCCGACATTGTGTTTGCAGCTGATCTGATGCAAGTCACACATAAAGCTTAAAAGTCAGGATTTCATGCAACCGACACTATTTAAACAGGTTCATTCAGCGCTATTGTCAGGCTGTGACAAGCAGCATGCCTGCACCCTATTGGAGTGGACCCAGAGTGACTAATCAGCAGAGCCATACTAACACTTGCCTTGACTACTACTACTACTACTACTTTCGGCTGCTCCCGTTAGGGGTCGCCACAGCGGATCATCCGTTTCCATTTCTTCCTGTCTTCTGCGTCTTCCTCTGTCACACCAGCCACCTGCATGTCTTCCCTCACCACATCCATAAACCTCCTCTTTGGCCTTCCTCTTCTCCTCTTCCCTGACAGCTCCATATTCAGCATCCTTCTCCCAATATACTCAGCATCTCTCCTCCACACATGTCCAAGCCATCTCAATCTTGCCTCTCTTGCTTTGTCTCCAAACCGTCCAACCTGAGCGGTCCCTCTAATATAATCGTTCCTAATCCTGTCCTTCTTCGTTACTCCCAGTGAAAATCTTAGCATCTTCAACTCTGCCACCTCCAGCTCCGCCTCCTGTCTTTTCGTCAGTGCCACTGTCTCCAAACCATATAACATAGCTGGTCTCACAACCATCTTGTAAACTTTCCCTTTAACTCTTGCTGATACCCTTCTGTCGCAAATCACTCCTGACACACTTCTCCACCCACTCCACCCTGCCTGCACTCTCTTCTTCACCTCTCTACTGCACTCCCGTTACTTTGGACAGTTGACCCCAAGTATTTAAACTCAAATGCCTTTGTCACCTCCACTCCTTGCATCCTGACCATTCCACTGTCCTCTCTCTCATTCACGCATAGGTATTCCGTCTTGCTCCTACTGACTTTCATTCCTCTTCTCTCCAGTGCATACCTCCACCTCTCCAGGCTCTCCTCAACCTGCACCCTACTTTCGCTACAGATCACAATGTCATCCGCGAACATCATCGTCCATGGAGACTCCTGCCTGATCTTGTCCGTCAACCTGTCCATCACCATTGCAAACAAGAAAGGGCTCAGAGCCGATCCTTGATGTAATCCGACCTCCACCTTGAACCCATCTGTCATTCCAACCGCACACCTCACCATTGTCACACTTCCCTCATACGTATCCTGCACCACTCCTACATACTTCTCTGCAACTCCTGACTTCCTCATACAATACCACACCTCCTCTCTCGGCACTCTGTCATAAGCTTTCTCTAAATCTACAAAGACACAATGCAACTCTTTCTGGCCTTCTCTATACTTCTCAATCAACATTCTCAAAGCAAACATCGCATCTGTGGTGCTCTTTCGTGGCATGAAACCATACTGCTGCTCGCTGATCGTCACCTCTCCTCTTAACCTAGCTTCTATTACTCTTTCCCAAATCTTCATGCTGTGGCTGATCAACTTTATACCTCTGTAGTTGTTACAGTTCTGCACATCGCCCTTGTTCTTGAAAATCGGTACCAGTATGCTTCTTCTCCACTCCTCAGGCATCCTCTCACTTTCCAGGATTGTGTTAAACAATCTAGTTAAAAACTCCACTGCCATCTCTCCTAAACATCTCCATGCCTCCACAGGTATGTCATCAGGACCAACTGCCTTTCCATTCTTCATCCTCTTCATAGCTGCCCTCACTTCCTCCTTGCTAATCCGCTGAACTTCCTGATTCACTATCCCTACATCATCCAACCTTCTCTCTCTCTCATTTTCTTCATTCATCAGCCCCTCAAAGTATTCCTTCCACCTTCTTAGCACACTCTCCTCGCTTGTCAGCACATTTCCATCTCTATCCTTGATTGCCCTAACTTGCTGCACAGCCTTTGCAGCTTGGTCCCTCTGTCTAGCCAATCGGTACAAGTCCTTTTCTCCTTCCTTAGTGTCTAATCTGTCATACAACTCACCATATGCCTTTTCCTTTGCCTTTGCCACCTCTCTCTTTGCTTTACGCTGCATCTCCTTGTACTCCTGTCTACTTTCTTCATCTCTCTTACTATCCCACTTCTTCTTTGCCAACCTTTTCCTCTGTATAATTTGCTGTACTTCCTCATTCCACCACCAAGTCTCCTTGTCTTCCTTCCTCTGACCTGATGACACACCAAGTACCTTCCTAGCTGTCTCCCTCACTATTTCTGCAGTGGTTGTCCAGCCATCTGGCAACTCTTCACTACCACCCAGTGCCTGTCTTAACTCCTGCCTGAACTCCACACAACAGTCTTCCTTCTTCAACTTCCACCATTTGATCTTCGGCTGTGTCTTCACTCGCTTCCTCTTCTTGGTCTCCAAAGTCATCCTACAGACCACCATCCGATGCTGCCTAGCTACGTTCTCCCCTGTCACCACCTTGCAGTCTCCAATCCCTTTTAGATGGCGCCTTCTACATAAGATATAGTCCACCTGTGTGCACTTTCCTCCACTCTTGTACGTCACCCTGTGTTCCTCCCTCTTCTTGAAATATGTATTCACCACAGCCATTTCCATCCTTTTCGCAAAATCGACCACCATCTGTCCTTCCACATTTCTCTTCTTGACTCCATACCTTCCCGTCACCTCCTCATCACCTCTGTTCCCTTCACCAACATGTCCATTGAAGTCGGCTCCAATCACCACTCTCTCCTCCTTGGGTACCCTCTCCACCATGTCATCCAACTCACTCCAGAATTCTTCTTTTTCATCCCTCTCACACCCAACTTGCGGGGCATATGCGCTGATAACATTCAGCAATAAACCTTCAATTTCCAGCTTCATACTCATCACTCTTTCTGACACTCTCTTCACCTCCAGCACGCTCTTGACATACTCTTCCTTCAGAATTACCCCTACCCCATTACTCCTCCCATTCACACCATGGTAGAAGAGTTTGAACCCACCTCCGATACTCCTGGCCTTACTCCCCTTCCACCTGGTCTCTTGCACACACAGTATGCCTACCTTTCTTCTTTCCATCATGTCAGCCAGCTCTCTCCCTTTACCAGTCATAGTGCCAACATTCAAAGTTCCAACTCTCACCTCCACATGCCTACCCTTCCTCCTCTCTAGCTGCCTCTGGACATGCTTTCCCCCTCTCCTTCTCCTTCGCCCAACAGTAGCATAGTTTCCACCGACACCCTGCTGGTTAACAGTACCGGTGGCGGTCGTTGGTTACCCGGGCCTCGACCGATCCGGTATGTAAGTCTTATTTATGATCCGCATATTTGATTTGGCAAAGATTTTACGCCGGATGCCCTTCCTGACGCAACCCTCCCCATTTGTCCGGGCTTGGGACCGGCACTAAGGATGCACTGGCTTGTGCATCCTCAGTGGCTGGGTTTAACACTTGCCTTGACATCATTTAAAAAACAGTATAGCACGGTGGCCCTAAGCAGTGAATAGAATAGAATGGAATAGCATGTCCTACCTTAGGTGGTGAGAGGATGTCTCATCAGTGTGCTCATCATTGGCATCGGTATTTTTGAATAAATGTGTTAACTTAAAACATTTTTCAGAGTCAGCCTAGTTTTTTTTTTCCCTGACCTTTTCTGGACATGGACATGACAGAATGTCATGTCCATCTACCTTAGGCATGTATATAAGTAACCTGCTAACATCTCTGATATATTCTCTGCACCATTGCACCTTATCACCTCTCATTTCACCTGTATAAGTTATCCCTGTGTATATTTCTGAAGATTGTTGCATTGTAGTGTTGTTATTCTACGTTAAGTACATAGAGAGAGCCACGAAACCGGAGTCAAATTCTGTGTATGTGCAAACCCACATGGCTAATAAACATGATTCTGATTCTGATTCTGCTCCACCTTTTTGCTTTTTGGGACTTTTATCAATTTCAGGCTATAGGTTTATTTTCGAACTTATAATTTTTAGTTTCCACTCGTTCTCTCTTGATTTGATTATTTCCCAGTTGACCTCTGACATTACATGGATAGATGCACCCACTTGAAGTGGTGGGGGGAAGGACGAGGATAGCAGTTCCTGCACCTTCCTTACAGTATATAGGTAGACTATTGACAATTGGGACCGTGTAACCCCCCAATCAGATGGGCTGTTCCAACATAGAGTGGGCCTCAGCCGGCAGGTTGATTTTTTTCCCCCTCTACATTGCTGACCTTGCAGCCCACTAGTGGGCCAGCCCATCTGGCACTTCCCAGAGTTGCCAGATTGCCAGTCCGAGCCTGAGTAAGGGTGACACTTGTATGGGTAAAAATGTAACAGTGCCTTACCTTACCTTGTATACAGAGAGCATGTAAGCCTACTGCCTAACAGTATGCTAAATATAAACACACTACAAGTCTAAATGATAAGGTGAGATGAGCAGATGGGATGTGATGATTTGACAATGAGAAAACACTAATCAAGCTGTTTGGCTTGCCAAATGGCCTAGCAGAGTTCAAGGTTCATTTAATCACAACAGGTGTTTCAATTAGAAAAAAACCAATAGAAAGCTGATAATATGATTAGATCCATTACAGAGTATATTTTTATATATAAATCTATTCAAAATGAAAATGCTCTGGAGTTAAAGAAAGTATTTTGCTACAGATCATTGTTCTTTATGAGTCTCTCAGAGAACAGGATATGTAGTGCCCTGGTATATACAGCGTAATCTGTCTTATCTTGTTTTCAGGGAAACAGCCTGGGAAATGCCTGTCTCTCTGACTTGTGGCAGCTTTTGACAAGCTGCTGATGATTTTAGAGCCTCGTTTATGGCCTCCAGACAAACGTAATTCAGAACAAATAACTGCAAGGGTGTTTGAATGATATTTTCCAAACAACAATGAAAAGCTTACTATCACAAAGGAATGACACGGTCTTTTTTCTGTCCTTTTGGACAACAGAGAGAAATGAACAAGCTGTGTGATGTAAAATTCAAAGTTACTGTTTCTATGGAAAATATCATCAGAAGAAAATGATGATGACTTAAAAAAAATCCCTCTAGTCTGAAACTTAAGCAACTTGTACAATATTAACCACAGTTGTAAATATTTGTGTTCATACTCGTGAGATTATAAATGTTCCTCAGAGCTCCAAGCTATATGCGTGGTGTTAGCATTCTGGTTTTGCCTGAGCGAGACCCGGCAGGAAACAGAATATTTTGTATGACAGCTCCATATTTCAACATTATTTCTTACAGGAGTTCTTAAATCCCACTCACTATGCATCAGTGCTCATGAGGGAATAACAAATGAGAGGAATAGTAGGCTAAGCTCAATTTATTGAGTGAACTAAATGAGTGGGCATTTTTTTTTCCAGTTCGGCCCCACATCAGTACGCAGCGGAAACGTGCGTGATGACCCATCCATTTCCGTTGACACGTAATACGCAAATTGGTATCTCTTGCTCGGGTGTGGGCTGCTACAGCCAGTAGTTTGTGCAAACTGCTGCTGGAGAGACATACTTGCAGATAAAGCAAATGCATTATATTCATAGCGACGTGCGGGACTTTTCTCTTATTCATGAATAAGTTCTGTTTCCAAGGATGTCTTTTATTAATGTCCTTTTATGATAATCGCCATTAAAGTTTGGGGAAAACGATGTCAATTTGCGTGACCAACTACGCAAATAACTTGTAAGGGCATCGGTGCGCCACCGCGCTGCTTTGCGTTAAAAACAGCGGAAAAAAACGTGCTACTGAGCCTCACAAAATCTCTGTATAAACGCTGCTGAAAGGCTCGGTTTGGGCTTGAATTGGAGAATTTGGTGTGAACCTAAGCAGTGAAGAAGAATCACAAGAAGAGGAAACATCATCATCATCCTCCTCCTCCTCCTCCTCCTCCTCCTCTCAGAAATGTCCCGTGTGCCACTGCCGCCGTTTGCGCGATGAATGGAGATACGGTAGACGGCGAACTCACTATGTACTTCAGATTATAATTTGGAAAAGAAAAACAAAATGTTCAAAATAACGACAGGTTCTTTCCTTTTTACTCTTTTCTTTTTTTATTGTATTTTAATAACAGACCGCTTCTTCAAGTTGTGTGTGAGCGGAGCCGCCTTGCCCTAGATTGATCTGTCGTGGAGGCGCACGGCGGAGACCTCGATGTCAACGGCGAACGCGCAGACATCGAAGACGTCGAGTTGGATAGTAAATCGCGCATTTAGGTTGTCGGAGACGATGTTGGTGCCGAAGGACAGCGGGAAAATTGCGTAGTTGGCCGCCAGACGAGGAGGACTTCGAGACTTCAAAGAGACAAACTCAACTATTACCGACGCCCGTCGACCCACTCGGTGTGTTTGACGAGGGGGGTTGATGTGAGTGAGGAGATGCGAGGCATAACATGGATATCCGAGAAAGGATAAACACCCGCGGACATTTCCAGGGATATTCTCAGGTAAATAACTCAAACGTTTAATTTTTGTGCCATTCGTTGCTCTTAATAAGTTTCCGATAAAGCCTGCCGATTACCCACGTACGTTTGTTCTATTCAGTCGTGCGCTTCCTATCCGTATGCACTGCCCAACTTGCGCTTCAAACTAGTGAATTAAAGATTTTAAAACGGCCTATATTCATTGAATGTTGGTTACGCACGTTTTGAAAATGTAGCAAGCTGTTTCTCTATATTGCCAAAAATGTGTTGATTTGTCCTGTAGTTTAAGGTAAGCATCTAGATGTCATCCAGCTGTTGTGACTGAACGTGTCGCTGCATTAATCATTGCCGTTGTCTGTTTTCGTGTCCCTGCCTTCTAATTGTGTGTTTCCTTACCCCGTGGAAAAATATGGAGAAGCCAATTTTATTTCAGTCTGAACAGTACTCATCAATTCCCAGATGACATGGGCGATATCCAACACAGTAACTCCACCACATCCCTTTTCTGTGCTCTCTAATTGCCAGGGACATTATTGCATCATGCATCTTTTCTTTAAGAGGACACCAATCTACCTATCCATCCTTCCTCTGTTAAACCTCTGGTAGGGCTCATTTGCCGTCAGCACTCAACAGGGGATTGGAATGATTCCAGTTTCATCATCCCCCCTCCCCCCTTTCTTTGATTGCACTGAGCTCCAGGCTTGATTGCAGTTTTGATTGTCTAAAACTTATTTGCTCGTGGTGCCCTTGGAAATAGTTATTCTGTTGAAATAAAGTGCCCATATGTTCAAGAGAAACCCGTATTACCCTGCCGGTGAGCACATTGGGACTTACTCAAATTGGTTCAGATTTAAATGCCTCCCTTGTCCTGAACATTTCTGGTAGTTTGTGTCTGATTGAATGATATTTCTACCTCTTAGGTCCTCAATTTGTACGTCAATATGGTATTGCTTTAAGCGCAGTCTTGATTTTATTAAGTCGTCATGTTGACAAATTACTGGCTGCCTGTTCTCAAGGTGTAAAGGGAATTGTTAGTACCCAACGCTCAGGTTGAATTCCCTGTGCTACCACTCTGGACTCCAATCACTTGCCGTAGCAAAGTGGTTGTAATTGTACTACACTTCTCCTCAGGGAAGTGTGCTCATGGTTGGACACACCTCTGATGATGTCACTGGTTTTACAGCTTATCAGATGGAGGAGGAGAGTGGAACATGAAGTTCATACTACCCCATTGAGCAGTGCCTGGTGTATAGTGGTGCATCAAGTCTGGGGGAAAAAACACACCTCACTTTTGGGGATGCAGCTAAATTATTTTGCAAATAAATAACCATGTAACAAAAAAAAAACAAAGAAAGAAGGAGTTGTGGTAGTGGGGGTGTTCATTTTTCATAATTTGAGGAACATAGAGTGAGCCTGTACTGAGAAAGGAGATTTATTGCCATCCTGTTAGTATATTAGGTACACCTTAAGAAGCACATATTTCCTCAGAACACTGTACCCCCCTGCTGTTCATCATCCCGTATCCCCTTATGTTTGGAAACAAATACATAACATGAGGGGCTGGCAATGATTGCCACCCGCAGCTTTTCTTTAAAGATAAAGCATTTCTCACTGAGTGCAAAAAAAAAAGAAAAAGAAAAAAAAGCTCAGGGTGTTGTGCTAAATTTTGAAATAGTGCATCAGAATTTTAGTAAGTGACTAAAATATACAACCCTGACTGCTGTAGAATAGTAGCCCCATATGACCAGTTTCTTGGCTTCGCAGCACACTCTGTCATCTGGTTTGGAAACCCCTTAGATCAGTCTGTTAGAAAGGAAGTCACAGATTTCATGGAGAAACGACTTGCTTGTCTTGAAAGCATAAAACAGGATGGCTATACTTGTGAAGGTGGCAGATATGTTAGAGTTAAAAGTCTTAGCATGCGTAGAAAGTCTTTTTAGTGAGAATATGAGTGTTAAAAATCCAGCATGTGATGGCTTTGATGGATGAATCGCATAATGAACTCATTGTGTTCAAGCTAAGGCGTGGCATAGTCCTGGACCATACATGTAAGTATGGACAACCCCTCCATATTTAGAAGATGTGTTTGTCATATGGGAGCTTGGGATGAGTGCATCCGGAGAACGTTCCTGGTGAGGTCTGAGAAACATGAAGACGCTGGCATGTGTTATGTCATGCCTGTGGCTTGTGTGCTTAGATCAAAACAGCATTAGTCTCTTTGTCTTGTGCCACTATTTGAGGCAGCTTCCTGATTTGGGAATATATTGGCACAAGCTCAACTCTTGAGTTGTGCCATACGTTTAGGAGACTGAAAAACTTCACTGACAGGTGAAACTTCACTGGTTGTTCAACCCAGAAAGGCTTTTTTAGCTCATCATTGGTTAGTATACATGTATATTGTCTTGTAAATCATTATAAAGCAGACAAAGTTCTTTGTTGCTTTCTTGTGGCAATGTTCACAGTCAATATAACCACACACAACACCTTAGAGTCTCAAAATATATATCAACATGTATCATCAATTAGACAGTGAATAAAATACTCAATTACCGTTTCATGATGACTTTTGTTTTCATTTGGTGTAAAGACAGGGTCTACAAAATCCTCATAGCTATATGATAGCACAGTCTTATTAGGAATATCAGCCCTTCCCCACTTCCTACAGAGTGCCAGCTCATAAATCTTTGATTCACATGTGAGTTGAATCAAAGTACATGGCAGTGGGGCAAATTTCACGTCCCCTGCAACCACTAGTCTCAACTCAACCCCCACCAGAAAAAAAAGAAAATAATTTTAAATGACTAGAAGTGCTTAGAGGGTTGAGATGAGCCTCACATACAGTGAAGTGTCGATCGAGCCGGTGCCTGCAGATCAAGTGAAGTCACGTCCGGGCGATTAAAGATGTAGCATCGTGCGCCATTTTTCCTGGTCTTGTCTCGTTCCCGTGGAGTGTGGGAGTCTGGTCTCATTCATGATTCAGAGCTGGGGGGGGGGGGGGGACGCTAATACATTTGAGTGTGAATCTTATTGTCATCTGGACTCCTCTACAGAAAGGACCTAGAGTGCTCTTCTATTAATACGCCTTTTTTTTTTGCCCGTGAAAAATTGATGGCTGTAGAAAGATCAGGCAGAGTGGAGGGAGGTCAACTCAGCTGCCATTCCTGTCAGCTTCAGTGTCTGACTGAGCTTCTTCCTAGCTGTGGTTTATCCACTTCAGCTGATGCTGTCAGAAGAGGGGATAAAAAAATAAAAATGAAGCGTTTCTTAGACAACATTGTATACTTTTGAGGAGCACTTTGTCTTTACTTCCTCCCAAGTTTGAAGTTCCCCCTCAAAGCAGTTGAATTTTTTGGAATAGAATCAGGCAAGTAGGCCCCCATCCAAGCCACCTGCTGTCCCTCACATTCAATAAGGGATAGTGAAGAGTCCCCGTCCCAAACGAATGTAAAGGTCTGGCAACATCTTAAATCCATGTGATTACATCGTGCCCATCTTTTTTATTCATCTGAGATCTGAGCCTGGCTGTTGCCTCTTGCCCAAACTACGGATCAGCAGGTGGTGTACCCGAGATGAAATTGAGAAAACATTGGTATAAAATCATATTGCAGAATTAACGGGGATAAAGACATCTTTATCGCTCAGGAAAAATATCTTATGTAAAATTGGGTAATTTGAGCAAGTCAAATAATCTTGTAATACTGTATTAATACGGTGTGCTGTATATAGGGTAAGGATAAATCTTATCTGCTGTTTATTTAGTGAGAGAGCAAACGTCTGACCCCAAGTTGTCAGTTTTCGGAGGGTACTCACTTCATGATGATTAGACTCCATTGAAAAGTGTTGATTTCACAACATCAAATGTAAGCAGTTTTGCACACCTTTGATCCTTTAGTATTTGGCGTCACCATGTGTGTAGACTTCACACGACCTGGCTTATAAATACTGTATGAAGAGGTTTCACTAATGCTGGAACATATAAACCGGGCTTGTATCGTGGGCTGTTTTCACCCTGGTACAGCTAGTGCTCTTGACACGGTATTTTTTCTTGAATACACCATGTAGTATGTCTAAAAAGTGGAACTTAAGCTGAAATTGCAATTCTATGGCTAAAAGAAAGAGAGAAAGAAAAAAAAAAGAAAAGAGAAATTACAACAGCCAGAACAACAAAGCCCCTGTAAACCCATTACGGTACATTATCTGGCTCTAAGCTGTCAGAGTCGGGTGCTTCGTGTCCACAGGTATCTGGATGAGAAGGAACATCACCGTTGCTGAGGGACACTGTCACTGCGGTAGTGTATGGGGAGTGGGAGTAACAGAGACATTTACCGTCATTACAACAGAAGATATGCCCGCCAGTTTCCATTACCAAGTCCTGTGTGACGATGTGCCACACCTTACGGGGGTAATTTATGCCCCTTACGGAGCCAGCACCAGTTATACCATTACCCATGAAGGAAGAGGAACAAAACGTATGTGGTTTTCAATATATGACATTTTTTTCCCTATTTGGTTAGTACATGAGGGCTTTTTCTTTATCTCCACTACTACATTAATTCCTTTTACATTGCAAATTGAATGCCATGGGTAGCTCATTCAAACTGAATGTTTGAACGAAGCGAGAAACAGCAAATATTCCAGGCCCAGATTGTCATTCTAGGCTCGATCCCATTTCCTTCCTCATCCATTTGCCTTTTTTGGTAGACATAAAAAAAGGCTTAACTTGAAAGGCAAAAAACCAAAAACAATTAAAAACCTCCCATTGTTTTTTTTTTTGCATCTCACACAGTAAACAATTGTAGATTCAATTCGGCATTAAAGTAAAGTTGTAGTTCTTTTCACGGCCGCTTAAGTTCACAAGGGTAATTAATTGGTAGCGGAGAGAAAGTCGAGCAGTGCCGTGGACACTCCCAAACCACCACTGCCATCATCTGAGTGCTGAGCTCCTTAGGATCAAAAGACCGTGTTTTATCCCCCCCTCTAACGCTGTCTAATGTCTCATGGCTCACAGCTTGCTAAGTAATAGAGATCAAGGGATTGCTCTTACTGATACCTGTTTTTAAGAGTCAGGGAACTTAACAGTTCCCACCTTCTGGCCGCCTTCACTTGAGATGTCATCATTTGTGATATGTTAATATTGGATGGCCAAACATCAGACATTTTCCTGGGTGAATAAACCATCACTTCCACAATTTCACTGAAGTCGGGAGTTTTTGCTCAGGTTGCCTCGACATCACATTGCAGCAGCATCATCAGCCCTGGCTACAGTCTGAAGTGTTGAATATATTCATCTGGATTGGTACTGAAAACAAGTCTCAAGACTCTTAAACACTTTATCTTCTGCGTTTGTGAGGAAAAACTCTGCATACTAGATACCATCCCAAACACTCGATTATAACATGGTACAAAGAAGGGGAAAAGTTAGAATGCAAAGTGAGTTTTGTTGAATATCAAGGCTCCTCTCTTCTGTGTGTCAGAGGTATTGTGTTGGAGTAATTTATTCAGCGCATTTCTCACAATTAGTTCCTCAAAGGAGGAGCTCTCCAAAAATATCCGATTAGAGCATGAGAGGGGATTTGAAGTTGCTCTGTTTTATTATTAAAAGCCAACATTTACTCGTGACGTTTACATCCTAATAACTGTGAGATAAGTTGGAACTAAGATGACACTTAAGACCCAATCTCTGTAATGTGGGGAGATTGTGGCTGGGTGGTGGTGGCTGGCTTTAATGGTTTAGTACAGGCAGATAGAGAGCAGTGTAAGTGAACATGTCGGGGATGCAGCTGATATTTTCAAATAAGCATCGACTATGCACCACCATGCCTTATAGTGTCACAGAGATATGATGCAAGCAGATAAGTGGGGAACTGTAACAAGTGGTCTTGTTGTTTTGCTGCCTATTTGGACCCTTGCATGTGAATAAGGCAGTAATGTAACTTGTAATTTCCCCCCCACCTTTTTTTTTTCTTCTCCCCAATGTACTTGGCCAATTACCCCACTCTTTTGAGCCATCATGGTCGCTGCTCCACCCCCTCTGCCAATCCGAGGAGGGCTGCAGACTACCACATGCCTCTTCTGATACATGTGGAGTCGCTAGCTGCTTCTTTTCACCTGGCAGTGAGGAGTTTCACCAGGGGGACGTAGCACGTGGGAGGATCACGCTGTTCGCCCCAGTTCCCCCTCCCCCCTAAACAGGCACCCCCACCGACAAGAGGAGGTGCTAGTGCAGTGACCAGGACATATACCCACATCCGGCTTCCCACCCGCAGACACGGCCAGTTGTGTCTGTAGGGATGCCTGACCAAGCCGGAGGCAACATGGGGATTCAAACCGGGATCCCCGTGTTGATAGGCAACGAAATAGACCGCTACGCTACCCGGACGACCTTGTAATTTTTTTCTGTATTGTTTAGCTGAGTTGTAAATTTGTGCAATCAAAGGAATTAATGCTATTAGTCAGTCACAGGTTCCAGGGATAGTCATTCAGTTTGGCTGAAGACATTTGATTTGATTTGATTTCCTCCCTTCATGCTTCTTCACTGCATTTGATCACTTCAAATGCCGGTGAGCCAAAGCGGCCTATCTCACGGACACATTAATCTGCTACTTCACAGGGAGAGATCACCGCCGTTGATATATTCGGTGGGAAAATGAGCATTCGGAAAAATAAACACATCACTATTTATCAGCCAGAGTATTGCTGTCTGTCATTATCATATGACAACCTCATCTAAGAATTTGTATGAGTCTAAACTGGGATGAATTACAGTTTAGTTCTTGAGAAAATCAATTGTCTGAGTTTCCCGGGGGAATGAAAATGGTTTTGCGCTGTGTTTAGTCAGCTCTTTATGTCAGAAATGTATAATCCTTCCAGCTGAGATGAATTGGAGGGCCCAAGACAGTGCTTTATTACATGCTAGGGATGTGTCTGACAACCACCCTACTTTTTGTTTTGTCTCAGCAGGTTTCAGCACAAGCAGGCAGTCCCTTTATGTTTCATTTGCAGACATGATCCCTATTATGCAATGTTAAGCACACTTAAGCAAACTCTAATGCACATGTCTTTTGTAAGAGCTTTTCCAGAACAAATTGTCTGTGTTGGCACAAGAGAAGGTTTCTTGCACCTTGATTGCATTCGGCGGTGCACATTAAAATACTTGGAATTAGAAAAATAAGATTAAAAAAAAAGGCCAATGATGACTGCTATCAGCAGCACAGATGGAGACTGGTGCAATAAAACATCACGTACAGTAGGCTTGAAGAAAGCTGTATTTGCAAAGTGACAATGTCACTTTCAAAGATACACATTTTTAAAAATGGTTCCTGGCTTTCAGGAGGGAATACATTTATTTTGATCATTCTTTTGTCTTTCATGTCTTAGAAGTCATTACCAGGGAAACATAGACAATTACTGTCCTTGTGAAATTGAACACTGACTGACTAGACCACACACACACACACACACACATACACACTATCTCTCTATACTTGTAGGGACCCCTCATTGACTACAGTTATTCCCTAGCCCTTAACCATAACCTTAACTACATGCTTAACTTTCACACTTAACCTAATCCTAATTCTAATCTTAGCCCTAAACCAAAGTCCTAACCCTAAATAGACCCTTTTCCTCATGGGGACCCATAAAATATTCCCACAAGGTAGGTGGTTTCAGGTTTTTCTATCCTGACGGGGACATTTGGTCCCCATCGGGAAAGAAAAACATGGCGCGCACACACACACACACACACACACACACACACACACACACACACACACACACACACACACACACACACACACAAACTTGCTCTTTACTCTCCCTCTTTCTACTTTCTCTTGCTGTCTGTCCTCCTCTTTTTCTTTTCCTTTGACAGAAGAACAGTGAATGTGCCGGAGAGGACAAAGCCAGGATTCTGAAAACCTGTGATTGGATGTGAGCACCTGACACCATTAAAATGGAGTTGCTATGGAAACTTATAATGCTGCTGTCATTGGTGGAGTGCCTGGCAGGTAAGTCTCCAAAACATTCACATGTTGGACTTGTTAAGAGTAGGGGATGCAAGTCATTATTTATAGAAAAATTATCAATTGTATTGTCATACATTTTCGTGATGGAGCCTTGACACATTGTGCAGATGAAACAAGTGGAGGATGGATCTCAAATGTTTTGTTACCAAACTTTCTACAAGATTTTACAAATGGCAGAAGTCTTTGCGCTATTGTCTTCACATTGGCAGCTCATGGCAGCATATTGGTTTTGCCTCCTGTACTTTCTCAGCTAGTGAATCATGTTTGTCGAAAATAAGTGGGCTTCTTGCATTTAAAGAGAGGCCTTATCTTGCAGCTCAAAGTGCAGTCGTTCATTTCAAAGAGCACCTCAATTGTTGCCCTAATTGAGGGCACACTAAAAGTACAAAAACCTTGTCATTGATCTTGCTTTTAATGAGGGGCCTAATTTTACTGCGTTACAAAGTGTCCAGGGATAAATGCTATGCCTTTTTAGAATGTCAGTATGTGACGCTGAGAACAAGAAGAATTAAAGCTTTGTGGCACAATTACAGTATGTTGAGGAATCAGTCATCATCTCTAATGTGTCCTTCCTTTGTAACATCAGCCACTTCGCGTTACATCTGGGACCTAAAATAATTAGTGTGGGACCATATGTGTGTGTGCGTTTGTATGTGTGACACTGTGTATTTGTTTGCTTGTCTCTGCGTGCACGACAGCACGCCAGTGCCTAAAAAATTTGCCTACATGGCAATTAGCACCACTTATCACTAAATCCAATACGCATCGGTGGTTGTCTAATGAGGCTTTCCTTGGGGAACTGTGACTCACTTTGGGATTAGCAATTTCACAATTAGTCTAGATCACGTATTACGTCCTAGTTAGGCATTCTTTTAAATGCACAGTCAAGATAATGTTGGCTGCATCGGCAGCAATCCCAGAGCAAATCCCACTGAGCTTGATCTCGGATGAAAAAGCTTCAAGGAGACCGTCCAAATTCGTATGTGTGACTAATGTCCACCAGATCACTCCTGCAACACTTACTTGTGTAATTAGGAGGTGCAGATATAATGTTCAAAGGCATCTGCTCAAAGCCGATTGGTACTTAACAAAGGAGCGGAGGGTGGAACGCTGAAAAAAACGTTGTGTTACACAGCCCTTGCCTCACTCTCCGAGGCTCATGCTCACAGTTGGTAGCTTGGAGTAACCAAGCATTAATATTCAAGGAACGGGTTCCATTACATATGCTCTGGTTGCACGACAAGTGTGGTGCACTAGCATAACGATAGACTTCCAAAGCCTCTGCATTCCGAGAAAGCCGTGATGAGCATTTTAGTATGCAGGCGCATATGCCGTATTGGGTGGAGAGCGGGCATAGAGTGAAGGTGTGAGATAGGGGGTGTTACGTTAGTTATGTATCCTGACTCAGAGGTATGCAGGTTGTGTGGGAGAGTAGCGGGGCCAAGGGGAGGCATTCCCATAGTGAGTTCATCCAGAGTTAACTAGCTTTCCCCTTACATTCCCCGAGGGCCCAGAGGGCCCAAGGCAGGGGCGTGTGCATTTAAGGAGGAGAGAGAGAGCAAGAGGAAACGAAAGAGAGACAGTGTAAGAGCAAGGGAAAGAGAAAGGGGCATAGAGGGAGATGGACGCTACCGCAAGAGAATATGGCTAACCCTGGCAGAGCAAACATTGGATGGGTCAGCAATATACATATGGGAGGAAGCAGTTGCATCATGCAGTAGTTGTGGTTTAGTGTGTTGCTGAAGGCTCATTACAAAATCAGTTTGTAACTCAATTTCCCAAAGGAACTAATGATATGGAGGGATGAAATGGAGAAGATGAAAATAATATTCAAGGAGCAGCTCATTAAAAAACCAAAAGATTGAATGAAATTATGTAGCAAAAGTAACCTGACACAAAAGTCTTGCAATGACACAGCCCTGTCATTAATAATAGGAGAAGATTAGGTATTAGAATATCAGTAATTACCACCTTTTACCTAAATGATGGTGGACGTTTTAATTTTTTTTTTAATATGAATAAATGAACTGAAACCCTGCCCATTGCAGGCCAGCAAACATGAGTACTTGTGAAAGGCTTGCAAATACTAAGACCACCACTATTTGACTGAAACAGATCCACAAGTCTTGTGACGCCAGTGGGAAATTAAGGATACGTTTCTGGCCAGCGCCACAATCTGTCAAAGCTGCCTTTACTCTTCTCTGGTGCCCCTTTTTCTGGAGCAGATTGCCCGCACAGATATTGACTTAACTCATCGATTTATCAAAACACAGAAAAGCATTTTAGGAATTCTTAAACAAGGATTTCTCTTATCATATTTTGAAGTGTATGTGTAGCTGTAGAATAGTACCATAGTAAGTTAATTTTTAATTTTCACTATTCTGTCTAGTAGGGACACTGTGATGTGGATGTCTTAATTCACATTTGTAGTTAAATTTTATTTAAAGATGTGTGAATTAATCAGTCCATAGTGTTGTGGATTATTTTTTGCTCTATACAGGTTTCACAGGATTATGTTGATGTGGAAAATCGACCAGTATTGTTTTACAGAACCAAACGAGTGACATTAATTTTGTCAGCAGTCAATGCCAGGATTTTTATTTTTTTCACAAAAAGCAATGATACAAAAATGTAAACATTGGGGCATCTGGGTGGTGTGGCGGTCTATTCCGCTGCCTACCAACACGGGGATTGCCGGTGCAAAGCCCCGTGTTACTTCCGGCTTGGTCGGGCATCTCTACAGACACAATTGGCTGTGTCTGCCTATGGGGAGCCGGATGTGGTTATGTGGCCTGGTGGCTGCACTAGCTCCTCCTCTGGTCAGTTGGGGCACCTGTTTGGTGGGGGAGGGGTAACTGGGGGGGGATAGCATGATCCTCCCACGCGCTACATCCCCCTGGCAACACTCCTCACTGTCAGGTGAAAAGAAGCGGCTGGCGACTCCACATGTATCGGAGGAGGCATGTGGTAGTCTGCAGCCCTCCCCGGATTGGCAGAGGCAGTGGAGCAGTGACCAGGATGGCTCAGAAGAGTCGGGTAATTGGCCAGATACAATTGGGGAGAAAAAAAAAAGGGGGGGGATTAAACATCATCACATTAATTTCTCACCCAAACAGTGTAATTGGAAGATGTCAAAGATGATTGATGATTTGACAGCTTTTATGCCCAGTATTGCCGTGCTACATCTGTCATTTGGTTAGGAATATGATATTCACCAATTCAAATAATCTATAACGCTATAATCTCAATTGTCAAACAGCCAAATGAAATCCACAAATAGTCATATCATGTATTTTGTAACTTAGTACAGCTGAACCTATTACTGTACACTTCTAAACCATGATGAATGTTCCCATTAGTGTGGACCACAGCAGCTGGTAAGTGACAAATAACCTGCTTAGCAATCTTGTGGAGGAAAAGGTAGGGATATTACTCCAATTAGATGACGAATGGCATTCTCAACAGCAGTATGTTGTTGGGTTTATGTAGCCTTTCAATAGAGAGAACAACTATAAAAAAGCCAAAAAAAATAAACTTTAATTTGCCATTCTCACACATGCAGTTGGATTTAATCAATGTTTCAGATGTACTGGATTTGATTAGCCACTGATTGGTGTGGCATGGTTGGATGTTGGTTGAAAATACATTGGCCATGTTCCTTTCCCTACACTCCATGTTAGTGAAAGATTCATTAACTTGAATCAGTTGAAGTGTCTGGAGGCACCCTAACTAGCTATACAATACACCATCCAGAACGGTCATCCAGAACGACCTGACCTTTTTAAGACGCAGAGCGTTTTTGCAGTCGTTTCACTCTTTGGGGCTTGAGTTGCTTTTGAAGCTATGGATTTGTTAATTGACTGTTTAAATTAAGGTGACCAGAGTACACGTCTGTCTGTCTGTCTGTCTGTCTGTCTGTCTGTCTGTCTGTCTGTCTGTCTGTCTGTCTGTCTGTCTGTCGGTTCATCTATCTATCTATCTATCTATCTATCTATCTATCTATCTATCTATCTATCTATCTATCTATCTATCTATCTATCTATCTATCTGTCTGTCTATCTGTCTGTCTGTCTGTCTGTCTGTCTGTCTGTCTGTCTGTCTGTCTGTCTGTCTGTCTGTCTGTCTGTCTGTCTGTCTGTCTGTCTGTCTGTCTGTCTGTCTGTCTGTCTGTCTGTCTGTCTGTCTGTCTGTCTGTCTGTCTGTCTGTCTGTCAAGTAAATGTTATTTGTATAGCCTAATATCACAGATGACAAATTTGCCTCAGGGGGCTTTACAGCAACAAAACGTTCTGTCCTTAGACCCTCCCATTGGATAAAGAACTACTCCCTAAAAAAAACCAACCTTTAACTGCCTGTCTGTCTGTTTGTCTGTCTGTCTATCTATCTATCCATATAGGCTCATATTATGCTCATGTTTTTGTTTGAAAAGGCTCTTAATATTTCCCCATCAAAATGTCAAGTACAGTATTTAGACCAGTCGTGATCGAAACCTCACATTCCATAAATCAACCCAGACCTCCTTCCGTTCCAGGATAACATTTGAAGTCTCTGAATGAGAGACCTTTAAGGTGTACCTTATCGGCCTGGACAGAGGGGAAAGATGCTTTAAAAAGCAAGATTGGCTTTTTTTTATATTTGATTCATAAAACCCTGAGCTGAAGCGAATGGATTTGGGACCTCACAAACGACCGATACCTCCCCCACAGTCGACTCCCCATGTGCCTGTTTATTCATGCTGAGGTAAGCTGAAGGAATTCATTTGCAGTCAGCTGGTACTGAATTTGAGATTAGTTTTTATTTCAGCCTCCAAAACAGCTCCTTTAGCTTTTCACTCGTGCTGCGTTGTTGAGTCTTCTGTAGTCTGAGAAGTCTTTGAAGGTGCCACACATATCACCATCTGGCAGCAGGTGACAAATATGAGTGGAGGCCATTTCTTTAAAATACCAAAAACAAAACAAAGAAAGCCACATACATACATAATGACCTCCATCTCCATCCTAGGGTGTTTTTCTGCCAACTTCCTGTTGGCATTCTGAATCTGTACACCTCTCTGATCAAGCACTTTTTCATCCATCTGCTATCTCAGTTCTCTGGGATGCTCTGGGATGCTTTGAGTTGGGCCTGCCATCAGACTTTGTGCAGCCGTCAGCTCAAACAACACTTTGACTCCAGCATGACTTCTTGACTCCTTGTTCAGATGTAATTTCAGACACTTAAAAGGGGTAAGGCCCGGCCAATTGGAGGGTCCAGTGTTAACATTCGCTTTGCTGTATTGTTACCCATTTGCCCACAAACGTCTCCAGTATATACTCAATCACTTTTGCAATTGTGCCAGCAAAGCACATTAGATGTATAAACCACCCCCCCTCCTCAAAATCCTCCTGGATGGATGGCCTGTGGATGCCAAACTGAGTAACATTCAAGCAGCATGTTGCAATTCTCTGTTTTCTTGATTACCAGAAAGCAAACCTGAAAACTTATTCCCATTCCCATTTGGCCAACGAAATGAGTTTCATGGAGTTTGCATCAGTTTGAACTGGACCCCCAGGCACAGCCCCCGGAGCGAGGTACCTTCTCATTATACTAGCACTTATCCGCCTTAATAATAACAGTTGCCATGGAGCTGGCAAAAAAAGCACAGGTTGGCTCAGCTCTTGTATAACCTATACACCAGGGCCAAGTACCTGATACACAGATTAATTCTTTATTAAATGACTATTGAGTTAATTTTGCAAACCACTTTAGAATTGCTTAAAAAAATACAATGCAAATCAAGGTTAAGAAAGTGCTGCTCTTATGGACATGGTTAAAAGGGTTTAATGTGTTTTGCTTTTATTTGCGGTTTATGTAATTATTAGTAGTTATGCTGCAGTGTATACCTACAGTTGTTTTTGTCGACTGACAGCAATAGCGTGGGCAGTTGTGATAGGTTGAACATCAAACACTTTAAAAAGGCAGCATGAATTGCTCTCTGCTTATTTTGGAGTTATTGAATAGAAGACTAAAAAGTAACATGTTACGCAAACCAAAAAATACAGCGTACAACATGCCCTATATAATTACTAGCACCCTTGATCAACCTAAAAAAAACTATGGAAAATAGATAAAATTAATAATTAGCCTGTGCTCATTAAAGTTTGTTCTTCTTCTGTTATAAGGCATTAAAGAAAAAGGGGAAAAACGTTTATTCCATGTTGTGTTGTGTTTATTCCATGTTTAATAAATCTCATTTGAAAATACAGATTTTTTTTTTCATTATTTCTCTTTAAAACCTTGACTGTATTGTCAATGGCGGCACGGTGGCGCAATAGTTAGTGTGGTCACCTCACAGCAAGAAGGTCCTCGGTTCAAGCCCCGGGGTAGTCCAACCTTAGGGGTCGTCCCAGGTCGTCCTCTGTGTGGCGTTTGCATGTTCTCTCCGTGTTTGCGTGGGTTTCCTCCGGGTGCTCCGGATTCCTCCCACAGTCCAAAGACATGTAGGTCAGGTGAACTGGCTGTACTAAATTGTCTCTAGGTGTGAATGTGTCGGCCCTGTTATGGACTGGTGGCCTGTCCAGGGTGTCTCCCCGCCTGCCACCCAGTGACTGCTGGGATAGGCTCCAGCATCCCGTGACTCTTAGTAGGATAAGCGGTTTGGATAATGGATGGATGGATGGATGTATTGTTAACTATTTGAATGGTCCTCAGGAAATTTTCTGGTATCAGAGTTTTACCCTCTGGTTAACCGTCGGCCTGCCTAACATCACTAATGAAATATCAAAATATTGACATTCATTTGGCTTGTATTAACCTGATATCTAGACTATGATTTAAGTCTGGTCATTTTTCAGTTCACTTCTAGGTCAAGCATTTCAATACCTTGACATTTCGTAATGGGAAATGATTTATAAAGTGGAACAAATACAAAAATATTTTTCTTCAATTGATGGAAAAACTGCACTTGGCTCATTTTGGCTAAAGTGTACTGTACTCTGTCTTCTGGATAAATTAATAGAGTTTTTGAATTGCTTAGAGTCCAAGGGCTAATTAATGACCCAAGGGCCGGATTTGGCATAAGGGCTGCCAAATGAAAGACTTTTTCAAAGTGTTTCTCAAAGTAGCTGTGAGTAATCCAATGTTAGCCTACTAATCAACGGGTTAAGGCACAGTTATCTTGTGCAAAAAAAATGGGTTTGTCTCATGATCATGTTTACTGGCAGGGGGCTCTACATCCATCCTTGCAAGTTAGTGTGCAGTGTGTGCAAGTGTTTGTTTGAAAAGGGACCCCATAAGAAGTGTCCTCTGGTAATCAATCAACTCTGCACTGCTTTGAGAGACATGCTACATCTAACTAAGATTATAATTAGACAGCGTTTCATTCGGCGGTTCTCTGTGAGAGGCTTATCCTTGAGGAGAGGAACAATCAGTTTACAAGGTCCCTCGTCAAACAACTCTATCCCCTCTCGGAGAGTTATTTTGAGTCCTGAAGATAAACCTGCAAACACAGGGCTCAGCAGACATGAATAGGATACCTCCCCCCCCATACAAATTAGTAACCCTACCTATCCTTCCACGTTTTCTGCCATTACATAAATGCAAATACATTGGGAGAAAGCCAAATTAATTCCCCATCTGCCAGAAATAGAAATGTTTATTCCAAAGAAATGTTGACTGCCCCATGGGTCACTCATTCCTTTCTGAATTACTCTAGGCCCTCCTGGCACAACATGCATTTGCTGTTGTACCTTTCTAATTAACTAAGAAAGCAGTGTCATAGCAGACATGCCGCTGTCTCTGCTGTGTCTGCTTCTGCTGTGGCTTATGGAGCTTTTTTTTTCTTTCTTAAAAAGACAATGGGCCGGTAACCAGTAGTATTCTAATTAATGTCCTATGTTGTACACATCTGTCATGTTGTCGTTTCACTGCAGCAGCCCACATTACATGATATTAGTTCTGTGGTGACATTTAAGACAAGCATACATGTAAGCATGAGGATATAAGAATAATTTTTTTTTATTGAATTGCTATCCTAGCATTATTAAAAACAGAGAAAAATACACAGCTCACCTGGTAACAGACATCACTGTGCTAGCGATAAAAAAAATCTTGCAAGCAACAAAAAAACAAAACAAAAAACAAACAAGATTCTTGCACAGATTTGAGTGTTCATATGCACTTTTCTTTTCATTATGCTAACAGTATTGCACTTTATTGAAGTGTATTTCTACTTCCGTTTACGCACAATAAGGCACACAATGTAAGTAGCCTTAGAAAAGACATTTTATTAGATAGCACATCTTCCTATTTCCTGATTTCCTGGTAAATATAATAAAACACAAAACAATAGAGGCCAAGACTTTGTTTCAGACTTGGATTTTGGGAAGAAAACAAAAGAAAACTAATGAACAAAGAAAAAATAAAATTCTGAGCATGCTTGCTTCTAACTTTGAAAATTATAGGCTTTTTTTCTTTTTCTAACAACCAAAGGGCACCATTATGACAGCTAAAATGAGTGGGGCTAGCGTCAAACTAGACCGTATTACTCTCGGTATTTGTTTTGGCATTTAATTTTAGACTTCTTATCGGGTGACATCCCCAGGGAATTTGGTGGTAACTTAGAAGGGCTTCAGATGAAATAGTGCCAAAGTATGATGGTGGCAATGCAGTGTGTCTTTGACAACTCACTACTTTCTGATGGTTGCATCAAAGTTTTATGAAGGTTACCGGCTGATTATGCAGTACTTCAGGGATCTAACAACTTTCATGAATAATATCAAATGTACTCGGGGGGGCTCTGTTCACAAGGCTTATGGATGCCATGCCAAACTGGCATTTTATAGCAATTCAACCTGCTCTAGCAGTCATACCATGTCATCCTCTATTCTACATTTCCTCCCTCCTACCCTCATAAAGCCTTCAATATCTAAAATGCACGGAGGCAAATAATTTTTTTTTAATCATCTTTTTGTTAGGAAAATGTGAAAAATTGCACAAGTAGTGCTTTTTTTCTGATGGAAGTGGAATCCTCACTGGGACCAGGCATCAAAGGTAATATATTTGTGTTGGCTCTCCTCCCAGGAAGTGGAGTCATATTGAGGCCCGTGTTCACCAAACAGCCCGGCAGCGTGGTGTTTCCCCTTCACCCAAGCGAGAGCCGCAGAGAGGTGGTATTCAGCTGTGAGGCCCAGGGACACCCACCTCCCTTCTACAGGTAACACCTGCTGGCATGGCTTTACGTACAGTTTGGTTTTTGGTGTTGAGAAGCCCTGAGGTAATATTGCAGAGCTGTCAAGTGTAACATTTGCTATGGAAAATCAAGTGAGACCGGATTTATTTCCATGGGAGAACTGGGAGGGGTGGGGACCTTCTTGCTTGTGGCTACTTACTGCCAACAGCGCTTAGCGTCACTGTCAGTCGCAGTTAACTTGAGAATGATGAATTAATTGGACTCAATTGTGAATTCACTGTACATTTGCATTGGCAAGTGGACATTGATCTTCTGTAGAGTTCCCTTACAAAGCTCTCTGTTGCCTACAACAACAACCAGTTAACAGATTAAGTAATGCAAGAAGGTGATGTGCAGGAACTCTAAAACCACCAAATGGGATAGAGATCAAGTGAACTCAAGTGGTATTGAGGAACAAGACAGCAGAACACTTCACATAGAGGAAAAAAAAACCTCAAAAAGAAATCTGTGATGCATGATAGAAGTTATCCTCCCTATCACTGTTTCTTGCCTGCATTGATAAACATCACATATGGTGCCAGTGCCAAAGGCTGAACAAGCACCCAATCACTACAGGGTATCTGGTACAGATCGTATCAGGTTTTTATAAACACTATTCATATCATTTGATGGATTGAACTGCAGAGAAAACACTTACTTCATTTGTTGATGTCCTTCTTTCATGTTCAGCGTACTGGCCCGCACTAAGCTAGTGGTCCCCCGCCGACGTTTATATGAACAAACTGATGTCCAGTTCTTCTTTTGCTTAACTGGTGACAAATGAAAACAAATGACAAATGCTGACTTCTTCTGAAGCACATCGCGCGCATGAGCTATTAATTCACAGTCTATCAAATTGGGCCATAGCTGTTGTACTCCTGTCACTGTAATTAAATGCAAATTGCAAAGCCAAGCATTTAATGTGTAATAGGTTGAAACAATTCCTCCCAACATAAGCATGTTCGGCTCTTAATGTAGCTTGAAGATCCTTGATGTTATGCCTAATGAACACAAATTGAAATGAATGTACATGATCTTATCACTTGGCCAGAATACGTATTAAGCAATCAGTTGCAATTCATTGTTCTAGGTAACACTTACACTCACCTTTTGAATACGAACCTCTTAATGAGTTCAAAACTGCAGGTTTCTCAACCTCCTTCCTTCCAAGTTTTTAGATTGTGCAAAGCTCCATATCTAATCAGATTTGGTTTTCATTAGTTCTGTAATTACAGCAAGTGCCACCAACTGTGCCATGTGTGTACAACACCAAGAATTAGTTTACAGATCAATCACAAGCTGCTTTCCTATCACGTTTTTACTTAACAGAGTGGTACATATAGAACCCATATTCTCTTTTATCAATGGTATTGATAGTCAGATGGACACTTTTTTTGCATTGCCTGTTAGTTCGGTCAGAACAAATCCCAGTATTGCCGTCAAAAGCCTTTGCAATTTTATTTATTATTTTTTTTGCATTCTAAGGTCACGTGCTCCATCATCAAAAATGGACTGAAAAGTTTCTTGTGAGGTCCTGCAGCAGGAAGGTCCGCATCATATGTCTAGTAGCTTTTCACTGCTGAGAAAGTAGGCAGCTCTATTTCAGGGGTGCCAAGGACAAATTAATTTATCTGAGACTACCCAATGTCCACCGCCACTGAGAACCCCCACCTGGAGTTGTCACCGTAGTCCCCTTGATTTGTTTCATCTGGAGATCTTGGACCTGTTCCAGCTGCAACACCAAATCACTAAATCAATCTAATCAGCCAATCTGCTGTTGAGCACTGCTCCACTGCATATGCCCCCCCCTCCATCTCTGTGCACCTCCCTCCCTCCTTCTGCCTCTCTCTCGCTCCCCAAACACCCTCACCAAGAAAGGAGAAAAATAGTAGAAATAAAAAACTTCAAGCTTGCTTTATCCCAAGGAGTTGTGAAATTGCAATCAGCACCAAAAGGATAATATTCAACCTAATTGTGCCTTATCCCCTCAGTGAAATCCCATTTGTGGAGAACCTCCTCTTGCATGGGTGGCTTTTCTTGTTAGTCTTTGTTTACTTTCCACTTTCTTTCCATTTTCCTTCCCTTCGACAGTTGGCAGGAGAATGAAAGTGTCCCTTGGACAATGTCTTTGCCTTGAGAGTATCATGTTATTCTGCAGACAATTGCAAAGACCTATTGAAGTGATGAAACGTATCTGAATGGATTTGGAAAGTCCTTTTCAAAACAAATCAAAGGAGTATATATTCTGCCCCAATATTTGGTGAACACTAATATACAACATGTCATTTTATCCAAATAGCAATTCTTGAAGGTATTGCGACAAATCTGATTGCAGTTGCACCAAAATGACAGTTTCTTTTGGATTTTGATTCTGATTTATTTAAAGCGAAATAAATTATTTCACCCACATCCACATTCTCCATCAAGTGCAACGTCCTATTACAGCAATCATTGGTAGCTAGCTCTTAACCCTTGTTGGTTTCTGCTGTAGATCCCATCTTTTCAAAATCAAAACTGCTGTTATCCTTCAATGAAGCTTATCTTGTTTGAGCAGACCTCAGTACTTGGCCCTCCTGTCTGATAATCAGCATGATCGGGAGTAGTCTTATGATTCCTGGTGCAAGAGCCTCCCTCTTGGGATTTTGATTGAGCACAACATGGGCAGGTCCCTGCAAGGTGTCACTGGATTGCTTCAGATTGGGAAAAAAAAGTGAGAAAAGAGAAGAAAATGTCAGAGGTATTTATAGTCTTTGATTTTGTCTCGTCTAGTCTTTGAAATCAACCAGGCCACAAAAAGAGATTAGTTATCATGGCAAAAGTGTAATGTCTCACATTGATTACTTCTTACTTGTGAGTTATTTCTACTGCTGTTTCACTGCAGCACGTAAAAAGCCTGTGTTATTTGTTTTAATTTCTGCTTCGTTCAGATTAAGGGCCATTCGGTCATGGGAGTTTGATTGCACTTTCATGGTGATGAAAGCAGGTGATTATGCTGTCTGACAGTATGGATTGTATGTGTAATGAAGCAAAACTGGGCAGCCCTGAATGAAACATGAATTGGGCTCAGTGCCATGCAGCCTAGTGTTTCTGGAATCAGCATCAATTCATTTATTAAAGCCCAGCACACACATTTAAATCATTATTCAGTATTCAGAAAATGGGGCTTTTGGATCTTAAAAAATGGCTTGAATAACAAAAATAACAATTTCAGTAATAAATATAGCAGCAAGCAGCAATTCCGGGGTTAAAGCCAACACAGACTGTTACAAGTTGAAAGCTTCAATGGCTTAATTAAAAATATCAGTGCCGCTCTGATGGCCGAGCGGAATAACCCGCCGTTCTTGCAACCGCTCGTCATGTGGCTGGGAGGTTCGTATCCCAGACTCGCCGTAACCGGTCACGGCCAGAGCGTCCACGGGGTAAGGCATTCATTAGGCCACCCTTACCCGAGGGATAGTGGGTGTAGATCGGTGTAGTGTTCGGGGACTCGTCGTTCTCCAGCGACCCCTCTGGCCCACCCGGGCGCCTGCAGCCAAGCAACCGAAAGCATTCTCCCTACGTCTCCTTCGCGGCCTGAGGGTAATGCAATCCATGTGAGGCTTCAGCGTGTAAAATGGCGAGAGCAGCCGATACGAGTTTGAAGGAAGCTGGTGCTACGACTATCTCCTTCCTGTGGAAACGTGAGCCAGGGGAGTTATTCGACAAGAGTTCCAGCCATATGCCATTGGGTTAATCGGGTGGGATAAGGGGAAAAAAACTAGAAAAAAATAAAATTAAAATTTTTTTAACCAAGTTTGGTGATATTTGGACAAACTGTCATTGATTTATGGCCAAATTTGCGCCAGGCCCATGCACATGTTTGGAATTGGTGGCGCCCCCTATTGAGTGATTTCAAAATAGTTTTACACGTGGTTCGACATTGTTATGAAACATTCGGTGAGTTTTGTAATGATTGGACAAACAATTTCTGATGTATAGTCTGATTTGTTTTGCATTTGTAGCGCCCCCTAGTGGTCGATTTGAATGAAACGTTCAGGGTTTGTTTCAGATACTTATGGGCATATATCCTGCAGGTTTTGTGACGATTGGCCCAACAGTTGTTGATTTTAGTCTATTCATGTGCTGAGCCATGCTGTTTTGAAGTGACCATCACCACGGAGACCAGGGAGGAGGACAGACTGCACGTGCACACGGGAGAGTCACATCACACCATTCACATTCAAAGAAGAAGAGAAAGGAGAAGACATCATTCAGAGAGAGAAAGACATGTGAGAGAAGAGAACAGTTTGCAGTAGTCAATAAACTATACTCTAATCTTGTCAGTAGAACAGTGCTTGGTAAATTCATTGAGACAGAAATTGACCTGCCATGCAATACAGGTTGTGAAGTACTCAATATAAAAAAAACAAGAAGGGGGCATTGGGTGGCGTGGCAGTCTATTACGTTGCTGACCAACATGGGGATCGCCACTTTGAATCCCCATGTTACCTCCAGCTTGGTCGGGTTTCCCTACAGACACAGTTGGCCGTGTCTGCGAATGGGAAGCCAGATGTGGGTATGTGTCCTGGTTGCTGCACTAGCACTTTCTCTGGTCGGTCAGAGTGCCTGTTCAGGGGGGAGGGGGAACTGGGGTAATAGTGTGATCCCATCCCCGAGGCAAAACTGCTCAATGTCAGGTGAAAAGAAACGGCTGGCGACTCCACATGTATCAGAGGAGACATGTGGTAGTCTACAGCCCTCCCTGGATTGGCAGAGGGGTGGAGTAGCGACCAGGACGGCTCGGAAGAGTGGGGTAATTGGCCGGATACAATTGGGCAGAAAAAGGGGGAATAAAAAAATATTAAATAAGAAAATTAAATAAGATATCAACAAGCTTCATGTAGCTTTTGATTAGCTTGGTCCAGTAATGATCCACAGAAAATCTGGTAGCAATCAGACCTACGGTTTATGAGGAGATGCCCAAAATATGTTTTTCAAAAAATTTAAAATGGTCAGGCAGACTTTAGTGGTTCTTGAGGCAGATTTGTAGAATGGGGATAGATGGATGTCAGTACCAAGTTTTGTGTAAATTGGACTTACAGCATAGGTGTTATGACATTTCAAAAGTTGGCCTTTAATTATAGCGTCCCCATCAGGCCGATTGGGCTATATTTCTTGGGCAGTACTTGCACACAACTTCCAACCAATGGGCAAAATCTAATGTCTCTACCATTTACCGTCTCACAGAAATTTGCACAACATTTCTGAAGAAAAATAATGACTCAACACAAAAGCAGTAGGGTTCAAGCCCAAACCCCTAACCCTAATTACTTAACTGATACTGCACTTTTCAAAGGCAACACTTTAAATGTAATGCTTTGAGATTAAATCAAAGAAAAGAGACAAGATTAGACAAGCAAAGGAGAGCAGCAGCCATATCTGTAAGGGCGGGGTCGTGCTTGTGTCTGTGCTTGTATGCTTGCTGATGGGCAGCGGTGGGGGTTGGGAAGTGAACTCTGTTTAGGGAAAGGGATAAAGTTGGGTGGATGGGGTTTGGCCCAGTTTGATTACGGGTCTTAGCCTGAAAAAGGCTCAAAGTGATGGGAATAGACACAAAAACAGGGCATACAAAGAACACCGATCAGTGCTTATTGAGGTTTTTGGGACTGGTTGAATATTGCCCGTGTATAACCTTCTCCAAGAATTTCAAATGAAATCCTTTCACTATGAAAAATGAAATCATTCTCACTTTGTTTTCTTGCAGGCAAAATCTTTTCAGGCTGTCTGGCTTCTTCAAAAATCCTTCCTTCTCCCTGGCTCAGCTGCATTATGTTCTTGCTTTAACAGGTGGAAGCTGAATGACTCTTTCATCGTGCCCAGACCAGGGTCACGCTATTCTCTCATGGGGGGCAACCTGCACATCAGCCATCTAAACAAAGAGGAAGATGTGGGTGTTTATCAGTGTCTGGCTTCCAATTCTTTTGGCACCATTGTCAGCAGGGAGGCCAGTCTGCACATTGCCTGTGAGTTAATTTTTACTTAAAAAGTAAAGTTTGGATTTCTTTATGAGAATATTGTTTTAATGACCCCTTTTTTTTAAAGCTTGCATTCCTAATTTGAAGCAAATGTTTGCCATTTTTATGGGCGTTGTGTGCTGTCCTATAATGTGGAATGTTTACCAGATTTAATTCCTCAGCACAACCTCCTGCGTGTCTTAAAGGTTTTGTGTTTAACTCAGTTCAGATTTAAAAAAAGTTTCACTCAATCTTTGTTTTAGAGTTATGTTTTTAGAAGGGGAAAGGTTAATTAAACTTTTGTGGTTGTGTCACTGAAAGTATAATGACCCAGAAGAATTCTCTAGGAGTTGTTTGTTGACAGGCTTGATCTTCTCTAATGGAAAACATCTAGCCAGCGATAAGACTCTCACAGTAGGCTGATACTGTTGGAGTCATTAATGAGAAAATACTAATTAACGGACCACGTTAATGCCATGCCATGGGTCTATCTTTTAGGCTGGATTAAAGCTGCCAATGTGGACGTTTACTCTGTGTGACTGTCTGGGGGTACTAAAGTAATATCTCATCACATCCCTGTGATGAAGACGGTGTGATTGTGTGCTGGGCCTTGACAGACCCTGTATGGCTGATTCTTTACAGCCTTCATCTATCATTCTTTATAAGACCCGAAGTCTAAGCCATCTCTGATAGCAAGGTGAACTTGAGGCCTCCACTCTTGATGGGCAGCCCATCTCAAATGACAACGATATCTGTGAACAGATGGTGCCTCTAGATTGAATTCTGACGTCTGTTTCTTGGCCATATCGCACCCTGAGATGATCCTTGGCAGAAAGAGCACCAGGGGCATTCATCCGGCCACTATTTGGTGCTTCTTTGTCACGAACCAGCATTAAATCTTCCGCATATGATGCAAATCTCAGTCATGAGCTGCCAGCAGGCAGTGGATCATATTCACATGTCCTATCAATTTTCGAGGCTTGACCTGAACTGTATGTCATTGTGATTGGTCTTATCCATTACCCAGACCTGACCTGGGATCTACAGCTTTTGTCAACGGATGAGGACAAGCATCAGCACTGATGTGTCATCCATCTTATTTATTGCTCTTGGTTTAACTTAATTAAGCGTGCTGTGTGATTGAGCAGGTCTCCGGTCAGGGGATAATTCATGGCAGAGCAGCCTGTTATGAGAGTCTGTATTGTGTCATTTGTAACAGACTCTGACCAGAGAAGCTCATATGCTCTCTCAGACACCAAGGGGCTGAGTCCTCTCCTCATGCTGTAATAACTCTGAAAGACAAAGAACAAGGTGCACTGTGGGCAATGGGTTAATGAAGTGAGTACAATATTTTCTAAAATGCGTGGGACATTGTCTTACTGAGTAGGGCTGAACAGTATTGGAAAAAAATTAACATGGTCATATTTTTATTTTTATTTTTTGCAATATGTATTGTAATATTAGAGGATAAAAATGAGTTTGCAAAGAATTTATCTCTCTAGCAATGCTTAGAGTGATTTTAGAGAGGGAAATAAGGCGGTTGTACAAAAAGTCATTAAATCAGACTAAATTATATTGATTGTCAGATGTGCCGAATTATTTTTCTTCAAGAGTAATCAGAGACGTGTACATTGTTAGATTTTGTTTTCTATTAAGCAACAAGAGGTTTAGCCCAATATGACTGATGGGCCCAATTTGCCTTACTCTGTATCCTTTGCAATGTGACAGTTGCACATATGTATATTACCGTGTAGATTCTGAAAATATTTACTGTTCATGTTTTCTGAGTACAAATCCTCCAGAAATCATTGCAGAAAAGGAAAGTTGCAATGTGATTAACAAATTCTGATTTTTACCAAAAGTTTTTGTCAATCTCACTTTGCCAAGGGGCATGGTGGTGCAGTGGTTAGCACGGTCGCCTCACAGCAAGAAGGTCCTGGGTTCGAACCCCAGGGTTCTCCAACCTTGGGGGTCATCCTCTGTGTGGAGTTTGTATGTTCTCCCCGTGTCTGTGTGAGTTTCCTCCAGGTGCTTTGGTTTCCTCCCACAGTCCAAAGACATGTAGCTTAGGTGAATCAGCCATGCTAATTGTCCCTAGGTATGAATGTGTCAGCCCTGTGATGGACTGGCGGCCTGTCCACGGTGTGACCCTGCCTGCCACCCAATGACTGCTGGGATAGGCTCCAGCATCCTGTGACCCTAAGTAGGATAAGCAGCTTGGATAATGGATGGATGGATGACTTTGCCAACATTAAATGTGTCTTACAAACTCAAACCCTGGAATTATTTCCTGATTAGTGTAACTAATACCAAAGTATAGTAGACTTGTTAGGCCAGTAAATCATATTCCACAACATCAACTCTGAAGTGTAAGAATGTGTGATACTGACTACATAAGAGAAAAATATCCTACATTTTTCATTCCCCACCGGCCTGATGGAAGGGCGATCTTACAGGTTCTCTTAACATCTGGTAGAGGTTTAAGCCTCTAAATCTATAAAGGTTCCTGATCCTGTTGACAATGCAATGTTTAAAAAGGCTCAGCTTGTCTGTTGTGAGTGCTGAAAGAAATAATCTAGTTGGTTATAGGGCCAGATTGAGTTCGCTAATCTCCAAGAGATATTTTTATAAGTGAAAGGATTTCCCATGATGGAAGGTACAACATTACAAAGCAGATTGCAAGGGCTGCGTTATAGGCATCGTGTTTTGAATGCACATCCTGAAGAAGGCACACGTTACAACCAAGATGCAGTGCTAAGTTTAGAGCCACAAGGGTAGTGCAGTGTTTAATGAAGGGTGAAATAACTGCATTCATGAAAGCAACACTGGTTGTGACTTCCCGGTTTATTGCATGCTTGGGATTTTTCCTCTGAAATTCAGCTTTGTGATTGCATATAATTTGCATTTTTCTTTCTTACTGGCTCCTGTAATATAATTGCCTTATCTGTGTAATTACTTTGCCAGTATAGGATTTTTATCTCTTTTTTTTTTCAACAAGCAGCTTCTCTCATTTCTATCAACTTTCTACACTTTATTCATTGCTCTTACCTCAGGTGAAAATTAAGCCTATATGAAGCTGGAGAATATGCGAGATAGGGACAATAATGTTTCTTTTTGGTTCTATGATGCTAAATGCTCACCCTGGATCTCAAATTGTCTTTTTAGAGAGGAGGGCAGCAGACATTTTCTGAATGTGACAGTTTACACTGTACAGTGTGGTGTGGCAATTGTCAGGAGACATCAACAGCAGCCTTCTAGAAAGATCATGGCCCTGGTGATGTTGGTCAATCCACAAATGTCATGTGTCAGTCACTCTTAGGCACTTAATGCATGATGCCTCTCAAAGAAAAGATAAGGGGAGAAGAGAAGATGAAGCGAAGAAGAAAAGCATCAAAAGAAAATGTAAATTTGTCTCTGCAAACAAAGAAAATGAGATTTTAAATGCTACCAGTTATGTTAATTTAATTCAATTTCAAATCAGTGTGACCTTCACACATATCTTAATGTGACAAAACTCAGCCCGCACATCATTAATCTAAACGGCTCGGAGTTTGCTTGCCCAAAAATCCCAAGTTTGGCCCATACCACCAAAAAGGGTTGAGGATGACCCCTATGTAATTCACTGGGGCCAAATAAGGACATACTTTGGATTGTCAAACACAAGACACTAAGACATCATGCAAAAGACAAAATTAAAACCTTTTATGCATTTTGTGTAACGGTTAGTTATATGAACATGGTAACTATGTGTCAAATTTTCTTCTCTCTCATACTGCAACAGAATGGCTTCAATTTTCCCTCCCCATAATCAGCTCTCATTCATTACAGTGGGTCACATTGTGGTAGCCAGCCCCCAAAAATGCTAATTCACATCCAATTTCATGGATCTGAAAGCACTCAAAATAGCCTGAACCCTGCCATGGAGAGGCACATGGAGGTGCAGAGCCGTGATAGGGTTGATAAGATGATCCACTGGGTGCAGAACAGCTTGGGTTGTTAGGCATTGCTGGCTTTTAGTGTGTCTAGCTCATTCAAGCCCTGCCATACTCCGAAGGAATATTGATCAAGAGAGTTTCACTCATAATGTGAGTTGGGGAACTGTGATATCGTCTAACACGTGAGTCCAGCCCTTTAGAAACAGATAGATCCCATACTGTATATTCCTCTCAATGCTAAGTGACACTTAAGAACATTAGTTAGACACCAGCCTCCAGAAACTGTTCCTATTAGGAAAAAATACTTTTCTGGCCGAGCCATAATCAAAGGAAATCCTTTTCAATAAGGTTATCCAATAGCCTGGAAGACCGTAAGTCAGAAAGCTCTGTAATTTCCCATTTAAGCAGCCTCCTGAAGCAGAACTAATCATATAGAAGATATCAGAGAAACAGGGAAGTACACAGACCTATGAAGAGGCAGATACTCAGCCCTAAAAAAGCCCCTTCCCTAGGCCATATTCTCCTTAAACACTGACTCTCTTTCTCTCCCTCCCTCTCTCTCTCTCTCTCTCTGAACACACACACACACACACACACACACACACACACGCACACATGCACAAATGCTTGCATGCACTCATATAGCATGAAGAAACATACACACATACACAGTCACACCCCAAATTGTTGGCAGAAGGTATTCAAATTCTGAAGGTACAAGGGGCCAAATGCTCTGCTTTTATCGCACTGAATAAAGACTGCAGTCAACCCACATGCAGAGTGTAGGATGCTCATTATCACACCTGTAAATTGATTCTGTTAAATAGAATTTAGCATCTCTGACTGCATAGTCTGCATTTTTATCTTTGCACCCAAGTCATTAGTGAGCAGTACAATATGTGTTCAACTTTAAACACACATTAGGTTGTAAACCTCTGCAGTAGTTTGGCAAGATAAGATCAATTTCCTTATGAAGATCTCAGTGGGCGTAAAATCAGTGAGCATGTGTGACTATTGACAAATGCTTTTGAGACAAATGTGAAAATTGATAGCAAATCATTATCATGAAATTAAACACCTGTCGTGGAAATTTACATGTGATCACTCTGGACTCTGAAATAATTACACAAAAACAATGATGGTTGATAATAAAAGACAATATTGTCAATCATCAACATCGGCGGTCACTCTGAAGACCCAGAAGGAGGGTAATCAAGTATGATTGCCCTCCTTCAGGGTTTTCAGGTGGGCGTAGAGGCCAATCCTGGAGCCGCATAATGGGAGGATGCCTGCACGTGACAGCTTTTTACGTGGAGTGCCTGATGCGCCTGCAGCCACCACACGGACCTTGACGGATTGGCCAGAGTCCAATGGCATGGAGAACCAAGATGATTGGGGACCACCCTCTGTTGCAGCCTTCATCTGCCTTCACTGGCATTGTTTTCCGCCAGTTCCACCGTTGAGGTCTTTGTTGGATTGCGCTTCATCTGGAACCTCCCCCATGACCTATCTGCCTTGGGTGACCCTACCAGAAGCCAAGCTCCAGACGGCATAGCTCTTGGGATCATTAGCACACGCAAGCTTCTCCACCATGGCAAGGTGGCAATCCAGGAGAAGAATTTGTATTGGACAAGACGAGATGAGACGAGACAATACAATTAGTATTGTACCATACAGAGAAACACAAAAGCAGACCTTATGGGCCCGTCCCTGTATTCTCCCATTGTACAACATGGAGAAGACCTCCCTGTATTCTCACTGAACAAGGCAGTTGCCTTCATTATATACTCTTTCAAGACAAAGAAAGACTTATTCATTGGTCAGCTTCAAAAAAATACATTTTCCTGTACCTCACAGCATAGGTTAATTTAAACATATGGTCATCGCCAGCTAAGGGGGCTATACAGAATTACAAGGCACTGTGAGTTAAGCAGGGTCTATGGGAGAGAAGATGCCCATCTCCCATTACAAATTTTCCTTACTCCCCACTGGGGAATTCACAAGACCCTTCTTTAAATTAAATTTGACCCATATGGTATATAGAACCAAATACACAATGAATAAATGATAATTCCTAATGCTTCATGCCAATTTTTCTTCACACACCCAAAAATAGCCTCAGACAGAGCTTCTTTTAAGTGATTGAAGGGTTTAAATCATGGTGGTGCGCTGCAGTTATTCATCAATGCTTTTCGTGGAGGGTATAGCAAACCTTGAAAAATCATGTGGTTTTGGTGAAATTTCTCACAGTAGCTATATCAGGTTCATATTTATGTCTTTAAGCAACCTCACTATAACCAAAAATGAAAGTTGTGGAGATCCTCTTTCCTTTAATAACAAATGCATGCATAGTGTGTGTGTGTGTGTGTGTGCGCGTGCGCGTGTGTGTGTGTGTGTGTGTGTGTGTGTGTGTGTGTGTGTGTGTGTGTGTGTGTGTGTGTGTGTGTGTGTGTGTGTGTGTGTAAATATAAAATCAGTCTTCATGATCAACACAGTCAATGGAGAACTTTCTGTAATGGTTGGCATGTTTCTCGAGGGACCCAATAGGTGCTTGTTCCTGCAGAGAAATATATTATTAGATTGTTTCCCATGGATTAATCATCAGTTCAACAAAAGGCCCTCAAGCATCCATGCAACCTGTTACCCTCAAATTTGGAAAGATGTTAATGATCCGGCAAATGAATTATTGAAACCATACAAAGGTTCTCCAGTGGATCATTTGTGAAGTGAGAGAGTGCTTTCAGTTGCTTTAATGTAATCATGTATTGTCCTGCTGGATACAATGTTCCATTACCTACCAAAGAATGCAAAGATCATGCATTTATCATGCAAAGGGGCATCACAGCATGCTTGTACACAGGTCTCATTTACTCTTTCTGTCTGCACTGGAATTCACACTTGATTATTCTATTTTGTGGCAGTTGCATATTTGGTTGTAGCGCCCCAAATCTCTCTAAGAGCCACAGCAGGCGAGACAGGGCATCGTATTCAAGGATTGTTGTCTATATTTTCTCTCTCCCAGCAGGTTGTCAACAAGTAATCGGTCTCCATACAAATGATGTTTCAATCTCAGAGTCATTTAATTGTTGCCGGGCCGTGTGCAATGGATGAAACACAGAAAGTGATAACAATATGTAGTTCCAATTAAATTCACTCATGTGTGACTTATACTTGAGGAATTACTTTCTGCTCCAGCCAGAAGTGCTGAGGATCTTACAGAGCCACTGCCGCATTTATGCAAACAGGGCATGATTGTTTTGTGATGCTACCCAAAGATGGTGCACTTTGAAGGCGAAGTATACAGGCTTGTGTGGATCAGATATTAAAAGGTTGAGCGTCAGTAGATGGAACGTCCACCTCCATTTTTATGTCCACTTGTGGACAAATAAACATGTCTGTGTCCCTTTGACTTTGGGAAGAATGAATTGATTATTTTGGTTTATTGCTTTTGTGTTTCGGTAAACAGACTTGGAGAACTTCAAAACACAGAGGAGGAGTCCAGTAAGAGTTCGTGAGGGTCAAGGAGTGGTCTTATTGTGCGGCCCCCCACCCCACTCTGGAGGTAAGACAACCGACTCTGATCCTGTCTATTAGGAAAAGACTGGTCACTGGACAACGAAGATTTTGCTTCCTGAGCACTTTTGGGTGTATTTTATGGATTTTGGGCTGCTAACCAAGAAAATCACGTTAAAATTTTCATATCACATACCGCTTTGTAGATATAACCTATTTTTGTGATTTCCCGTCATATTTTAAGTCTACTAGTATATTCACCACAAAGCAAGCTGTTTTGGTCAGTCCAAGCATGCCTGCGTGTGTAGTCAGTGCTATGCAAATGTTGTCTTTGGCATGCCTGGGCATGCTTAGTCAGGTTAGATGCTGGTGGACAGGCTATGAAAGCTGCTCACATTTGCAGATGCTGTTTGGACGCATGTTGATGCACATGTTCTTCAGGCAGTAGCATAGTGAGTGTACTTAACAATAGGATTTATTGTCTTCAGGACGATTTAATACAGCAGAAATGTCTCGGCAGTGTTGCAACAGCTGCGATACATTAAGGCTCAAAGACGCACCATGACTGCACTTATTAAGAAAGCCTATGAGCTCTACTTCAGATGTAAAATAGGTAACCAAGAGAAACGCTGGGCTCCTCACATTTGTTGTGCAACATGGGCAGTCACCCTGAGCGCTTGGCTCAGAGGTACTCGGAAGTCAATGCCATTTGCAGTCCCAATGATCTGGTGAGAACAGAAGGATCACATGACAGTTACTTCTGTCTGACCAATGTATCTGGCTTCTCTACTAAAAATAAGAAATCTACTGAATACCCCAATCTGCTTTCAGCCATGAGGCCAGTGTCACATGATGACAGCTTGCCACTACTGAAGCCACCAGAGACATGGAGCCTAGATGAGGCAGATGAAAATGCCACAACACATGAACCAGATGTGGAAATGACACTGATCTAGATGTTGAGACCGTTATGCCTGGTTATCCTCATGATAACACAGCCATAATTAAATGACCTGGTCAGGGACTTAGATTTGTCAAAAGCTAAAGCAGAACTACTTGGTTAAAGACTGCAAGGATGGGGTTTGCTGTCACCAGGTACAAAAATTTCTGTCTTTCGAAACCATCAAGAACATTTGACAAATGTCTTTACACAGATCGACAACCTCTGTTTCTGCACTGACATTGATGGATGTTAATGGCTTTGGGTTGTGTGCATGATCCACAACAATGGCATCTTTTTATAGATTCGTCAAAGTTAAGCCTGAAAGCTGTCCTGTTACACAGTGGCATTGTCCACCCTTCAGTACCCATTGTCTATGCAGTACACATTAAAGAAACCTACAATAACATGGAACTGTTGTTGAAACACATACGGTACAACAGTTACGACTGTGGTCTGTGGTGATCTAAAAGTATTGACACTTCTACTAGGAATGCAGCTTGGATATACAAAGTACTGTTGTTTCCTTTGTGAATGTGATAGCCATGCTAAAGAGTCACATTACATTAAAAAGAATTGGCCGCTCCGTAAGTGTTTCGTCCCAGGGCAGAAAAGTGTAGCGCATAAACCACTTGTCGACCCAACAAAGATAATTCTGCCTCCTCTTCATAAAAAAACTCAGATTGATGAAAACTTTTGTGAAAACAATGAATGAAGAAGGTGATGGATTTCACTATTTGAGACAGACGTTTCCTAGAATAACCAATGCCAAGATTAAGGAAGGCATTTTTGTTGGTCCACAAATTAGACAGGTCATCAATGACAAGAGTTAGAAGATCTGCTAGTGGGGTCTGAGTAAATAGCATGGAAGGCATTTAAGGATGTTGTTGAGAATTTTCTTGGCAACTACAGAGCACTAAACTACATTGAGCTGCTTGACAACACACTTAAAGCATACAAAACCATGAAGTGCAACATGTCATTGAAAATTCATTTTCTGTATTCCCACTTGGGCTTCTTCCCTGCTGATCTTGGTGCAGTCAGTGATAAACATGGTGAAAGTTTTCACTAGGACATTGCAACCATGGAAAAGAGGTATCAGGGCAACTGGAATCCATCAATTCTGGCTGACTATTGTTGGACACTGACACGAGAGGCACCAGATGCTGAGTACAAATGAAAATAAGCTGCAAAACATTTTAAGCTCAGTTGAACTAACACAATGTGTCAGCATCATCATGCGATTAAACATGTTAAATTCAACCAGTTATTTTAACGTTTCTCCAAATTCCTACGTGATACAGCAATTCTGAAGTTATTTTTGTGTTCAGCTGGACATTGTCTATCATAATCTCTCATTTCTTTTTCAGGCAGCAAAACATTTGAAAAAAAATTTGTTGTCCAGTGTATCGATCATTTGATCCTCCTTTTTTTGTCTACCTCATGTTTACTCCAACATATTGGAAGTCATGTTTGTCCTCTCATCTGTGGCTACCTCCTAATATTGTTGAGGTCAGTGTAGTCAGTCATTTTTACTTTGGGACGCTCTGACCTGTCAGCCTGACTTTCAATTGCGGGCAAGGAAAAGCTTTGGCATGCAGACTGTAGAGCCTGTCTGTGGTTGGGGCCCTGCCAGGCTGAGTAATGGAGCTCTTCTGTGAAGGTGTTTTGTTTGCGTTCACATCAGCCCTTTGCATCCATGACATTATCAATGGGAGTTAGGCTCCAGCTCCATTAACTCCCATGCAGGGGTCTGGAGGAGGACGATTCGTTCGCCCAAGCAGCAGGCTAAAAGTAATTCCCCACTGCTGCAATTGAATGGACTTATCTGAATGCACACATGCCTATCAAACCACTATTTTTCAAATCACAAATTGTTTCTATTTGACCGAAATGTTGGATTTAAAAAGCTTAGCAAGCGTGTGATGGTGCTTTGGGTAATTACTTGGATATTTTAACAGATCTAGAGATAGTGTATTTTGTGACTTAATTCAGTGACCACTGCTCAGTGAATGACAATGTATTTTGCATGAACTCATAATATTATCTGTTACTTTTAGTTTGTTTTCTGTATGTTTATGTCATCAAATTACTTTTGCATTCTGTGAGTTCTATCTTTTAATACAGTTATCTTAATATTAAATCTTACCTGTATTAGATATTTAGCGTAAAGTAAAATATAGCCAAGAATAATTGATTTATTGCTGCTGTTAAATTACATACTGCTGCAATGGAAAAATTAGACTGTATTTTTGTCACACATTAACTTGCAAATTTAATGATACGTTTGTAGTGCATTGCATGTGTTATAAGGAGGCATCTCACCTTGTGTTGACAAGATTGGAACTACAGGCCATATGCTTATAGTTGGCAGCTTCCTAGTTATAATGGCGCTGGCCTGGTGCAAAGTGTCCAAACGCTACCATACTGTAAATGCAAGCCAGTTAAAGAGAAATGACAGCACTGTCATAGCAGCAGTGTTGCATTGTGACAGCAGAGTCATGGCCAGCAGCATGACCATGTGTAAAATTCTGTCAGGTCTCTAAATTCTTGATACAATGGTCTGTTGGGGAAACGGATGACAAATGCACCAGGCAAAAGCTTAAAAATTTTCATTAGGCCATTAATGAAGCTTTTTCTAGGCGCTTTGAGAGTACTGACGAGGAATGGGCCACTTTCCTGCAACCTGTCAGGTTGCGCAGCATTTCAGCACTTAGATATGGCCACAGAAGTGAATTAGCATTGATTGGCTCCTACCTGGAAGGATTACATGTGCCGATTCCTTGTGGGCAGCTCACATATTTCCCCTGTAAACAAGACCACATGCATTACTTGGCAGCCAGTCAGATAGGGAAGGAAATTTAACAACCCACTCATGTGTTTACTCAGGTATTTATTACAGAGGTCAATAAATCACCTCTTTTTATCAAATATGATATACTGTGGTTTTCATTTGGTCTTTGCTGAGTCAACTGAGGTTGTACCATATTTTTTAGCATTCTCATGCAATTTTACATAACTAGCAACTTGGGATAGCTGAGTTATATAAAACAATATAAACCATGTTACTCTCCTCGTGTGCCTTGTGTAATTTATTGCATTTCCTTATAGCAGTAGCTGTGCAGTAATGACAGAAATAAATTCCTAGGTTCGTTCATGGTGTTGGATGATGGGGTAAAATGCATGAGCTTGCTGTGACTTGGCATTTTTTCCTCTTTAGAGCCAGTAAACAGAATTTTTTGTTCAATTTGAAATGTGTTGTTGTTGTATAAGGACACATTTACTTCATTATCCTGTTTGTCGTACTGGGGGCTTCTCATGATAAGGACTTAACCTTTGCAAAATGTGGGGGGGGGTAGAAATTGATAAAATGACTCTGCTGTACATGAAAAAAAAATCAATTACAGTCTCGGGCTACTTGTTCTGCTAACACTTATTTGTCCTGCTCACATGGGACAGACTCACTGGAGCCATGCATTGAACAACTGGTCACTTTAAACTGTGCACCAAAGAAGACCATCTCAGACAAATTTTAGTTTCACCCTTCACACCCCAAAGAGTCTACAATATCATTTAGTGCACAGGTATAATTTTCTGACAAAGAATAAAGGAACCTGTCGAATTCTCATACCTGACTGAGAGCCAGGGTGTATCCACCAAGGTAGCAAATTGTAATTAAAATGTAACGATGACGGCAACATTATGAGTCTGTTTTGTGTTTCCCAAAGCACGTTTTCATAAATGTATCATACAAATTCATTTTATTTTATCATTGTTAAAAACATTTTTTTTTTGGCTTGGCAATTAATACAGAATGCATTACTTCCCTCTTTTTTTGTTTTGGATCCCCCCCCCCTTTTTCTCCCCAATTATATTTTGCCAATTACCCCACTCTTCCAAGCCATCCCGGTCGTTGCTCCACCCTCTCTGCCGATCTGGGGAGGGCTGCAGACTACCATATGCCTCCTCCGATACATGTGGAGTCGCCAGCTGCTTCTTTTCACCTGACAGTGAAGAGTTTCACCAGGGGGACGTAGCACGTGGGAGGATCACACTATTCCCCCCAGTTCCCCCTCCCCTCTGAACAGGCGCCCCAACTGACCAGAAGAGGCGCTAATGCAGCGACCAGGACACATACCCATATCCGGCTTCCCACCCACAGACACAGCCAATTGTGTCTGCAGGGACGCCCAACCAAGCCGGAGGTAACACAGGGATTCAAACCAGCGATCCCCGTGTTGGTAGGCAACGGAATAGACCACCATGCCACCCAGACGTCGGCATTACTTCCTTCTTATAGACATGTTGCACTCACGTTTACCATCTCAGTCTCCCACACCTGGTGAATTCTCAGGGGTAAACCTTTAGTTTGAGCAAACCCACAATCCCTCTTCTGTATCTGTGGTCTTGTCCCAATCATCCGCACGCGTCACTTCTTTATACCCAAAGCTAAAGCATCAGGAGTTCATGTCTTGTATTACTAAACAAGTATCAACGAAGAATCCCAAAACTGCACCATATACGCGGGTGTGACAGTGCATAACAGGCAGGTTGGGATTAGCCTGAGCGACAAAGAAGCATAAATGGTGGTGGTTGGTGGATGAGTAATGAGTAAAGTGGCCATTTAGCTCTGTGCACAAATACAAGTACAGCGCAGCACTGTGTACAACTGCTGAAAACTGCCACAACTGTCAGATTGATTTAAATTAAAACTCTGCAATGTCCATAATATATAGAATAAAAGTTCCATTGAGTTGATTATACAAAACGAAAGAGGCACGCAACTGATGCAGATGCTGCAGTAATTTCTGTCAATTTAAAAAAGAAAAAATTAAAAACCTGCTTTAGTTCATTAGCTTGCAGTCTGAAACATCAGGAGAAAATTGTCAAGCAAATTGTTGGTTGTTGTTAAGGGATGAAAGTAATTTGCTAAAAATAGTACAAGCCAATTTATTTGCAATATACTACAGCCGAAAGTAGTAGTAGTAGATACTGTACAATGTACAGGAGTTTTTTTTCCTAGGGACAATTATGGTCGTCATACCTGCCAAGTACTACAGACATATGGTAGCAACTAAAGGACTCTACATTTAGTGCATGATGTACAGTTTCATACTCAGGGATTAGGTTGGGCTGGAGCCAGGTGGTGCTCAGTTTTTTAAACATTCGATGCTGAGCCCCAGCTCATCGGGTTACAGCTCTTAATTTTGACATTGTTTTTTCACTTGACCTATTGTTAAAAAAAAAACAGCCATTACACATTAACCGCAAAAAAAGTCTATATTTAATCTGCTTAATACAGTTCAAGGTGACATGACGTCATTAAGCCTGCAAGTGGTCTACTCTTCTCACTCACCACCAGCAGTGACAATTATCATCTTAGCACGATTTGTGTGTTGTTCGATCATTAGCGCCAAAAGATGCCCAAATCTATGATAATTTTGTTCTTTCACAAATACGATGTATAATTTTAAGGGTATTTGACTTGGATTGTTCAGTCCAATGTAAAAAAAGGTAGATATGTAATTAGGGGTGTCTTGTTTTTCTAGGCAGTCGCTGAAAGGCTTAATGCATGCGGTGTCCTCATGGAGTGAGCAGAAGGCTATCTGCTGAGCAATTGCGGTTTAATTTTATCAAACACTTTCCTTAGACAAGGTTTTCATTATACAGTTATTGGTGTAATTCTCATTCATTTGAACACCTTGTGTTTTTTTTTTAGAAGGCCAGAAGGTCCACTTTCTACAGAGGACCAAATGTTAATTCTTCTTTGTGGAGCTGAAACTTGTTTGCTGACTAAATAGGCGGTGTCAAATTTATATATAAATATGGGCGGCATGGTGGCACAGTGGTTAGCGTGGTCGCCTCACAGCAAGAAGGTCCTGGGTTTGAGCCCCAGGGTAGTCCAGCCTTGGTGGGTCATCCTGGCTCGTCCTCTGTGTGGAGTTTGCATGTTCTCCCTGTGTCTGCGTGGGTTTCCTCCAGGGGCTCCAGTTTCCTCCCACAGTCCAAAGACATGTGAGTGTCAGGTGAATTGGCGGTACTAAATTGTCCCTAGGTATGAATGTGTGTGTGTGTGTGTGTGTGTGTGTGTGTGTGTGTGTGTGTGTGTGTGTGTGTGTGTGTGTGTGTGTGTGTGTGTGTGTGTCAGCGTCAGCCCTGTGATGGCCTGGCGGCCTGTCCAGGGTGTCTCCCCGCCTGCCATCCAATGACTATTGGAATAGCCTTCAGCATCCCCGTGACCCTGAGAGCAGGATAAGCGGTTCAGATAATGGATGGATGGATGGATATGTATATATATAATAAGTCTTCAATATCTGTCTTACAAGCAAATGTTTTAAACATTCTGAATGAATACAAGAATTGAACATTTTCAATAGATTTTTTTTTTTGTGTGTGTGGCTTTTTCCTCCTCTTTTTCTCCCCAATTGTACTTGGCCAATTACCCCACTCTTCCGAGCCGTCCTGGTTGCTGCTCCACCCTCTCTGCTGATGCAGGGAGGGCTTCAGACTACCACATGTCTCCTCCGATACATGTGGAGTCACCAGCCGCTTCTTTTCACCTGACAGTGAGGAGTTTCATCAGGGGGACGTAGCGCGTGGGAAGATCACGCTATCCCCCCCCCCCGAGCAGGCGCCCTGACCGACCAGACGAGGTGCTCGAGCAGCGACCAGAACACATAGCCACATCTGGCTTCCCATCAGCAGACACGGCCAATTGTGTCTGTAGGAACGCCCGACCAAGCCAGAGGTAACATGGGGATGTGAATCAGTGAGCCCCGTGTTGGTAGGCAACAGAATAGACTGCCACACCCCCCGGACGCCCTTATTTTCAACAAATTTTAGTATTTTATTTTATTTTTTACGTTCATATCACAATGTAATATAGTAATAGCCTTAGTTTATCAGCTCCCAGATCGGTTGATTTGAAGGCCAACTTTGTCTGAATGCCAATGTTGAAGCAGGCTTGACTGAAAAACTCAATGATGATTACCATGTTTGCTTCCTAAGGGAGAAAAATTCATATCACAACCAAATATCGTTAACAGCTAAAGATAATCTCATTTAATTAGGATATCAGGCTGAGTTATACTCACATTAGAACAAAATTTGCAGATATGTCTCCCTTGTGTTTGTGCTCTGCACAGTTTGTGCAATGGCCAGTGTGGCCAGATGGTGAATATTAAACTATAGTACTTGAGTTTAAACATTATTGCATTTTGAAGATGGCATTGTACATAGCCAAATGAAGATGAGTCATAGGTATAAATATATGGTTTTCCAAACAAAGGGTGTTTTTTTAGAAGCAATAACCTTAAGATATACACTCACCGGCCATTTTATTAGGCACACCTGTCCAACTGCTCGTTAACGCAAATTTCTAATCAGCCAATCACATGGCAGCAACTCAATGCATTTAGGCATGTAGACATGGTCAAGACGATCTGCTGCAGTTCAAATCGAGCATCAGAATGGGGAAGAAAGGTGATTTAAGTGACTTTGAACGTGGCATGGTTGTTGGTGCCATACGGGCTGGTCTGAGTATTTCAGAAACTGCTGATTTACTGGGATTTTCACGCACAACCATCTCTAGGGTTTACAAAGAATGGTCCGAAAAAGAGAAAATATCCAGTGAGTGGCAGTTCTGTGGGCGAAAATGCCTTGTTGATGCCAGAGGTCAGAGGAGAATGGCCAGACTGGTTCGAGCTGATAGAAAGGCAACAGTAACTCAAATAGCCACTCATTACAACCGAGGTATGCAGAAGAGCATCTCTGAACGCACAACACGTCGAACCTTGAGGCAGATGGGCTACAGCAGCAGAAGACCACACCGGGTGCCACTCCTGTCAGCTAAGAACAGGAAACTGAGGCTACAATTCGCACAGGCTCACCAAAATTGGACAATAGAAGATTGGAAAAACGTTGCCTGGTCTGATGAGTCTCGATTTCTGCTGCGACATTCGGATGGTAGGGTCAGAATTTGGCGTCAACAACATGAAAGCATGGATCCATCCTGCCTTGTATCAACGGTTCAGGCTGGTGGTGGTGGTGTAATGGTGTGGGGGATATTTTCTTGGCACACTTTGGGCCCCTTAGTACCAATTGAGCATCGCGTCAACACCACAGCCTACCTGAGTATTGTTGCTGACCATATCCATCCCTTTATGACCACAGTGTTCCCATCTTCTGATGGCTACTTCCAGCAGGATAACGCGCCATGTCATAAAGCTCAAATCATCTCAGACTGGTTTCTTGAACATGACAATGAGTTCACTGTACTCAAATGGCCTCCACAGTCACCAGATCTCAATCCAATAGAGCACCTTTGGGATGTGGTGGACCGGGAGATTCGCATCATGGATGTGCAGCCAACAAATCTGCAGCAACTGCATGATGCTATCATGTCAATATGGACCAAACTCTCTGAGGAATGTTTCCAGTACCTTGTTGAATCTATGCCATGAAGGATTAAGGCAGTTCTGAAGGCAAAAGGGGGTCCAACCCGGTACTAGCAAGGTGTACCTAATAAAGTGGCCAGTCAGTGTATGTGTGTGTGTGTGTGTGTGTGTGTGTGTGTGTGTGTGTGTGTGTGTGTGTGTGTGTGTGTGTGGCTGCCACACATCACCGGCCCCAATTTAACCCCTTGAACGGTGGTCTTTACCTAATACCCTACATGCGCACAGCATATTTGGAACTCTGCCAGCATGAGCATGCAGAAAGCATGGCAATACAAATGTCCAAATACTTTTTGTCTTGTTTTTAAGTTATGTGAATGAATAGTCTGATTTATTATCAGATGTTTGGAGGACGAGCACAAGGCCAAGTGCAGGTTTACTCTACAAACAATTACTTTCCTTGGTACCACTGACTTACCTTCAAAACAGCAATAATTTTTCATGAATACTACATGATGCATGCTTTGCTAGATGGTCTGGGAGGGTTACATGACCTCATCTAGGGGTCTGGGTTGCTCCACAAAAATAATAAACAGTACATGTGAACTTTAAAAGGCTATGAAATATGAATCAAGGCTTTGTCACACCGACTGAGGATGGAAACTTCTCCGCCATGCCAAACTTTGCAAAGTGTCACAACAGCACTTTGCATGTCCTCTTCATTTTTTTGCCCCTGAAAGCGTCATCAACCTTTGAGGTTCACCTCCTGTAGTCATCGGAGTGGGTTTGGCGTCATTTGTTTCCACTTGCGTGGTCTATGCTCCTCTTCTGAGTTGCATAGCTTCTTACTTTGTTTTTGCATAGTTGATGAGATATATTGTTTCAACTTTTAATTGACAGATGGTTGAAACAGCAGGGGTCTCTGTTTTCTGTCACTTCTATACCCTAAGCACGATAATGGTGTTTCAGGACAACTTTTTTTTTCTTATTTTTTTTATTCTTTCAAATTGTGGATTAAATATGTAACATTTCTCTTTGGAAAATCATTTTCATAACATCCAGTAGATATCCTTGGCTTTTGATGTTGCACTTTGTTCAGGAGCTCCAGCAGCTTTGTTGTGACTGAAATATTGCGTATTTGACAACGTCACACTTCAGAGTTGATTTCAATGTGTATCCCCTGTATTTGGATAAAAAATAAAATTAATTGGAGATATGGTATCTGTGTCTCGATGCTTGTGTCTTTGGAGAGGTGCAAAATGATTTATTTAATAATTGTTGGCAAAGTATTTATACTCCTCCTGTTTGTTGTTCGCTACCAAATGTTTTGGCCCTGTAATTTTTAGCTGCAAACTGGTTGGGCATCTTTCAAAACGACACAGATCAGGACTGCTGAAGGGTTGGGTTTGGGTTTGCTAAACACACCTGATCCATTTCTATCAAATCTGTTTTGAAGCCACACATTTACCTCATATTTTTGAGTGTGAAAATTTGGTTATACATTTCACAACAATATAACATGCATAACATTATATGTAAAATAATTAATTGTAAGAAGTAAGATACTACTTACTTATGGATAGATGTGATTTGTAGAAAGCGAGCTTCTGTTTGATAGTGCAGTTTTTCCAAGTGAAGTTTTCAACAATAATTTGCAACATTAGCGAACCCAATGCAAAATCCAAGCGGTGACCTTATTGTTATTTTACCTTGGTTACTTTAAAATGATTTGGGACAAAAATTATTTAGTTAAACCTTTCATTGTTTTACGAATGTCATACAAATAGAAAACCCTAAAAATAAATTCCTCATCTTTTGAACATTGTGTACTTCGGTTCCTTGTAAAGTATTTCACAGGGGTGTTTGGGTGGCATGGCGGTCTATTCCATTGCCTACCAACACAGGGCTCACCAGTTCGAATCCCCGTGTTACATCCAGCTTGGTCAGGCATTCTACAGACACAATTGGCTGTGTCTGCGGTTGGGAAGCAGGATGTGGGTATGTGTCCTGGTCGCCGCACTAGCGCCTCCTCTGGTTGGTCGGGGCATCTGTTCAGGGGGAGGGGGAACTGGGGGGAATAGCGTGATCCTCCCACGCGCTACGTCCCCCTGGGGAAACTCCTCACTTTCAGGTGAAAAGAAACGGCTGGCTGACTCCACATGTATCAGAGGAGGCATGTGGTAGTTTGCAGCCCTCCCTGGATCAGCAGAGGGGGTGGAGTAGCAACTGGGATGGCTCGGAAGAGTGGGGTAATTGGTTGGATACAATTGGGGTGAAAAAGGGAGACACAGCCAGAAAGCTTGCCTGCTAAAGTGATGGTTAAGTGAAGTCGTAAGTGAACATAAATAAATTATTTACGACTGAGTATAGGGTAAACACATCTGTAGTAAAAGTTCAACCATATAAAGCCTGCTAGTTTAAAGTACCAGCAGTGGTAAGGTTACACTTGTTCGGTAGACTGCATACTGTACATGACTCTGGTCACATTCCTTTAAACGCCGCCGAAGTCCAATTTCACCACGTTTTCCTCATATCAAAGCTGTTTCTACAAGTGCAGCCAGAGCCTGTTTATAGCAGAACTAAACGGATGTGTTTTTATTTATACAAATAGCCCATTCATCCTTTTGTATTGTGATGGATCATTCTCTAGGAACTCGGCACAGGGCCTGAAATGATATATTTTCTAGTCAGGATTTCCGCTGCTGTCATTGTAGATTACGCCTATTGATGGGGATGTGGAGAATGATGTGTGCTTTAGCCTGAGTCATCTCACATGTTTCGGAAACTTAGCTCAAAGGCAGCTCTGTCAATATCTTCTACGGTAATGATGCATATTTTTTCCAATCTCAGTTACACACTCACAAGCCAACATGCACATACTTGCACATGTACGTGCACACACACACACTGACACACACACACACACACACACACACACACACACACACACACACACACACACACACACACACACACAGAGCTCCTTTTGTAATTCTGTTACACATACATTCTCTTGTCAGCATTTAGCAACCAAGGATATTATAAGTATAGCACTGACATGCTAGTATGACATGAACAAGAAAAAGAACAAACAACAATGATAATAATGATAATAATAATAAGCTCTATAGTGCCTCAGGTCCATAGTTTGGACCCAGCTCTACAGGATGTAAAACGGGAAATGCGAAAGAAATAATAATAATAATAATAATAACTTTACAAATAGGCGGCACAGTGGTTAGCTCAGTCACCTCACAGCAAGAAGGTCCTGGGTTCGAGCCCCGGGGTAGTCCAACCTTGAGGGTTGTTCTCTGTGAGGAGTTTGCATGTTCTCCCTGTGTCTGCATGGGTTTCCTCCGGGTGATCCGGTTTCCTCCCACAGTCCAAAGACATGTAGGTCAGGTGAATTGGCCATACTGAAATTGTCCCTAATAGTCCATGGGCCAGACGATATTTCGGTACACTCAAGGTGGCAAAACTTACTTATAATTTTTGAAAGGATCCATGTCTGTAGATGATATTTTGGTATGATAACCATTCCTGAGTGGCAGCTGTATCACAGTTATCAGCTCATGAAGTTAACCACCCGCTAAACTAAATTGCATTTTAGACGCTGGTGCATATCCTGGTTTAGCCTCATGGTCAGGACATTTTTCAATGTTCTATAATATTGTCTTTGGTATCATTTTAAAGGGGACCTTCTTAGCTTTCATTCAAGCCCTGTTGTGGATATTTCTCACAAATATAGAGGTCACTTGAGCTCTTCAACCCGTCAATAACACACATCTTTCTGCAATTTTCACCTAAACTATATACTTTCTTTTAGCCCTGTGGCATCTAGGAATATCAGGGACACAAAACACAAAAACTGGAATACTCACAGGACTGTAAAGATTCAGAAAATGTATAATATATCCATACTATTTCATTGTGTGAGGTGATTGTGAGCCTTAAATGAGAACTAGACCAAAGCCAGTTAGGTCACAAACTGGTCTCTATACATTTGTTTAAATACACAATCAAAATACATGATAAAAAGGAATACCATAGTGAGGTAATGAACTATTTTAATATTTTAAACAACATTGACATTTACATATACTTAGTCAATGATACATGTAATCCCATATCATTAGTGGGTATATGTAATGGTAATGGGTAGGGTAATGGGTATATGTGAATATGGTTACATTATTGTTATCAAGCTCTGGGCAACCAAGTCCAGAATCAACATCCTGTGCATCAATAGACTACTACCACAGTAATACCATCAGAATCATCACACTGTCATTCATCAAACTGCTCGTTTCTCTCATCATCTGACTCCCCAAGTTCAAAGTCCAGTTCTGGACCATCCTGCTGTTTTTGGTTACTGCAGGTCTGTAACCTGCACATGTCTGTGCATGGAAGTCCATTTGACAGGCACATGCAGCTTGACATTTTGCATGAATGCACACACTTGCATGTTAGCATTTCCAAGACCACATCTGGTGCAGGTGGGGAGCGCATCCAGTAAATGGCCAGCTTGCCTTCATCGTCTGTCCATCCATACTCAGTAGGGCTTGGCACCACAGGGTTAGCCTGCAGACAGCACTTCCATATTGCTGCCTGATAGTTGGCTCGTTGAACATGCATAAAGAGACAGTCTCTACATGGTGGCAGCTGGCTGGACTCAACCTCTCCCCTTTTGGTGCAGAAGAGCTGGTAACGCAGTTTGTTCACTTCAGCAGTGCTGCTATTAGCAACATACATCCGACAGGTGAACTGCTCAATTTTCTGGAACAGCTCATCACTCACATTCCATGTCTGTCCCAGTTGACTAAAAGTCTCTTGGCAGGAAGTGTGCTTTCTCACTATCTTCAGGGCATTCAGCTTCCCTCGACCAGCGAATGCACTGACAGTGTCGCAGCCTGTGAAGGCATGTAAGCCAATTAGGCTGTCACAGATGCTGTCTCCAAGTGAACTTGCCAGTTTGGTGATGTCGACAAACCGTGTGCGGTTCTGAGTCCCACACTTCTGGTAGATGGGACAGGTGATGTCCTTCTGGAAGCCAAGACAAAGCACCATGACATCAGTGTCCTCAGCTGTGATGATAACTGACTTTGAGCCCACATTTGCTGCATGCAATGCATGCAGGAGCAGACGGGTGTCAGCTTCTTCATGTGTGGAGTGCAGTTCTGCTGCTTCCTCACACCCATCTTCTGTCAACTTGTAGCAGGTTTCCTCACAGGTCATGTACAACACCTTGCCAGGCAGCATAGCTCTGTATCGTGGGAGTTTCCACTCTTCCACCAGAAACTTGATGAGACTGGTCTTGTTGGAGGAACTGCACAGAAATTTTCTCCACTGCTGGACGTGGTGTCCCCCTGCAAGATTCTTGTACTGGAGAGTGATGTCTCCACCCCGGTTCAGTCGTTCAGCATCTTTGATCGAAGTCTGGTGATAGACATCAAAAACAACATCAATCCTCCCACTCTGTGCTCCCTCATGGAGGACCTGGGTCAAGGCTGACTCTGCCACCTGTGCAAAGGTTTTTTTGTTGCCATTCTTGGACCAGGCTCATCCCATCAATGATGGAAGTAGATGGGATTGGGATGTCTTCTGCAGGAGATACATTCTTTTCAAGCTCTCTGGCAAGTGCAGCCTTGTTTGTTTTTCGTAAGGACCCATCAGCATTTGCCAGTGCCCATGGTAGTGGGCCCAATGGGTAGGCAAGGACATCCTTCAGATTCACCTTCCTGCTTTCAGCCACCAGGATCATGTGACTGAAAAGGTTTCTATCTGCCTTCAGAACCACATCCTGTGCTTTCTTTCCATGAGCTTGTTTTGTGCTGACACTGGAGAATGTTTTCAGACTTTGCTTGGTCATCTTGTCGTGGAATTTCACAGGTGGTGGGTCTGCATCTAACCTTGTTTGCTGGAATGCTTGGTAGGCCTCTTCTCCTTTCTCAAGAGCTCTCAAGAGATCTATGGTCACATCAGGTGGAGCCATGTTGCCAGTGGAGAGGCTAACCAAATCAATCTCATCAGGGGACATAGGATTGAGCCAGTTATTCTCCATAAGGTCCATGAGAGACTGGACATCTGCTTCATCTCTCTTGATCCTTGGACTCTCTAGATCTGGATGAGACCATTTGCACCTGCCTTGACCTGTCAGGTCTCTCAGCTGTCTGAGGTACATGCTTCTATACTCAGCTGTGAGATAATATTTGGTCACAGCTCCTGGCTTCAAGCTGAATCCCTTTGTCCCTCCAGCTGTTTGGGTGTCTTTGTTCACCGTTTCTTCTATAGCTTGGTCAACAGGGATTCGGCCAAAGGGATTGGTGGAGCCCAGTTGGACTGAGAAGCCTCCTTCCATGAATTCTGTGTACACATCTGGGTGTGTGATGGGCAGCTCAGACATCTGGGCGTAGTAGTAGGGGAGGTAGCGTGCATAATTCATCCTGTCATAAGCAAAGCACCATGGGATCATTGCTCGAATGCTAGCCAAGTGTAGCATCCAGTCTCCCTCTCTGGATGCTCAGATGAGCCCCAACAAGATTTCAACCATGTCCAAATAGGACATCCAGAAGTTCGAGAGGCTGCCGTTTCCACCTCTAAGGAACTCACGGTAGACTTCAAATAGATCCATGATGCGTGTACAAGAGCTGTTCTCGAGGACCTCCTTCAAAGCATGTTGTGAGACTTCTTTCCCAAGGCTGTCAATGGTCTTCAGTGTCTCATTCAGGTGAACCATGTCATTCCTGTGAGTTTCTTCCAACCAGGACAGGAAACCATTCAAGGTCAGTCGCATGAGAGCCTCATACAGGAGCTTGTGTAGTCGCACTGCCCTGTTGCACTTGCGGCCATCCATAACACCAGCAATTGAGCCTTCTGCAATCATGCCAGACTCAATGCAGAGGTCTTTGAGTCCAGCATCTTGGAAACGCTTTCCTATTATTGCCAGCAGTGTGCAGATGGTGTGGAATACCCCAAGCCTAACGATGATATCATGGAACTTGTCATGGTGTTTCCATGTGATCTCGACAGCCTTCGCATACAGGGCTTGGTCAAAGACACAGACAATCTTCCTCAGGCCTAAGCACTGCATGATGCTCAGTGACTGGTTAAGCACCTCGTTGACAGTAGACATTTGTGTCGCTGGAGCATTGATGGTAGGCAGATAGCCTATATTGTCGGGGATGACCGTCATCTCTCCTCGAGTCAAGATGTTGAAGCCTGTCCAGCTGCTGACTGACTGTTCTTCTTGTTGTGACATGCGTGCTAGGACCCAAAGAAGGTTTTTCTCTCTGGCAAGCTTAGTATTGGCTGCAGTATCGGCATCTGACTTTTTGCTTTGTGGTGGCCCTACCCATTGTCCAGCATTGTAAGTTGGTAACATTGGTGGGGGTCCATCAATGCTTCTCTTCTTTGTTTTGGGAACAGTGGGCATGGGTTGGACAGGAAGTGGGTTGACTGGCTTTGCTTGCACAGCAATCCCATTGACTCTGTGAGATGTTCCCTCACCACTGACAGTTTCTTCAAGACGGTCGATATTGTCCCAGGCTAAAGTTGTGAATATGCCAGGATGGATGTTAGCTGGAAGGGCAATGCCACTCCCTGATGATGAGAGTTTCTGGAGACACAGGGCAGTGTTGATCTCTTCCATCTGTGAATAGGACACACTGTGACCAAGTCGGTTGAGGATGTTTATCAACTCTACATTTCCTGTCAACGATTTGACACTGAATGGCAGAACAATGTGCTTGGAAGGCTTGGTATTTCCACATGTCACTGCATATACTATGTCATGGCCAAATGACTGCAGAAGGCACTGCACTCTCTGGGATGCATGATCAGGATCATTTGAGCCTGTGAGTAGAGAGTACAGGAAGATAATGAGCGACTCTGGAATGGTAGGACATTCTGCTTCTGGTTTGACTTCAGGCGGCCAGGTTTGAGGAACATCTTGACTTTTAATGTCTGCTCTCAATTTGATGGCTGCTTTGGCTATAACATCTTGTGCACTGACACTTTTCAGGGTCTGCAGCTCCCTTTTGAGAGACTGATTTTCTTTGGCAAGTTCCCTCATGGACAAGTTATCGGGATAGAGGAGGAATTTTCCTTTCTCATCAGGGAATATCTGCAAGGCTCCAGCAAACTCACTCTCCAGGTTTCGCCTTATGTGCTTCTTGGTTGATTCCTTGACTTGGGCAATGCCTTGGGAGTTCATTGAAGCTACCAGTCTATAAGAGAGATCAGTCATTGTCATCACTTGAGGATTGCCAAAAAGCTCCATCCTGATGAAGAGGAACAGCTCATTGTATGCCTTATTCACAGCAGCTTCATACTGGGCTGCAGCATCATCATCTTCATTGCTGGCAACCTCTCCTTTGGAAACCTCTTCTTTGGTGTAAAGTCTATAGCATGACCTGTGGTAGTGCCCTTCAGCTGCTACAAGGTCTCTACTCACAATGGCAAGGATTCTGCTGTCCCTTTTCTTTGTGGCTGCACTCCTGATCTTTGCATCAGCTCGCAGTTCTCGACACTGCACCAGTACTTCTCTCGTATTCTGTCTCTTGGAATATTTGCTGTTTTTCTGACAAAATATGCACTCTGCATCATAAGTCCTAGATGTACTTGGAGCATGTCGAGCTACTCTCTTAGATTGTTTCTCTTCAGCAGAGACACAACTTTTCTTTTCTTTTGCAAGGAGGCCATCAAGAATTTGCTTCATAGTGAAGATACTGCGACACTTTCTGTGGTAGTAGATTGCTGGAATCTGTCCCTCAGGAATGTCTTTTGCCAGTTTCAAAACTGGTGCATGATTTCGTATCTGAGCTGCCCTGAGCAGAGTTCTCCATGAGTCGACACTTTGTAGTGAAACCAGCTTATCTGTATCATCAGAACAGTGGATAATGCACTCCACCCGTGGGCGCTTTGGTATTGGGTAAAAACTTGCTTGTTCACCAGTGGCCATATTCAGTCAGTTTTCACCTGCCACATACAAACAAATACATGTAACTTAGGTGTATGAACACTACTAAAACAAAGTTTACTTTGCTTCACCAGCGTCATATTACCATTATTTATCTTACATAGCCACAAATAGATACATTACCTAGTTGCTATGCAACAGCTGTATTTTGTCCACATGAGGCCGCTAAAATCAACACAAGATGAAAGTTCCTCGTAGCCACTTTAACTAATCATATTAACATATACATTAAAAGAACATGCTAACATTATGGGAAATTAGCTTACAATCTTCTCCAGAGTGAGACAAGAAGATAGATACCAGTTTCCTCTATATGTGTTTAGTAGAAAGCTATCTGGCTGCACGTTAGCCTAGCTTAGCACAATGAATGGAAGTACACAGTACTGGTTATCCTTGGTTGTTGGCCAACTAAGAACTGTCCCAGAGTTTAAGCTAGGCTAATCAGTACCAGGGGTGTTGAAATGCTATATTTGTAAAAATCTGGGCAAATACACAATCGTGAGAGGCACAGAAACAGGTTTCCTGAAAGAAAAATGAAATAGCTGCTCATTTGGAAAGGTTATCATGTATTATTTTACTTCTGTTAGTGTACCAAATAAAATGGCACCAGTGAAGTTGTGTCACCTTGGGTGATATCGATATCTGGTCTGACCCATGGACTAACTGGCTTTGGTCTAGTTAGTTTCTTAGTAATAATGCCCTTCTAATTTAAGGTTCACAATCACCTCACACAATGAAATAGTATAGGTATATTATACATTTCCTGAATCTTTACAGTCCTGTGAGTATTCCAGTTTTTGTGTTTTGTGTCCCTGATATTCCTAGATGCCACAGGGCTAAAAGAAAGTATATAGTTTAGGCGAACATTGCAGAAAGATGTGTGTTATTGACAGGTTGAAGAGCTCAAGTGACCTCTATATTTGTGAGAAATATCCACAACAGGGCTTGAATGAAAGCTAAGAAGGTCCCCTTTAAAATGATACCAAAGACAATATTATAGAACATTGAAAAATGTCCTGACCATGAGGCTAAACCAGGATATGCACCAGCGTCTAAAATGCAATTTACTTTAGGGGGTGGTTAACTTCATGAGCTGATAACTGTGATACAGCTGCCACTCAGGAATGGTTATCATACCAAAATATCATCTACAGACATGGATCCTTTCAAAAATTATAAGTAAGTTTTGCCACCTTGAGTGTACCGAAATAGGAAATTTTGGGCTCTGGCCCATGGACTATAAGTGTGGATTTGCGTGTGTGTGTGTGTTGGCCCTGTGGGGGACTGGCGGCCTGTACAGGGTGTCTCCCCGCCTGCCGCCCAATGACTGCTGGGATAGGTTCCAGCATCCCGTGACCCAGGTTGGGATAATCAGCTTGGATAACGAATGGATGGATGGAACTTTACAAATAAGAACTGGTAAAAAAAAAAAAAAGGCCAATGAATAAAGGCGACAGATATATGCATTGTTTCAAACATTAATGCATATCTGCATCAAACATTTGCAGCTGCTATGAGGCATTTTGGATTTTTGTTGACTTTTTGCACCCCAGCAATAGTGTGTTTCGCCAAAAAAAAAAAGACGTTGTAAAGACCTACATTCAACCTCTTGTAGCTTATGCATTTGTTTTTAAGTGAAGGGTGAGAGTTGTAATAGTTATGAGTTAATGTACTATCTCTGTGACTCTATCCCGTCTATGTGGCGAAAATTGTTTCTTCAGATTTTGTGCGGATTCCAACCTGGAAAGAAGCATTTGGGATTGTTACATACCAACGTCTAATCTTTTCACTGATGGTTTCATTTGCTTATGTCAGTCATATTAAGGCATTGACATTGAAATGAGACTGATGAATAAACAGCCAAGAACGCCTTGTAGCAGCTTCAAATCTTTGACAAACATTTACAAACGAGGAAAACAGGCAAACACACTGACAGGAAATTAAGTTGGAACAAATCAATATAAAAGCCTCTCTGAAAAGGGAGAACATTGCCGTCAAAAGGAAAGTTATCTAATCTTACTCGTGTTCCTTATTCAGGCAAATACATAGATTTAGGCTTCAGCATGAATCAAAGATAAGTGCTAAATTCTTCTTCGGAATAAGTTTGAAATACAGAGTGTGAGGATAGGATACATAGCTGAAATTGTTGAGAGATAATTTGGAGCCAATAACAAGATTTTCAGTTTTGTCCATGTTTAGATAACAGAAATGTTGGCTAATCCAATCTTTGACATCAGCCAGGCAACTGTGTCATCTCATCAATCTGTGAAATACATTTGCTTAGCAGTAATAAATGATTCTGTGCTGAAACATAATTGAATAGGATGAAAGTAAGATTTTGAAAAGATTCGGACAAATATAGTATGTATCAGGTTGAAGTTACCAGGCTGTGAATATTGAGCTCTGACAAATGGTGACATGCTCTTCTATATTTACTGTGATTGTATTGCTGCTCCGTGGTTAGACAAAAAAAATCCTGACTGGCATTTGAATAGAGCATCACTCCCCAGTGGAAAAGTGAAAAAACATGCTGTCATAAAGGGTGGCGGGACATAATTCATGATCAGCACAATACTGCCTTGCATAAGGATCTGCCTCGTCACCCCTTTAAAGATTGTCGATAGACTATGCATAATTCAAGAGGCCATTATTTCATTTTTACGACAGCTCAAAGGCCTCAAGATGGCCACAGGAAGTAGTTTGGTATGGAAAAGATTCTCTGCAATTTCTCTAAGGCTGTTGAAGTTGCACTTAAAGTATGACCAAAACGTTGTTAAGGGTCCAAGAGGAGTCACTACTGTGTTCGTTTGGAGCGCTTTGCTGTATGTGCATTAGGTTGTCTGTGTCATCATCTGCTCTGAGAGGGTCTGAATGTCTGTGGTTAGACTGGGACTCTAATGCATCTGACCTCCTTTCACTAATGGAGACGAGACCTTTTGGATTTACTGAAGGCTGAAATCACTTGTTCTCTCTCTCTTCACAGTGCATCTACCCCAAACAGAGGCCGCTAGCCGGCTGGTAACAACACACATACCTCGGAGGGATATTTTCCCCCATGTGCGTGACCCGAGCCATTTTATAGAGTGAACTGGTTGTGTGTTATGAATACAAATATGTAGGGCTTGTAAATGGCTGTTCTCATCCACGGGACATCGAGCACTAACTTTGACTCGGTTGAGCATGCACTTTACTCTGATACAATGCCCACTTGAACGTAAACCCAGTATGATTCCAGTGATTCAGTATGTCCTTGGTCTGTCATGTTCTATTTGTCCTCTCTACTTCCAAATCATTACAGGGGAAATGGTTGCTGCCTGTTCATTATGCAATGGCTAAATGGAAACAGAATGAAAATCTGACACTCACTGTCATTCATGATTACATTATTCCATTACAGGCCACCCACAGAAGGCTCTCAACTCAAATCACCAAATGTAACCAAGGTTGCTTTTTTCACTTCCTTATTCCTGCTCCCTGTTTCCCTCCATGAAAATTTAACTAGTCAATTAGTAACCTCTTAGTTGCTGTTGTTCCCATTTGTCATGCCCCTGCACCTTTGGAAGATATTGTTTCAAAAACAGACATTAAATATACATTGCCTTGTCAGGATGTGAGCTGGGATGTAATATTTATGGGAGAGGAAGATATTACAGTGGGTGTCTCTCTCCACTTTGGGTGAATCAAGCTAAGAACTTGTGGTTACTACAAGTCATGAGTGCAAAATGGAGGCCATAGGAAAGATAATGAAAAAAAGTTACATATTTTAATCCATGTATGATACCTCTCTTAATGGGGTCTATAGCACTTCATGAGACTCATTAATGCCAGTGCACATATATCAGGAATTGCAGACTGTTAAGAGATATATGAAACCAACCGTTCATCCTGATATTCATTCACTATGTGAAATTTTAAATATTTCAAAGTGGAAATCATGTGCAGAGATCAGATGAGTAGAAACTGGTGTGTGATTACATGATACAGACCTTGTCTTGACCCCATGCAGTGCTGTTTTATATTTTTTCATCGGTTGGTCCTATACTCGACTAGTCAAAATCAATTAAAACCTCTCTCTGGTGGACTAAAGAACAACGAACTGTCTCGATATGCCCACCACAGATCTTCAGGATCCTATGAAACATTGCAACTTGCAAGGTTTGCAGTAATATGTCAAAGACCACACACATCCTCTTGTCCCAGACTGGTACTGAAGAATACTTACTCAGTGGATGAGTGTACAACTTACATCTCAATTATTTCCTATACTGTAGTGCCGAGTCATCGCTTAGACAAGTTTTTACCAACGGCTAAGATTGCTTTTGGGACAGGGATGCAATATGGTCCAGAACAATCTATCCCTGTGTCAATATGTCAAAACACCATCATTCCTTTTATAATGTTACAGATAGTTAGAGCAAAGCCACAGACTAAACTCCATTTGGTTGATACGGTGCTGAGAGTCTTTTCTGGAAACTTGTTTTTATGGATGATGAATAGTAGACTAGGTGGTACCCTACTGAATTGTAAGATCCGGAATACATTGATTTTATTGAGCATTACACTGCTTTTTTTCACTCGATCTGCAGTTAAGGGTTGATTTAGGGCCCTCTGCTGCTTTTTGACAGCCACAAAGGGAGATGAACAGCGCTATGCAGGTTGTGTATATTTTTTATGTTCAACTTCTTTTCCTCTCTCTGGTTTATTATATAGATTCATAATAAACCCAAGGAACAGGTGTAAAAAAGGAAAAGAAGAAAGGAAAATAAAACTGTATTGTAAAGGAAAAAAGAAAGACCTGTAATCACCAGCAAATCTTTGAAGGACCAAAAGTTCTGCAGTAGGTGTAAGCATAAACTCAGACATGACTTTAGACCCAGGCTGCACTGAAACACCCACCATGTTAATGAATCCCTCTGAAATCCTCACTAGTGCCATCCAGGGATGCCCAATAATGGGAGCATTGCACATTTGAAAAGGGCGCCATGCAACAAGGGGACTTTTTTACTGGCATTGTGCTAATGTATTAAATTAGATGCATTAGGGTTTGGGGCTTGGCATCACATCTTTTCAGGGGGCCCAGAATCTCCAGCAGCACCCCTGACATCATCACTCCAAAGCTGCCCAGTAAAACTGGACAACTTCTATCATCCTAATGGCATTGCTCTTTTGCCCAGCTTTGAGTTAGTGTAATTGGTTTTCAGTTGCTTTGGCCTTCTTTGCTTTTGCATTTTACTGGTTATGTTAATTTAAAAAGAACTTTCTGAAGATTTGTGAGCATACCGATCTGCTAATTATTTTCCTTAGCTTTACAATCAGTACAATATACAGCAATATACGACAGTATACAACATATGACCTACCTAGCAGTCCATATATAACTTACAATTAGGGACTGCTGACGAAGAATACATTCTAACTGGAACTCAGACTTGTGATTTGTGATCTATATTTAATTTGCCTCGGTTTGTTCACAGAGCTTACCTTCACATGGATCTTCAATGAGTACCCATCATTTGTTGTCCAGGACACCCGGCGCTTTGTGTCCCAGAAGACAGGCAACCTTTACATTGCCAAAGTAGAACCATCTGATGTTGGCAACTATACTTGTGTCGTCACCAACACTGTCACCAAAAGTAGTGTTCAAGGACCACCAACTCCTCTTGTATTGCGGGTCGATGGTAGGTTTGTGCATGCACCGAGCATCCATATGTGCATCCTCATCAACTCAAGCATGTATACATCATGGGCTCAAAGAGATGTAGTACAGATAGGGAATTATTCACCAGATCTCTCTAACTAACAAGTACTTTCAGTGACACTGAAACTGAAGTTAGCACCGAAGAGGTCACGTCGAACAAGGAAAGCGTCGATGATATGTTTTGCCCTGTAACTCTCCGCCAGGTGTTATGGGCGAGTACGAGCCAAAGATTGAAGTGCAGTTTCCTGACATTGTACCTGTTGCCAAGGGCTCCACTGTTAAGCTGGAATGTTTTGCACTTGGAAAGTAAGTCCCATTGTGTATTATTATGCCGCAGCATTAACTGCACCATTAGCTATGCACTACTTAATTTAAGCTTCACAGTAACCCTTGAAGACCCCGTGAAGTGGTATCAGAAGTAAGACACATTTAAAGTATAATGAGGTTTTGCTGCACTGTACACCAATTTTTGCATAGTGTAAAGTGGAGAATCGGCTCTCATCAATTAACTGGCCAGATTGAAATCACAGATTAACATATTTTATTATAGGTGTTTCTCCACTGAAGAAGAAAATCTTGGGTTACGCTAAATTCCTGTCTGTGAAAAAAGAGCTTGAAGCATGTTATTCTCATTTTAGCACTGCTGTGTGCTGTGTTTGTGTGCCTTCAGCCCGGTGCCAACCATTAGCTGGAGACGAATGGATGGAGCTTCATTTGGCAGGAAGGTGGACCTGAATAAAGCCAGTGGGGTCTTAGAGATTCCCTACTTCCAGCAGGAAGATGCAGGGCTGTACGAGTGTGTGGCTGAAAACACGAGAGGAAGAAACTCTGTCAAAGGAAAGCTGTCTTTCTATGGTACGTAGGAGGAGGGTTTCTGTTACTTTGTTCTCAAGTACATGTTACTTCACATCGTGCGTCAAGGGAAGAAAAACTTCAAATGGCTTCAACTTGTCAGCCTTCTTTCAAACATGGCATGTAGAGAGTTTTTATCAACCGATCTTCAGATTTTGTTTTAGATTTAAGATAAAAGAAATAAAAACAGGTCTCTCAAAAAAAGTTTCACCGATCATATAAAGTGAAAACCTCACCTTGTAAAAGTTTGTCTGGTTGAGGGGCCGAATCTCCGGCCCCATGACAGAAGAAATATTGGGTGTCATGCATTCTGCTTGTATTAGGACTCATATATAACTGCATCATATAGTGGAATGTCGTAGTAAATTAGGCTATTACCAATAGTTCATTCCTGACAAGCTCTTTACTGTGCCAGGGGCTAACATGAGCCTGTAGTGCACACAGATTTATACTACCTTTCAGAGAGTGTTAATATTTCCCCTACCAAGACTGGACTTATGGCCCATTTTCTGAGAAAGCTTTTAATGGCCCCTGATGAAGGATTTTTATGGTTTCTCTACCCATTATTTGACTGTTTATGCATTGATGATGGCTGCCCACAAGGCCCTGTGGGGATGGGCCAGATTGAAATCATCAAATCCAAATGTTCCTTTCCTCAGAAGGAGGATGCCTTTGATATGATAATACAGCTTTTTTTCCAGCACCTGTGGGTAGGATGAAGTGCGCACAGTATGTACCTGTAGGTAGGCTGAGGATTAAACACGCTCCAATTTAGAGAGAAGTGCCTGTCCTAAGAGTATATCGCATCACGGTAATGGGGCTTGACAACCTGCAGGCTTCAAAACAAAATAATATCGTGATATCTTGTAAACAACATGGTAACTTCCCAAGCTTTCCATCTGCATCAAGCAGCATCTTTTTGGTACAAAGTCACATTGCCTTAGCACCTTCTCTCCACTATGGTCCTAGGAGGGTTGTGTTTCTTATTGTAAGCCTTAAGTCCTGTCTTCTCTCAAAGCTCAGCAGATTGGCTGGATGCCAGGTGATAAAAATATGTAATCTCATTTTAAACTCCTATAGATGAGAGCTTGAAGAACATCCATCAATTCTACAGAGGAATAGCAGAATCAATATGGGGATCTGGTGTTTGCAACATGCATCCAATGCTGGCACAGGAACAATAAAAGGGTGGCCTCCCTTTCAATTTCCCACTTAATTGCGCCTTCTGAGTTCCAGGGGATTTATGAAATTAGATCATGCTTTAGCTGTTGAATGCATTTGAATTGGCCTGCAGAAGATCAGTTGATTGACTTGGAAAAGTGGCTGCTTACATGATGTCTTTCTTTCCATTATCTCATCTCTGGCGTTCTCATTTGTTTGGCTGGATATCATTCAGCATCTGTTTTTGTGTAGAAATGCATTTTCAATTCAGTATTGTTTGCTTGCCACCTAATGCATTTATTATTAAAAAAAATTCTACCGGTAAAAATTACAGTGCCTGTGTTCTGGTAATAGAATATTATCATGATTTCTCTTTCCTGCTCTTTGTAGGCTTTTAAATGTTAATTGAATGAATCTGAATTTGTTCTTGCGAAGGAACAGGCGTGAAGCATTGCATTTAGCAGCCCATTGTAATACAAGATAAGAAACGTCAAGAAATAATTAACATGGAACACCTGGATTCTTACTGAAAACTGCTGTTGTTGTCTTTACAATTGCAAACACAATCACTTTATTTTTGAAATTGGATGATGTTCATTGGTTGGGCTTTTTAAGCTAAGTACCCAAGAATCTGAATATTGAAGACTGCTCAGGAAGAAAAACAGCAAACATAAAACTCATAGAAAAACGGCACTTTTTTGATCCATCTTTGGGTTCATGTTTGAAGTAAACATGCAAGCACAGACATATCTGTGTGATTCAGATGGCAGCGTGGCCTTGTGGTCAGAGCGTTATTCAAGAGAAGGACCCGTTTTTTTAAGCCCCCGTGTGTCAGTAAGCATCTGTCCTACCAAAGAGTCCTTGAGCATGACAGTTGTTTATCCCTGCCAGCACAGGAGACACATTTCTGTGGCTGACCCTGAACTCAAGAAAATGTAAATAATAGGGAAATGAAATTACTTTTTTTATCATTACATTATTAGTATGATACAAGCAAGTAGACAGACCCATATACCAGCCGTCTCTCCTTGACCCTGGGCCACACAGTATTTACATGATGCCTCAGAAAGGTCATAAATAGCATCATATTGTCTCCAGAGATAAGGCACTCGTCATTTATGTCACACTGGGACTGCCGTCGTAAATACACATTGTCTCCCTGGATTTGGGATGTTCTCCAATGACATAAGGGGAATATCCCTGTGCAATATGTTTAATGTGGGCGGCACGGTGGCCCAGTGGTTAGCACTGTCACCTCACAGCAAGAAGATCCTGGGTTTGAACCCCAGGGTTGTCCAACCTTGGGGGGTCATCCCAGGTCATCCTCTGTGTGGAGTTTGCATGTTCTCCCTGTGTCTGTGGTGGGTTTCCTCTAGGTGCTTTGGTTTCCTCCACCATCAAAAAGACATGCATGTTAGGGTTAATACTCCTGTCTGTGCCCTTGACCGAGGCATGGCAAGATGAACTGGAGTTGGTCCCTGGCAGTGGCGGATCTAGAGATTTTTTCCTGGGGTGGCAAAGGGGTGGCATGAGGTTCAAGGAGGGGGGCAATGGACATTATTCTAAACGTATTATTATTCAAAACTAGGATTTCATCGAATGTATTTTGTTCTCTACTGTTTGAGATGAGTTTGGTGCGGGTCTCATTGACCTTCACCATGCATGTACATAAAATATACTTTAAAAACATATTATCTGATTTATAAATGGGGGGGCAACAGGGGTGGCAAGACTGTGTTCCAGAGGTGGCAGCTGCCACCCCTTGCCACCCCGTAGATCCGCGCCTGGTCCCCGGGTGCTGCACGGTGGCTGCCCACTGCTCCTAGCTACACAGCTAGGATGTGTTAAATGCAGAAAAATAATTGCCCCACGGGGATTAATAAAGTAGTAAAAATAAATAAAAAATAAACCTCACCGCTCTAAAGAAATACCGCTCTTAGGTTCTAACTCTTGTCAAAAAGATTTAATTGCATGATAAATCATATTCTTGTAAAATGACATGAGTCAGTGTTTTAAATAATCCACTAACTTATTGATATGCTTTTAATTTTACACTAAAAAAGTGTTTAAAAGAAATCTATTGGTGCTTACATGTCTCAACCTTTTGAAGTTATTTTTACTTGTGTTTTTTTTTTTTTTTTTGTCAAGCAGAGGTCAGCTTTGGGTTAATGGAAAGTGAATTGATGATTTGCTTGCTTGGATGCCTCATTACCAAACTAATTGCCTGCTGGGTTGGCTCATTGATTTATCCTCAAACGGCGGTAATTCTTAACCACTAGCCCTGTGATGTATGAATGCCGATGTATGAATCCATTGACATGATGCGTGACTGTGAGCATTACTTCACAGCCGCCCCCCATCTGATTGAGAAGCCTCAGGATGCCCAGAAGCTCATTGATGACACCCTGGTCTGGGAGTGCAAGGCCAGTGCCAAGCCCAAGCCCTCCTACTGCTGGCTGAAGAACGGAGAGCCTCTGGACCCCATGGAGGTGGGAACATTTTCAGACAAAAGTCAAATACAGTCCTTAGAGTTATAATCAGGGAGACACCAATATTGGGCCAATATCAAGCTAAAATAACCGAAAGCCGAAAAACCATTACTAACGTGCCATGAATAAAAGCAAAATTTCTTGATTTACTGTATTCTTTGCTCATGGAAGCCTGCAGATCGTTAATGGCAGTTATTTAGCCCATTGACCCAAAACTAATGGCATAAGTCTGCACTGTTCAGCAAAAGTTATGGATTGGATCAGTACTCGGTATTGGCCGATATTTAAAGATTTGTACTCTGAATTTGTATCGACAGTGAAAAAGTGGTTTCAGTGCATCCCTAGATATAATTAATTGAGACGACTGTGCTTCTTGAAAAGAACTTGTTTGTAAGACGATCAGACACAATTTCACAAGAAGTGCTACGCTGCAAATGATCTCTTTTTTTCTCCATAGCAGTGTGATGTTTACATCTTTTGACTTTCATCAGATCCAAGCTGATGTTGAAATGTCATGCTCTTTTGATGACGCATCACGTCTGCTTTAAATTGTGAGACTTAAATGCCATGCATTTATTCAAGAGCAGTTGGCTGAGAGGGGATTCGTTCCAGTCCTGCGGGAATACTTGAGTGAAACTTTAGTTTTTCTTTTCTCTTTTTTTTTGGGGGGGGGGGTCGTGTTGAGCAAAGATGGATAAAATTGCCCGTGTAAAAGGTGGCTCTGATTAAATGCCTATATACCCAAGTCTTAAGAACTAGTTTACTGGTTCAAGTTTTAGAAGTTATGCTAGCTGTACTCATCTTGCATGAAAGACAGTGTATTTGATTCAGATGCTTGTACTTGGCAAGATGATGGCACTTTGAAATGCCTATATTTGCTTGTGACTAAAATTGGCACCACAAGTGTGTGTGTCTATGTGTCTTGGCTGAGGGGCTTTTGGGATTTGTTTTGCAAAGAAGCCAAAGTGATGCCATTTTCTGCCAATCATCAACCAGGGACTATGTAGATAATCTAGTGCTCCATCTCTCTCAATTTTACCATTAAGTCTCTCCTCTCTGCGGAAGGGGAAACACACCTTATCATCCAGAGTACGTTTCACATCTATGGAATTTGGCTTGTTGTGTTATTGTGCAGCTAGAGTGAGCATGCTCTCCGCCTGAAGGAAATTGCTTTAGTGAATCACAGTCGCTGATAGTGTCAGTGTTGGGATTCGGTAATGAACCCTAAACTGGGTTGTTGCTGTTGTTGTTGGACATCTATTTAAATGGAATTGGGTGGTGTTAGTTTTCTATAACTTGGATTGAGGGTTGAGATAAACTGCGAAATCTGGGCCGCTTTAATTAGAGTGGGATTGCAAATCCAGAGTAGGAGATTAAAGAATTTGGCACTCAAAACGGTGTCATGATGACACAGAGATAGTTATGCACAAATCCTATATAAGCATCAAGGCAAATTTCAGCTGTTAAAAATAGATGGCACGTTGTCATGGACATTTATACTCTGGGTCAACCATCAGAGTTCACCCTGTAGTTAATTTTGAAGGTAAGTTTGAAAGGTCCAGTCATCTGGTTGCCATCCATCTTTAACCACATGAAAACCTTATCACGCCACCTGTGCATTTCCACTATTGATTATTGAAAAACATTGTAAAAATAATTCCTGAGGCGGGTGGCCCAGGTAACACATTCTCTATACATGTGGCGATATTAATGAGGCGGGGTGTTACCATTTTCAAAATGCCACCATCAACAGCAGCAACAGTAAATCAATTTCCAAACCCAAAGGTCAGCGATGTAGAGAGAGGAGAAAAAGAGGAAGGCCAAGGGTGCCATTTGTTACTCCTCATTAGAATGGATCAGTCTTTCTCTCTCCCCTCCCCCAAGACTTTCTTCCTCAATCTTTTCTTCTCTCTCCTTGATCCCTCCCTAATTTTTGGCCCACTCCAAGGGAATTAAATGGCATCGAGTCAGGGCTGTCACTTCAAAATGTCACCCTGGTGAAACAAGGACCCACTCACGCTTGTATTTTTCCACTCTGCCGCCTAACCCCCCTTGATTTTCATACAGTACACAAGTGTATTTTATACACTTTTTTTCCCAGCCAACCTCTAAAGCTGGAGGAATAACTTTTTCTGACTTGTGTTGCACCCCCTGCCCCCCCCTCCCCCAAACTATTGGCACAGCACTCGATGTCTGAAACGGGATCGTTACATCTCAGGCAGACAACAGAAGGTGTGCTAGTTGCCTTTGCTCATCTCAACTTGAAATAGTGCTGATATCAGAGAAGAGTCAAGCATAATTAATGACGGCCATAAAGCAGACGTATGCCACCATTTGTCTCCGGTGCTAAAGAGATTACGATAGAGCCCCCACAGAGTCATTGAGGGTTTTAAACTGGGCAGTGGGTACAGAATAGCATTGTGTGGTGCTAACCTAGCGCTCACACAGATCTCTTTCATCTCTTTCATCCCTCGCACTGCGTAACCTAAAAAGGACCATCTATCATCTCTATTCTCCTGTCTCACTCTTCTTCAGATGTTCGCCTCTCTTGTCCGCTCACCCTTCGATTCTTGCTCTCCCTCTCACTGCAGAAAACGCCCATCTTAACAGGCTAATTAATATGGTACTGAGCATCATTTGCCTTTAAACCTTGTAAAAAGAGATCTATAGTAATTTTACCGTGCAAACCAACTTGTTTTGTGAGTTTTCCTTTAATTTTCTAAATTCAAATGATCAGTTATCTAACTTTAAGATATTGACAGTGTCTGTAAATATATAAAATTATTGCTCCAAGTGAAACTTTATTTGAAACAAGCGGCGTTATCTTTGACTGGTTGATTTTTTTCACTGGTTTTAAGAAAATAGAGGACTTAATAGAAATGAATGGCTTGTTAAAGTTATGATGGCTCAGATTTTGGCAGTGCTCTCGCTCTCTCTCTCTCTCTGTGTCTGTGTGTCCATCTGTCTGTCTGTGTTTGTGTCTCTCTCTCTGATGCCTTTCCCTTGACCACATACAAGTATAAGCCCAGGGACTCGTTGTGTGCCGCCTGGAAATTGTTGCATGCATCCACACCAAGGACCCTTCTTGGCACTGGCTTTGGTGCCAGGTCAGCCAGTTGCCCACCGTGTGACCGGGCCACAAAAAAAGCCTCCATTTGAAGTGGCAGAGCGGGGTCATTCACTGGTGTTGAGGGACACTACTTGTCTTTTCAAGTGGCAGGGCTGTAATGCTTTCAGATGACAGCCGGACTGGCAGCAGGACCCTCCGGACGTCTCTGTCAATGACATTAAAAGGACCGGCTGCACTCAGTGGAAAAGATCAAGGGCAAGAACAATGAGCGCTGCCCGCACTTAAATTGACACAACTATAAAAAGGGAGCAGAAAGCAGTTTCAATCCTCATAAAGGTCAAATGGAGCGGTGAAAGAGGAAGAACTGGACTTCATTTAAGTTTGTGCGTTTATGTACGTATTGCATGAGCTGAGTGTGCTGTACGTAGGCTCAAATTTTTTTGGAAATTGTGTTGTTTTTTTTTTTTGTTGTTGTTTTTTATCTGAGAGATTGCCTTCTAAGCAGCCTTAACTTTCATACACCGTGTTATATCTTATTTGGAAGAGCTAGTATCTAGGCTATTCCTGATTAATTCCACAGAGACTTCAATTCAACCACCGCTTGAAAATGTCTCAGTGCTATGTTAAGCAAGGGGGGATTACATCTAGTCACCACAGGCCTATTAAGACCACAGAAAATTAGCTGTATTTCAATTATCACCCACCAAACACCCCCCCCCCGGGGGAGAGGAAAAGTGTGGCTAAGGCTTGAATTAGATCAGACCATTCATCAGAACCAGCAGAGTTGACACAGTCATACTTAAAATGTCCATGTATAGCCCCAATTATCCGCCTCAAAGCGGGTTGTAGTCCAGCGTTTTTCGCATTATCACCTATTTGGCACTGCACTGGCACTAATTGGGCCATTTTTAAATCTTGCCTAATGAAGAGCTGAAAGATCCCACACTTCAGGGTCTGTAGGCCATACTGAAAGTGTATGTTACCTACAGGGTAGACTTTTGGATGTGTAGTGAGTCAGAGCTTTTGGCCTAGAAGCAGCTCTTCAGAGGTTTAGTTAATTAAATTTAAGATTATTAGATAAAATATATTAGTGACAGGCATGGGCACAACTCCATGAATACTGGCGTGGCATTTAGCACTTTTTACCTGTGCCCCCATCCATAGGATTAGTGGTTGGGAAGCAAGGGCATCTGATGTAAATTCTTTTTTTTTGGACCTCCCCCATTTCTCCCCATGTGTATCTGGCCAATTACCCCACTCTTTTGAGCTGTCCCGTTTGCTGCGCTACCCCCTCTGCCGATCCGTGGAGGGCTGCAGACTACCACGTCTCCTCCGATACATGTGGAGTCGCCAGCCGCTTCTGTTCACCTGACAGTGAGGAGTTTCACCAGGGGGACGTAGCGCATGGGAGGATCACGCTATTCCCCCCAGTCCCCCCCCCCCGAACAGGTGCCCCGACTGACCAGAGGAGCTGCTAGTGCAGCGACCAGGACACATACCCACATCCAGCTTCCCACCCACAGACACAGCCAATTGTGTCTATAGGGATGCCCGACTAAGCCGGGGTAACGCAGGAATTCAAACTGGTGATCCCTGTGTTGTAGGCAACAGAATAGAACACTATGCCCCCCCCCCGCCCCCGACGTAAAAGCTTGCCAAATCATTATAACAGGGCGTGATAGAGCCCATAAATTTAAGGGATGTTCTTACATCTGTGAGAATAAGAATTTGCAGTGGTCTTATTCCAGTCTATTAACCAAGTTTTAACCGGGAAAAATATTATTATAACTACACAACAAAACAGCAACATTTTAAGTTTTCTCATTTAGCAGACACTTTCCTCCAAAGCAGTTTACAAGAGTCAGCAATTAGCCGATTTGTGTGTGTTAACCGACAGTAATATTAAAACCAAGTAGTTATCATATTAAAGCCAAGAGTTTGTGTCATGTCAAGTGCAATTTATGTAAGCATGCAACAGTTAGATCACCAACAGTGCCATGAGTAATAGGGGATTCATAATTAGCAGAACAATGCCACAAATCCATATCCAAGTCGTACTTAACGTAATCAAGACTGCAACCTTGATTGAAGATGTGGGTTTATTTCATCATTTTGGAGCAAGGTGAGAAGAGCACAACCCTTTTGAAGTGGACAAAGACAGCAGCTTTCCAGAGGTGGAACAAAAAGGATGAGCAGGAACATACATGCAGATATGGGATTATAGGAAAACCAGTACCCGCTCCTTGAACTGCCCGGAAGGCCAGCAGCAAATGTTTGAACTTAATGCTGGTTGCAGCTGGGAGCCAGTGTAAGGATACAAAGAGAGGCAAGACACGTGCTGAGGTTGAAAAAGCAAGTGCATCATTCTGGAGTCTTTATAGCAGCTGGATTGCAGTTGGATTGCACACATTGGAAGATTATTGAGATTCCCATTGCAATAGTTTTGCACAATAATGCTTTGTAACTACTTCTAATTGCTCTCCTAATACACAATATATTTACTGGATCAAATTACAAATGCAAAGTCTGGTGTCATATAATAAATTAAAAGCAAAAATGAGTTCCAGCACCCTAGATGTGTTATTGAGTGTTGTGCCAACATCCCCAACTTTCTTTACTTGAATTATGTCTCATTGTTGTGTTACCATAGTATGTCCCTTTAACTTTTTGCACAATAATACTTAGTAATCTGTTATCTGACCCAATCTGCATTTAATGATAAATAGTTAGTGGGTGAGTGAATGTCTGAGTGAGTCAAGGCCCTGACCACAGTGTGTGAATTTGGCCATCATAGTTAACATTAGTAGCTATAGTTGGCATTGGCTGTAGTTGTAGTAGTTGGCGACAGGCATGGGCGCAAGTCCATGAATACTGGGATGGCATCCAGCGCTTTACATGTGCCCCCCATCTATAGGGTTAGTGGTTGTGTCAGGAAGGGCATCCGACTTAAAATTTTGCCAAAACATTATGTGGACTGACAAGAACATACTAGATCGGTCGAGGCTCCATATGGGATCAGCTGAGGCCCGGGTTACAATGGCCGCCATTGGTGCTGTGCCCTCACAGGGTACCGATGGAAACTGTAAAATCCACTGTGTGTGACCCCTGAGAAACGGGGAACAAGTCAAAAGAAGAAGAAGAAGAAGTTAACAGTAGCTCTACTGTAGTTATTAGCGGTTAGTAGCTTCATCCTCGACTTTCAGCCTCAAACTTGGGTTTTCCTGAGGTTTTCTTTTGCAACCGCCGTTCTAAATCTCTCAACTTTTCTGATGCTTTCAGAGACCATAGACGCTTCCAGAACTCTCAAATATTTTTCAGATTTAAATCACCTGACCACATGCCAGGAATCAATGCTCCTCTTCTCAGAGGCTTAATGTATATCAGTGCGTGTGGGCTCTAAAGCCCAACACCAAGGAAAGCTACACTGCATAATCCTCATTCCATTGTACAGGGAAAGTGGGTCATCCACTGTCTGTAAGTAGTTTACAGAGACAGTACAATGATTAAGAAGGATGCAAAGACATTAAGACCATTGTTGAGTGGCAAATGTATTACAGTATATTATTACTCTTCCAAGTAATGACATAGTGTGACAAATAAATAACAGTAACAGCATTACAGTTTTGAATCTAAAATGGATTAATAAATAACTCACCACCCCTGTATTTGTTTTTGCGAGAGATGAAAAATGGCAGACATGTTTGCCTCCACTGGGTATAAAGATTCACACTACTTACACTAATAACAGCATCAATTTGTGCTGATTTTTTTCTAAGGCAAGATGATGTGATCACCAAATTTAAGGGCTTAACAAAGAAGTAATAAGTTGTCTAACAAATTAGTCCCACTAGGTGCAAATAAGCAAACCAAGAATGTTACCTTTTGAATTTAGCAGTGAGTATCAACACAGGTTACTCCAAAGAAATTCAGTTTTTGCATAATTTATTAACTTCGCTCGGTTGCTTGATTATTAGCTCATTAGCAAGTCTTTGTTTGAGTAATAAGCCCAGCCCAGAAGACACAGGAGAAACGGTGCTAGCTGGATTTGAACCTCGGACAGAAGGTTGCATTGTTTTTATTCCAGAGGCGATCACTGCATTATGTCCAGCTGCCTGCTCTGGTTCTGTTAAGTGAACATTGCCATAGGTTTTGCAGGTTTGTCGTTGAGTTTGTGTGTGTGTGTGTGTGTGTGTGTGTGTGTGTGTGTGTGTGTGTGTGTGTGTGTGTGTGTGTGTGTGTGTGTGTGTGTGTGTGTGTGTGTGTGTGTGTGTGCGTGCGCGTGCGTGCGTGCGTGCGTGCGTGCGCGCGTGTGCGCGCGTGTGTGTGTTTTTTTCTTCCAGGTCAGAGTTCAGTCAAATAATGGGGCTCTAACCATCAATAGCCTGAAGCTGGCTGATATCGGCATGTACCAGTGTGTGGCAGAGAACAAGCATGGACGAATCTTCACCAATACCGAACTCAGAGTCATAGGTAAGAATAAACACATGAATCTGGGCACTGATTTTTCCAAGGACAACCACTGAAGCTGTTCATACAATACTGCTACTACTTACTGTCTGTGGTAGAAGCAGTATAAATAGTAACAATAATTCACTCATTCTCAATACCTGCTATCCTTTTATGGGTCATATGGGTGGGAGTCTATCCCTGCAACCTTTGAGCCGATGAACGAATGAATGAATTAATAGTGAAACAAATCATACTTCACTATAATGAACTTTACCAGTGTTTACTACTTTAATACTTAAGTAAAAGCCAACAATATACTAAGAAATAAATTGAAACTAATTCATGAATACATGTATTACTTTTAGTATAATTTCCAGGTGATAGCAGTAGTGCTATTAGCAGTATCAGTGTTAGTGTTATGGTAGTATTAGCATTAGCATTAGCTTATTACCAACAGTACCAATTTTATGCCCATTGCAGAAATATTATGTCCATTTTTCCATGAAACTTGTAGTTAGAACAAACCCTGGTCTATGACATCTCTATAAAAGAAAACCTTATTCTTCAGTGCACGTTTTGAACCATCTCACCAAAAAAATAGTTTATTCTTCAAAGCCTCTGCAAGTGAGAGAGTTTTAGATTTAAGGGCCAGTTAAACAAAATGTTGATGGTCACGACTGCTTGGCACATTCTCATGGCTGCTTTGTTCTCACCTCATCTCAAGGATGAAATGACAACCTCTAAAATCGTCTTGCGATTACAGACAAACATGATATTTCAGGTTTATGGTCAGATAGATGGATAAATAGATAGATGTAGTATTTAATGGTCAATGTCAGACCAACTTTCTATGTTAAAGACTTAAAATTCAGCAGATACCCATGCAATTTTTCGATCCTTGCTAAAGCAAGCCCTTCTGGACAGAGATTGGAAAGGTAAAAAAGAAAGACAGAAGAAGCGAGTGAGAACATTGTAGAAATCTGAGAGAGACAGACAGACAGATTGTGATGTGAGTAAGTGTGTATGTATTTGTATTTGCATATTTCTGGGTTTCTGTGGCCTTACATCAGGGGTCCCAATTACTTTTCATAGTGGGCCACTTTTAGGGCCACTTTTAAAACCACGGGCCACTCAACCTCCAGCAGCATGTTGTTCGTTAGTTTGTTTTGGTGTCGATACGTTGCAGGTATTATAATTTAAACAGAGATTTTTCATCTATTTTTCGATATATTACTAGTCTTACTTTTACTAAGAAATTAATTATTTCACATACAGTAGTGGCCAAAAGTTTAGTCCGGGTGCCGAATTTGTAGGTTTTCAATAGAACGATGATTCGTAAGATTCCAATGTTTATTATATTTAATGAAAAGAAACTAACAACGAAGAAATGTTATAAACATAAGCTTTTAATAAACGTTTTATAAAGTTATTGTCTGAAAAAAACATAATATCACTGGCCTAAACTTATAACCGATTGAGTCCATGAGAATTTGCCCTCCGGATTAAACTTTTGTCCACTACTGTAGACTCACCGCTCAGTGGGAGAAATGACAGCGTCGGGAAGCGGCCATGGTCCTGAAGTTGGGCTCGTACTCCGTTGTTGCTATGCGAAGGCACTGGTCAAGATGTTCGTTGGTCAGCTGATTTCTTTCTTGTCTTTTGATCATCTTCATCATTGAAAATGATGATTTGCAGATGTAAGTGGATGGAAACAATGTGAGCAAGAACAATGCAATGGCTCTTGCGAATCTGAATTTTTCGGGCACACTGATCCAGAATTCGGCAGGTTTGACATTCTTATGCTGTTCTTTCAGTAAATCCGAATTTGAAAGTTCTACAACTTCTAACTGGAGAGATGCTTCCTGCAGCGATGGAAGCAGCCTTTTAGCCTCGGTAGTCCACCGTCCATCTGGTTTCACAGCAAAGGGTTGGCGGAGAAACATCAGGATTTCGCTTGAGAGTTTGAAATTGTCAAAGCGTTCCTTGAAATTCTCGATCAGTCGCGTCATGAATGCATGCATCTGTGGCGCAGCCTGTGTGTGGTTCTTCTCGCAGTGCTGCTGGAGGCGAGGAAAGTGGAGCATTCTCCCATGCAGATCTCTCTCAAAAATGTTCAGTTTGAGGCGGAAAGCTTCAACGGCCTCGTACAGGTCAGCAACAGTGTGATTCCTGCCCTGCATTTGCAAATTGAGCTGGTTGAGGTGGAATGTGACATCGCACAGAAAATGCACATTTACCATAGCACTACTGTCATTCGAAACGTCAAGAAATGTTTGTGCCTTCTGGCTTTTCAGGCTGCCTAAAAAGACGAGTATTTCGTCTTGCAGTTCGCACACTCTCTCGAGTACCCGGCCCTTGCTTAGCCAACGTACATCATTGTGCAACAGCAAGTCCTTGTGTGCCGCTGACCGTTCCTCCAGTAGAGCCCTGAAAAGTCTGTGTTGCAGACTGGAGTTCTCGCGAATAAAGTTTACGAGCCGTATCACAGTATCCATGGTTTCTTTCATCGTCCCACACAGTTTTGCAAACAAAACGGACTTGTGAATGATACAGTGGAATGAAAGGAGCGCTGGGTTAACGGCAGCAAGCCTGCTTACCAGACCCTTCTGAGAACCAATCATGGCCGGAGCTCCGTCTGTTACAATTCCTATAACTTTGCTCATGTCCAAATCATTCTTTTCAAATAACTGGGTTAGTTCTGTAAAAATAATTTCACCTGTAGTGTGCCCATGTAATGGGATCAAACATAGCAACTCCTCTCGAAAAGACTTCTCGTCAAAAAAACGCACAAAAACAGAAAGCTGTTCAATGTCAGTTCCATCACAGGACTCGTCGACGGCTAGTGACATGGAATCTGCCTTTTTGAGATCGGCAAGGAGGGATGAGAAGCAATCCTCAGCTAAAACTTCTATCCTTCTTGTTGCACTATTATCAGACAGCGAGACTTGTTTGATTAACTCTGTCACAGATTTTTTTTGTTTTTTCGTCGTGACTGAGCACTTCCTCCAGCATATCCACAGCACAAATCTTCAAAAGCTCTGCGTCTGAGTAAGGTTTTTTGCTCTTTGCGAGACGCCATGATACACGGAGAGATGCTGCGGTAGCATTTTATTGAGCAGTAGCCGTTTTATGAATAACTTTAACAGAGTGAACATATGCAGAGTTTAAGCTGGCTATTTTCTGCTTTCTGGTATCTGATTTCGGTGGAAATCTTTCATTGAAGCTGCTGTGTTTTGTTTCGAAATGGCGTTTGATGTTAGCAACTTTGCTGACCGCTACCGTTTGCGAACAGATCAAGCAAGTTGGCTTAGCATTGTTATGTTCAGGTAGAATGAAGCAAAATTGATCCGTCCAATGTTCATTAAACAGTCTATTTTCGGTGTCAACTTTGCGTTTCTTTGTAGCCATTGCAATTGGGAACTTACTTATTTGGTCTTATGCGTCTGTCTCGATTCTTGATTCTAGCCCACATAACTGAAGTATTTTCAGTAATGCTGATAAGGTCATGTGACGCGCAAGTGAGGGGGGCTGGACTAGCCCACAAGGGGAAATGCGGGGTGGAATTGATAGTTACAAGGTAGCATTTCTTGTTGGATTGATTGCTGATATTATGTTTGGAATAGTGTTCCCAAACAAAATGTGTAGAAATTCCAGAAGGACGAAACAATTTTTTATTTCCCAAAAAAAATTAAAAAGTTTTTTTCTTTGGTAGGGAAATAAAAAAAATTCTTCCTTCTGGCATTTCTCCAAAAATTCTCACGGACCATAAATCAACCTGTCACGGGCCAGACGTGGCCCGCGGGCCGCCTGTTGGGGACCCCTACCTTACATGCTCAGGTACTTGGGCCCCGTTTCTGGCACAGATGGCATGTTGGCTTTGAACTCTGACTCTGATGAGTTGATATGAACAAGCAAATAGCTCCGGACACTGGCGCCTCAGTAATTAAGGCCTAAAGGAGTATCAACAAACCCTCCCTCCAGTTGTACATCATTTACTTTTTTTTTTGTTTCAAAGCTTAATGCATACTTAAAAATGTCTTTTAAAAGATAATCCACTGGGTGTGTGTGTGTGTTTGGCCAAAGGTCTGAAAGCTGAGATACCAAGTAGAATTACCTGCTTTTTTTTTAGGAAGCACCACTGCTCCCTCTTCCCTCGTTTCCTCAACCCTCTCAATCTTTATCTATGTCTTCCTCTTCCTCACTCCTCTCTGACAGTAAATTGAGCTTTGTCAGTCACTTATCCCTTTACTCTTGCACTCAAAGTAAATAATTTACTCTCTCTCTCTCTTTCTCACTCTCTTTTGCCAGCAATCGCTCCAGACTTCTCTCAGAACCCACTAAAGGCCCAAACTCTGGCCCGACAGAGTGGCGATGTACTAATCGAATGCAAGCCAAAGATGTCCCCTCGAGGCATCATTTCCTGGAGGAAGGGAAAAGAGGCCCTTAGAGAGAACCACAGGTACACAGTTTACTCAAATATTGCAGCTAGTAGATTTTTAGTTACAGTGGGCTACAGGTAAGAAGGCAGAAATGATGTGGGCCCCATCCCATACTTGCATTCTACCTTGACTTGATGTTTTTGCATACCACAATTGATACTCATGTGAGTACATGGAAAAGAACTGAACCACCATCTGATACAATATTATTTGAACCGCACAACATATTGTACACGTTCTACAGTATCTACATCCAACCCCCCTCACCTACCCTCCTATTCCATCATCCTATGTTCTCCTGGACATGCATGGGACCAGTAATTTCAGTGTTTACTTAAGGTAATTGGCCGTTCCTAGACTGCAGCACATAGATCGATGCACTGATCCATCAGCTCATTAGTGGCATGTAAAGCCCAGAGGGTTGTAAGAGCACTGTGTAGGCTGTGATCCAGACTGCTATGGAGACATAGAACATGCAGACAAAATCCCCAAAAGGAGTCATCAATCCCCGACTGTTGAAGAACCATACTTGGCCTTGATCTATTCTGTAGTCATCATGGTAAAAATCGTAGTTTAACACAGAATAATGCAATATCGCCACAGGATAGAGCAAAGAAGAAAAAGGAGAAGAAAGTATAGTGAATTGGTAAAGAAAAATACTTCTCTCTGCAGAGGTGATGTGGGACGAGGCAGCAGTGGGTTGAAAAGGGAAAAAATGATCAGAATGCAGATCTGTTTAGACTTGCATTGTGGCCATCAGAGGAAAATGGTAAGAGCCCTGAAGTACACAGCCTCCACTGCATCAGCAGTTGTAACATGTAGATTGGCCCTCCAAAAAGAAATGGTGGAACTGGATTAGAATTAGCACACACAAACACACATACACACCTAAAAAGACACACAATATTGCAGGGGGTTCAATCATTTTGTTCTCTGTTTCCTAATATGAAAATATCCCAACGTTTGATGATAATTGTTCAGCCTTTGAGAACTTACCTATATGATAAACACGTCCTCTGTCCAACAAAGACATTTTTACTTGTCAAACCATACTGTGAAACACTGTAGAGTAGCACATTAATTTAAGAAGTGGCATCCGCTCTAATTGTATACAACAATTTGCTCATTACACAGGAATCTCCCTGATGCAACAGTTTCCAGTCTCTGTTTGATAACGCCTTTATTTGTGCAGACAAAAGCTAGGCAGGAGGCAAGACACACCTGCTGGTGGATGTGGCGAGGTAGCGGGGGTCCGAATTTCTCATTTGATCTGGGATTAATTGTTCAACAGGCTCAGCAGCTTTTCCACATCGTGCCTCCCGGATATCCATCTTCACCTCTGTGGGGGCACAGTAGGCTTAGCCGTGACTCACCTCCCTCAACCCAGAAAATATGTTAGCAAGGCAAGGAAGGTGAGACATAGGTGGAGCAAAAGCTGTTTCCAGATGTAGTCGCAAGGTTGAGACATATTGGGTTAACAGGAGAAACAGTGTTTTGTTTGAAAGGGAGGTTGTAGTGTCAGCATCCATGATTATGTGTGGCAGAAGGTCTTATGAATGTTATACCTGGCTCACAAATTTGCAACCCTCTAAAGCACTGTAAGAAAAATGCATCCCACTGCAGTTTCATACGCTAAAATGATGTGTGCGATCTGGTCTCCTAGTAAACGTCAATACAGTAATATGCAACATTAATGGTACACATAAGAAAGAGTAAACCCTCACCCTTTCCAATTCGATTTTACAGCCCAGCGTTGAAGAGGGGGAAGCTGAATATAAGATGTTGGGGTTTAACATTATTGCAGCATCTCTCAAACCAATCCCCCTGTTCCAGGCTCTTTAGCATTTACTTTCCTTCATATCACGATGGGGCTGCTACCAATGCTATTACAGGAGTGGCATAGCACTAATCCATCCCACTGGCTCTACTAAAATACCCATAATTCCCTCTAATCTTCCAGGGATAATGTTTTCGAAGATCTGAAGCAGAGGAGAACAAATCAACTGAGAACAAGGTGGGATCTGATTAGTTAATCAAATCATGTGGCGGTGATAGCTACAACAGTTCATATCCCAGGCACGTATGGCAGAATAGCCCCATAACAGGATTGCAGTGCACTTATGTAGGAAGCTGTAAGGTTAACTATAATGTTGTTTAACATAATTTAATTTCAGTGCTGACCGCTGCCAACCACTGTAAAATTGTTGTAGGTAAGAGCTTTGACAATATTGGCATTGAAATTGAACCGCTGTGTGAAAGGCTGTTATCCTAAATGGTATTGTGTTGTTTCATCTTTTAAAGTGATACCATTTATAATCTTGACACCAAAAAAAGTCAAGCTCTTTTCTTTTCTTTTTTTAAAAATTTGAACCAATCCATCCATCCAATCGGAGAATTCACTGCCAATGAGTGAAATGTGAGAAAATGAAAATAGAGCAGGTTATATATTTCATTCTGTATTCCTTTTAAAGTACTTGCTAACATTACAAATTCTTGGTAATATACTAAATTTACTGAGCAATCCTTTTTAAGTGGCTGGGAGAGTGTTTTTCCATTTACGACCACTTAGTTTTTTTTTGTTGTACCATGGAGAGACAAACCTGTGTGTTAGATTACAGCCAGTAGCTCACTTTAACATCGGCCAATAAGGTCGAGAAAAAGTGCTTCTTTACTATAGTTCACTGCCAAGTTTTTATGTACCCCACAAATTTCTGCAACACCTTAATTGCTCCAGAGCACCCCCATGAAAGAAAAAAATGACAGAGAAGGTTTCTTTTTTTTTTTAAAGAGGAAGTGCTCCTTTTATCTCTATCTAGCACCATTTTCTTGTATCTTTGATAAGGTGGAAATCTGACATTGGCCTCTCTCTGCACAGTTTAGTGCCACGTTCTATTCCTGTGACATCTCATATCCATAACTCTTTATAATGGTCCATTACAAAGAAAGCCTTCGACTCACTTAAAAGAATACACTTCCTGCTCCCCAGGGAATGGACACTGTAGTAGGGGCTAATGCATTTTAATTCTTTCATCCTTGTAGGCTTAACGGGTCATTTTTGATCATCTTGGAAGGTCTAGGTTGCCTCCAAGGGGTCTTTTTGGAAAGAGTGTGTAAGATTGGCTTTAAAGCAGTTAATGTGTCTGAAGCATCGGCTCAAGCTGATCACACCGATCAGCTTGAGCCGATGCTCCTTAGCCATTCACGTGATGAGAGGAAAGCTTAAAATGTGGATTTGCAAGGATATGCGTCTTTCAATGGGCTAATTAGTGTACATGGGTGCATACGTGGTCAATAAAGCCTTCTAAAACCATAGTCAATAGGTCATATCAGAGAAGAGGCATATCATAATACCCTAATTTGAAAAAAATAGATTTGTCCTCTTTCTAATAGAGGAAGCTGTATGTATATGTAAAAAATTAAACTGGGTTGGGCACGTTTGCTGAACGGAAAGGACACTTGCAAAGGACATCCTGCAAGGCCTGGCAGAAGGGACTAGGAAGAGAGGGAGACCGAGAAAAACCTGGGTAAACAACATTGGAGAATGGCTGCAGATGAGCGTAGTGGAGGCGGGGAGAGCTGTGATGGATAGGGAACAGTGGAAGAGACTTGTTGAGGCATCAGCTGTGGTCCTACGACCTCCATAGGTTATGGAACTGATGATGATATGTAGACAGATTTTGTACTTCAATTTCAAAGAAACATGTATCCTTCCTTTCCTTCAGATAAATTGTCCAACAAGCTTCCCTCGCCAATCAGAATCATAGAATGAATACAATAGCATTTTGCACTGTATTATTCTTATATTTAGTATTGTCTCCCTATGGGTTTTTGTTGTGGTAGGGATAGGGTTAGGAGAACATCTTTGTCATCATCCTCCATACATTTACTCAATTTCCTGCTAAATAGAACATTTTAGAGAATTGAGACTTTGCACACTCATCATAAATCTATCAAATGATGAACTCATGCAATATGGACTATGTTAGCCACATGGTGGTGCCTTTGATAGATTTTTTTTAAACTTTATTTATGAGTTTCATATTTTTACCAAAAATACACACACAAAAATCAAAACACACATAGAAATTATTTGATAGAAATTGTTTAACTCCCACGAAATACACTGTGTGGCTGTGACTCCCACATCCATAGTCTGACTGACACGAGTCTTCATACGCATATTCTCCTGAGTGTTTTTAAATTTATATTTTTTGCCCACCAAGTCCACCTTTGGTTTTTTTTCCACCTACTTAGACCAAACTTGTCACATAGGTAGTGAGGCTTGAGATAGATTCTGTGTGTGTTTTCTCTGGCAAGATTGGATATACAATATGGCCGTCATAATCAAATAAACTTTGCAATGGGTGTGGCCTGACTCAAAAGCAGCTTTAACTCATACTGTTGGTACAATCAACACAAAACTTCGTGTACTTGTTTAATCGAGGATAACATGCAGCTTTCAAAGGGCATTTTGAAATCCACAAATAGGGTGGATGGTGCAAATTATTTTCAAAATTACTTGTAGTGGGCGTGGCTTATGATATTAACTTTGCTTGTGCTCAGACAATTGCCACAAAACTTGCTGGCCGCCGTACTTGTCCTATTTGGAACAGTTCTACCATGTTTCATCACAGTCGGAGAAAATTAGACAAATGGCATCGATAATTACAAAATCTCACAAACTTCCATTGTATTTATAATTCAGCTACTGTAAACAGTAGAAACTCCATCCAACTTTCTATGTGTCCATTATGACATACTCTTCAACTGTGTAACATTTCATACTGAAAGGTTTCACACTCGAATTAAGTGATACATTGATGTCAATGGACCTAATTATTTTTTTATTGTATTTATAACTCATAGTTTTTCCCCTCCATTGCACTTTTAAAACACTCAGTATAGCATACTTACCAATTGTTATAAATTCACACTTATAATAATAGCATTAGCAGTTATAGCATACATGTGTCCATGAGCCATATCAATTTCAGTTGTATGCTTACTAAAGCAGAATCTTCATTTAAGTTCGTACATAAGTACAATGAATGAGATAAGTGTTTCATTTAATTTTGCAATGGGATTTTTCTGTGAATCACTGTGGGGCACCATAGAGGTCAACAGTTTGCATCTCCTAATACGCTTGATGAAATTGCATGAAATTTGTATACATTCTCCAAGATCACGTTCTATTTACAAGCTGGCCAAGCTTTACAATGTTTCATTGGGACCAGCCAAGTCCACCATAATGATTTTCTGCTATTTTGAATTTTGGGAAATGCGTTTTTTTTCCCTGAGGGTTTTTCCCTTTGTGGCCTGTGTAGAGTATGAATTAGTCATCTTCACTCATCATGGCATATTGTGCCCAGACCCTAATATGTGTTGTTTTTGGCTTATACCTTACTTAGCAATTTGTGCTTCAGCCACAGAAACTTGTTTACCTATATTATATTTATTCTCAAGAGGTATACAACAAGAATTACACGATGACTGGTTAAAAAATAAAACCATACACAGTCTTATTGCTTTGACCCTCTATTTATCTCTGTCTGTCTGTCTGTCTGTCTGTCTGCCTGCCTGCCTGCCTGCCTGCCTGTCTGTCTGTCTGCCTGTCTGCATGATGGTGAAGCTGATGAAGGTCTTCAGATAACCAAGGCAACTTCAACGAGATGGAGATCTAAGTAGAGCCAAAGTGGAAAAATTGTTTTCTAGTTTAAGTGATACTTACGTTTTTCTGGATTTAACAGTGTCTTTTAGCACAGTGGCGATATTGCATCAAAGCGTGTTGAACTCATGAACAAAGGCTTTTCTTCACTTGGCACACAGTGCAGCAAGGTTTTCACCTAGAGTAAGGACGATCACATTTGGCGCAAAGTAAATAACATGTATTAAGCCATTTAATAGAGAAAAGCTTTTTTTATTTTGCACTTCACTAACTCGAGACCCAGTCATCTATTTTAAGTGCAGTATTAGTTTGTCCGAGGCTTGTGATTATCCGATCAAGCGTGATTGCTTTTAAAATGCTTTTTCTCCTTATCCTCTGTCCTTGACTCTGAAAAAGCCATAAAAGAATGGGGGAGAAAAACGAATCCCTTATGCAGATATCCTGAACAGCCCCATGTCTCTTAGAGATATTGCTCTACTCTGTACACCTAAAAAATAAAAAGTCACCTCGTTTTGTAAATGTGTCCTGGTTTACAGCACGCTAATTGAATCTATACTCACCTTGAACATGTCATCCTGGTACAATGCCCTCACTACCAAAGACAAAACAAAAACTCTCCCGCATAACTAATCAGTCCAGCAAAATAATTGGTTCACCCCAAACTCCCCTATCTGAACTGTACACCCGGTCAGTTGGAAAGCCCTTCTGATCATGCAACACCCCCCCCCCCCCCCAGTCCTTCCAGTCACTGCCATCAGGTCAATGCTACAAAATCCCACTGGCCTGGAAAACATCTACAAAAAAAAATCTTATTTTCTCTGCGATCATCACTCTGAACAGATGAAAATAGGCACTGTGGTCTGAGCTGTTAAACACTGTTCTTGTCAGTTGTAGTTTTAACAGGTTTAGTCCTGTTCTGTGTGTGTGTGTGTGTGTGTGTGTGTGTTTAAATGCGCATAATTTTATTGTTGAGCCGTGTCAAGGGAACGTTTCTGTTACTTTGTGATAGACAATGAAGTTATCTTAAAAGCCCCCACATCTTTTTTTTTCCCAAGCAGCACAAATGTTTCTAAGGTTTTGTTTTTCAACCTAGGAATATGTGCCCCAAGTTTGTTTCTTCCAGTATTTATGATTAGTGGCTAAGAAATTAAAAATTTACAGCCAGAAAACAGTTTGTGCATGGCCTTGATTATGACTAAACTTTAGAAGTTAAAGTTGTTGTTTTTTTCAACAAAATAATGCTAACCCTATTATTACACATTAAAGCCAGATAAAATGAGACTGTGAATGATGATGGTGACAGAGGAAATGTGTATGTTGGTCATTTGAACTCTGGTGCAATGTAGTTTTGAAGTTTAAGATCCTTTTAGTGCCAAAAAGCCAGACAGTCTGACTCTAAAATGTCAACAATTTCAATATGTATTTAAATTTTTTTATTGAAATTATATTAACAATACCTTTTCCATTTGGTGTTCAATAGTGTGTCTCACAACTCAATCCTCTGTTGATGTACTTGTAGTCATGGTATAGACTGTCTGATGGTGCACACAGCTCAATGTAATTTATTTATTTATTGCATGGTAAGGTACGAGTACACCAGATCTTTATACATGAGGCATGAAAAGTGCTGAAGAAAGGGCTCGAGACGAGCGCTCTCTCACCCTATAGAGTGATCTTGCTCTAGCGCTAGCAAGTGAAGTGCTGAGGAATCAAAATGACGCAAAGGCTGTACATAATGTCTTGCCAAAGCATGGAGAGCCAATTAAAATTCATTGAGATCAACTTAAAGCTAAACTTTTAACACTGAGAGACATTGAACTGGCTCATTTACAACAGCTTTTTATTCACCAATGGGCTCTGAATATATGTCTAATGACAACCACAGTGGCTGCCTCGAGAACAAAAACTGTATTGCCATGTGGAATTGTTAAGCTAATGTGAAGCTGTGTCAGCTAAACTGCTTCATGTAGTGACATTTTTTTAATTTTTTTTTGTAACCTTCAGAGTTTCTGTCTTGGATAGTGGAAGTCTACGGATCACTAACGTAACAAAAATGGATGCTGGTCTCTACACGTGTGTGGCCAGAAACCAGTTTGGAGTGGCAAGCAGTGCTGGCAGTCTTTTGGTTAAAGGTAAGCTGTCATTCCTTGATTCAATCACGCCTTGGTTTTGGCTTTGAAACCGCACCTTTGAGCTCCCAAGGGTTTAAGTCGTCCGTGTCCAGAACCCCATATGTGCCCAACTGGTTTATTAGGATCAAATGCCTTTCTTACCAGTGTCTCCCCTGTTCACTCTCCTTCTCTTCTCCAACCGAATAGCTATGAATAAAATACTGAAGGTGAGTGAACTGCTCTTTCGTCTTAGAAAAAAAAAAATTTCAGAACACTTTGCCCTTGGTTGGTTTCTATACAAGTTGGAAATCGGTGTGTATTTGCTGTGTTGTTGGTTTGAAAAATGGTATTGGTTGTTATTTGTTAAGGCTTTTGATGTTAAACCAGTGAAACAGTGGGCCTTGTTTGCTCTTTGTTTTTCAGACCTTGTAATAAGCTAACACGTTATTGAAGTTTGTTGTTATTTTTGGGCAAGCTGAAATAAATGATCCAGCAGGCTACTACATCACAAGAGCTGTCACAGACAACTGACTATGGTTGCATTTTAGGTTACTCATCATCATTTACTGCTGCTGCACATTTCATGAAATATTGACGGGCTGAAAGGTATGCGCAGTTGTTACGATAAAGCGCTGCCTGCGCTTACCTGACAAAGATACAGCGCAATTAGTTGACTGGTCGTGGTTAAAGTGAGCATGACTTAAGACTCATTGCGTTCTTGTGCCTTAATGTTTAATTCATACTGCTTGCACGGTGGCTAATAGCCATGCTCAGTTTGTTTAAGATTTCAATCCATTTAAATTGCACACTTTTGCAAGGCAATGTGTTTTCCAGGCTTTTCTAAAAAGCAGAGTCAACAACAGTGCTCTTGTAAAATGCCTTTCGGTGATTCCTTCTTAGCAGTTTTTTGAATTGTAAATTAGTTTATATAGAAACCAACTTTTACTCTCTTTTTCACTGCGCCTTTACATGTAAAATTGGCCCTATCATACATATGTGTATATGTATAGCTAATATTGGTAGGCTATATATGTGAAATTCCACCAGCTCTGTCTCAGAGGAGTTCATATCATCCACCAGTTCATCCCAGGTGTGTTATTCAGGCATAACCGAAACTCAAGCAAAGAACTTGAAGTTGCAGCAGCCCAACATTTTTGATACTCAGGAATAACTAAGCAGCTCCGCAATCACTCATTAGGCAGAAATATTAAAATTCATGGTATTCCCTTATTCACAACATTACATCAAAGTGAGGAGGCGAGTATTGTGTGACAACAGTATTTGCCACATTTATGCATTTAATATCGTCTGTCATTGGATTTAACCCTTTTGCAGATGCAGCACATTTAATTTAGTCTAAAAAGCTCCGTTGAAATCAGTTACAGTGAGAATCAGAAATGAGAACTCAAATAGCACTGTTATAAGACAAAAGAATTGTGGCATGACTGTGGCAACACTGAGGTATAGAGTTGTTATACATATTATAAAAACACTTTTTTTCCAAACGGAAGACATTACTACAATAAACACCATTCAAATTACCTGATCTAACCATACCTTGAATGTAACATGTTCTTTAGATTTATGCGAGTTGCATAAATTTTGCCAAGAAGCAACTGCAGGTAACACAAGCTTCAAATTTGCCTTTAATCTTAACAGGACATGAGTGTGTGACATGTTTGGAGAAGGAAGCAAAAAGTTTTGCCTCCCCTCATTTTGTAATCTAGTGCCAAACTCTGAATGCTCACCTGGAATGCACTGCCACGACCAGTTGGTTATCCTCAGGGGGTGGGAGATAAACAAGCTGGTTTGTTTTGACAGAGCCGAATATAGGCCTACACTCCCCCTGACACGCTGTGTCGGCATGCCTGCCCATTAGATGCTTATGACATGCATGCATAATTCACAATGGACCGGTATATGGGCCTCTCAGGCTCTGCTCATACTCTCTGCGCTGTGCTGCTGTCGAATGAGACACCAAAGATTATGTTGATGTGCAGCACACTGGAGTTTGAAATAGAATGGCTTTTTGTCTGGGCAAAAACACAACCAAATTATACACTCGGCTCTGACCTGTGGAAATGGCACAGGGTTCTCTTCTTCCTGGTGGTTGTTTACATCAGGTTGTAGCTTATGAAAACAGCAGAGAGAGAGAGAGAGTTGCTACATGAAATCAAATTACTTACTACCACATTGTGGTTAAACACTAGGACTTTAAAGCTGCTACGAGGAGTTTTAAATTTTTGTTAACTTTTTGCACCCCTTGGGACAAAGCAAAGAACAACTTCATTGTGCATAAGTATTGCCTCTTGTCAGAATTCATTCCCACATTCAGCTTCTGATAGCTCGTTCATTTGTTTTGAAGAGGAAAGTGAGAGCGGTAGCGGTGGTTCTGGAAAAAACAGGTTTGCAAAATATACACCAGTAAGGTAATGTCTCTCTAATTGTGGCCCTGTATTCTCTCTGTGCCGTAAATCGTTTTGGCAGATTTCATGGAGAATCCGACACAGAAACAAGTGTTTGGAATCATTATACCATAGGAATATCGAATCTTCTCGCTGATGGTTTCATGTACTTATGTCGGGTCAAATTGAGGAATCAAAATCGAATAGAGACTGATGAATAATTATTGAAAAACTCCTTGTAGCGCACTTTAATTTGACATAACTGGCTGATTACCTTTTTTTTTTCAAAGCTCGGCCAAGCTGTCAGTGTCCCTGACACATGCTTAAAAAGCTAGCCAGAATAACCAGAGAGTTATTTAAACAGCCATAGACAGCTGGGGGGGGGGGCTGTAGCTGCAGTGAAAAGAGGCCTTTGTGCTGCTTGCCTGGCTTCCCTTATAATTCTGTCCACTTGAAACATTGTGTTCCCAGAGCCCACGATGATCACCAGTCCAGCCGGACACTTGGACGTTACGGTGGGGGAGAGTATTGTCCTTCCCTGCCAGGTATCCCACGACACCACCCTGGAACTCAAGTTCACCTGGTTCTTCAACGAGCAGCTCATCCACTTTGGAGCCCATGGTGGCTACTTTGAAAAAGTTGGCAGCGTAAGTGCTTACATGTTTCTCATGGCTGCTCTAATAGCTCTTTCAAGTTTTTAAGGTTAAGTGGTCTTCAATTAAAAAAAAAAAAAGCCAAAGCTTCCATTCATTGCGTTCATTAGCATGGTTGTGTTATCGATCAGCCAGGTGAAAAGCCTAGTTTTGCATTCGGCTGGATTTCCTCTCCGCTGACATTTTCTCCATTCTCAATAAGAGCTAAATAAGTATACAACTTAAAGTGACATATCAGCAATGAGAACTGGAGGAAAGCAATTAGAAATGATGGTTAACAGATTTGCCTTTCATTTCCATGTGTCTGTTTTTATTTTTTTTCAAACTATCGTCCATGAAACAAAATATTGGATCCGTGTTCATTATGAGTCGTACCAAATTTGTGTCTGTGGTAGGGCATTCACGACTACTGCATTTTAGTAGTCGTCAACTACTCCCAAAAAGTAGTCCAGTAGTCGATTAATCGCAGGAGATATATTTTTTTCACCCATTAATAACGATCAATTCTTGTCAAAAAAGTCAAATATAACCAACAAAGGGTTAACTCATGTAGGCGGGACCAACGTGGATGAAATAGCAGAGTCCTTGTTTGACTCTGAGAGGCTGTTTACAAATGAGCCACAATCTATTGGACTAAACTGCCAGCAGCTGGAGCGTTTGACTGCAGTAACAACACGACCACTTTCTTGCAGGTGTTTCGGTTTAACTAGCGACCATGTTAAAGCAAAATTGTGTAACTTTATTTTTATCTTAAAACAGCAGCTTCAAAATCATTTTGATGGTACACTGACTTGTAATAGTAAGAATGGCGCCTCTTTCATTCCCACTCCGCGGCGCCCTGAATGCCTGTTCTTGCACTATGTAACCTGGGTTGAGCGGGTATGAGCTCTGGCGAGCAGTATTTTTTTTCTTCCTAGGAAGGCGAAGTCAGTGTACCGAAAAAGGATTTTGAAGCTGTAATTTTAAGGTAAAGAAAGGTTGCACAATCTTATTTTAGCTCGGGACTTTCAGCTGAGTCCATCCGTGGTTGCTGTGGTGACGGCAGCTGTTGAAAAGCCTGAAAGCCTTAAATTATCTTAAAACTGAATGTTCGATATGTCCGGTACTTTTTGTCCTACATTATATAAATCAATCGGTGTCACCAACACGAAGCATTCACATTTCTTAAAGCTACTTTCAATGTGGGGAAAACCAGAGATTAGCAGAGCAGCTAGCATCTAATCAGGAATCTGACATTGTAACGGTACAGGTTAAATGATTGAAAATGGGTCGCTTTCAAACTGAGGATAGTGGTATGAGATACTGCCAGCTGCCAGCTGGAATTTGTTTCCCACATTACAAGAAACGTTATGAGAGGTGAATGAGCCTTGCGGAGCACAATTTAATTTACGTAAAACACAGATGAGTGTGTATTTAAAACTGAGTAAAATTTAAGACACAATGTATTCTGTTGGTGTTTTCAACAGCTCCTGTCCCGAAAGTCACTAGTTAACATGGGGATAGCAGGAGTCTTTCCTTCTCTAAAGACCTTAAATTCTGTTTATTTAACATGGCACAACGTAGAAAATGATTGTTCAAAACAAACATATCTATGTTGGGACCACAGCGCCCCCAGCTGCATATCTGCTGCAGATGCATTGCCACTGCTTAATTACTGCACAGTGCTGAAACCACAGATGAACGATTGATTAGTCAACAACTACGAACATGGTCGACTAGTAGTTTTGATAGTCGACTTCTCGACTATTCTGTGAAACCCCTAACCTGTGGTCGTTTCTTCTATTTCTGGAGAAAAAGATTTATCAAGAATGGTCTGTTAACCGGTTCTGCATGTCGATAACGCCTCCTCCTTTGACAATAGTCGCGCCAAAGGAATTCCTGATTCAGTGCTCAGTCATGCATTACATTCGATCATCTCGCAATGAATACATTTCTCTTTTAATTAGGAAAAGCAATTATATGGTGCTGGCTTCTTTATTGCTTCTGCTTGATTCCACATTCATTGTGATCACGAGCAGCAGCAAGTGCTTTATCATTTTGTTTACCTTCCACAGTTCATTTGGGCACTTGACTCCCCACAACTCTGTACTTGACATGGCGCTGACATATTGTGGTCATGAAACCGGCTACATGTTTACTGTAATCAGTCATAAGGCAGTTCAATTTGACTTTCATTATCATCTGTATGGTAGTTGAAAAAGGGACTAGAGTAATTTGTTCTGCAAGCTCAGTTTCGGTGTCAAGATTTTGTTTTCTTTCTTGAGGAAACAGCCATTCTTTCAAGTGTAAACAACTGAATACACAAATACGCCAAATGTTCTCAAAGAAAATGGGGCTTAATTGGAACATGCCGTGGCAGTTAGTCATTGGCTGTTAAAGTGTAGACATCCTTACAATGTAGCTATACCAGACAAGTACTGCTCCCATAAGTATAACAATACTGGTGTCAGACTCCTTTTTCCTCCTAGACAGTCTAACAAAGGAACAATCCATTGTTTAAAGTGTCTTTGTTACAGGTGAAATCGCATATGTTAAAAAAACAAACAAACCTTTGGCTCAGTAGAAAATTTGCTTTTTATCCAAAACACACTGTGATTTGAATAACAGGTAGGCAAACTTGAATTACAAAGAAAAAGACAAAGACAAAAAGAAATTAAACTATCACAACAGCAGGTGGTATTGTACAAAGTTAAGAGACTGAATTAGCACAAGCTTAAAACACATCTGATAACATGAGGCACTCAGCGTTGTATTATTGTGGAGCACATAATGTGGAGTTTAGTCCCACAGCCTGATGGTGACATGCATATTAGGCGAATAGTCTATGCTAAACTGAACATTGTGTGTGTGTGTGTGTGTGTGTGTGTGCATTGGCCTGTATTTCATGGGTGTTTTGGATGGACTCTGCACGTTGTGCTAGTCTTATCTTCAGCTGCACCATTCATGACTAACTGAAGCACATTTGCAGGAAGACATTTGTTCTGCAATGTCTGTTTGGAGCTCCTGCTTTAAAAATACCATAGTAAGTTACTATGTAGGACTGACAACTGAAGGATTTTAAGTTTAAAATCCTTAAAATTCTTTTTAAGTTTAAAATCCTTCACTTTTCAGTCTTATTACTTGTGTAAAAACACCTGAATATGTTTTTCATAATTTAGCAATACAATGCTAAGTTGAATGTAAATATTGCTACAGGGATATATCTCCAGGGTCTAGGGTGTCTCGCTGCCTGTCCCCCGGTGCTTGCTGGGATAGGCTTTAGCACAGCTAAATTGGAATGTGTGTGGAGTAGAGTATCAATCAATGAATTGTATTACTGCTCAGTCTGGATAGGGGAGTTGGGTATTATGTTCAGCCAGTGTCATTTTCAAATCCAGCAACGTTACTTCACAACATCCTCCAGTAGCATCATTTCAGGTCTGCTTGTCTGGTGGTTTAGTTATATGACTGCACACCTAATCTACTGTTGTATAACAATAGTAGAGAGACATAATATTGAGACTTCCTCTATCTAGACTGCAGTATTCAATTAAACTGGCCTAAATTTGCATGTATGGTCAATGCTCACTACCTAAGGTTTGGTATGAAGTCCATTCCTAAGCTATTAAAAGCCTTTTCTGTTGTTTGTATATGCTCATCAATAAGCTGTTCACAACTTACCCTACCAAAGTGGACTAGTTTAAAAAAAAAAACCTAATAGCAAGTTTAAAATGCCCTCCTTGTCAGGTTCATAACTCCCTGCTGATTTATAAAAGCAGTAGCTCCAAACGGACTTTATAGAGTGAATTCTTTGCTGCAAATGTGCGCCTGTAAGAGCTGTGAATGGTGCTGCTGAAGAGAAGGTTGGTGAAACATACACTACCGTTCAAAAGTTTGGGATCCCCCAAACAATTTCGTGTTTTCCATGAAAAGTCACACTTATTCACCACCATATGTTGTGAAATGAATAGAAAATAGAGTCAAGACATTGACAAGGTTAGAAATAATGATTTGTATTTGAAATAAGATTTTTTTTACATCAAACTTTGCTTTCGTCAAAGAATCCTCCATTTGCAGCAATTACAGCATTGCAGACCTTTGGCATTCTAGCTGTTAATTTGTTGAGGTAATCTGGAGAAATTGCACCCCACGCTTCCAGAAGCAGCTCCCACAAGTTGGATTGGTTGGATGGGCACTTCTTTGAGCAGATTGAGTTTCTGGAGCATCACATTTGTGGGGTCAATTAAACGCTCAAAATGGCCAGAAAAAGAGAACTTTCATCTGAAACTCGACAGTCTATTCTTGTTCTTAGAAATGAAGGCTATTCCATGCGAGAAATTGCTAAGAAATTGAAGATTTCCTACACCGGTGTGTACTACTCCCTTCAGAGGACAGCACAAACAGGCTCTAACAGGTACTATTTAATGAAGATGCCAGTTGGGGACCTGTGAGGCGTCTGTTTCTCAAACTAGAGACTCTAATGTACTTATCTTCTTGCTCAGTTGTGCAACGCGGCCTCCCACTTCTTTTTCTACTCTGGTTAGAGCCTGTTTGTGCTGTCCTCTGAAGGGAGTAGTACACACCGGTGTAGGAAATCTTCAATTTCTTAGCAATTTCTCGCATGGAATAGCCTTCATTTCTAAGAACAAGAATAGACTGTCGAGTTTCAGATGAAAGTTCTCTTTTTCTGGCCATTTTGAGCGTTTAATTGACCCCACAAATGTGATGCTCCAGAAACTCAATCTGCTCAAAGAAGTGCCCATCCAACCAATCCAACTTGTGGGAGCTTCTTCTGGAAGCGTGGGGTGCAATTTCTCCAGATTACCTCAACAAATTAACAGCTAGAATGCCAAAGGTCTGCAATGCTGTAATTGCTGCAAATGGAGGATTCTTTGACGAAAGCAAAGTTTGATGTAAAAAAAAATCTTATTTCAAATACAAATCATTATTTCTAACCTTGTCAATGTCTTGACTCTATTTTCTATTCATTTCACAACATATGGTGGTGAATAAGTGTGACTTTTCATGGAAAACACAAAATTGTTTGGGTGATCCCAAACTTTTGAACGGTAGTGTACATAATCTAAAATGCCTGTTTCTATGAAATCACAGAGTGTTTTAAACTAATGAGGAATACGGTATAGCACCAAGTGAAACGTGTTTTTTCTTTACTTAAATAGAGAGCTGCTGGGCTCTGCATGATAAGCAAGTGTGATGCCCAGTTTGCCGAAGCAGGCTGCAGAATATTTCTCGTCTTACTTTCTCACTGTCCACTGTATTACATCAAAGAATGAGACGAAAGATTGCGCTGCAGACACAGCCCCTTTAGGAGGTTTATGGAAGTTTATATCTAGCTGTCTGAAGGACACAGTGGAAAACCATTACTCGACAGACTCAGTACCACTTTAACTATCTCCATAGTCTCGCCCATTAAACACCATAGATATGGCTAGATCAGTCAAGTTAACATCAGAATTGGAATGAAAACAAACCAATGATTTAATCGGCCCCTGTTTGTAAACCATACAATGTTGATGTTTGCACAATATTTTCTCAATCTATCCTATTTATTTAGAGTAATCTTGTCAAATGTTGCTCCTCTGTCACATTAAGCTATTACTATTGACTATGTGGGTATTGGAAAATTTAGAAAATTTGTTTAAGAATTAATTATTCCATCCGTCTTTTTCTTTTTGCATGATACTGGGAGAGGTAATGACTAATAGCGGCTGAATTTTTATCTCTGGAAAATGTCCGTGGTTTCACATCAAAGCAATTACCGAGTCTCACTCTGTTTCACAGTCCCGTACTTTCCCAGATAAGACATAAACTTAACATTAGCTGTAACTCTAGAGTTCAAAGCTAATAATGCATTAGGCACTGATTGGACGTCTACAGACTAAGTGGAATGAGATGGAATAAAAGGGATGGGGCTGAAAGAAGCCTTTTAATTCCTTACAAAGAAATAACCTCATAATTCATCATGAAAACCTGGGCTCACTCATTTGTCGAGTCCTTGGACTTTTGTCATAACCTTCTCTTCCATTATTTAATACAAGCAAGTGGCAAAAGAAATCACTCTGACATTGTGCTCATATTTGCAGTGCTTTTATTTCATTTTGCAACTCTGGAATCTTTAACTTTTTTCTGGCTTTTTTTTTTTAAATTCAACATTCTTTCCTGACAGCGCTCAGCTGGTGACATCATGATCCGGAACATTCAGCTGAGGCATGCTGGGAAATATACTTGTGCCGTCCAGACCAAGGTGGACAGTGTGTCTATTGCCACTGATGTGGTAGTCAGAGGTATGAAAGACCTTCACACCACATGCTCCAAATAATAGCCTTTTGCCTTTCCAGACCCTTGTTATACTTCTTATTTAATTCTTAGTGTTCGTGTGAAACTAATCCTTCTCACAATATAAACACAAGCTTAACAGTATTAGCTATGGAAGAACAAATCCATCTACAAAGATGGATACACTTCATTTAACCACACAAGAAAAGTCACTATTTAATTTTTTTCTCCTAAATCATGGATGTTGCAAACATTGTTTGTATTAGTTGCAATTCTAACTGAGAATATTAGCTTAAAAATTATAAGCAGCTGCTGCCTCCTTGAAGTATTACCTCGCTAATGATTCTATTACATCTCTTGTAAGCATGGATAATTTTCCTTCCACTCGGTATCTGCCTCTCTCATGGTCCTTGTCTCCATTAATCTGTATGTCCATCGGTGTGAATGAACTGCGACTAATGATCTCTCCAGGTCCCCCGGGCCCCCCCGTAGAGTTTCAGGTGAACGAGATGACAGAAACCATTGCTTCTCTGTCCTGGGGACCTGGTCTGGACAACCACAGCCCCATCCTCAGCTACACCATCCAGGCCAGGACACCTTTTTCCCTGGGTTGGCAGGCTGTCACCACCGGTAGGGCAATTTTTCTTTGAGTCTTGCTATGCGGGGGAGGGGGGGGGGTTGGACATTACCTTGCATCCTTTCTCAGCAGCACACATGAAACAAAGCTAAATAACACATCACCAGCCTGGCTAGGGTTGCAGGGGAGCTAGCAGGTTCTTGATAAAAAGGTTATTTCTGCCGTGTCTTTTCAGTTCCTGAGCTGCTGGGGGGGAAGCAGCTGTCAGCCACTGTCATTGACCTGAGCCCCTGGGTGGAGTACGAGTTCAGAGTCCTGGCAACTAATACTATAGGAACCGGAGAACCCAGCAAACCCTCCAAAAAGGCCCGCACCAAAGAGATGCGTGTGTACCAAACGTTACTGATGCTTCTGCAAACACTGAGACTGACACAGTTTGGAAAGAAAACAAATTGCAACTTGCAACTTAATTTCTGTTATGAGGATGGAGGATGTGAATGATAACTGACATGATGGCGATGATTGTGATGAAGATGATGATGACAATTACACAGATTAAAAACACATTCAACATTGTTCCACAAATGCTACAAGCTTGTTCAATTCAAGGTAATACACAGAATCCCAATCTGTAGAGGCAAATTAGAAGAAGCATCACTTCCACATATTTTTTGGTTTTGCCCTGTGTTGTATAGTTTTTGGTCAACGACATCTGATCGAATCTCCAAAAAGGTTATTCAGCTTGACCAGAACAATGCTATATTTGGTTGCTGAGAACCCATCTTGAGATTTCTAGAGATCAAACAGTTATTACTGATGTTGGTAATGGTGGCAGGAAAAAAAAAAGATTTTAAAGGCACTGAACTCTTCTTCATCACTCTTTTTGCAGAAATGGTTGAATGAAATGGTGTCAGTTATCCACATGGAAAAAATATGATTTAAGATAATGACAATTTTGGATTAAACTCATACCTCTGTACCCTGGTTGATCTGGCAGCTCCCAGGGTAACTCCATCCAGAGTGAACGGAGGGGGCGGTGGCCGTTCAGAACTGGTCATCACGTGGGAGGTAAACTCGGATTGACATGTTTTTTATTTATTTATTTATTTTATATGTAACATATCATCAGTCTTTGAATAAAATCATGATTGCATGAGATGGAAACTGCAAAGTTTATGCTAGTGGTTTCCCACTTGCAGTTAGAATAGCGATTTTAGCATTGCATATATCCTTTAGTGTCCTTGATTGATTGATTGATTGATAAATATAACTATTTAATATGACGTCTGTGTTGTTATCAGTACGAATAACAATAATCAGTAATGTAACCATGTTATTAGTCAGAATGATTAGTCCTTAAAATTACAGGCCTCGGCACTATGCTAATTGCTCTACTACGTACATAGATGGGTTTCCAGTGGCTAATGAGATCTTTAAGATGAGTCATGCTGTGCGAGCCTGACTCATTCCCCTAAGATATCTCAATACCCCCCCAGCCTGTGCCGGAGGAGCTGCAGAGTGGTCCTGGCTTTGGCTACGTGGTGGCTTTCCGCCCACAAGGGGCACAGGGGTGGATGCAGGCTGCCATCACATCCCCTGATGCCTCGAGATATGTCTTCAAAAACGAGAGCATCCCTCCCTTCTCCCCATACCAGGTCAAAGTAGGGGTATACAACAACAAGGGCGAAGGCCCTTTCGGGCCGGTGACCACCATCTACTCAGCTGAGGAAGGTATGCCCTGTAGCCCCTACCTGTTTACCAGCTGCATATTTTGCGTGGCACAAAACCTCCACATAGTTCTGACACAAATTCAACCAATAGTTTTCTTCAAAACATAGGAGCTTTATATACAGATAAATTGGAGTGTACCCTTGCTCTACAAATATTTAACATAAAGAAATTGAAAAAATGTAGTAAAAAAAACCCTGAGCCAATAAAGATGCTGTTTGGAGTAAGTGGTTATGGGCATATACTATATGCACAAACAAAATGAAGTCCAAGGCACTCAGAGTTATGCTCATGCACAAGTTAAAAAGCTTGTGTTCAAGCTTTTTGAACAAGCTTGGTCAGGTGTGCAACCCGACGAGGGCTCCTGCCGAAACGCGTAGGCGTCAGCAGAGGTGGAAAGTAACGAAATACATTTACTCACGTTACTGTATTGAATACTTTTTTTGTGTATTTTGTATTTTTTAAGTACAATTTAAAATCGGTATTTTGTATTTTACTTGAGTACGTTTTGACTCAAGTATTGTACTTAGTTACTTTATAAATCCTATCCGTTACTGAGTAAAAATAACAATTCAACCCACAGGGGAAAAATACGCGCCAGAACCATAGACAGTAAACCAATGGCCAGAACCAACAGTGACAAATGATGATGTGATTAGCACTGGCGCGTGAACATAGAGGGCGCGCGCGGACAAGCTAAGTTAGTGGGCATGAAGTTTTTAGTTTCTAGTGCTAGAATGGAGGTCGACAAAGCAGGCACGGCCAGCGGTTGCGGTCCAGAAGACCCGGACCTAGAAATAATAGATGAAGTTCAAGCTGAAACATCGAAGTCTGTAGAACTAGATGCAGAAAAAAATCCTTGGCCACATTTGGAAGATTTCTTTTTGTTCAAGCATAGGAAAGGCAACAGCGTCATCATGCAGTGCAAGATGTGCCTCCCAGCAGTGAAGTACCTGTCTGCTTTCAACAACTCCACTTCAAATCTGCAGAAGCATGTTTTGGTAAGTATTTCTGCTGTCTCATTAGTAGTTTTATTTAATATAGCCAACCCAGGCTCACCCCATTTCGTGGGCATTTTTATGCTAGCACCTGCAACCATTGACAGTAGAAGAGCTAGCCAGCACATTCTAATTAGCTGCTATGCTAACATAATCAAACACGTGACACATCATTAAGTACCAAATGAACTCGCTCCAGCCGACAATCCGCATGTTTATCGTACTTCAAACAGATACAAAACGCGTAATGTATATTTGCAGTCTGTTTAAGTCTTTAGGACATTGGCTAAATTTGCATAACAGCTAGCCCCTGGTACTTGAGTGTGTAAAGGCTAGCTGTTAGTTGCTAGTAGTCTTGAGTGGACTGGTTAAATTTAGCTGCTATGGATAGTCGGCGTTACCCCATCGAAATTGCCACGGGTTTCAATTTGATTGTGTCTTTGAATTTACAGTCAAATCAAATGTATCAACTGTGTTAACAGAGAGGGTTGTAGTGTGAGGCACTTTGCCTAACCAACATTACAGGGCACTCAGCGCTCCTCCACTATAGGCGGGGAGCTAAGGGGCCTTAGCGTGCACCCTCCTTACAATCGAACGAAACCAACTTTTTTTTTAAAACGTCTGACCATGCTGAACATGTTAACAAATGTTAACATTGAAAATTTTGGGTTGCATTTCATGTTTCAGGTACTCAATGCATTTCAATGCATTTCCCTCCATTGGAAATGCATTACAATTACAGGAACATGACTCTCCATGAGCAAGGGGAAAGTGTGACATCTGTCTTTGCAAGTTTAATCACATCTAGTGATAAATGTATGGTTTTAGTGGTATTATTGGCTTTTTCTAAATAATAAAGGCCAAAATGTAAATTATTTCTACTCGATTTACAAGGCAAATCAAGTAGAAGGACTTTAAATTTCGGTTTCTACTATTATGGAAAGCCAATAATACCACTGAAACCATACATTTTCCAAAAGCTTGTGTCCTCTAGATGTGATTAAACATGCAGAGACAGATGTCACACCTTCTCCTTGCTCGTGGAGAGCCAATGGAGGGAAATACATTGAAATGCATTGAGTACCTGAAACATGACGTGCAACCCAAAATTTTCAATGTTAACATTTGTTAACATGTTCAGCATGGTCAGACCTTTCAAAAAAAGTTGGTTTCGTTCGATTGTAAGGAGGGTGCACGACTGCACGGTAAGGCCTCCTAGCTCCCCGCCTACTAGGCAGTACAAGAAAAGACTGTTTTGACTCCTTCATATCGACGACAAGGGATTAGATCACTAGTAGGCGATTGTTGCTCTGTGTGCATGCAAGCAGCTATGATGATTACACATGCATTGATATGTCTCCTTCCTCTGTATCATAATACTGGTAGGCTATAGAAACACATTGGCTTTTGATGTTGATTTGAAATCTCAATTTTAGCATTCAAATCCAAATCATTGATTTTGTTGGGAAGGGTGCAGCATTGTAATGCCCTCTGGATTGTGGCATATTGTGCTTAATACAATGTAATAGACAAAATGTGATGACTAAAGAAATAGAAAACTTTTATTTATCAAAGTTTTAATTTCAGTGTGTTTAATAAGCACCACATTGATTCCTGTACTGATAATACCCTTTTCTTTTTTTTCACAGAGGAAACATCCATCGAAACAGTTGGCTTTTAGCCGAGCAAAGCCAGGGAAGCGAACCCACCAAGCAAATCCACCAAGTCAAAGCAAGCAAACAAATATAAAAGATGCCATGACAGTGGGAGGCAACCGCCGTGTGCCACAAGGCAAGATCGACAAGATCATCATTAGGCTAATATGTGAGGGCCTTCATACATTTAGTTTGGTTGAACAACCTGCGTTCAAAGAACTTTTGACAACGCTAAATCCACAATGCAAGGTCATTTCCAGGCCCACTGTCCGGACAAGATTACAGGCATCTGCCATTCAGATGAAGAAGAATGTCATGTCCCATCTCAGTAAAGTGAGCTACGTTGCCACCACTACAGATTGTTGGACTGCACACCAGCAAAGTTTTATTGGGGTGACGGGTCATTGGGTGGATGAAGAAACCTTTGAGAGGAGATCAGCTGCGCTTGCATGTAAGAGGTTAAGAGGGTCCCACACCTTTGATGTCCTTGCAGGGGCACTTGACGACATACACTGTCAGTATAGAATTAGGGGCAAAGTGGTGAGAACCACAACAGATAGTGGCTCAAACTTCGTTAAAGCTTTTAGTGTCTTCGGAGAACAGAGCCAGTCTGAGGATGCAGAATCAGATGCTGAGTCGGACAGAGATTCAATTGATGATGAGCCCACAGCCAACTACCTGGACACATTCAGCATCCTGGAGCAAGATAATGGCCTGGAGTACCAACTTCCTACACACCAAAGGTGTGCATGCCATCTTCTCAACTTAGTTGCCACAACAGATGCTGAGATAGCAGAAAAGAAGATGGACACATACAAGAGACTATCACGTGCAGCCTTTGGGAAATGTCAAGCCATGTGGAACAAGACGGGTCGTTCATACATGGCAGCAGAAGTTGTGGAAGATCATTGCCGACTCCAGCTCATCCGACCAAATCAAACACGGTGGAATTCAACATTCATGGCTGTGGAGAGAATCATACGGATCATACAAGAGAAAGGGGAGGAGGCAATCAGGAATATTTGTGAAGAATTCAAATTGAAAACGTAAGTTTTAATTTGCATTTCAACAGTATGAAAGTGTGAATGTGTGTTTACATACTTGAAACTTAACTTTTCCTGCTTGATTTCCTAACAATTGTTTGTATTCTATTTATGCCAGGCTGACTCAAGCAGAAATTGCTTTCCTGACTGATTACTGCTCGGTGATGAAACCTCTGGTAAAGGCCTTGAACATACTTCAGTCAGAGACCAACACACACTTAGGGTGGCTTCTTCCAGTGATATGTCAGCTACAAGCAAAACTCAAAAGGCAGGAGACCTCATCCAAGATGTGTCTACCACTCATCAAAGTCATTCAGGATGGTGTCCAAAAGCGTTTTGGTGAGATGATGATGGACCCAGAACTGATTGCGGCAGCAATACTTCTACCGAAGTTCAAGACCACCTGGACAGAGAGGCCTGATGTCATAGAAACAGGTATGATTGCATCTTATAATAAACTGCTTTTCAACAGTTTATTGGAGATCTACTTTGTTTTATACTCAATACAATGTGGTCAGTGCTATAAGGCATTATGCATTATGGTGCACTCTTGGTAAATTAATCAAGTCTTAATTGTCAGAAATGTGTTGTTTGTCACTCGACAGGTCTGGCTTATGTCAGACAACACCTTGACCAGATGGCAGAGGTGGAAGTGGAGCAAGTTGGACAACATTCCTCAGATGAAGATGATTTCTTCTCCTCAATGAAGTCCAGAAGGTCAGAAGGTACAGGGGAGTTGGAAGGGTACCTAGCCTGTATCCCAAACGATATGGATCTGCTAAATTCCTTTCCAAATTTAAAAAAACTCTCTCTGAAACTCAACACTGGCCTGCCTGCTTCAGCTGCCTGCGAGCGGCTTTTCAGTTGTGCTGGATTACTGTTCACTGCAAAGCGAGCAAGGATGAGCTCAACTGACTTTGAAAATCAGCTGCTGCTTAAACTGAACAAGAAGTTTGTAGACTAGGTTATAGGTGATTTAGGGTGTCACAAAACTAGTGGCCTTGATTTGCAATATTCCTCTCTGGAATATTGCTGCTCTTTTATGTTAGTTTGACTTTGTAGCAACACTTATGAGCGTCATCATGTGGGCATTACTTTGTACTTTTTACCTGTGTGTGTGAGGGAGAGAGAGGGAGAGTGTGTGCGTGTGAGAGAGAGAAAACATGAGAGTAAGCATGTTTAATGTTGTACCACTAAATGGATGAGCTCAGTTAAATTTAAGATGCTACTTAAACTGAACAAGAAGTTCAGTTGTTGTGAAGTTGTTGTTATTGCGCTTACATTTGTTACACTTGTTCTTTAATTAAAAACAAAATAGTTATGGATTTTTGACCCCTTGTCCTATTTTTACTACCCTCACACCCCACACAAAGAAAGTAACTAAGTAACTTTTACTTAAAGTACATTTCAAATGAACTACTTTTTACTTTTACTTGAGTACATTTTCAGATGAGTACTTTTACTTCTACTTGAGTAATATTTCATCAAAGTATTGGTACTTTTACTTGAGTACAATATTTTTGTACTTTTTCCACCTCTGGGCGTCAGCCATGCTTCAGATGAAGGCTTTTTAACTTTTGCAACACCATAACGGAGTACAGAGGAACTTTGTGTTTGAACCATGTTTTTATTTATTTATATGTTTAGCGATATGATACTAAATGTGTACTCTTATGTACTGTAACACTTACATGAAGGGCCTCTGTAGTTGTTTAAAGCCATGGGTGTTATTGTGATTCTATGCCTTCCCTCCCTGTTCCCTCGGTGCTGTGCAGAGCCCAGCAGAGCTCCGGGACGGCTGAGGGCGAGGAGTGTGTCAGCCTCTGAGGTGGAGATCACCTGGAAGCCGCTGGCATGGAGCAACAACCGCAGACGCATCCTGGGCTACGAGGTCAAAGCTTACACACACATAGAGAGCAATACTCACTCAGCACAGACAGAACCAACACCTTGTGGCATTATGATATTGTTATTGTTATTATTATTGTGTGTGTGTGTGTGTGATAGCAGTGATCTGGCCTAGTGATTATGCATTCATGCAGCCGTCTCTTTCAACATGTGGAGAGCATGTCCCCCCAGGACTCACACCCACCAGTCCAGCATCATGCCAACTATAGCAGTAACAGTATGTTTTAGTAATATGATGTGTGCTGGGAAAGTATAATCTGTGTATCCACTGTGTGTTATCAGCTGCGCTATTGGAGTGAAAGGGACAAGGAAGACACAGCCAGCGTGATCAGGACCGTTGGGAACAGAACGTCAGTACTCATTAGGGATCTGGAGGGCAGCAGTACCTACTATGTCTCCCTGCGGGCCTATAATAGTGCTGGGCTGGGACCAAAGAGTGCCATCGTCAATGTCACCACCAAGAAACCACGTAAGGGCAATTGAACAGAGGCTGTGCTTGGCGAGTGACTTTGAATGCATGGACTCTCTATCCCACTCTCTGACTCTTCTTCCATCTATTTCTCTCTTTCTTACTCCATCACTCTTGTTCATTGTCTCTTTTGTGCTTTGGTTTCCTTATGCGTTTTATTGTTTTCAAAATTAAAGCTACATCAGCACTCCCCAGTTTTTAACCGTTGCCAGTGGTTACAGGATCAGAGTAGGGAAAGCAGTAAAATGTGCTGAGGTGCACTCCAGGTTGCAGTGACTGTGTAACATCTGCTGTTAAAATTGGCTAATAACAGAAAACTGCTCCACAGCGGCAGTAAGGTTTTGTTTTTGTAAACTGCAATGGAAAACAAAGCTTCCGTCTTCAACTGTCTATATCTTGCACATAGTCTGTTTCCTACTCTCTCCTTATCTCCTCTCCCCGCTCTCACAAACACGCACACGCACACACACGCGCGCACGCACGCACATGCACACAAACACCCTGGCAGTCGGTGAGACTGCTAACAGTGGGATGATGAACTGATAATGAGAAAGGTCCTTCATGCTGAGTTGGTTCTGGATGTTACTGTATATTGATCGGGCTGCATGCTGTTTTTCTCCATCCTTTCTCACCCTTAACCCTGGCTCCCTAACACCCCCCCTCCCCACACACACACACATATACACACGAACACCTTTGACAGCTCCGAGCCAAGCCCCAGTCAAGATTATGTGGAACACCTCGAATTCCAAGGTCATCCTCAAGTGGGACCAAGTCCACGCCCTGGAGAACGAATCCGAGGTCACAGGATACAAGGTAAAAAGAACCCATGCGCAGCCGGAGAGGGTTTATTTTTGTTTGTGTGTGTTTTTTTTTTGTTTTTTTGTTTTTCAGGTTTTCTTCTAGGAGATTGCACTTGTGCGATGGAGATCTGACTTCAGCATCTATGAGGTCGGTTCTGCGGATGGTAACTTAAACAGGGAATGACTTGGAGAGTACTTGCAGTCTCGACAGATTGTCAACTGATCCGCTGATATCTATCTCAGTACATTGGACGTACTCCCAGATACCATTTTGACTGTGCTAGTATTTGTACATAAACAGGAACTCTGGTTGTGCTGTTTGAGGAAGGCAGCACTGGAATTTTTTCTACAGATTAGCAGCAAATGAATTTCAGTGAAAGTGCATCATAGCATGCCTTGCCAAAGCCCTGTTCATGTGGGTACACTGTTACTTGGTAATGTGGAGCAAATTATGTAGTTTGTAAAGTGAAATGCCTCCTTAAATTACTCCCTTTTATGTTTTTGAAAAGACAGCTGTCGCTTGATATCATTTGATAACACACATGCCTGTGCTATCAGCAACGAACTGTTCCTGGCAACACATTACATTTTCAGTAAGGAAATTATCTTCTTTTTTTTTCTTTTTTTTTTATAGTTGCTTGATGAAAAACTCATGCAGTTCATACGATACTTTTACATATTCCCAGTTGGTTATATTTATCGCTCTAGATTTTCAGTGTCACAACATTTGTTAGTGAGAAATGTTTTCAACACCATATGTATATCAAATGTATTTTTTCTTGATTGCTCCTGGCATTGCAGTCTGTTTTTATTAATCCCTCTGAATCGCCATTTGGCCTATCAGCCACTAGACTCATTAGAACATGATGAATTTATGGCTCACTAGATTAATGATCCATGCGACTCACATTTACTCATGTCAACAAGAAACTTTGGTTATGACCAATTTCGTACAAAGACACCCCTCAAATCCAAAGGATCCGTTCGATTTTATTAGATTTCCAGATACAATATTAGCAACCCCATGCGAAAAGTATTTTCATGAGCTGCGACATTCATCCATCCACAGGCTAAAGGCAAACCACACTGATACACCACTACATTTCAATCCTGTGTTCCCCTCTTCCTGTCGTCAGGAGAAAGATCCTGTGAAGATATCCAGGATACAGCCTGGTTGGTTACAGAGGCGGTGCAGTGTATTCCCTGCACACATCACGCGCCACACCGCTTTCTAAACGAGACACAAGTAGAGACAAAGGCTTCCCAGTGTATTGATGGGAATGTGCAGAGTCCACTTGCATCGAATGCTGTTAGACATCAAATTGACTTGACTTGACTCACACCACCACCGCAATGATTTTGTGCCCCTCCCTGCCTCCTGTAGGTGATGTACAGCCAGGACAAACACAGTCGTCCCAGCGTGGTGGAGACCAACACCACCTCCTTGGAGCTGTCGCTACCTGTCAACCAGGACTACGTCATCCAGATTAAGCCTTTTAGTGAGGGAGGGGAGGGCAGCAGCAGCCGCCAGATCACCATACCCAGGATAGCAGGTGGGGAAAAGTCTCGCAAAGAACAAAAGATTTCTCTCTCGGGTTGTTAGGGACCTCGCTTCAAAGAAAGAAAGAAAAAAAGATTCTCGCCTTTCTATGCCAAGTTGGCATGTCCAATTCCCTTGTCTCCTACCACTGTGCAGTCCCTACAAATGTTCTGGCATGGTTCAGGGAGTAGAGTGGGTCACCTAGTAGTCGGAAGATCGCTTGTTCGATCCCAGGCTCCTCCAGGGAACGTGTCAAAGTATCCTTGAGCAAGACACTGAACCCCTAACTGCTCCTGATGAGCAGGTGCCTTGCATGGTGGTAACTGGGGGGAATAGCGTGATCTTCCCACACACTGTGTCCTCCTGACAAAACTCACTATCAGGTGAAAAGAAGCGGCTGGCGACTCCCCATGTATCGGAGGAGGCATGTGGTAGTCTGCAGCCCTCCCCGGATCGGCAGAGGGGGTGGAGCAGCGACCGGGACAGCTCGGAAGATTGGGGTAATTGGCCGGATACAATCGGGGATAACAAGGGGGGGGGGCACAGACATGTTAGGGTTAATGAGCCTGTGTTCCTGAGCAAGGCAATGGAAAGAAGAACTGGACTTGGTTCCCGGGCGCTGCAGCTGCCCACTGCTGCTATACAATAGGATGGGTTAAATGCGGAGAACAAATTCGTTGTACGAATACAATTTGTTATAAGAATATAACGACAAAATAAAGGGGCTCTTTTTAATTCACAAATATCCAAATTATGTCACTTTGTAGTTGCTCATTTTATTGGTTCCTGTCTGGCAAGACTTTCCCGGGGGAAAAAATGATGCCTTAAAATGATGCATGTTTTACATCTTCTGCATTGCAGCCAAATGCACTAAAATAAGGCATGTAGTGGCAAGTTTAAAGAAGAAATTAAGTTGTGTCTAACTTGCAGCCAAATGCACTAAAATAAGGCATGTAGTGGCAAGTTTAAAGAAGAAATTAAGTTGTGTCTAACTAGCAGAACAACATCTAGCTAAAATTAACTAAAACTGATCACAGAGAGGTGAATCAGTTCATCTGGACACAACGTTTAGTGGGAGAAACATTTAATCACTCAGCCTAATTGACCTCTTCAGTCTAAACTGACTGCAGGTATCCCCACCCTTATAAACAACTGGTTGCATTACGACTGAAACCAACAATTGGTTTCATATGCAAATTGCTGTGAGCATTAACTAGAGTTACAATGGCCATGTGTACTATTCACAGAGGATTGGGGAATGGTTGCAATCACAGCATTGTAAAATGGCTACAGATGTACACTTAGCCCCCCCCCCCCCCCGGTTCAGGGATGGTCATTTCCTCGTAACATAGATGGCCTCTTTGACTCCCCGTTCAAACCAGTGTCCCTCCCTATCAAGGATGTGCACATCCTCATCCTTGAAAGAGTGGCCACTGGCCCGTAGATGGGTGTGGACTGTGGAGTCCTGGCCTGACGTGTTAGCTCTCGTGTTGTGCCATCCTCTTGGCCAGTGTCTGTTTGGTTTCTCAGATGTACAAGTCACAGCAAGCCTCCCGGCAGATAACAGCATACACTATGTTGCTCTGTTTGTGCCAGGGGACCCGATCATTGGTGTGGACCAATTTCTGGCACAACGTTTAAACCAGTCATTGGTTTGGTCGCTATGCCACTGTATTGTTTATAAGGGATGGGGATACCTGCAGTCAGTTTAGACTGAAAAGGTCACTTAGATGAGTGATGAAACATTTCTCCCTATAAACGTTGTGTCCAGATGAACTGATTCACCTCTCTGTTATTTCCTTACCTGGATTATTGAGCATGCATAAAGACATTAACTAAAACAGAGTTTCAAACATGTTTTTTTGTGGGGAAGGTACTTGCAGTTCAATATGATAACACAAACAACTCAGTTTCATTTTCAAATAGATCTCTGGGATTTAATGATCAAACACCAATCCAGTTAACAGCATGTCATTACATTAAAACAGAAAAAAAATTGTTAGGATTTGTTTATTTATTTTATCATAGCTTTAGTTTTAGTTTTCTTGAACAATACTTTCAGTCAACAAGCTGATGGGGGTGAGATGATTTATTTGCGATGTAAATCTTATGTCACGACATGAGTTTTCTTGGCATCGACATGTTCCGTTAAAAAAAAAACACTGATTTCCAGCTTTGTAAAAAAAAAAGCAGCACTATCTTATCCCATTGCTAGAGCTGCTGTTTCCTATTTCCCGCGTAACGTGAAAACTCATCTGTACTCGAAATACTTTCTGTCTGCCCAAAAATACATTTCCCTCTTCCATATCCTACTCCTGTACTTGCTTTTATGTGCTCTGTATTGAAGACTATTTTTTACCCAACACTTTTGTACAAACACATACACACACATACATACAGTCTCACATTCAGAGAGAGAGAGAGAGAGAGGGCAAGAGAGAGAGAGGGCGAGAGGTCTGTGCCATAATCTGTGGTTGTAGGAATATTTGGTTGCGGTAAATTCACTGAATCGTCACAGTCCTACGGTTCTTAACCTTTACTGTCACTTTTGGAAATACTACTTATCTAGAAAGTAATAGCTTTTCTATTATACTCATTGAGAGCTGGTCAGGATCAGACTGTCAATGGAATACCATAAATATGAAAATGCCACACGGTTGTTAAGACTTGGAATGACAAATATGCAGAACTGTATTTTCAAGACCGTGGTTTATTCATTCATTTATTCATTTTGAAATCTGATATGTCAAGTGCAATGGGCTTTTAGTGGGCTACCTTTACCCACCGCAAATAGATCCCACTCAATTTCTGTTCTTTGAAATTCATGTTTATTCAAATTAGGGGACAGTGTGTGAGTGCCACCTACTGACGCAATTGTGTAATCAGATACTGGTTTGCTTTGCACTGTACCTTGTGTAAAATAGGTTTATTTTTTGCAGTGTGGTTATTTGTGTGGAACCTTGTCCCATTTATGCCCAAGTTTAATCTCAAAGCCCATTTTACATGACAGTTTGTGCTTTATTTTAAGCTGACCCAAACCACACAGCAAGCATGACGCCAAAGAAAGATAATGAACAAACAAGCAAAACACCCTGTTGGGTTTATAATTACCTCTCTCAATGTACTTTCCAGGTTCCATACCCATGGGAGCTGCCCCGGAGCCCGCTGTGTTATCACTGGTCAACGTTGCAGCCCTCCTCCTCACAGCCAGGACTTTGCTATGACAAATATATCTGGGAACCTGATGCGACAGTCACTTATAAAGAGGAGAAAACATAGGACAAAGGCGAGAATAGTTGACAGCCCTCTGCTCCACCTGCTCCCCAAAGCACCCTGCTGTCTCTTTCCTCTTCTTTCAACAAAGAGCTCTTTGAGGACCTGTTCTCTTCCCTCACCTTTATACAGGAGATACTGAAAGGAGCTGTCTTCTTTCAGAGGTCGCTTTTACGGAGCTGAAAGGACACCGTGACTTGACTGCGGTCTTTCCGAAACTGTCTTTAACCCCTGCTCCCTTCATGCTAGTGGATAATCCCAGAAGGTTTTCACTTTAAAGACAAGGTGATATAGGATACACGATGAAGTCTGTATATGTATCCCACAGGGGCCTGTGTGAATTCTGTCAAATGGATGTGAAGCGCTGGCATTTCTTGGATGGAGCTGTGTCTGTAGCTATCTGAGGAATTAAGGCATATGGAGAAGATATGAAGCGCTTACATAGCTGATGTATGTGTGAGTGTTTTTACATTTGAGCTGGATTTAAGAAATGTACAGAAAAAAAAAGTTTGAGGTCATTCCTTTAATCTCCATGGACTGTCTTTTGGATGATTTCTGCACCGTCATACGGTAGAAGTAAAACCAACTCCGTTGCTAATCCCTGCCTTCCTACAACGGGGGACCCTTACAAGCCTCATCACGTTCTGACAAAGCATACTTTGGGACCTTTGTACCTTTTGCCTGGACTTTGTTCTTTGCTTTTATGTGACAGTACTGCGTGCAGAAGTTAAAAAATCGTCATAAAACTGACTGGAACCACAGGTTTTGAGCTGACCAGGTTCTCTCTGTCGCCCATTGTGAAACGTTTTAAGAAACTGCAGACTGTTCACATTCAAAATGGCTTCCATTGTGAACAACAGAATTGTGTTGATTGATAGATGTCTTTTACCTTCTTCCCTCATTCTTCCATGACAAGTGCATCAGAAAGACGCACACTGACCCATGTGAGCCACTTTGTTGTACACTGTATGTATGAAATCCTCAGGTCCCAAATGAGCCTTAAGTCTTTATGATTACTGTCAATGTTTATCATTCAAGTGATATTTCACTTGTTTTCCTACTTTGTTTGCCCCCACAGTGTGCTTTGGATTTTTTTCCAATAAGCGGCGATGTATTTACATTTTTTTTTGTTCCTTTTTTAGAGGTTATATGTTTGGGCCTTTAGCGCTCAGAATCAACATCCTACCTGTGTTTCATGGTCAGCATTGTAATACAGTACAAGTGGCAGTGATTATTGACTTTTCTAACGTTGCATAAATACAAAGTAGGGAGTGGCATTTTAATGTCAGCTGCTGTTTGGCATGAGAATGGGCAGTGTACTGGTGTCGCTTAGGATGTATGAATGAATCCACCTGCTTTTAATAAACATGCCATTTTCCTCATTCCTTTTTTTTTGCTACGGAGAGAAAGGAAAGCACATCGTATATGTCAAAGTGTCATAAGATATATATTTGAGAAGTCGATGGTGCACCATTTCCTTATCAAGCCGTGATCTACGCTGAGGGCTTCTCAAATATTCCTAATCACCAATTTTATTGAAAAATAATTTCATCATTGAAAGCAAAAAAGCATTAGTTTTTTTTTTGTTTTTTGGGGGGGATTTCCCCCCCTTTTTCTCCCCTGTTGCACCTGTCCAATTACCCCACTCTCCCGAGCCGTCCTGGTCGCTGCTCCACCCCCTCTGCTGATCCGGGGGGAGGGGGGCTGCAGACTACCACATGCCAAGTCACCAGCTGCTTCTTTTCACCTCACTGAGGAGTCGCCAGGGGGGCATCGTGCATGGGAGGATCACGCTATTCCCCCCAGTTCCCCCTCCCCCGCTGAACAGGCACCCCGACTGACCAGAGGAGGCGCTAGTGCAGCGACCAGGAAACATACCTACATCCGGCTTCCCACCCGCAGACACGGCCAATTGTGCCTGTAGGGATGTCTGACCCAGCTGGAGGTAACACAGGCATTTAAACTGGCGATCCCCATGTTGGTAGGCAATGGAGTAGACCACTACGCTACCCAGATGCCCCCTAAAGTTTTAGCTTTAAGTGTGTTTTGATTTAATTTGACTCAACTGATGCGATACAAATAAGTAAAAGAAGGATGTAACTTATGACTGTATGTGGGTAATCTGTCAAGAATACCCTCAATGTACATAAAACTGCAATGTTAGCTAACTTAATTCTAACTGCAGCTCTTAATGATAATTATTGATCATTTAAAATAGTAAAGGACATAGACAACTGCACCACACTAACATAGACAACCACCATGCATCACTTCATGGTGTTGATCAGGAGATTCGCTGTCTGCCGTAAACATAACATTTGGCATTTAGACCAAAATACTTAATTTTTCGCCTCATTTGACCACAGCATCTTTTGCCACTTTCTTGCTTGATCAGTCAGGTAGCTTCTTTCAAATACTAGGCAGGCTTTAAAAAAAAAATTTTTTTTTTTTCTTAGCTTCTCTCTTGCCACCAGGCCATAGGGGCTACTTCTGTGCAGTGTTCTTGGAAATTGGTGACTGATGCACATTTTCTTCCATCTCAGCCACTGAACTCTGTAACACACTGGAAGCTGTTGTTGGTCTCACAGAGGCATCTCACAGGATTACCAAGCTACACAGTTTGAAGGGACAGCCTGACCTAGTCAGTGTCTCCTATGGTATGGTGCTTCTTCCATCCATTTCTTGATGGTGTCAACTTTGTTCACAGATTTCTATATTGTTTTTCTAGCCTTCTCCTGCCCTTTCCCTGACTTGCTTTGAAAGCTCATTGGTTGTCATGGTTGGCAGTCTTTATTTCAAAATCCCTACTGGATAGAGGAATATCACAGAAATGGGTGTTTTTTTTTTTATCCTGAAATCTGCTATTAATTGTTCCGAACCACACAGGCAGAGGCCACTCAGTTAATTGGATGGCTCATCAAGCTTTTTTTGTACCTACATTAAGATTTGCCACAGTAAATGGGTCTGAATATATTTGTAATCCTCACATTTAAATTTTTTTCTTTGTAGTTTTTGCCGACATTAGCTGAAAGCCTGAAATTTAAGCTGCTTATTGTAATTTGACAAAGTAGGACATCATATGAGAGTTTGCATGTTCTCCCTGCAGTTGTGTGGGTTTCCTCCGGATTCTGTGGTTTCCTCCTACGGTCTAAAAACATGCATGTTAAGTGAGCTTGAATCCCTAAAATAGCCATAGGTGTGAATGGTGGGTGAGTGACTGTGTGTGGGCCCTATGGTGGACTGGCAACCTGTCCAAGGTCTCCCTGCCTTTCTCCCAATGCCTGATTGGAAAGCCCCCCCCCGACCATAAATTGGACTGGGCGGGTAAAGACAATTGATGGACGTAAATAGATATGAAAATGAACCAGTTCATATATGCAGAGCTGCAAACAGAAGGAGCTTCCCCTTGTTCTTTTCTACCTTGTTTATTTATGTAGAAGGAAGGCAAGTACACTGTACAGCAAAGACACAGCACCAAGCAATGGGGGAACAGAGCGGAGCAAGAGATGGTACAGAACTACAGAGGTGATGGAAGGTTCTCTGTACAAATGGGAGTGGGTTGGGCAAATAAGTTGGGTTCAAAGGTCTCTCAGAGGTCATCCAATCAGGAATTGGCACCTGGTGTCTCTGCCACAGCTGTGTGTCTGCAATTAATCACAGTCTGGCTGATTACTTGTCCGACTTCCAAGTATGAGCTCCTTCTGGGTAAAGGGAGGTATATTTGCCCTTACATGTTGATCCAAAGGTGATTGAGTGTTTTTGTCCCTCAATGATGGATGATGATAAGGATTTGAGTTCAGTTATGACTGACACAGGAATCTGTAGCAAGGCTCTTTTCTTTCTGGGAATCTGGAGCCCCCTTGTGTACATTAAGACCATACACCATTGCTACTAACTGCTTTTACACTTCCACAATGCACCAAATGGCACCAAATATACAGTACGAAGTATGCATGGCTGCGTTAATGTTTCTCACTCTCCCATTTGACACCTACATCCATGAGTTAACCATCACTTTTGAAGAACCTGGAACCAAAATATTGAACACAGCTCGGCTCTCACAGATAGACAAACAGCAGTTACACTATACATCTGCACTCGGAGGGTTGGGTTACTGTTCATGTCTGAACGCCAGAGAATTATTGACATAAACCTGACATAGCAAGTTTAATTCAAAATTTTCATACCTTCATTGACTAATGTAGAATGGATTAATTTTGTGGCTGGATGTACATTTGTCAGGCGACACTATACAGACACCTGAATTAAAGCACGGTTTTACAATGTGATGTTTATGCAGTTGCTTTTTCTGGCATTGCAGTCGTGAAAAGTATCTTCTCGATATCACGCTGCTGGAAGTAATTCATACAAAAAAAGGAAACTGTAAAGTTTGACTGCTACCTTACGCCGGCACACCACAAAGTCTGTGGCATCCCTCTAACATTCATATACCAAAACACCTAAATTTGACAAAATGATGCATTCTGCTCATAGATATTATTTTTCCTTGAAAAACAATGTAAGGACTCTTATTCACAATGCCAAATCTGCAATTTAAAGAACTCCTGTGCCGTTAGATGTCTGCCTTCTTTACACAGAATGTGAAATACAAGTTATAAATCTGAAATTATGAATGGTCGTGGGCATCTTAAGGGCCTGACTTATTTTTCTTCAAGCTTTTTTAGTGATCAAAGCATAATGGAAGGATGTATTTAACTGCACCGATGCCTCCTACTTATCAAAAGTGAGGTGAAACAGATAAAGGGCTGTAACTAAAACATCAGTTGCAATTACTATATGCTGCCGTTGAGCCCTTGGATGTTACCGAAACAGAGTTTGTTGTGTGCTTGATTATTCCTTCTGTCTTGGACATTCTGCGCACAGCTTCTTAATTTCCTGCCGAGATAAATAATTTCACTTAATTCTGCAGGTCAGAGCTGAGGTTTAAAGTTTGATAAAAATAATGTGGTCTTGATATCTTTGTATCATTATTCCTGACACACAAATCCACCATGTAGTGCTGAAAGCTCTGACTTCACTTGACCCTTCATTCTTGCAAATTAATATTCATAGTGCACAATTAAATCTAATAATGCAAGTCATTATCATGCAAACATCTCAAATACAAGTTTTATTGATGCAGCAGCCCATCTGGCGACTTGAACAAGCGTTTAGCTTACAAGCCTTCTCTATGTATTGTACTTACTGGGGAAAAATGGCTGACGTTCTTTCATTACTTTGTAAGAACCTCTAGACGCCAGACAGCTGTCCAATCTAAACTTCATTAAAACAGCTGGAGGGCCCCAAAACCAATAGTCCCGTGTCTTTACACGAAGGATATGACTTGTCCTGCCTGGGCCTTGGGCAATGTCAGGTCATGAACATGTCACTGTCATGACATGACACTGATACGTTATAAATTTAATGAGAATAAGTAAAGACATTTGATCCTTTTTTGGGGGGGGGGCTCCAGATATTTGTACAGTGGTTTTGCAGACAGCCAATCTCATAACTAAAGGTTGGGAAAGGGAGCTAACTTAAGAATTTTTTCTGAAGCGGCAACATGCCCAGAAACTATGCCATCATCAATTAAATGAAACCTTGCACGCTGTGTGTACCAGTGGTTCCTAGGGATAACATACCATTTGTAGAAATCCTAGCGGCAATTCACAAAATCCACCGTGATAGGGAAACTAATCCCATATGTTTTCCACTACACTGCACTCATCTGCCATGCCACATCACAGAAGAAAAACTTGAGGAAAGTTGAGATTGAGGGTGGGACAGGCCTCAAATGGGTTTCTTCATGACCTGTACTCTGCACTAACTGCCAGCAGAGGGCAGCCCCGTAGACCCCAACTGGCACAGTAAAGTGCTTTCTCAAGTTTTTCCGCAATCTGTGCCTTGTAGCCTTTAGCACTTTCCTGTAACTGGAATGGGAAAAAGCTCATTTATTGATTTGGTAGTCTTAGGGCTGGGCAATATATCGATATATCAATATCAAGATATGAAACTGGATATCATCTGGGATTTTGGATATCATAATATCGCGATATGACATATGTGTTGTCTTTTCCTGGTTTTAAAGCCTGTATTACAGTAAAGTGATGTAATTTTCTGAACTCACCAGACTGCTCTAGCTATTCTATTATTTGCCTTTACCCACTTAGTTATTATATAAGCATCACTGATGATTATTCATCAAAAATCTGATTGTGCAATGTTTAGTGAAAGCACCAATAGTCATCCCCACAATATCAATATTGAGGTATTTGGTCCAAAAATATCGTGATATTTGATTTTGTCCATACCGCCCAGCCCTAGGCAGTCTATGTGACAATGAAAAAAAAGGTACGTTTTTGCAAAACCCTGATTCCACCACATGCATTTCAACTGCATCAGGCCTTAAGTCTTAACTGTATTTCTGTATCTTTGCAAAGAATGTATGTGCGTAAGCACACAAAACACCGTATGCCTCGGTTCTTTTAAAAGCATACCGGAGGAGTCTGCTCGGTTCTGTGGTCTAGTCTTGGAGGCAAATCCATACAACTCATTTCAATTTAATATGTATGTGGATACGTTTCAAAATTCAACTCTGTCTGTAGAGGTTTTTTCCAAGATTCCTATGTCTAATTTGGTACTGTCAACATGGAGAATCCCACCTGAAAATGACAATAAGTGCACAGAAAGCATACATTTTTTTTTAAAAAAAAAACCTTTCCCCTTACCTTCCTTTGAGAGATAAAAACACTGACGCACATTGTTTAAATTTAGGGACCCTGTGAGGTTTGGAAATTATTTAGTTGGGTTATCCCTTTAAAAGCTCCAGATGTTTGGAATTATACAGCCATATTGTCAGCCTACTGAGGCTCACAACATGTTTGCTTTTGCATCATCAATTCTCTTTCAACATGGAGACTTAACCATTTTAATTAGTTTTTAACCATACCATGACCGAAGTAATGTTTGACTATAAATAAAATGCGATATAGGTTTGTGAGTAAAATGGTGTTTTTGGAAGAGCCCTGTCACAAAGGTGGACAGCAGGAAAAGGAATCCAGGTGTGTGTGTGTGTGTGTGTGTGTGTGTGTGTGTGTGTGTGTGTGTAAACACATGCACATGTGACTGTGTGCATGTATGTATGTATGTATGCATGTACGGCATTCTCCGTTAGAGCACCACAGGCAGTAGTCTGTTGAGGACTGTTGGGTGGTAATCTCGGGCTGGGCACTGACACGTTGACCTAAGGGGGGCACTCTTGTCTGCTGAAATCAGGACTGCAGATAAAAAGAAGAAAGAGTCAAGCTCGCAACCTTACAGCTCAAAGGAGACAGCCAGGCTAAATCTCAGCCAGCTGTTACTGTTTGAAGTCAGCATGGCTCTCGTACCTCAGATCTTCCATGCGGATCCTCTGTGGATGATTCTGTTTCTCTGACAACAACTGCCTTGGTGACCAGCATGTCTGGATGCTGCTGTTTTGCTTCCTGTATCGCAATGGCCAGGGCCTGCAAGGGGAGCATGAAAGGCTTGTTTCTCTGTATCGCAGGAACCATAGGACTGCCTGGTTTAATCCTAATGCACAGTGCTTGCAATGTGCCTCGGCGCAATTAGATTTAAGATATTATGATATTCTTGAGTACAAAGATACTCTTCTGTAGGTATGGTTTAGGTGCTTCAAAAAAGTTGTTTTTGTGTTTCTCCAAAATAAATTCACTGTATCTGCAAACTTACTTCAACAAAAAAGTAAACACGAAGTGTGAATATAAAACTTAAAAACAAAAAGTGGATTCCTGTGAGGCTACTATAACTTCTTGTGTGACTTTCTTGATATTCTAAAATATGATCCATTAAGGTTGCAGAATAAAAACCTAGCATTTGATGGTTGATGGCATCAGAATTGTCACACAGGCTGTGCAAAGTGTGCGACTGTACAGAACTGCACACCTGGCCTACAATCCTGCAGTTTTTTTTAAAATATATAAAGTTTTTATGATTGTTCTTGACCCAACATGCTTCCAAAATAAATTGCTGTCTCTCAATTCCATCAAGCATAGTCAAGGTCACATGAAACAAATCTAACAAGTTATTCGGGTTTTTTCATTTTCGATATTGCGTCGTTACGTAGTGCGTGCTCCATCTCACTGTGAGGAAGAAGAAGAAGAAGGGAAACAATGTCGGCTGCACAAGAGTGTGACCGATTTTGGAAACATCAGTCGGATGCTGAGAAAAGGGAAAAATTTTTAAAAAAAGAAGGAAGAATTTCTTAAGTCGCTGTGAGGATCGCTGGAAAAATGTGTCAATACTTCCAGAGATGTGGAGGCTGAGTAGGTGTCCAAAGCTAGCCAGTGCATGTGACTGACTGTAGGCTACGTGTAATGACCGGTCTGAAAAATTGACCTAAAATCTGAATGAACTGTAGGCTATAGACCTGAAATATTGAATTGGAACATGCTGTCATACTTCAACATGCCAAAATAAAGTGACAGCTGAGCTGACTTGATGATGTAAAGCCAATAGTATTACAGCTGATTCTTTTTCATTTGAAGGACTATCATAGCAAAAAGTCATAGGTGAGACTAAGTGCATGATGATGCAGTATTAGTCTACCTGTTAAAAATGTATTGCACTGAGATTACGCGTGCAGTAGAACTAGAATAGCTATATGCATGTGACCATGATTCATGTGCATCCATGTCAAGTTCGCACAGCCCCCCCCCCCCCCGCGATGGCCCTGGTTGGCATAGCAGTGTCATCCAAAACCATCTATCTGAGCTCACCTGCTCCTGGTCAACATCGTCATCTCCTGTGATTATGATCCTCTTCTCAATCCTGGTCTCAGAGTATCCTCCTTTCACTGTCTATAACACATAATCAACTTTTCTTTTTTTTTTTCAAGAGGTAGACAGCAGGCTTGTCTGTCACCTACTGTCATGTAGCATGAAAGATACAACAGTTTTGTGTTAAATGTGCATGTTGAAAAAAAGGAGTTGACCACAATGAAACATAAACTAAAATGTCGAGCTTTAATCAGGCCTCACTACCTTGGTGACGTGAGTGGTAGCGGAGGTAACATTTTCAGTGACAAGGATGGGTGAACCTGATGCCTCTCTCCCTAGACTGCCCACATGTACCTGAAAGAGCAGGTTGCAGCATTTGGCGTCTATATATATACATAACAGACTTGAAAATGCACCACACAGCATCTCTGAAGTGCATATGCACTGTATGCTGCACTGCAGTGTATTATTTATATACTGCAAAGAAAACCAGGGTGTGTACAACTTTCACAGACTTACATTGAGACTTTTTTTTGGGGGGGGGGTTTCCACCCCTTTTTCTCCCCAATTGTACTTGGCCAGTTACCCCACTCTTCCGAGCCGTCCCAGTCCGCTGCTCCACCCCCCTCTGCCGATCCGAGGAGGGCTGCAGACTACCACATGCCTCCGCTGATACATGTGGTGTCGCCAGCCGCTTCTTTTCACCTCACAGTGAGGAGTTTCACCAGGGGGAAGTAGCATGTGGGAAGATCGTGCTATTCCCCCCCAGTTCCCCCTCTCCCCAAACAGGTGCTCCAACCGACCAGAGGAGGCGCTAGTGCAGTGACTGGGACACATACCCACATCTGGCTTCCCACCCGCAGACATGGCCAATTGTGTCTGTAGGGATGCCCAACCAAGCCGGAGATAATGCAGGGATTCGAACTGGTTATCCCCGTGTTGGTAGGCAACGGAATAGACTGCCATGCCACATTTGAGACATTTTTAAGACCAGTCCTAATGACAGTTAAAATTAGATATGACTGTTCTTTTTTAGTTTAGAATTTTGTCACAAGCGAGACAGAAACTCCAGTCAAAGGCCCACCCAGTCTCACACATAGGACATCTATACAAAACACAAGAGTAGTTGCTGTTCCCAAAATACCTTGATTGGCAGTTTTCTGTTAGATGCATACAATGCATGTCAAGTAGTCTTGCAGAGCCAGAGGTGACTGGCCACTTTGTAACGAAAATATACAAATACGTTTGGCCATGCAAGACTACACATCCATATCCATCCATCCATCCATCCATCCATCCATCCATCCATCCATCCATCCATCCATCATCCAAGCCGCAGGGATGCTGGAGCCTATCCCAGCATATCAAATGATAATCTGTCACATGCATTCTATGCATTTCAATTTATCGATGCATGATGTTGTTCTGGCCAGCTGCTCTAATAATCCAGTTTAGTACTATTAGATCAGAGATGGCTAAGTAAGTTAAGCTATAAGGTTACAGTCGTAATGTTTTTATCTTATATTAGATATGGTAAAGGTTAAGTATGGTTTTGGTGCGGTTAAAGTCAGGGTAAGGATCTGAGAGGCCGGCCATTAAGGGTTCACATTGAGTTAAATGAAGGTTAAAAGCACATCTCAGTGAATGTCCTTAATTATGTCCCCATTCATCAATAGCTTGGCAGTCAATGTATTTTGGGACCTGCAAATGCGTCATATAAGAACATTTTGTCTATGAGACTGGGCTTCAAAAACACACGTTCAGATTGGAAAGGTCAGTTTTTATGTACTCACAGGGGAGACACTTTGCCTCGTGGAATAAGAAACCTCTCCTATGCCGCCAATCCCCTGATCCTGAAACAGATAGATGTCATCATTTCCCTGTTCAGAACTGGGGCCATTAAAAGACATTTCATTTTTTACTGAATCAGAAAGGGATGGAAGATGGGATGGAAGACAGGGGGACATCTGTGGCAAGTCACCAGTTCATTGTAGCATACACACACACACACACACACACACACACACACACACACACACACACACACACACACACACACACACACTCCAAATTGATTCCGACCTATGGGCAATTTGCGGTCTCCAATTCCGCCAGGATGCATGACACTGAACAGGGGCAGGAAGTCGGAATAGCCAGAGGAAATGTTTCTATTCAGAAATGTAGCACAATTTTTGCTCATTCACCTGATCTGTAAACTCCACAATGGTAGTGGTAACCTCTGAACCATTTGGCTGTGTCTCTGTCCTCACGTCGGTCTTCCTACCCGCTGACGGGGCTGTAACATCACTCGCCTCTCTGCTAAGGGCGGTGAAGTTGGTGACACGACCGGTGTCTCTGTGTGTCTGATCTCTGTCCACCGATGATGATACTGGCACCGACCTCTTTGGTTTTTTCGGCACGACAGGCTTGTGAGAAAGAGAGGCAAAAGTTTAGCTGTCAAACAAGGACTGATGAGCTAGATGAGTTCATAGCACTGCTCTTTAAGGTATGTTTGCCACCATTGTGTTTGTCAATATTCATGTGACATTCAAAAATTAGACATAACATAGTCTGTTATGTATTGTGGTTAGACATAATATAGTCTGTCATGTATTGTGGTGACCGGTGTGCACAAAAACACACCAGTCACCACAATACATAACAGAGAGAGTCAGAGTAACTTCAAATTATTACTTCCATTCCATTATCCAAACCTACACAGGGTCACGGGATACTGGAGCCTATCCCAGCAGTCATTGGGCAGCAGGTGGGGAGAAACCCTGAACAGGCTGTCAGTCCATCACAGGGCACGCACGCACGCACGCACGCACGCACGCACGCACACACGCACACACACACACACACACACACACACACACACACACACACACACACACACACACACACACACACACACACACACACCTAGGGACAATTTAGTATGGCCGATTCACCTGACCTGCATGTCTTTGGACTGTGGGAGGAAACCAGAGTACCTGGAGGAAACCCACACAGACACGGGGAGAACATGCAAACGCCACACAGAGGACGACCCCCAAGGTTGGACTACCCCGGGGCTCGAACCCAGGACCCTCTTGCTGTGAGGCGATCATGCTAACCACTGCACCACCATGCCGCCCTACTAACAGCAATAATTTTGGTATATAACAACAACAACAACTTATATTCATATAGCACCTTTCAAAGGACCCAAGGACAATACCTGTCCTTCATGGCGCTTGACCTCCGGTTTGACCTCTTCAGCCTGAACTGGCTTGGCTGGGGGGCTGCTGCTTGCTCCCCTGGAGATGGGAGCCGACACCAGGGGGGGAGGTGGCTCAAAGGGACCCTGCTGCTGCTGAAGAAAGTCGATACCCATGCAAAGACCCCTGTCAGGCGACAGGTCCCTTTCACCCAGCTCTGTCATGCCCCTGGAGAACTCCTCCATGCCTGTGTGGAGGTCCATAAGGACGGTGAAATCAACCTCCGCCTCCAGGCTGGAAGTGGAGCTGACCGTGATGCTGGAGCATTTGCGCTCGATACCCAGGTGGGTCTCCTTCAGGTACAAGGTCTCGTGGTCCTGATCGTCCTCCGAGACAGAACCCAGGCGCCTTTCCCACAGCTCCCTCTGTTGGACAGACAGGAGAACCATTAAAGTCGGACCGAAATCAGAGATCAGGCCCTATTTTCATGCTGGCCCAGAGCCAGAGGTGGTGCAAACACAGGCTGATTGGCAAGTTTCTTGGACGCAAGGGGAAATTTCCCGCCTGCATCCTTTTGGTAATGTTGTGGCTCGAAAGGTACCCAAGATGAGTGTGGTGCCACAGCTGGGGATGCGTTAATACAGATCTGTGAGCACAGTAGTATTTCTGGTGTCCATTTTGGCTTGAAATGTTGCTTACTTCTCCGCTGCCTCAGACCACGTCTAAGCACAGACACAGGTGCACTGAACTCTTTTCACACAGCAGTCAAGTAAAACACAGGAACATCCATCCAAATGTGTTTTAATCCAAATGCGTTTTAACAGTTGTTAAGTGCAAACTCTTAATATACTACGACATGAGGCTTATCAAATGTCACCATTTTATCAGTTATCTAAAATGGCCTCCTCCGCTATCGGCCAAGCATAACCCAGCATTAACAACATCACAACAAGCGCTAAGTAATTGTGGTTAACAGAATTGATTGAAAGTGTGAACTCTTCAATCAGGACACGAAACCAGAAGTTACGTGATCATCGTTACCGTCATTACCCTCACTGGTTCATGTTAACCGAGGCATTTGTCCACGTCGACTTCGGCAAAACTATTTGGCATTAGCTAACATGTAAAGCTAATAACATTACTTAATGCAGCTGCTAATTGTGCATTTAATATGAACTAATTTTGATCAATGTTCCTATTCACGTTTTGTTCGTGTGAAATAATTAAGGGAAATAATACCTTCATCATAAACACACATGTTCATATCATTAATTAATGCAATGAACTTAACTTTATTAATTGTGCTGTTCATGTTTTAGCCATGTTAGTAAATGCAGTAGTTAACTGACCTTGGAGGGCGGGCGTTAGTTAATCAACAACTGTGATATAAAGTGTTACCAGACACACAAAAACATCCCCCTTTACATTCACACCCATGCAAACAAACCCAGGACCATCTTTCTTGGCAGCTAACTGCCATGACGTGGTGACCCCATTTGTGTTTTATGATTAGGGTAATTTATAATTCTTATAGAATGACACACTTGATTGGTATTGCGGAATATCATTGCCTTGACATGGATAGAGGGGAAATTAATCATCCCTTATCCACCAACACAGTACCGGCCCGCTTGTCCACCAGTTTGAGACGGGAAGGATTACGTAACCAGATGATGCTGTTAACTGGATGTCGTTTCGGCAGTACAAATACCAAACCTCACTGCATGTATTGATAAAAGAATAAATAAATAAAATGGATAAGTAAATAAATAAATAAAACAGTCCTGGGAAATGCAGTTTTTAAAGAAATCCAGTTTTTGTGAACAATGTGAAATATTGCCTAAAACTCTCAGTAGCTGGGGTACTGGTGTGCACAAACAGCAGCGTTCTTATTTCCGTCATCACATTATCCTTTTATAATGTAGGATCATACTTTAGTCAAAAATTAAATAACAGCCCATTCTATTATCCTTCATGTGTTTCCACTTTTTTTTTTAAATTAGCGATGGCGTCCAAAATCAAAGCGGAGCTGTGACGGGATGTAGGTGACACTGTGATGCCGCCAATCAGGCAATCATCAATTGTCAAACTATAAACTGGTAAACTTGGGTTTAGGTGGCGATGACATTACCCCGACCCACGGCCCCGACATCACATGTTCCTTCATTCCTGACTGACAGGTAAATTAAGCCAGAATGTCGCCGACTTTGCCATTTATTTTTGCATTGCAAATGGTTGCAATGGTTGGAGATTAAGTTCAGGAGCTGCCACTTTGCCGACAGAATAGTGCCAAAAATCACTTCGCGCGAGCAGAAATCAACTTCGAGAGAGCGGAGTGATTTTCGAGTGGTTGTTTGGCGCGCTGGTCACAGATTCCTCCTCGCTCGCAGCATTTTTTTCCTCGCTCGGGGAGCAGTTTCCTGAGTGCGCGCGCACAGAGATAATTTGCGCGCTCGCAGTTAATATCTACGTGTGTCAAATAATATAATACGCCCGAATGCATATTTTATCGCACGAGTGCTTTTTGGCACTATTCTGTCGCCACAGCCGTGATCCAAGAAGTCAATCACCGGCAGTCCAAACTGACACTTGGCCGGGTTGACTATCAGGCCGTGTTCGTCCAGACGACGGAAAACCTGTTTCAGGTGCGCCAGGTGCTCTTCAGCTGACGGACTGGCCACTAATATTTCGTCGAGATAAACGAACACGAAAGCAAGGTCACGCAACACCGAGTCCATCAGCCTCTGAAAGGTTTGCGCAGCCCCCTTCAAGCCAAAAGGCATGCGCATGAACTCAAAAAGCCCAAAACGGGGTGATCACTGCGGTCTTGGGCACTTCCTCTGCGCGCACGGGAACCTGATGATAGCCGCGCACCAGGTCCACCTTAGAGAAAATAGTGGCACCTGCCAGGCGTATGGAAAAGTCCTGTATGTGTGGGATGGGATAGCGGTCATTGGCGGTGACGTTGTTCAGGCGGCGAAAGTCGCCGCAAGGCCGCCACGACCCATCCGCCTTGGGCACCATGTGAAGCGGCGAGGCCCACGGGCTGTTGGAACGCCTCACTATACCCAGACGCTCCATGATGGCGAACTCCTCCTTGGCTGTAGCCAATTTTACCGTGTCGAGGCGCCGCGCGCGCACAAAAACTGGCGGTCCCACAGTGGGAATGAAATGTTCTACCCCGTGTTTAGTAACCGCGGTGGAAAAGGCAGGTGTAGTCACCGATGGAAAATCCGCCAGCAAACGCTGAAAGACATCCCCTAATGCTAAAAAGTGTAAACTAATAATAAGACACGTTAGTCCCTAATGAACGGGTCTGACCCTTTAGCCGAGCGGTTAGTGATATCGCCTTATGATGCAATACACCCCGTATCGAATCCCGCACCGGGCAAGAAAATAACCGGTTACATTAAATTAGTCTAATTGAAATAAAAGCTTAGTGCACGAAGGCAACTATATTATTCTGGCGTTTGACTAAGTTTTTGAAGTTTTGAAGGTTTTTCAATTAAGTGGTCTCGGAGTCTGCAGAGTGCGACCGCTCACTCCGCCATCTTAGCACGCCACCTCGGAAGAGCGTGTGCCCCGCGCTAGTAGCCACCCACACACAGTTGAGTGTGTGTGTGCGCGTGTGTTATGAGCGGCAGAGCCCTAGAAAGAGAGAGTTACGTCAATGAGGGGTCAGAACGCGAGAGGGTCACGTGGTTCACGTAGCCGCCGAACAGTTCCAAACGAAGCTTGGCGGGTAATTTAAATGAACTGCTTAGCCGAGATTTCTGGTAACTACTGTAAACTACTAATAAGACACGTTAGTCCCTAGCTAACGGGTCTGACCCTTTAGCCGAGCGGTTAGTGATGTCGCCTTGTGGTGCAGTACACGCCGTATCGAATCCCGCACCGGCCAAGAAAATAACCGGTTACAAAAGTTAGCGTGTTAACGGCCTGGCTCCCCCTGTCTCGCACGGAACAGTGGCGAAAGACACAGCATCAATTAAACGGCGGTTTGCAACATCAACCAGCAGACCATTAGCACACAGAAAATCCGCGCCGATAATAGGAACAGTAATGGCAGCTACTACAAAGTCCCACTCAAAATGGCGCCCGTGGAAGCAAACAGTCACCAACCTTGTGCCAAACGTCGCAATGCACTTAACTGTGGGCCGCCGCCTTAGGCCGACCTGTCTGTCTTAGCAGGAGGGAGTAGGCTCTTTTGCGAGCCTGAGTCCACCAGAAACCGTCTTCCTGACATCGTGTCCTTAATGAAGAGCAGCTCACTACGTCCGCCAGCGCCCACAGCTGCTACTGAGCGCTGGCCCGGGAGTTTCCCGGCGCCTCAAACGTGCACGGAGGGACGCAGCGCCTCGCTTTGCCGCCGAACCGCTGGTGGAAGAAACAGAGGCCTCTCCCGCGCCGTCTCCGGGCAGTCACTCCAGCCACCACTGCCGGGTCCGCGTCCTCCGACGCCGGCTGCAGAGGCTCCGATGCTACACTCTGCACAGAGAACCCTCTGGTAGCTAGCAGGACCCGATCGGCCTCCTCAGCCAAACCTCGGCAGTCACCAGCGGCCAGACACGGGGAGTTAGCCAAAGCCGCGCGCACAGGAGACGGAAGCTGGCGCAGGAAAACGTGCGGGAAAAGGAACCCGCCTTCGTCTGAGCCTAGCAGCGACAGCATATTGTCCATGAGAGCCACAGCCATCCCGTCGCCCAAACCGGATAGGGAAAGGATCCTATCTGCCCTCTCTGCGGCAGATAGGCTGTACCTCCGGAGCAGAAGATGTTTGAGGGCCACGTATTTATCGTGTTGCGGAGGGGCGCGCAACAGCTGCATGGCCCGGCGTGTGGACTGCTGGTCCAGCGCAGCGACGACCAAATAATATCTGGAGTCGTCCGCGGAGATTCCACGCAGGTGGAACAGCGCCTCGACGTGCTGGAACCACGAAGCCGGGTCGCTCTGCCAGAACCCTGGGAGCTTCACAACCGCGGCGAGAAAGGCCGGCTGTGGGAGTTGGGGCGTGGCCGAAGTGGATTCACCAATGTGGCAGGATGAGGAAAAACACAGCAGACGAAGGCGAGTTTGATGTTTATTCCTCAACTCCAAAAACCAAAACTACAGCAGGAACAACCTTGCACCAGAGAGCCCGGGAACGTAAACCACACCCCCAGCTCACAGTCCTGCTGGGTGAGAGACATAGCCCCTAGTGTCCGCCACAATGTCAATATTATGCAAGGGTATTCTTGCCCATTGCCTACCATGTACGTTTCTAATGTAGTTGTGTAGTTATCATTATAATTATTATTGTTATGACTGGTAGTAGTTGTTGTTGTAGTAGTAGCAATAGTATTTACCCAGATTAATGCAGTTGTTCCAAATGTTGTGATCAAAACTAGTCTTGACAAAAGGGAATGAAATGTCAGAGAAAAAGGTGTGAGTCGTTATTTGTTAGTAATCTGGGCTTTATTTTGTTTTGTTTTGGATCCCCCCCCCTTTTCTCCCCAATTGTACTTTGCCAATTACCCCACTCTTCCAAGCTGCTCCACCCCCTCTGCTGATCCAGGGAGGGGCTTCAGACTACCACATGCCTCCTCCAATACATGTGGAGTCACCAGCTACTTCTTTTCACCTGACAGTGAGGAGTTTCGCCAAGGGGACATAGTGCATGGGAGGATCACGCTAGTTCCCCCTCCCCCAAACAGGCGCCCCGACTGACCAGAGGAGGCGCTAGTGCAGCGACCAGGACACATATCCACATCAGGCTCCCCACCCGCAGACACGGCCAACTGTGTCTGTAGAGACGCCTGACCAAGCCGAAGGTAACACGGGGATTCGAACCGGTGATCACCATGTTGGTAGGCAACGGAATAGACTGCCACAGCACCCGGACACCCTAGTAATCTGTCTTTTGACTTGTTTTGACCCTCAGAATCAGCGGCTAATGAATAGGCGAAAAGAGTAGGAGGGGACTCACGGAGGTTTCACTGAACGGCTCCTCATGAATGGCAGGTGTGGGAGGTGTCTCCTATGGAGGGAGAAAAAAAGGTCGTTAAAAATAAATGATAAACTAGGACAGTTCACAGAAACAACCCACAAATATGAACTATACTGCTAGGGTGTTAAGGGAAGTTAGTTTTGATTGTCATTTCATCGACATCATTTTGGGGTGGGCTGTTTACAGCACCACGCACAGCTGACAAACATGTTCCTTTTCGTATTGTGTGAAACCTCATTTGTCATTTTACCCATACAAAGCTTTTAAGCTAATTGGTTCTGATTGTCCGACTTTGCTGCATTGTCATTATTCATAAAATTACAATACCTAATATATTCAAACACTGCAGGCGCTTCTGCCAAATTTGTAGAACAAGCATACAAACTGTGAATCCCCAGAGACAATAAAAGCCCAAGGCTACTGTCAATAGCATGCACAGATAGTAGGATGTATTTCCTTGTTGATATTATTTTAAAAAATGACTGCAAGTGCAATGGTAATGCCAGGCACTGTGAAGTTAGATTTAAAAATTCCCTTTCAGGATTCAAGTATTCATATTCACAAATTTGGGATATGAATGCCTAAGCCCTGAATGGTGTTGGCAGCTCTGCAGCCAATGATAACACCTAATCAGCTTTGTATCGACTGTTATTGCAACAGAGGTGCCAAGGCTAAACATTAAGTTCACATGTCCTTCCCAGTCATTTGATTTACACTTTCAAAGAGAGATGGCGGGAGGGTCTTGTGGTCCTTACAACAGCAACCACCATTACAGTCTGTGAGGAAAGCAGATGATGTTGGAAGGAGAGACCAGGTTTAAAGTGGCAAGTTAAAGTGGGAATAAGAGGGACACCTGATTCTTAAGCAATGGAAACGTTGCTTACAGCCCCGTTGGGGTTCTGAGACAGCCAAGCAAATGTTAAGCTTTGCAAAGGGGAACGAGAGGGGAAGAGAGAGAGAGAGCAGTACGCTCCCTGGGCCATGGGCGCAAATTATGTCATCATGATGCGGTTGCGATGCGAGGATTGCTAGCTTTTTAACTTCTCATACACAGCCACATGAGTTCTGGAGTATGTGTAAATATAGATTTTTTCTTCTAATGGTAAAAAAAAAACAAGGATTGCACGAAATCGCCTGAAGCTCATGCAATGCTTTAGTTTCCGGTGACTGACAAAAAGGTTAGTGGGCAGGATGGTTTACCGCTTGCTTTCTCTTGGTTGCTTCTTGGCTGGAGTTCCTGTAGTGGATGTGGCTGGTGTCCATGTTGCCCTGTCTGCTGCGGACATTGGTCTCTCTGGACCATTGTGTTTTCAGAGGAAGCGTTCGGGGCGGCGTTGTGTGACTAGCAGAAAACTTCGAACCAGAGTTGAGGCCTTCTTTAGATTGTTGGTAGTTTTGCGGGTGGTCTTCTTGGACTAGCATGTCTCTGCTTGTACACTGACTTAGTTTTGTGATATCCCTCACATCTGGGAGCTCCTGCTGGTCTAACACCCGCGGATGAAATTGAGAAACCTCCTGAGAGGCCTCGGTGCGGTGTTTAGTGGATGATTGGTTTTGGTTAATGCTGTCGATGGTAGATTGCACTGCCACAATATCATCCACCCTTGCTCCAATTTCACAGGGACCCCCTATTGATTTCATCATCTGTGTATCAAAAGCTGCAGCAAGGATCCCTCCATCGGCTTGGGTATGTGGGAGACGGTTTACAACACCTTTGTTCCCTTTATTCAAAGACTTCTTTGATCTCTGTGGCTTGAGAGGAGCTATTTTGGTGACTTCAGACTTTGAGTTTCCAGCTTTGACGCTCTCTTTTGTTCTCTCGGGGTTTGGGTCTTTTGTTTTCCAAGATTCAGATTGCTTCCTGCTGGCTTCAGTTATACTCCCATTGCCCTCTGGGAAAGAATTTGCTGCCACTGGAGCGTCGAAGTTCTTTGGTGCCTGTTGATGAAAGTGGTACTGATGCTGAGACTGCCTAAACTCAGTGTTTTTCGCGTCGGCCCTTTGTTTGGCAAAGATGCTGTCTGCAGGTGGAGAGCCGAATCCATTCTCTTGAACACCATTCCTTGTCATGACAGCACCATGCAAATGGCCATTAGTTGCTGTAGAATTGTCCATGGTGCCCATATTCTTGAGCCCTGTTGCAGGGAGTTCCTTTTCATGTTTTGCGGACCCTGACCCAAATGTTGTAGACTTAAAAGAGTCCCGAGGTGCCTGACATTTGTTCATGATTGTTTTTGCTCCACTGTGGCTATCATGAGACTCCATATCCTTCCAAGGTGTAACTGAGAACATGTCTCTACCCATAGTGGACTCAACAGGGTGCAGTTTATAGTGGGGGGTTTGATTTTTTTCCACCTTGGAACAAATATCCAGGGCTCCTTCATATACATCTTGCTTGTCAATGTATTTGGCATCACCAGTCGCCTATGTTGACATAGAGTAAACAGTTGAATTAGCCTGGCTACATAAACCATCTTAAAGCTACTCCGCTACTTTTAACACATCAGTAAATGCTAATTTAAATTAAATTAAATAAGAAAAGACTAAATAACGAGAATGTTTTAGGGGCCTAGGGGTCAGCAAGGCTGTAATATAACCTTTGTATTCACGTTCCTTTCATATTTTTGAGAGCTGATTCTTTCCATCTTTATCTCAGCCATAAAGAATTGTAATTTTGACAGAGAATAGAGAGGGTGTACAAAAGTCCTGACATGATTCGTAGGTTACTGCATTCCCATAAAAAACACACCACTGCAATATAAAAATTACAGAAGTAATGATGAATTAATGGGAAAACAACAAAAGTAAGTTGTACCCTGTCAGTGCCGAAGCATCATTTGGAAATGAGGGTCCCATTCTTACCGGTTTCCTCTCTGGGGTGCCAGGAGGGGTGGCAGATGAGAGGCGCTTCTCTCTTTGGGTCAGCTTGCTATTGGGCTGCCTCAGAGCCATCTTCAGCTCGTTGATGCTGGCCTGGTGCTTTTGCAGAACATCTTCTGGCTTATCCAAGAACTGCTGCTCACGCAAAAGGAAGAGGGCATGACATGGAAACAAATTACTTCGAATATCAATAGCATTTTAACATTTAAAATGTCAGTGAGGTAAACATTTCCAGAGTTAAAGATACAGTGCATCCGGAAAGTATTCACACTCCTTCACTTTCCCCACATTTTGTTATGTTACAGCCTTATTCCAAAATGGATTAAATTCCTTTTTTTTTCTCATCAATCTACACACAATACCCCATAATGACAAAGTGAAAAAGGTTTTGTGGAAATTTTTGCAAATTTATTAAAAATAAAAAACTGAAATATTGCATGTACATAAGTATTCACACCCTTTGCTATGACACTCAAAATTGAACTCAGGTTCATCCTATTTCCACTGATCATCCTTGAGATGTTTCTACATCTTGATTTGAGTCCACCTGTAGTAAATTCAATTGATTGGACATGATTTGGAAAAGCACACACCTGTCTATATAAGGTCCCATTGTTGACAGTGCATGTCAGAGCAGAAACCAAGCCATGAAGTCAAAGGAATTGTCGGTGGACCTCCGAGACAGGATTGTATCAAGGCATAGATCTGGGGAAGGGTACAAAAAAAATCTACAGCTTTGAAGGTCCCAAAGAGCACAGTGGTCTCCATCATTCGTAAATGGAAGAAATTTGGATCCACCAGGACTCTTCCTAGAGCTGGCCGCCCAGCCAAACTGAGCAATCGGGGGGAGAAGGGCCTTGGTCAGGGGGGTGACCAAGAACCCGATGGCCACTCTGACAGAGCTCCAGCATTCCTCTGTGGCGATGGGAGAACCTTCCAGAAGGACAACCATCTCTGCAGCACTCCACCAATCAGGCCTTTATGGTAGAGTGGCCAGACGGAAGCCTCAGCTCAGTAAACGGCAAATGACAGCCCGCTTGGAGTTTGCCAGAAAGCACCCAAAGGACTCTCAGACCATGAGAAACAAGATTCTCTGGTCTGATGAAACCAAGATTGAACTCTTTGGTCTGAATGCCAAACGTCACGTCTGGAGGAAACCAGGCACCTCTCATCACCTTGCTAATACCATCCCTACAGTGAAGCATGGTGGTGGCAGCATCATGCTGTGGGGATGTTTTTCAGCGGCAGGAACTGGGAGACTAGTCAGGATCGAGGGAAAGATGAATGGAGCAAAGTACAGAAAGATCCTTGATGAAAACCTGCTCCAGAGCGCTCAGGACCTCGGACTGGGGCGAAGGTTTACCTTTCAACACGACAACGACCCTAAGCACACAGCCAAGACAACGAAGGAGTGGCTCCGGGACAAGTCTGTGAATGTCCTTGAGTGGCCCAGCCAGAGCCCAGACTTGAACCCCATTGAACATCTCTGGAAAGACCTGAAAATAGCTGTGCAGCGATGCTCCCCATCTAACCTTACAGAGCTCGAGAGGATCTGCAGAGAAGAATGGGAGAAATACCCCAAATATAGGTGTGCCAAGGTTGTAGCTTCATACCCAAGAAGACTTGAGAATGTAATCGCTGCCAAGGGTGCTTCAACCAAGTACTGAGTAAAGGGTGTGAATACCTATGTACATGCAATATTTCAATTTTTTATTTTTAATAAATTTGCAAAAAAATCTACAAAACCTTTTTCGCTTTGTCATTATGGGGTATTGTATGTGGATTGATGAGAAAAAAAAGAAGGTAATCCATTTTGGAATAAGACTGTAACAAAACAAAATGTGGGGAAAGTGAAGGGGTGTTAATACTCTCCGGATGCACTGTAGATATGGATTTAAGTTGAGAGAGAATGTGTTTTGGGGGAATTTAATAATGTTTTTCATGCCAAGTCCAGTTCAGTTTAAGAGTAGGGGTCGTACGTGGATGTCACAGTAAATATCCAATGTGCTTTTTTTTGGGGGGGGGGATTTTCCCCCGTTTTTCTCCCCAGTTGTACCCAGCCAATTACCGCACTCTTCCAAGTCGTCCCGGTCGCTGCTCCACCCCCTCTGCTGATCCAGGAAGTCTGCCAATCCTGCAGACTACCACATGCCTCCTCCGATACATGTGGAGTCACCAGCCGCTTCTTTTCAGCTGACAGTGAGGAGTTTTGCCAGGGGGACATAGCACATGGGAGGATCACACTATTCCCCCCAGCTCCCCCTCCCCCCTGAACAGGCGCCCCAACCGACCAGAGGAGGCACTAGTGCAGCGACCAGGGCACATACTCACATCTGGCTTTCCACCTACAGACACGGCCAATTGTCTGTAGGGACGCCTGACCAAGCTGGAGGTAACACAGGGATTTGAACCAGCGATCCCCATGTTGGTAGGCAACAGAATAGACTGCTATACTATCTGGATGCCCTCCAATTTGTTTGTTGACCGTACTGTAGGACAGGATAGACAGTGGGATCAAACCATTACTGCAATGCATAGATGGTTGAATGGTGGACTAGATGATGACTTGCAACAGAAAAAGACCACTCTAACCACGAGTGTCTGCATCGTTTTTCATCGGCCCTGGGATGAAACCTATTTTCCAGTAAGAGATAAAGGGATCTCTCTGCATGACTAAGGCCTAAGTCTATGAAAGAAATATGCATCAGCTGATGTTATTCTCAGAGGTGCTATTAGCTATTAGAGATCCCTCAATCACGGTGACAAATGTAAATGAAGTCTTAATATTTTCCCACACATGTTTAGAGGCTGCCTCATTGCTTTAGTAAGGAACTGGTGTACTAAAGCACAACAGCTGGGAACTATGATAAATTAACCTCGTAATCTGCCTTAGCAGTCGTTTTTTATTAGGAAGATGGAGCACAACGATCCCTTGTCTTGGATTTTTTTAATCATTTAGCCATCAACACTTCACTCTAACTGCTGAGATATGAACTGATATTAAAGTTCAGATTAAATATGAGAGGGGTCATAAACAATCATGACATAACTTTGAAAAGAAAGGTGTACAGAATGATTATCTAAACTGTGCAGTGAAGAAGACAATCATTTACAGAGGGCTTTAGTGAGCGACGTTTGTTATCTGTCTTTATTTCCTCCATCAATAAGGGTCACATACAGCACATGGCAAAGAGAGAGAGTGGGGGCAATCAGTACCTCCTGTTTGGGCCGAGGGGTGGCCAGATCCTTGTCCAACAGACGGGGGTAACCCGAGGTGGGGCAGTTAAGATGAGGCAGGGGTAGTAAGCAAAGCAGGAGATAAAAGGTTTGTGGTGCAGGACGAATGCAGGCAGAGACAAAGAGGTAAAGTGCTGCAGGTGAGTCAAAAAGGCAGGCGGCCAGATGGACAGACAAACAGACTGAAAAACCAACAGAAACAGTTCACGGCACCCAAACTGAACTAGTTTAGACAGTTACAGTATCTGAGGTCCCGTCTAGCGTCTAGCACAGTTGTCCATCCAATGTACAACAGATTGCTAGGAGACAACAGACTGATGAACAATAAATGCCTGGAAAGGTATATTATGACATACTTCTTTGTCCAAACATTTAGTTTGGGTGTGTTACAAAACCACAGATGAGCCCCCCATCATCTTAAGGTCAGGTCATCAGTTGTGGGGTACATCAGTAAAGCGTTCAGTAACAGCACCGCACAAACAGGCATTAACACACTGATGAAAAATGGCTGTTCTGTGAATGTTTGCAAGACATACGGGTATGGTTTGATCTTGGATGCTGGATTTACTTCAAAAAATAAAATTAGCCTTTAAGAAATCTAAACTATTGTGCAGAGATATATATCAGCTTGAGAACAGCTGATATCACCAGTCATCAACAACACTTTATCACCATCTGCTTATGCCATTAATAATAGTTAATCCCACTGATTAATTAGTACAGTACTACTCTAATACTGTACATACACACATACTGAATGAGCATTGTCTTCTTTTTTCTTTAAGCAAAGCTTGTTCTATTGTTGCACTTTTTTAGTCAATTTTTATAAGCTACTGTTATCACCATCAGCTAAATGCCTCAAGTGGAAAAGGAAAGTTAATTTGCACTGAAATTAAATGCTATTGGGCTGACAGGGGAAAACTAGCAAGTACGAAAAAATATTACTACTATTATCAAACATTTACTATGTTTCACATCAATCCACCTCTACAGTGGACATCTGTGATGTGCAGTCCATGGACTGTGCAAACTTGAATCTAAGAAAAAATCTTAGGCATGAAGATTCCCTGCAGTTGCAGATGAACAAACCAAAAAAAAAAAACAAAATGAAAAATATGCAGCCCGTGCTGAACAATCAAGCTGTTCCGTGCATAATCATCTACAATCAAGACCGCACAGATGGACAGACATTGGCGTCCACAGCCAAAATACCTCTGGCTTTGAGTCTATAGGCGAGCCTGCCTCCTCACCCTGCGAGTGAAGAAGTGGGGAGGGACAGGAGAGGGACAGAGATAGGAAGAGAGAAGTGGTTACCCAGGTGTGTTAACATCACACTAGGAGGGAAGAAGACTCAGGCTGTTAAAGGAGAAGAGGATGCTGGGTAAATGAAGGAGGAAAAAAAAAGGGACACAGGCCGAGTTAGATTTGGGAAGTTAAAAAATGGCTCCAGAGAGGAGGGAGCCTTGAATTCCATACAGAGAAGACCTGAGAGAGGAAAGAGCAAATGAACAAAGTATAGCAGGGTGGAAACCAGGCCAAGGAGGAAGAGAATGGGAATAGGGATTACTTTCTAACAAAAAAATAAAAAAGGAAGAGGGGAGAGAGGGATGAGGAATGTTAGTCAAAAGTTCATGAGAGGTTTTTCGGACTTGGTGAGCATAGTGTGCTTTCGTTTTTTTTTTTTTTTTTTTTATATAACAGACCAAATGCTGGTTAAATCATACGTTCACCTCCAAACACCATGTCCATGTTGAGCTGTGTTTAATTTACCAGATGAGTATTTCATTCAGCACAAGGCCCACAAACATTTTAAAAAGAGTATTGACGGAGCCATGTTCCGTTATGTTACCCACTCTTCACATGTGATGTACACATTGTATGTACACTAAAAGACACAACCAGTCATAACAACAGCTTTACACGAAGTTGAGATCAGGTGAATCAAAACCTGATAAAAGAAGAATTCAAAGATATGTGTCTGCGTAACTGAAACAGTGTCCTAGCCACCCGGGTCGGGTCAGATTACTTTGAAATGTAGTCAGTTACTGAATACAAATTACATGGCAATTTTGTAATCAGTGATGTAATCTGATGGATTACCAAAAAAAAAAAGTAACTAATCTGAACACTTTTGGATTACTTCAAATCAAACGTTGAAAATATTACACTTATACTAAAAAAGTGGATGCAGGCACTAAAATTTGAGGTCCACAAATATTCCTTTTTTTCTTTTTAAACATCTCAAAACATGTTCAATGCAAATAAAATGCATTTTGCATATTGAGCTTTTACAGTTGGTTAATTGATTTACCCTTACAAAAACAGTACTGGCGCAAATATTACCAAATATTTTATTGAATAATTAGGTGTTGCAAAAATATACATGCTGTACATAATAGGGTGGGACTTTGGTACAGCAGCTTTCAGTTTGCAAATGGTACCTTTATCCAACTAAATTTTCAGCTTATCCTTCATGAACAACCGTTCTCGGTTCACTAGTTAGCGAGCTGAACTGAACGTTCGGCCGTGTTTCAGTTCAGTGAGTGGGACTCTACACAGTCGGAGCTCTGGTCTGAACAAATCTTATGAATGAATCTTTTTAATGAACTGATTCTACTGATTCACTATACTGAAAAGAACTGCTTTCCCCATCAGCACCACAAAGTAGAGCACTTGTCTAAGAAACCCTGTGTAAGAAGTGTTTTCATTGAGTTAATGGAGCATCGGTTATCATAAAAAAAAGTTTCATAATTTTAAAATTGCCATATTTTAAAGATGTAATAAATAATGTAATGAAGCAATCCTTGACAATGTAACTATAATCTAATTACAAATTTTTTCAAATGTAACCTGGGCTGATTATTGTTACTTATTTTTGTAATCTGATAACATATCCCTGATAACATGTAATCCATTACTACCCAACCCTGCTAGCTGCTCATCTTGTACCTTAAGCTCCAAGGCCTTGGTGGGAGTGGCGGCACTAGCAGCCCTCCTCATCTGCACCTGGTCGTGATCCCGGTCCAGACCTTGATGCTGTTCTAGCTCCTGGTCAGGATAGTCATCCTGGTCATGGTCCTGATAGTTGTACCGGTCGTGTTCTAGGTCCAGACTGCCCTCTTGGTCCAGATCTTCTCTGGACATGAACTGGGTGCGACTGCTGGAGCTTCTTTGGGACAGCTGGTCCATGCTGTCGCCAAGAGCTGAAGCTGGGGACGAGGATAAGCGTGGCGGCCAATTTCATTTATTGAACAGCACTTAACCAGGGTCACATATTTCAGTTATGACAGAAAGCAGTGTTTAAATTAACTTGTAATAAGATTATGTGTGACTGCAATTTCATAACAGTGCAGCTGAACCCAGCAGTTCACCTTCATCATAACCATACAGCTTATTATGTGTTTCATAATATCCCTGGTTGTAAAACTTGTGTGAATTTCTGATTTATTTTCATTATTGTTGTAGATTTTTTTTCCTGATAGGAGCAACATTTTACAGATTATTTTCATTTACAGTGTTAAACATTATCGCCTTGTCTGCTTATTGCTAGAGGGAGCATTCTTTATGAGACCCCTCTTTATGAGAGATTTAATGTTATCACATAGTGCATTATCACATATTTTAGACAGAAACTATACAACTTTCCACTTGTACAATAGTCAAGTAATTGTATTGGTTGTTGTTTATTGGGCTGTTTGAGTCTGCACTGTGGCACAGCTTCAGGTTTTTGCCTTTTTCTTACTTTCTGATTTTCTTACTGGAATCAATGCTGTTTATCTTATCTTCTTTGCAACAACCTGGAGGTTATAGAGTGGGTTTGTGACAAAAATGTCATTTTAATCCTTGTACCACTGAGTGGAACACAGAGTGGATGGGAACGGAGTACTAATGTGTAGTGTACGCCCCTCAACAGCAAAAATTGTGGTCGTGCTGAGACATTACCAGATGCGTGTTTGTATTTAACTGTGGTAATATAAAGCACAGTATTGTTGGAAAAGAACAGGTTTGTTAGATAAATGAAAGTTGGAGCTATTTTTTTCCTAAAATGCAAGCACATTTTTTATTTTATTGCTGGTGTATTTGAGACGACAGCCCATCCACAACTATCCAGACTTGTAGTTGCTCATTTTAATGTTTATTGTGTGGTGGGACTTGCCTGGGGAAAATGGTACAGCACACAGTGTTTTAGGTTTAGAATGAATATTAATAAATCATTTTCTCTTTCATTTCATTCCTTTCTGTAACGTGTCCGTGAGTTTCTTAAAAAGCACTTTTTTAAAGAATAAAATGTAATATTAATAAGTTTGAGGAGGAAGTGAAGTTGTGGTTAATACACAGATATGGCAGAGAAAGCTCTCAGAAGGCCTTAAGACTAGTGCTGCACAATTTGGTGAAAAAGTCATATTACGATTACCCATCCATCCATTATCTTAACCGCTTATCCTGCACTGAGGGTTGCTGGAGCCTTCCCCAGCAGTCATTGGGCAGCAGGTGGGGAGACACCCTGAACAGGCCACCAGGCCATCACAAGGCCGGCCGACACACACACACACACACACACATTCATTCATTCCTAGGGACAATTTAGTACGGCCAATTCACCTGACCTACATGTCTTTGGACTATGGGAAGAAACCGGAGCCCCCAGAGGAAACCCATGCAGACACAGGGAGAACATGCAAACTCCACACAGAGGACGACCCGGGATGACCCACAAAGGTTGGACAACCCCAGGGCTCGAACCCAGGACCTTCTTGCTGTAAGGCGACCACGCTAACCACTGCCCCACCGTGCCACCACAAATTGCGATTATTGTGGAACATATCGTGATTTGCGATTGCGATATAATAAACAGTTATACAAATTTGCCGTGTTGCCATGACATGTAGCGACTTTCATTTTGCATGTTTTACACAGTACCTCTTTCTGTTCAATGCCATTGAGCTTGAATCCAAAATATCCCCATATAACAGAGGTTGCATTTTTTTTTTTTGCCACCAGTTCATCTGCATTAACCTGCTCGTTGTCATCTATATCAATTTTTTCCTTCTTTCTGGTCTGCACACAGCACACCGGATAGTCATGTGACCGTAGACTGCACACACAATTCGCTGTCTAAACAGAGAGACTGATTGGTCATCTCTTAATTGTGGGCGTAGATATGCAGACTACACACAAACAGATGTTCACACACGCACATTTTGTTTAATTAAATCGCAGCCTTTTGCGGTTATATAATTGCATAGGCTGACATCGCGATTGCGATTAGATTACTTGTGCAGCATTACTTAAGACCTTCAAATACCCCAAAGCTAAATCATGTCTTATTGTATGGCTGAAGGTACTGAAGGAACAGCACTGGCAACTCATTTCAAAGAGATGTCTGAGAGCTGGACTGTTCAAACACCACTGCACTTTCCACAGTGTGCATGTGTGGCATGCTGTAATGGCTGATGACAGCATAAGTGAACGACTCTAAAAACTCGAACTTTCTCAGTCTACGTCATCTTATTTTGGTGGTGGTAAAGTGATTTAAGGTCATGGTAGAAAGAAAGGACTCGGCGTTCTCACCTCCATCTACACTTCGGGGTAGCAGGTACCTCTTGCTAACAGAGCGATCAAACTGAGGGGCAGGCCGGTCGATCAAAGCGCTGGCCTGTCGGGTCTGGGCCTGAGTCCGCCCGCTGTACCGGAACTTGGAGCCGATCACTAGGAAGCCCTTGGGAGGTGGCTCTGGCGATACCAACCTATAGCACGTTCGATTTTTAATAATTGATCCCCATGTGTTTATTTACCGGGCCAGAGCATTCCATAGTGCCAGCTAGTGCTGTATACTAACTGATGAAACGTTAGCAGAGCAGGAAGTTATTATGGATTCAATTCGTGTCGCCATTGTATAATGAGTGTGACTTGAAGGACATCTCCGCAGTGCCGGGTGGCGCTGTGCGGTGGAGCATGCAGTGTGCCAAGATTAGTGTGCAAAAAAAAAAAAAGTTTGTGAGAGACTGTGTGTGTGTGTGTGTGTGTGTGTGTGTGTGTGTGTGTGTCTCCACATGTGAGTGCCAGTTCCTACCTGAAGAAGGTGTGATGCTCAATGCAGACCTTCCACAGGCGTTTAGAGGCCCGGTGGTTGGGTAGCTTGAAGCCTATGGTGCTCTCAAACTGTTCATACTGGGGGGAGTGATGGAGAGGAGTGGAGGTGGATGGGTGGATGGGGTTGGAGTGGTCCATGGGAAAAGACGGATGAAGGGAAGGAGTGCAGGGAGAGACGGAGGTGGAATGTGATGGATTGAATTGTGTTTACTCTGCGGTGATAAAAAAAAAATTTTTTTTTTTTTTTTTTGCTTACTGGCACTGAAATACATTTTCCTGTCCTCCATTTCTGCCATGTCAGGCTGATTTTCATCTCTAACTGAACTGCAAATGAGCAGGTCATGCGCTCACTCCATCAGATGTTCAGTGGTCTGAAAGGGGGCGTTCTGATCAATAGGTTATTATCAAACTAGCGTGTCTGGCGGCTTCCGAGACAAGAGTACATCAAACGTACGTTAAAAGGAGCTTTTTCCTCACACGAATTCTCGGCGGACATGTTAGAATAAGATCCCCTCAAGACACACCGATGACACTGTTTGAGGAAATGTGAACTGACAAATGACTTGATTGGACCTGTAAAAAAAAAAAGCTGCAGGCACAGAATGCCCTGTCCGTTCACTATGAATATGTCAGTGTCGGTGTGAAAGTGCTCGAACAGGCTGGAGCCACCCTGAAAGCCAGAGAATGGCGAGAGAAAAACCTCGGCAATGCAAAATCAATTTAGGAGTACAGAGCCAGAACAAGCATAACGTGTCACTACCCCTCGCATGAGAAAACTCTTGATGAAAGCAAATCTTTATGGCCAGCCAACCACCAAAAAATAAAACACAACCCGTCACACTAATCTTCAAAAATACACAGCCACAGATAATGTTTGGGAAGATACGCATATACATTGTCACTTATCACATATTTTTGTAGATAAAACTCAAGACGCAACACTTGCCTCTGAACTGTGAAATAATTTATTTTTGCTTGCTTGGAAAGAGTCTTGACGGAGATGATGTAAATCCCACTATTATGAGAAAGCTGGCTCCTAACCACATCATGATTCATGATATATTACACTCTTTCTCAGCGTTGCGAGAATGTGTGTCATGAGCTGTGCTAGTAGTGCGGCTTTGCTAGCAAGATCTGAGCGGTTAGCCGCTGCATCTGCGAGTCAAGCACGATACAGCAGAAAAGATCATGGGACTGTGCATCTACCTCTCCTGGACGGATCTTAATGTAGAAGTTGCTCCTCTTGTAGGAGATTTTGAGGATCTTGGGCCAGGCGAATCGGTTGATCCTGAGACGGTCTCGGTAGATAAGCAGCCCGTTGGCACTCACACCCAGCATGATGTCAATGCCCTCTGAGTCCTAGCAGGGACAGGAATAGGGCATCACAGCAGGCTAAAAACATATAATTTGAACAAGACTGCGTAGATGCATTAAAAAAAAAGAGTCTGGGAGCACCATTGACGTTGGTGGCTATCTTTGCACCTTGGCGTGATGCAGGTCCACTCCGTACATGGACAGCTTCTTGGCATTTTCTAGAAAGTTCACCTCCGCCTCTGCTGGACTCATGCCCCTAGGGTTCAAACAGTACACGTGATCGCATCCATCACATCTTTGTCATGTTTGTTCATCACATGAATTGACAATAAGGGATATTGGCCCAATTGATAAATGATACACACACACACACACACACATATATCCATCCATCCATTATCTTGACCGCTTATCCTGCTCTCAGGTACGCGGGGACGCTGGAGACTATTCCAGCACTCACTGGGCGGCAGGTAGGGAGACACCCTGGACAGGCTGCCAGGCCACCACAAGGCCGACACACACACACACACAAACACACACACACCCATTCATTCCTAGGGACAATTTTAGTATGACCGATTCACCTGATTTACATGTCTTTGGACTGTGGGAGGAAACCGGAGCCCCCGGAGGAAACCAACACAGACATGGGGAGAACATCCAAACTCCACACAGGACGACCCGAGATGACCCACCAAGATTGGACTACCCTGGGGCTCAAACCCAGGACCTTCTTGCTATGAGGCTACCGCGCTAACCACGGCACCACCATGCCGCCCATATATATATATATATATATATATATATATATATATATATATATATATATATATATATATATATATATATATTTATTTATATAAAACAACTCATAATCAACACCCTCTCGTTAATTTTTCTTTTCTTTTCTTCCCAATTGTATCCGGCTAGTGACCCCACTCTTCCGAGCTGTCCCGGTTGCTGCTCCGCCTCTGCAGATCCGGGGAGGGCTGCAGACTACCACATCCCTCCTCTGATACATGTGGAGTCGCCAGCCGCTTATTTCACCTGACAGTGAGGAGTTTCGCCAGGGGGACATAGCACATGGGAGGATCACGCTATTCCCCCAAGTTCCCCCTTCCCACCGAACAAGCACCCCGACCGACCAGAGGAGGCACTAGTGCAGCGACCAGGACACACACCCACATCCGGCTTTCCACCCACAGACACAGCCAGTTGTGTCTGTAGGGACACCTGATCAAGTCGGAGGTAACACGGGGATTCAAACCGGGATCCCTGTGTTGGTAGGCAATGGAATAGACCACTATGCTACCCGGATTCCCCACCCTCACATTAATTTAACTACACCCTGTCCTGTGGACCTGTAGTTGCGGTGCAGCTCCATCACCCTCTCCTCCAGCTCTCGTGTCTGGTTGGGAGCGAAGCGGAAGTCGCTGACATAGTCTGGGCCGTGCTCCTCAGGCTCATAGTCCCCCAGTTCAGCCTGGACTGTGTAGGAGCCCAGCAGCGCATGGGTGACGAAGGAACAGGGCAGACGACCTGATAGGATGTCATCCCTCAGCTGCAGGCACAGGTAGTACCTGGACAAGCACAGTCGATGGAAATGAGTACACATGCTTGTCATATAGCTGTATCTGTATTAATATCTACATATGTATAGATATAGATACTTTCATTCCTTCCGTCCTTCTCTATCACCCATTAGATACAGATATATACTACTTCTAAAGTGGTGTAGCATAGACATTATGTTGTTTTGCTCTTAATATTTTTGTTTGAAAAAGTTACCATGTAATTTGACTTGGACTTACCTGGTGATGTCTTCAATAAGTATGGAGGGGTCTGGGGGATAAAACTTTACCGAAAACCCAAAGCACCAGGAGCCAACTGTAGAGAAACCCACAAAAAATGCACAGTCACACAGTTTTTATAGAGTAGTACACATTTGCTTAAATGTGTGTGCGGTTTGGCTAGATTGTGTGTGTGTGTGTGTGTGTGTGTGTGTGTGTGTGTGTGTGTGGCTGCTGCACTTACCCCGAATTTGCTTCTTAATCTCTTTGGAGGGATCCAACCAATTCTGATAAAAGAGAAGAAAAAAAAAGCCCTTCTTGAGAAAATCTACCTGAGCAAAACCCGCTACAGTCCCCTGTTTAAAAGCCCCTTAAAGAGCCGTACCTCACTGGCTGTGCTCTTTCTTCTTCACATCTACTTTCCCCATTTATAGCCCCAATGTATTCAAACCACAAGAGGAGCGATCAGCGGTTCTATAAGCAGAGGGTGACGTTGATATTCTGGGAATAAACGCCAGCTGAATCCAGCTTGCTCGGCTTAATGTCACTTGCACCCACCGAGGACAGCCATCATTGTGCTCTACGGACCCCGTGTGGCACTACTAAAAGGCCATTCCCCCAATCACACTGCAAAGGTTAAAGGCCCTCTGTGCCACTCTGATGCTGCACCCATCAATGTTAAAAAGGGCAAATGGGGTCTTACTAATTGATAACACCTACTTGGAAGTCTCAGCAAGTCTTGTTCTCTCTGCAACTTGAACAAAAGTCATTATCAGTAAATGGATCTCTAACGCTTACATCTGTACCTGGCTAGTACTCTCACAGGGCCTTAAGTGCACACACACACACACACACACACACACACACACACACACACACACACACACACACACACACACAGTGTGTGTGTGTGTGTGTGTCCAAAAAAACAGATGGGCTGGGCCAACAAGTGGCCTGCTGGGAGTGAAAAAACAGGCACTCGCTACGTTTTGAAGTACATAAAAATCTTTACTGTACTTTACTTTCAAGGCACATAATTTTGATCCTCGAGAAACAAGATCGCGTGGCTCAACACAGTAATTGAATATTCAAAAGCATCATTAAAATATATTCTCAGAAAAAACTCTCTAAAACAAAATAAATAAATGAATTTTTTGACAATTAATATCAAGCTTTTCTCAGTTTCTAAGGATTCATGTAGCAGCAGTACAGTTCCTCTACCAGTTGAAATTGAATCATAAATCAGCTGTGCACACATATCGCAGGGGCATATGCTAATAGGGGGATTAAAAATGGTTGCTAGTAAATATTTCAATTACTGTGCAACATCAGGAACAAATAAACAATTTAAAACGTGTTGATAAAATGTAAATGACGACCAGTAACTGCTTCTCAGTTGCCCCACCTCGCGACGCTAACCACTTACAAATGGAGGCAAACATGGAATATACTTTTGGCTGTAGGTTTGGTTGTGGGTATATAAGCTCTCATCTGTAAGTCATGTGCATTCATGGTGATGTGAAAATGTACTTGGCAAAAAATCAGATTCTGATTCATTACAGCAAATACTAATGTCAACTAGTATATAGCCATAACCCTAAGTGAACCGTGTGTGTGTGTGTGTGTGTGTGTGTGTGTGTGTGTGTGTGTGTGTGTGTGTGTGTACAGTACCAGGATATGAAGAACAGGGAGGTAATTCAGGGTTGAGACAGGAAGACATTAACTTTACTTTTATTACCTTTTCTTTGTGTGGGCCTGACCTTGGTGTTTTATGTAGTGTTGTGGTGAACCGGCCAGATTAACATGTTTGGTATTTATGCGTGTGTGTGTGTGTTTGTGTGTGTATGTGTGTGTGAGTCTGACCTTGGTGTTGTCTGAGTCCTGGAACATTAAGCCAAAGTAGTCCCTCTCCAGCAGGTTCAGATGGCCACACACCATGTCCAGCAGGGTTTGGCCCTTAGCAAATTTCTGTCACACACACACACACACACACACACACACACACACACACACACACACACACACACACACACACACACACACACACACACACACACACATCCAAGCACATAGACACACAAACATACAAACAGACAACAGGTAGAAGGGTGGCAATATGAAGGTGTGCTTGCACATATACAAACATAATGTCATCAAGCTGCAGAGACAGAAAGAAAAGGGGGGGGGGTGCAACAGCGAAGGCTAATAAAGACTTTGTGAACATGAATTTTCTAATACAGCTTGACGGACTGCTCACTTTGTGTTTAAGATTACATTCAGTATGGACTTGTGTATTTAGTGGTAAAAGAAAACACCGGCTAGATCACTTCATTCATAGTTAGTTTCTCGTCACCTTAAGAAACACAACAAATGATAAAAAAAAACACCTACAAAGGAGCCTTGCTCTGGTTGGCTCCTACTGACAAGTAGGAGGAGCTTCTTATGATATGCCTATATAAGGGGAAGAATAGAGTTTTACATCCCTGGTGTTTCATAGGGCCACACCTATTTTCTATCTAGCCCTGCAGGGCTGAAAATGAGGGCTCTGTGGGTTGCACAGGCGGCCTTGGCAAATGCTATTTCCACATGCACACACACACACACACACACACACACACACACACCATACCCATCTCCCAGGGAAACCTGGCTCCTATGGCGACAAAGCAACCAAGCAGCTGTTACCATGGAAACAGGAGTAATAGGTCCCTTCTGTGTGCTTCTCTCATGTTCTCTTTCTCTTCCCTTCCTTCGCTCTCTAGATACTACAGGGTCACAAAGCTTTGTTCAACTCTTGTAATGGAAAGCCAGCAGTATAAATGCCATACCCTTTAAACATTCATGAAATGGTAATTAATTATCCATTAAGCGCAACTCATGACTTAATCAAATCAACAGCAGTCTAGACACTTCTAAAGTATCATACAGCTCACAATGGTACAAAGCATTCAGAGTTCAACGACGATTAACAGGCAAAGGCTGCTGCCTGAGATTTTTTTGGGGCAAGCCAAGCATATATTCGATTTTCCAACAAAATGAAATTGTAACACACATTTCAAGTGGTCCCCCAAGCGTGGCAACCAATTCAGGGTCTTTTGATGAGATTTTGTTGTTGCTCCAATTGGCTCCAATCACATTTTCTGCCACCAGTTCTATGGGCTTATTGAGTTATCTGCCATTTGGCGTAATGCTAAAAATCATTTTTTTCTGAATGCCTCAGCCATGTAAACAAGATGAAGAGAGGCAGTATGCATATTTGTATGGGTTAATAGTTTACCACTGAGGTTGCAGATCTGTTGAAATCCGATGCCATAAGAAATCTAAATGGATGGATAGCACTGTGGAATTGTGCCGAGTCAACGACAGAGAGGTAATAAACTTAGCCTGTGCAGTTGGAGGTCATCCTGAAATTCATATTGCTAAGCTTTTTACAGCTCTTACTCAGCAAAGCACAGGTACTTTAACAAAAGTAGGGATTCTAAGGTTCCTGATCATATCAAATATATCATGCTAGTGAATAATAAACTATTACGGCAAGACATTTTACCAATGATTAAATGGCCCTGCAATATACACTCACCGGCCACTTTATTAGGCACACCTGTCCAACTGCTCGTTAACGCAAATTTCTAATCAGCCAATCACATGGCAGCAACTCAATGCATTTAGGCATGTAGACATGGTCAAGACGATCTGCTACAGTTCAAACCGAGCATCAGAATGGGGAAGAAAGGTGATTTAAGTGACTTTGAACGTGGCATGGTTGTTGGTGCCAGACGGGCTGGTCTGAGTATTTCAGAAACTGCTGATCTACTGGGATTTTCACGCACAACCATCTCTAGGGTTTACAGAGAATGGTCCGAAAAAGAGAAAATATCCAGTGAGCGGCAGTTCTGTGGGCGAAAATGCCTTGTTGATGCCAGAGGTCAGAGGAGAATGGCCAGACTGGTTCGAGCTGATAGAAAGGCAACAGTAACTCAAATAACCACTCATTACAACCGAGGTATGCAGAAGAGCATCTCTGAACGCACAACTCGTCGAACCTTGAGGCAGATGGGCTACAGCAGCAGAAGACCACACCGGGTGCCACTCCTGTCAGCTAAGAACAGGAAACTGAGGCTACAATTCGCACAGGCTCACCAAAATTGGACAATAGAAGATTGGAAAAACGTTGCCTGGTCTGATGAGTCTCGATTTCTGCTGCGACATTCGGATGGTAGGGTCAGAATTTGGCGTCAACAACATGAAAGCATGGATCCATCCTGCCTTGTATCAATGGTTCAGGCTGGTGGTGGTGGTGTAATGGTGTGGGGGATATTTTCTTGGCACACTTTGGGCCCCTTAGTACCAATTGAGCATCGTGTCAACGCCACAGCCTACCTGAGTATTGTTGCTGACCATGTCCATCCCTTTATGACCACAGTGTTCCCATCTTCTGATGGCTACTTCCAGCAGGATAACGCGCCATGTCATAAAGCTCGAATCATCTCAGACTGGTTTCTTGAACATGACACTGAGTTCACTGTACTCAAATGGCCTCCACAGTCACCAGATCTCAATCCAATAGAGCACCTTTGGGATGTGGTGGACCGGGAGATTCGCATCATGGATGTGCAGCCGACAAATCTGCAGCAACTGCGTGATGCTATCATGTCAATATGGACCAAACTCTCTGAGGAATGTTTCCAGTGCCTTGTTGAATCTATGCCACGAAGGATTAAGGCAGTTCTGAAGGCAAAAGGGGGTCCAACCCGGTACTAGCAAGGTGTACCTAATAAAGTGGCCAGTGAGTGTATATATAGTATATAGAAAAACACCGATCAGCCAAAACATTAAAACCACCTGAGGCCACTACCATCAGGGAACACTGTTGCCATGAAGGGGTGTACTGGGTCTGCAACAATGTTTAGGTAGGTGGTATGTGTCAAAGTAACATCCACATGAATGCCAGGACCCAAGGTTTCCCAGCAGAACATTGCCCAGAGCATCACACTGCCTCCACCTGCTTGCCTTCTTCCCATAGTGCATCCTGGTGCCGTCTCTTTCCCAGGTAAATGACACACATGCACCTGGCCAGCCACATGATGTAAAAGAAAATGTGATTCATCAGACCAGGCCACCTTCTTCCATTGCTCCATGGTCCAGTTCTGACACTCACGTGTCCATTGTAGGTGCTTTCGGTGGTGGACAGGGGTCATCAGTGGCGCTCTGACCGGTCTGCGGCTACGCAGCCCCATACGTTGCAAGCTGTGATGCACTGTGTGTTTTGAAACCTGCCTATCATAGCCAGCATTGAGCTACAGTAGCTCTTCTGTGGGATCAGACCAGATGGGCCAGCTTTTGTTCCCCACGTGCATAAATGAGCCTTGGGTGCCCATGTACCTTATCCGATGCCAGGGTCAAAGGATAGGATGTGTTGCTGTAAAGCCCCTTGAGGCAAATTTGTAATTTGTGATATTGGGCTATACAAATGAAATTGACTTGACTTGACTTGACCCTGTTACCGGTTCACCGGTTGTCCTTCCTTGGACCACTTTTGGTAGGTACTGACCACTGCATATTGGCACACCCCATAAGACCTGCCGTTTTGGAGATGCTCTGACCCAGTCATCTAGCCATCACAATTTGGCCCTTGTCAAAGTCACTCAGATCCTTACACTTGTCCATTTTTCCTGCTTCCAACACATGAACTTCAAGAACTGACTTCACTCGCTGCCTAATATATCCCACCCCTTGACATGTGTCACTGTAATCAGATGATCAATATTACTCATTTACCTGTCAGTGGCGTTAATGTTTTGGCTGATCAGTGCATCGATACTGTATCTTAGAAGATACAGAGCCACGTGGTACTATGCCATAGCTCTTATGAAGCACAGTGTTAAGGAAGACTGTCTTTATTATGGAGGACAATAGTTTTACTAGTAGCTGCCCTGTTCATGTGTCCTTAGGAAAGATGTCGAATCTCGAGCAGGTCTCAGCAGTGGTGCTGGTTCTGAAGTGCAATCTTCCTGAAGGGCACATGAAAAAGATCATTTCCACAAAAAAAAAGAAAGAAAAAAAAAGGTACTTTATTATTAAATAAGAAATACAAATCACATTGATTCGATTAAATGACTGTAAATCATTTCACAACTAATGGGACAGGTTTGTCCAAGATGGAAGCTGAATGCGTTGTGTTGTGTTTTTGGTTTTCCAGAAGCATTACATGGCTGGTGTAGATCATTAGAGGTTGCTAAAAGGCAGTGGTAACGGAAACAAAGTAAACAACCCATGCCTCCTCCCCGCGTGCGCTCCCAGATTTCAGCATTCAAACAGCCAGCCACTGCAGCAGCAGAGTGCCTTTGTTGTCGTTTGAAGGCCCTGCGCTCCAAAGACGCACAATCACAGCTCACAGCAAACCACGCAACAAACTCCTAACTACTGAAGACATTCGAAAAAGGCAGATCTCAGTGTGCTCAGTATGCTGAGTGTCTGCTACCTCTCATGATTTCATGATTTTGCATGTCTTGTCTAATATTATTTACATTGATGAACAACAGAGGCATTAAATATACAGTCATCAGGCCCTCTGACCCAATGCTGATTCACTGTTTGGTTGGCTGGTTGATGTGTTTTTTTGTGTCCCCCCCCCTTTTTTTTTTCTCCCCAATTGTACTTGGCCAATTACCCCAATCTTCCAAGCCGTCCCGGTCGCTGCTCCACCCCCTCTGCCGATCCGGGGAGGGCTGCAGACTACCACATGCCTCCTCCGATACATGTGGAGTCACCAGCCGCTTCTTTTTACCTGACAGTGAGGAGTTTCACTAGGGCGTGGGAGGATCACACTATTCCCTCCAGTTCCCCCCACCCTCCGAATAGGCGCCCCGACCGACCAGAGGAGGCGCTAGTGCAGCGACCAGGACACATACCCATATCCGACTTCCCACCCACTGACATGGCCAATTGTGTCTGTAGGGACGCCCAGCCAAGCCGGAGGTAACACGGGGATTTGAACCGGTGATCCCCCTGTTGGTAGGCAACGGAATAGACCGCTACGCTACCCCGGACGCCTTGGTTAATGTGTTTTCACATGTAGCGCTGTATCCTTCGCCAAAGGTCTGTTTCTATCTGCACACTCATGGTACAACAGTTGCAGTTTTGCGTTCCCCTCACTGCTCAAGCAATCACTTCTCCTTTCAAATGTGTAAGAAATGGTTTAGTCAACCAGTTGCTTGAAAGACCCTGAAATCATAAATTACAATATCAACACTTGGTTTGACAATATAATAAGAATAACTTTCAAAAGGGAACTGGTTTTCATATCAATCATATCAAGTCACCTTCATGGATGAATCACCTTCCTTTCTGATGTAGCCTGGAATGTCAAAGCCTGACAATCAAATTCCAGCAGCACATTTCATGATTAATTGCCTTAAAGCATTGCAGAAAGACAGACATGCCATTCCAGTGAGTGGGAAAACCCAAAGGGTAATGTGGTTAACCTCTGTGGGTGCTGGCAGAGCAGAAAAAGTTCAGCCAACCTCAGCCAGTTGGAAATTTTTTTTTTAGTAATTTTGTTTAAAAAAAAAAGAGAGAAGTAGATTCCTCATAAAAACGTTTTTTTTTAAATAAATGAAATATGGCCTCCCTGCCTTATTTCACTCATCGTTTTCCTTTTTAATGATAAGGCTGTGATTGATTATGGATTAAATCAACCCAGATTTATAGTCTCTTGGAATAAGCGAGGCTTGGTTTTGACAAAATAAGGAGAACAACTGTCAACGGTATTGACTGGAGAAGGTTAATGAGTGGTATCACCAATTAAACCGGTTCTAATAAATGTGTGTGTGTGTGTGTGTGTGTGTGTGTGTGTGTGTGTGTGTGTGTGTGTGTGTGTGTGTGTGTGTGTGTGTGTGTGTGCCTGGATAGTTTAGGGTTGAGAACAGTGGGGTGGAGCTGGAGTGCTGGAGTTCTTGTATTAGCAGCGTTGCTTGAGGTGAAGGATTGGACAACATAATTGCACTGTGCTTGGTCAATATCTATAACATTAAGAGCCAAGATCAATAGGAGCACCATGTAGACTGCTTCTCGTTGTTTATATCATCAGACCGCTGCTGCTTACTGGGCATCATGCCTGCAATTACTTTAATACATATCCGGGGGGTTTGCCGAATGCCCATTGTGGCCCTTTTTCAGCGAGGCTGTTGCACTTGCATGCATACATACCCTCACCAGAAACACCCATAACCCAAAGTACCCTCCTATCCTAGTGCACTACTCTCCTTCTCCATCTTTCTCTCCTTCCTTCCCCCACTCTCTCATCTTCTCCTCCTAGCCTTACCCTTTCTATTTTCTCCCTGGATGCACATAACAGTGGCCATCTGTCAACTGTATGGATTTCCCATCAAAGCCCAATACCTCTCATGTCACTGCACAGGCTGCAGGACTGAGGGCATTCTCATATGGGTGCCTGTCGTCTGTGTGCGTGCTGCACAGAGAGACAGACAGACAGACAGACAGACAGACAGACAGACAGACAGACAGACAGACAGACAGACAGACAGACAGACAGACAGACAGACAGACAGACAGACAGACAGACAGACAGAGTGAGAGTGAGAGTGAAAGAAGATGAGGGGTGGGTTTGAGGTGGAAGGTCTGTGTACAGAAAACCTCAGTCAGGATTTCCCCAGCTGACATATTTTTGTGCTTGCTGGGCGGCTGTAGCTCATACATGTGAGGTTCCTGGAAGCAGGGTATGGTGTGTGTCCATGTGTGTGTGTGTGTGTGTGTGTGTGTGTGTGTGTGTGCGCATGTGTGTGTGACAGTTAGTAATAAAAGGAATGCGGTTGACATGTATAAGGCCAACTGGCCAACAAGATCATTCTTGTCACACATCGCACTCCATTACCAGGGGCAGCCAGCGGGGTTACTGTGTTGACGTTAACGTGATTCAGTGCAGCTCTAAACCCTGCCCTGAAAAGTCATTTCATTTCCAAGCACCATATTTCATCCTGTCCGTGGCATGATCTCATTGACACAGCAGTTCCCACAGAATTTAAATACGCCCACTACCACCACCACAAGCAGCAGCAGATGGAGTCCAATAAGCCCCACCTGCTTGTTGTTGTACAAACAAAAGGGTTAAAGGCTTGTTATGGATGGAAATACAGGTTTGCTTATTTCGGCAGCCCCCCCTGTACAACACCGGGTTTGTTTCAGTTCCCCCCCCCCACCACTCCCACTCTCGGTGAAAACAGCAGCAAAAGTGAGTTCCCTGAGTCAGTAGCATGTGGTGGTGTTTGCACTAGCACTAGTGATACAGAGAACCCCCCCCCCCCCCCGCTGTGAACCACTGTGCTGAGTCAAGGATTATGTTGGTATGGGGGACATGTAGGCTGGTTTCTAAAAATGCTTCCTCTCTTGTCACTCGGCCAGTAATGTGTTATTTCAGTGTGGAAAATGAGCCAAGCACTTAATTTCTGAAGGTGCTTCAAATGCTCCTTTTTTTTTTTAATCCTTCCATTTTTCCATCCATAATTTGTAAGCCTTACTAATGGATAAAAAGTTGTTATACATAACTCTCTAGAATGGAGCATTATGCAGCTGGTGACACTAATTGAAGACTTACTCTCTGCTAATCGGCCCTTTAATGCACTTTAGGCAGGCAAACGTGCCACAGCATAGTAAAATATTTTTGTGTCCTGAAGTAATCATTTCCCCAACTTTGTTGGACAGCTAAGCATATGGCAATTATGAATGAAATGAAATATAATAATGAAATATATAATATATTAATTATATTATTATATATTATATACTATATTATACTATATTATATTATATATTATATTATTGTTATTATATTATTATTTTTTATTATTATCGTCTTCTTTCGGCTTACTTCATGTTTCTCAGGGGTCCCTACAGTGGATTTGGTCCATCGGTACCCTGTGAGGGCAAAGCACCAATGGCGGCTATTGTCAACCCGGGCCTTGATGATCCACTATGGTCTTATCAAGCCGCATAATGATTTGGCAAAATTTTACATCGGATGTCCCTCCTGACACAGCCACTAACCCTGTGGATGGGGGCACAGGTAAAGCTCTCTTTGCCATTCCAGTATTCATGGATTTGTGCCTATGTCTGTCATCTGATTATATATGTTATTATTATAATTATTATAAATATATAATGAAAAGTGTACCTCAACTGATGTGTCATAGTCTGAGCCGTCAAGTAGCATGACTTTGACAGGGACAGTCTTGGGCCTCTTGGAGCTCTTCTGTGGGGATTTGGAGGCCTTACTGGGGGTCTTCTCTGAGCTATCATCCATTTCCCCATGGTCCTCTGAAACCTGAGAGAGATAATCCACTCCTCTAAGTGAGTCAGCTTCAAATGTTACATCATCATCATCAGAAACAGTATCTGTTGCCTATTATTAAAATAATGGCATAAATTGTAAGTTCACATGGAACGTCTTAGGGAACAGATAAAACCTGAAGTGAATAATGTGAGTTTGCTATGAGATGTTAAAATGTTAAGTTGCTGGCATCGCCGAACAGGCTCGTTGTCTTGCATATCAAACAGGGAGCCGAAAGGCCCCTGAGTGATTGAAAAGCTGGAGTGAAATGATCTACAGCTGCTGCAGGTTCTGCAGCGCTCCCACCTGATTGGTTCTCTTGGCGTCATCCTCCATCGCACTCTTCATCTCCCCAGCCAAAGCCTTCTCTGTTGTCATAGAAATGGCTTGCAGTCCTGCAAACGTACATAAATACATTCAATCAACAGCCGCTTGTCCTCCATTTCCATAATCTAAACTCGGATGTTTACCACGGCTACAAATCAGACACTGTGCACGTATATGCTCCCAAATCATGTTTTTCCAACCCCCACAGTGACTGTGGTATGATTTTTTTTCCCTGCATTCACTTGTCCTGATATGTTCCTGACATTTTCACATGATCTAGTGCTTTTAATCAGTAGCTCATACCATCAGAACTTTGTGCTTTGTCACAGACATTGCAAAAAAAATTCTGTATAGGCAGACAGAGGGCAAGCTGAAATGAGAGGAAGAGGGAGGCAGAAAAAGATAGACAGAGAGAGAAGAGAAAAAAAGGGGTAGGCAGAGAGAGCGAGAAAGAGGGTCAAAGAGTGAGAGAAAGAGAGAAACAGAAGGAATGAGAGAGGGAGAGAGAGAGAGAGAGAGAGAGACAGAGAGAAATAGATGAAGACAGAGAGAGAGATTAGCTCAGCCAGTCAATCCTGGCTCACAGCTCCCCACAGGAGCACTCTGCATGAAGAGCGTTGGCTTCAGGACGGTCTCCTATTGCGCTAGTGGAGGAGACGGCATAAATTACATCAGCCAGAGGGCCCTGCGGCACCGCACAAGACAGCAGACACACATGAGATGATGTTTGTGTGTGTTTGTGTGTGTGTGTGTGGGGGGGCATGACAACAAGCTCTAGGATGAGACTGGAGGAAGAGAAGACTGCCACCAAAGAAAAGATAAAGGTTGGGGAGAGAGTGAAGCAAGGAGGAGAAAAAGAGCTGAAGCAGAGTGAGAGTCATACAAAGGGAGGTTCAATGTTATTAGTGTATCCTATATTAAAAAGGAGAGCGAGAGACAGATGGGGCCTGTCATTTGAAGGTGACCACTGTTGTTCTATAAGAGCAGTCTGAGTTATAGTCTTGCGCACCGCCACCTGCTTTGGTGAATATAATAGTTGACATTCAGATTAGGCTCTCTTGCTCGCAGAATAAACCGGATGTCATTCTTTAGCTTTATAATTAGAAGTGAATGCAGGGTCACAAGGAACTTGTGCTATCTTTTTCAGGTGACATGAGATAATTTGGGGAACTCGTTTTTTTCCCCCCAGTCCACAGACTGCCTTAAGTATTAACATAAGCCTTTCTGTGAGATAGAGGTCTTTCTTCTCTGCAATGACTGTCAATTTCTGCCAGTGAAAACTCTTTTACTATACTTGTGTGCCAGGCAGGAACAAGTGTGGGGCAAGAGGTGCAGAGAGCCACAGTCATCGCACCCAGGTCCAATTACATTCTTCTAATGAATGTTTCTTATGAATGTTATGAATGTTTCTGCAGACACTGGGAGAGAGCTAATGAGCCGAGAGCAGGTGTATGGTCTTTTGTCAAACTGGCAGCGACCTGTAAGCCTGAAGTGGCTGCTCATTCTTCTACACACCTTTCAACTAATCTCTTAAAGTAGGATTATTATTTCTGGCAGCAATCATGCATCTTGTCCTAACACAATAGTGTGATAAGGCTGACTCCCGCTCAGGGAAAGACACACTGAGAATAGCACTTTGGATTTATGCAAGATATAGGCCTATTTACAAACCTGTTCATCAGGAGTCCACTACTCATCCACCCATTATCCAAACCGCTTATCCTGCTCTCAGGGTTGCGGGGATGCTGGAACCTATCCCAGCAGTCATTGGGCGGCAGGCGGGAAGACACCCTGGACAGGCCACCAGACCATCACACAGGTCCGATGTACACACACACACACCACACACATTCATACCTAGGGACAATTTGCTATGGCCAATTCACCTGACCTACATGTCATTGGACTGTGGGAGGAAACCAGAGCCCCCGGAGGACACCCATGCAGATACAGGGAGAACATGCAAACTCCACACAGAGGATAATCTGGGACGATGCCCAAGGTTGGGCTACCCTGGGGCTCGAATCCAGGACCTTCTTGCTGTGAGGCGACTGCGCTAACCACTGCATCACCGTGCCACTACTCAGTCAGCTCAAATTCCTCTTTCGGAGGGGTCAGTCTTTAATATTCACTTGTAGAGACTGAAAGCAAGCACTCACAAAATTTCTTATGAGTATATACTAGGGGGTCCAACCCGACCCAGCCACTGGGGATGCACAAGCCAGTGCATTCTTAATGCCGGTCCCAAGCCTGGATAAATCCGGTATAAAACCTTTGTCAAATAAAATACGCTGATTATAAATCAGATTTCCATACCGGATCGGTCAAGGCCCGGGTTACCAACAACCACCACCAGTACTGTTGGCATGATCTCATTGGCCAGCAGGATGCTGGTGGAAACTATGCTACTATTGGGTGAAGGACAAGGAGAGGGGGAAGGCATGACAAGTGGCAGCAGGAGAGGAGAAAGGGTAGGAGTGTGGAGGAGAGAGTCGTAACTTTGAACATAAGCACTATGTCTAGTCAAAAGGAGAGAGCTGGCTGAAGTGACGGAGAGAAGGAAGGTACATATATACTGTGTGTGTAAGAGACCAGGTGGAAGGGGAGTAAGGCCAGGAGCATCGGTGCTGGGTTCAAACTCTTCTACCATGGTGTGGATGAGAGGAGAAATGGGGCAGGGGTAACCCTGAAGGAAGAGTACGCCAAGAGTGTGTTGGAGGTGAAGAGAGTGCCGTACAGAGTGAGGAGTATGAAGCTGGAAATCGTAGGTGTGATGATGAATGTTGTCAGTGCATATGCCCTGCAAGTTGGGTGTAAGATGGAAGGGAAAGAAGAATTCTGAGTGAGTTGGATGAAGTGGTGGAGAGTGTACCAAGGAGGAGAGAGTGGTGATTGGAGCGGACTTTAATGGACATGTTGGTGAAGGGAATAGAGATGATGAAGAGGTGATGGATATGTAGGGTGTCAAGAAGAGGAATGTGGAAGGACAGATAGTGGTGGATTTTTTGAAAAAGGATGGAAATGGCTGTGATAAATACATATTTCAAGAAGAGGGAGGAACACAGGGTGACACATAGGAAGGTGCACACAGGTGGACTATATGTTATGCAGGCGGTACAATCTGAAAGAGACTGGAGACTGGGGGGCGTCTGGGTAGCGTAGCAGTCTATTCCGTTGCCTACCAACATGGGGATCACTGGTCCGAATCCCTGTGTTACCTCCGGCTTGGTCGGGCGGCCCTACAGACACAATTGGTCGTGTCTGCAGGTGGGAAGCCAGATGTGGGTATGTGTCCTGGTCGCTCCCCCAGTCCCCCCCCCCCCCGTTTGGGAGTGGGGGAACGGGGGGGAATAGCGTGATCCTCCCATGCACTATGTCCCCCTGGCAAAACTCCTCACTGTCAGGTGAAAATAAGCAGCAGGCGACTCCACATGTATCGGAGGACACATCTGGTAGTCTGCAGCCCTCCCCCGATCGGCAGAGGGGGTGGAGCAGGGACCGGGATGGCTCGGAAGAGTGAGGTAATTGGCCAGATACAATCGGGGAGAAAAAGGGGGAGAAAAAAAATCCAAAAAAAGATTGGAGTCTGCAACGTGGTGACAGGGGAGAATGTATCTAGGCAGCATCGGATAGTGGTCTGTAGGATGACTTTCGAGATCAAGAAGAGGAAGAAGGTGAAGGTACAGCCAAGGATCAAATGGTGAAAGCTGAAGAAGAAAGACTATTGTGTAGAGTTCAGGGAGGAGCTAAGTCAGGCACTGAGTGGTAGTGAAGCCTTGCCGGATGGCTGAGCAACTACTGCAGAAATGGTGAGGGAGACAGCTAGGAGGTTACTTCAGCATCAGGAACATTTATTGTCATTTCTTTCATGTACTTGCGTACACAAAATAAACAAAATTCCGTTTCCCCCATCCCACAGCAGTGCAACACAAAAGACAAAAACACACATCCAAAATTCCCTCAAACAACACCACCAAAAACATACAAAAACAAAGAGAGAGAAAAAAAACACAAACAATTAACAACACAGTCCAAAAATGCCACTGTCCAGAGAACAAACGACAGCCAGGATGACTGTCGGAACTGCTGGTCTGCATGGGCTAGCAGTTAGCTTAGCCTGCGGGGCTGTCCCGGTCCCTGTCAGATTGCCCTTGGTGTTTCCTTCTGAGGCGCAGCTCCAGCAGGGCTGTGGTCCCTGGGCCCACCAGACGCAGCAGACCAGGCTCCCCCAGCCGATCCAACACCAGATCTCCCAGCCAGACACATTTAACACACCTCTCCACACTCCACATGATGACACCAAAAACACAGTCAACACTAGGTGAGGCCGCTGCCAGACCGCCCTCAGAATTCGTGCCGCCATCTTCCCACACCAGAAGCGGAAGACTTTGTGTATCATCTGGACAGGGGAAGGAAGACAAAGAGACTTGGTGGTGGAAGTGAGGTGGTGGTGGTGGAAATGAGGAAGTACAAGAAAGTATAAGGTGAAAGAGGCTGGCGAAGAAGTGGGATAGTCAGAGAGATGAAGACAGTAGACAGGAGTACAAAGATATGTGCTGTAAGGCCAAGAGAGAGGTGGTGAAGGTGAAGGATAGGTGTATGGTGATTTGTATGAGAGGTTGGACACTAAGGAAGGAGAAAAGGGTGATGACGGATTGAGATGGAAATGACCTGACAAGTGAGGAGAGTGTGTTGAGAAGGTGGAAGAAGTACTTTGAGGGGCCGATGAATGAAGACAATAAGAGTGAGAGAAGGTTGGATGATGTGGGTATAGTGAACCAGGATGTGCGGTAGGTTAGCAAGGATGAAATGAGGGCAGCGATGAAGAGGATGAAGAGCAGAAAGGTGGTTGGTCCAAATGACATACCTGTGGAGGCATAGAGATGTTTAGGAGAGATGACAGTGGAGTTTTTAACTAGCTTGTTTAACACAATCTTGGAAAGTGAGAGGATGCCTGGGGAGTGGAGAAGAAGCATACTGGTACCGATTTTCAAGAATAAGGGCAATGTGCAGAGCTGTAGCAACTACAGAGGTATACAGTTGATCAGCCACAGCATGAAGCTATGGGAAAGAGTAATAGAAGCTAGTGTAAGAGGAGAGGTGATGATTAGCAAGCAGCAGTATGGTTTCATGCCAGGAAAGAGCACCACAGATGTGATGTCTGCTTTGAGAATGTTGATGGAGAAGAATAGAGAAGGTCAGAAGGAGTTACATTGTGTCCTTTTGGATTTAGAAAAAGCATACGACAGGGTGCCGAGAGAGGAGGTGTGGTAGTGTATGAGAAAGTCGGGAGTGGCAGAGAAGTATGTAGGAGTGGTGCAGGATATGTATGAGGGTATTGTGACAGTGGTAGTAGGGTGTGTGGTAGTGGTGACGGATGGGTTGAAGGTGGAGGTGGGATTACATCAAGGATCAGCTCTGATCCCTTTCTTGTTGGCAATGGTGATGGACAGGTTGATGGATGAGATCATGCAGGTGTCTCCGTGGTATATGATGTTTTCAGATGACATTGTGACCTGTATTGAGAGTAGGAAGCAAGTTGAGGAGAGCCTAGAGAGGTGGAGGTATGCACTGGAGAGAAGATGGATGAAAGTCAGTAGGAGCAAGATGGAATACATATGTGTGAAGGAGAGGGAGGACAGTGAAATGGTGAGGATGCAAGGAGTGGAGGTGAGGAAGGTGGATGAGTTTACATACTTGGGGTCAACTGTTCAAGGTAACAGGGAGCATGGAAGAGAGTGAAGAAGAGAGTGCATCCAGGGTTGAGTGGGTGGAGAAGTGTGTCAGGGGTGATTTGTGACAGAAGGTTACCAGCAAGAGTGAAAGAGAAGGTTTCAGGATGGTAGTGAGACCAGCTATGTTGTATGGTTTGGAAACGGTGGCACTGAATAAAAGACAGGAGGCAGAGCTGGAGGTAGCAGAATTGAAGATGCTAAGATTTTCATTGGGAGTGACAAAGACGGACAGGATTAGGAACAAGTATATTAGAGGGAAAGCTCAGGTTGGAGGGTTTGGAGACAAAGCAAGAGAGGCAAGATGGAGATGGTTTAGACATGTGCGGAGGAGAGATGCTAGGTATATTGGGAGAAGGATGCTGAAGATGGAGCTGTCAGGCAAGAGGAAAAGAGGACGGCCAAAGAGGAGGTTTATGGATGTGGTGGGGAGGACATGCAAGTGGTTGGCGTGACAGAGGAAGATGCAGAGGACAGGAAGAGGTGGAAATGGATGATCCGCTGTGGTGACGGCAGCAGTCGTAAGAAGAAGAAGAAGAAGATATACTAGGGGGTCAACCAATCATTGGCCTAGCCGATTATTGGATCTGATATTCAGCATTTTTAGGATTATCAGAATTTTTTTTTGTTTTATCCGATTGCCGACAAAATAATCTATTATAAAAATGTGCTACTTTGGCTCTGATGCATCAGCCTTTCTGTCTGTTGTCACCAGTCTCTGGTCTTGAGCAGTGTCCTACCCACAGCACTATCTGATTGGTTACACATTACGAGTGATAGCCTATCAACACGGAAGGCTACTGTGCCACAGACAGGCACAGAGGAAGGTAAAGCAGTAGATATTGCCGAATAAACATCACAATTCTCTATGCCGAAGTTGCAAAAACACCACAATCTTCTGATCTATTTCTATGAAGACAAGTATGCCAAGTTTCCCAGATACACCACTGAAAATGCCCAAATAATACTTTGTTGCAGTGATATACTGTTAACATTAATGAGATAATAATTTATTTATGTAGTGATAGCTACACTCATCGGCCACTTTATTAGGCACACCTGTCCAACTGCTCGTTAACGCAAATTTCTAATCAGCCAATCACATGGCAGCAACTCAATGCATTTAGGCATGTAGACATGGTCAAGACGATCTGCTGCAGTTCAAACCGAGCATCAGAATGGGGAAGAAAGGTGATTTAAGTGACTTTGAACGTGGCATGGTTGTTGGTGCCAGACGGGCTGGTCTGAGTATTTCAGAAACTGCTGATCTACTGGGATTTTCACGCACAACCATCTCTAGGGTTTACAGAGAATGGTCCAAAAAAGAGAAAATATCCAGTGAGCAGCAGTTCTGTGGGCGAAAATGCCTTGTTGATGCCAGAGGTCAGAGGAGAATGGCCAGACTGGTTCGAGCTGATAGAAAGGCAACAGTAACTCAAATAACCACTCATTACAACCGAGGTATGCAGAAGAGCATCTCTGAATGCACAACACGTCGAACCTTGAGGCAGATGGGCTACAGCAGCAGAAGACCACACCGGGTGCCACTCCTGTCAGCTAAGAACAGGAAACTGAGGCTACAATTCGCACAGGCTCACCAAAATTGGACAATAGAAGATTGGAAAAACGTTGCCTGGTCTGATGAGTCTCGATTTCTGCTGCGACATTCGGATGGTAGGGTCAGAATTTGGCGTCAACAACATGAAAGCATGGATCCATCCTGCCTTGTATCAACGGTTCAGGCTGCTGGTGGTGGTGTAATGGTGTGGGGGATATTTTCTTGGCTCACTTTGGGCCCCTTAGTACCAATTGAGCATCGTGTCAACGCCACAGCCTACCTGAGTATTGTTGCTGACCATGTCCATCCCTTTATGACCACAGTGTTCCCATCTTCTGATGGCTACTTCCAGCAGGATAACGCGCCATGTCATAAAGCTCGAATCATCTCAGACTGGTTTCTTGAACATGACAATGAGTTCACTGTACTCAAATGGCCTCCACAGTCACCAGATCTCAAGCCAATAGAGCACCTTTGGGATGTGGTGGACCGGGAGATTCGCATCATGGATGTGCAGCCGACAAATCTGCAGCAACTGCGTGATGCTATCATGTCAATATGGACCAAACTCTCTGAGGAATGTTTCCAGTACCTTGTTGAATCTATGCCATGAAGGATTAAGGCAGTTCTGAAGGCAAAAGGGGGTCCAACCCGGTACTAGCAAGGTGTACCTAATAAAGTGGCCAGTGAGTGTATATCTATGAGTAATGTTGGTGCCAATGCAACTGGAAGTTGTTTTAGCTACCATATTGCAAACGTATTATTACTCGCCCGTATGAGCTGGTGTTTTTACATTACTAGTGCAGTGCCCATTCACCCAAACAACTTCACACTTGTCACACGAAGGAATACGGGTGTAATCCCTCTCCAACCACAGTGTGGGTTGCAGTGGCAGAGTGGTGCTGTTCGTGTTTCCGTTTGCTGACTCCATGTGAAGTGAAGAAGCAGAATTTGTCATGACTAACTCCACTGAAAACTTTACTGCTTGCAGCTGTCTCAGGAAGCACTCATCCAAACAACTTCCCACTCAACACTGCACTTCCTTGGGTCCTTAGCAATACGCATGCCAAGTGTGAAGTCAATCGGATGAATGGTTGTCAAGAAAATCCCTTCCCATATATTAGGGGATCGTCCTGTATTGGAAAATATAATGCTGCATCCCATATTGAGTCAATAAGGGACGCAATTTGTGTTGTATTTTTGTACGCGTCGTTTCATACTAGGTCCTCAAAGTGCTGAGAATAACATAACATCAAGTAAAATCAGACCAGTTATACAACCATAGTGGAGAAGTTTAATTTCAGTAGTGAGCTACAGACCGAAAAGCTCTGCATGCGTCCTTTAGGCCTAACTCAGTGGTTGCCTTGTACAGTTGAAAACAGCATCCTCAGTCACGAGAGGTTACAGATGGTTTCCATTTGTTTGGGATAGACACAATGTTGTTTGTGATGTTTCAGCGTTGTTTGTGTAAAACCAATCAGTATTACAAGTCCAATGTATAATACAAATATTTTTGTTACACTTGTAATTCTAAGTCTTTTGTTATTTTGTCTTGCAGTAAACCACTTCAAACCACAAATGTCAGTGTACTGGAGTCCCAAAAAAATCATTGCATCATCAGGGAGGAGAATATATGACTTGCGGCGGGGGACAGGGAGCTTGGGGGGGGGGGGTCCCTTATTTCTCCATGTTGAAGGTGTCAACCCTAGGACACACATATAGACACACAGACTCCTCCCATTTTAGTTAGATAGGTAGCCGATCGTCATAATAACGTAAGTTAATGTTGAGTCTCGTAGAGCTAACTTGAATGTGACAGCGAACGTCAACAAGTTCATTTGTTGATCCATAAATTAGCCAGTTGACTAGCAAAATTTTTTTTAAAAAAATGATAGGGCTACAACATTATTTCTTGCAGCTGGGAGCTGTACTTTTTGTTTTAAGATGATGTTGAAAAGTTATCTTTTAATTAAACGTGCTGAAAGGCATTTCAATGAAGTTTTGTGTTGGAGTTGTTTGTGTTATTTTAAATTTTGACACCAAGACTTGCATTTGTACTGCAAATGTATATCGGTCCCAGATATCGGTTATCATTCTCCTTGATAGCTAACAATCGGTATCAGCCCTGAAAAAAACGATATCGGTCGACCTCTAGTATATACACTGTCCAGAATATCAGCATTTCCGCCAGCTTTTCTCCCTAGTGAAACAGACATACATACCGAAAAGGATGTCAAAAATAAACAGCTGTTTCTCATCAGTATAATGAGAAACATACATAGGTGTTTCTCTAAGCCACTGCTGATTGTCTCTGCCTCCAAAACCAATGGCCAAACAACGCCTGAGCAGCCACAGATTTAGTGTAAAGTCCTCTGATGACCGGTAAACAATGCAACCTAACAGAGATAACACAACGCAAAGAATGGTCTAGATGGTTTGGTGTCTCAAAGGCTAATCCTCAACTGGATCGTTTTTTCACAGCTGATGGATGTTGTTTTGGTATTCCCTACTCCCAGGCTAGCAAAAATATGGTTCAGTAATTGCCTCACAGATATCCAGTTTTCCTTTGCTGGAGTACATTGATTAGCTTGTCGTCAGAGTCTCCTGTCTCTCGAGGAACACCATGTGCATGATAAACAGACTGTGTCACATCATCAAAATGTCTTCTCAGGACTCCCCTTGGGGTATCTGTCCGCCCAAGTTTTTTTTAACACATGTTGTCTGTGTAATATTGCCCCATATGTGTTCTGAAGCACCAGAAATCCCATTTCTTCAGAAATGGCTGTCAATCTGAAATGACTTTTGTGCAGTAGAAATGAGGAATTTCAAGTATTAGTAAACTGTCAATGTAGCGTATCGCTGCCTGAAGCTGATAAGGACCTTGAAAAGTGGCTAATTCTATCAATTCCTCTGAAATATAATTTTCACAAAATGAAAAAAAAATATGAAAACCCATCAAATAAGGGACGAGGCTAATGAGAAGAAGGAATTAGGGAAAGCCTTCATTAGACAGCAGTAAAACAGCATCAGCTTAATTTGGTCTAATAATTGCAGGCAATGGATTTATAAGCTAGCGAGGGATACTGTGTTATTTCTCAACCACAAGGGAAAAAAAAGCAAACATACTGATTAACATTTTCTTCTTAGCTCGCTATCAAGGCACAACCCTGGATCCACAGCTTGGGGGGCTGGGATGCCACACGTCTCAACTCTCAACCGGGTTCAAAGAGAAACACAGATTGGATCTGGAAAGGCTACAAATGTCACACGCACGCGCGCACGCGCGCGCACGCACGCACGCACGCACGCACGCACGCACACACACACACACACACACACACACACACACACACACACACACACACACACACACACACACAAAGGGTTTCTGCAAACTTTAAAAGAGGTTGAACCATGTGTTGACATACTGAAGCGAATTCGGGGGGCAGTGCGGGAACCGCCACAGCCGGGACGCGAATCCGTGTCTCCCACTCCGCAAGCGACAACGTTAACCAGTCGACTAAAGGGTCCGACTCATTATTGAAAGACCAACGTGTCTACTTAGCCATGCGCGTTACAATACTTATTTTCTTCATTATTAAAGAATGATACTCGTGTGGTGGACACGTATTGGGGACAGAATTCAACCCAGGAACTAAGGGTTAAGTCATGGTTGCCCTGGCAGGTTAACGCAGGGTTAAGTTATGGTTGTCCAGCCAGTTTTCTGGTTATTCTTGCCACCTCCGCTCAGTCGAGCTGTGGGTTTTGTTTGTCTCGCTGATTTACCGTGGATTAAAGAAAGTTGCCTACACGGCTAAAGTGTGAACCTACGGTCTTCTCCGTTACTTCGGCTCTACACTGGTGACCCCGACGTCGGTTTTCGGATAAGTTTTCTGAAACCACACACATTATGGCTACGAACGCCGTTGCAATTAAACTGCCGGAGTTTTGGGAGTCTTCCGCGGCTACATGGTTCGCGCAGGCTGAGGCACAGTTCGCGCTCAGACATAACAGCAGACGAGACCAGGTACTACTACGTAGTGGCAGCGCTGGGGTGCGCTACGGCTTCCAGGATAAGCGGTTTCATAACCAACCCACCGGCCGATGGTAAATACGCCGCACTTAAACATCTCCTCCTTGAAACTTTTGAACTGTCAGCAACGGAGAGAGCACGTCGCCTCTTCGCAATTCAGGGCTTGGGAGATGGCAAACCATCGGAGCTAATGAGCAGGATGTTAAACCTACTGGGTCAAGAAAAGCCATGTTTCCTGTTTATGGAGCTGTTTCTGCGCAACATACCGCCCCACGTCCAGACTGCGCTCGCTAACTCCACCATCACTGATCCCCGTGAGCTGGCAAAGGAGGCTGACCGATTCTTCGTCGCTACACAACGTTCCTCCCATGCCGGGGTGCTGGCTCCTACCTTCACTGGCCCCCCGCCGACATCGCGGGCGTGGCCCGACGGTGGCGCCACAGCATCAGACCGCTACAAGCCCTCTGGACTCTGTATGTACCACGCTCGATTTGGTGCGAAAGCTAAACGGTGCCGTTCCCCCTGCAACTACAGGCCGACGGGAAACGAGAGGGCCAACACTCAGTAGTGGCCATGAGTGTTGGCGATACGAGCAGGCTACTCTTCATCCTCGACACCATCTCCGGTCGGCGATTTCTTTGTGACACGGGCGCACAGAGAAGCGTGCTCCCTGCTACTGACGTCGACATCATGGGCGGGGAGCGGGGCCCCCAGTTGGCGACGGCTGACGGCAGCTCTATTCACACCTACGGCGTGCGGTCTGTAGAACTGTGTTTTGGTGGACAACGTTTCACGTGGGAGTTCGTCATGGCCAATGTAACGCTTCCCCTCCTCGGAGCTGATTTTTTGTGCGCTTACGGTTTGCTAGTGGACATTCAGAACAGCCGTCTGGTCGATGCCTTAATCTTCTCCTCCTTCGCATGTACGCGGAGGGAAGCGGCCTATGCAGGTCTAGCCAACTCTCTCTCAGAGGCAGACAAGTTCAACCGCCTCCTCGCTGAGTTCCCTGACCTCACCCAGCCTACCTTCTCTGCACCCACCGCTAAGCATGGGGTGGAGCATCACATTGCTACGAAGGGGCCCCCGGTCTACGCCAGAGCCAGGCGTCTCGACCCCGCCAAACTCGCCATTGCCAAGTCTGAGTTCGAGCACCTGGAACGCATGGGGATCATCCGCCGCTCTGACAGCCCGTGGGCGTCCCCACTCCACATCGTCGCTAAGCCTGATGGAGGTTGGCGCCCATGCGGGGACTACCGCCGACTAAATGACGCCACCACGCCTGACCGCTATCCTGTCCCGCATATCCAGGACTTTTCTGCAAACCTGTCTGGCAAATGCGTCTTCTCAAAAGTCGACCTGGTCCGTGGTTATCATCAAGTTCCCGTGCACCCCTCAGACATCCCCAAGACAGCGGTGACAACCCCATTCGGCCTATTTGAATTCCTACGAATGCCATTTGGACTCAAAAACGCGGCCCAGTCCTTTCAGCGGCTGATGGATTCAGTGCTCCGTGGCCTTCCTTTCATCTTCGTCTATTTGGACGACATACTCATCGCCAGCGCCTCCGAGGAAGAACACCTGTCCCATCTTCATGCCCTCTTCACACGCCTCAGCCAGCATGGGCTGATCGTCAACCCGGCGAAGTGCCGGTTCGGGCTGACAGCCATTGATTTCCTCGGGCACCGCATCACTGGGGACGGGGCAGTCCCCCTGCCCTCAAAGGTGGAAGCGGTGGCGGCCTTTCCGCGCCCCCGAACAGCTCCTGCGCTCAGGGAGTTCATCGGGATGGTGACATTCTACCACCGCTTCATTCCTCGAGCCGCCTTTATCATCCGGCCACTGTACGAGGCGCTGAAAGGCATGTCCCCCAACCAGGCGGTCGACTGGACAGCAGAGCGGGACCGTGCGTTCACCGAGACTAAAGCTGCGCTCTCCCAGGCTACCCTGCTAGCGCATCCTTCACCTACAGCGCCTATTTCCATAACCACGGATGCATCGGACTATGCTGTTGGTGCGGTTCACGAACAGTGGGTGGGGGGGGGCTTGGCAGCCTTTGGCCTTTTTCAGTCGCCAGCTTACACCCCGAGAGCGCAAGTATAGTACTTTTGACAGGGAACTCCTCGGTCTCTGGCTCGCCGTCCGGCATTTCCGTTTCCTGCTAGAGGGCCGCGAGTTTACTGCGTACGTGGACCACAAGCCCCTCACGTTTGCCATGTCCAAGACGGCCGAGCCATGGTCCGCTCGCCAGCAGCGACAACTCTCCTACATTTCGGAATTCACTACCGACATCCAGCACGTCGCTGGTAAGTCTAACCAGGTAGCTGACTGCCTGTCTAGGGCAGTGATTGGAGCGGTCCACCTAGGCCTTGACTATGCACAGATGGCTGCTGACCAGGCCACGGACCCGAGCATCCTCCGTCTCCGGGCCTCCGACACGGGGCTCCGCCTGCAGGACGTTCCTTTCAGCGACACAGGTGTCACCCTCCTGTGTGACGTCTCCACAGGACAGCCCAGGCCCATCGTCCCGCACAGCTGGAGACGCCCCGTATTTGAAGCTGTGCACGGCCTCTCTCATCCAGGCGGTAAGCCATCCGTGCGCCTGACCTCTGCTAAGTTTGTGTGGGAGGGACTTAAGAGAGACGTGAAAGCGTGGGCCGACTCGTGTGTTGCCTGTCAGCGGGCTAAGATACACCGCCACATTAAGGCGCCCCTGGAACGCTTCGCAGTGCCGGAGAGACGATTTGACCATGTCCACGTCGACCTGGTTGGTCCCCTACCCCCCTCCCATGGGTTCACCTACCTCTTCACTGTGGTGGACAGGACTACGCGCTGGCCTGAAGCTGTTCCCCTGGCATCCACGACGTCTGCTGATGTGGCCCGGGCTTTTATTGGGTCGTGGGTCTCACGTTTCGGTACGCCTTCCGACCTTTCATCTGACCGTGGGCCACAGTTTACCTCAGAGCTATGGAATGCTGTGGGTGAGGCTCTGGGCGTCAAGCTTCATCGCACTACCGCCTACCACCCTCAGGCGAACGGCCTATGTGAGCGCTTCCACCGGTCCATGAAGGCTGCGCTTCGGGCTACTCTCAAGGACTGCAACTGGGTTGACAAGCTCCCATGGGTCATGCTGGGCCTGCGGACCGCCCCGAAGGAAGACCTACAAGCCTCCTCTGCGGAGCTGGTGTACGGCACGCCGCTGCGAGTCCCAGGCGATTTCATGCCCAATGCAACGCGTCCCTGGTCAGCTGTGGACCAACGAGCCCCCTTGCTGGACGGGCTCAGAGCTTTCACACCCGTCCCTACCGCCCAACACGGCGCTCCGGTGTCCCAGGTGCCCCCAGGTCTGCAGTCAGCGGACTACGTGTTCATCCGTCACGACGCACACCGCCCCCCTCTGCAACCCCCTTATGACGGCCCCTTCCGCGTCCTGGAACGGGGAACTAAGCACCTGGTGGTGGATTTTGGGGGCACGGCCGAGCATGTTTCAGTGGACCGAGTTAAACCCGCACACCTGGACTTGACGCAGCCGTTGGAGTTAGCCCAACCTCCTCGTCGCGGTCGTCCCCCGGCTCCGCCTCCTCCCCCCGTGGAGGCCCGAGCTGCCTCTTCTGCTCCTCAGGCCGACCTCCACAGGCCCGCGTCAATGCCTCCCACAGACACTCCGGCCCCTGTTATCCGGAGCCGCCGCGGACGGCCTGTCGTTCCCCCGCGCCTGCCTGACTTCGATTACTAGGGCGAATTCTGGGGGGGCTCATGTGGTGGACACGTATTGGGGACAGAATTCAACCCAGGAACTAAGGGTTAAGTCATGGTTGCCCTGGCAGGTTAACGCAGGGTTAAGTTATGGTTGTCCAGCCAGTTTTCTGGTTATTCTTGCCACCTCCGCTCAGTCGAGCTGTGGGTTTTGTTTGTCTCGCTGATTTACCGTGGATTAAAGAAAGTTGCCTACACGGCTAAAGTGTGAACCTACGGTCTTCTCCGTTACTTCGGCTCTACACTCGAATGGTTTTCAAAAGTTACTTTTTCACAATGATCACACATCACATCCACCGATCACCTTCCCTTAATTCTTAGCCCACAGAAGTAAAAATAAATAAATAAAATTGTGATTCATGATTTTATTATCATGCTGAGATTCACATCCAAATTCTACATTTGCCCGATCTGACTCATGTTTATGCAGTGAGAAAATGTCAGTCTCTGATGCGGGAAGGCAGCCATTTACATGAGAGCACATATACACTTTAAAAAACAGTCTCGCTGCTGTCAGACCAAACAGCCCTACTCCGTGGAGTTCGCATACTAACGAGGCGGCTTGTTTTTGTGCACCGATATCTCCATTACCACTTCAGCTAGCTGCTCCGAGCAAACCTCAAACGCATGGCGGAGACTCACCAAGCGCCAGCGTTTGCTTTTGCGTACGCCAGTTTGATTTACAATCGTACAGTACAAACGATTTAAGATCCAAATCCGGTCTTTACCCTGCGATCCATCTTGAACCTCATCTCATCCGGTTAATCAACATCAAGGCCCCCTTGACGGTCGCTTTTTAAAGAGCCAATCAGATCCACCGCCAGTAATGCCCCCTCCCCCCCCCCCCAGTCAGGGTGATTGCGTGGCGGCTTGGCAACACGCATCGTGAGCAGACTTGATGACCCTGACGCGGGCGTGGACTTAACTGTCAGAAACGTAGCCGCTCATTTCACACGTGTCAAGATCGCTGGGGCAAATCAATTCTTTTCATTTAGGTCGTTTGGCGATTCAGCCACTTCGCCTCCAGCACCAGTTCTGGTCAGCGCACACCTCCAAAATCCTTCGGCAGCCGTTGTCTTTAAAGAGGCTGCCATTAAAGGTCTTTCTTCAAAAGACTGCTGGCGACTCTGGTTGATGAACTTCAAATAGTCTGCAGCAAGATGAGAGCTGTAGGCCATATATATATATATATATATATATATATATATATATATATATATATATATATATATATATATCAAACTGAAGTGACAAGAGGGGAAAACTGTTATTTATGATGGAGATGGAGAGAAAGAAGCGAAGGAAGTTACCTTTGTTTTGTAATGAATAGGGGTGTCACGGTTCTCCAAAGCCACGATTCAATTTGACTTCCAATTTCAAGGTCTCGATTCGATTTTTGATTTAAACTTCTTTTTTTTCAGCACTGATGGCCATACCGCTGTTATCGAATCGTGATTTGTAAAGATCAAACGATCATTGGTTTTATGCTTTGACAACTGTCATTTACATTTTCATATTCTTCTTTAAAAAGATAGGCGACATAATATCAAGTGTGATATAACAGCCATATCTTTTTAAAAAGAAAGAAAGAAAAGAAAGAAAGCCACTTTATTTTGTCATTGTATTCTTACAATGAAATTTGTCATCTGCATTTAAACCCATCCTACTGTATAGCAGCAGTGGGCAGCTGCAGCACCAGGGGACCAACTCCAGTTCTTCTTTTCACTGCCTTGCTCAGGGGCACAGACAGGAGTATTACCCCTAACATGCATGTCTTTTTGATGGTGGGGGGAAACCGGAGCACCCGGAGGAAACCCACACAGACACGGGGAGAACATGCAACCGCCACACAGAAAGGACCTGGGACGGCCTGGGGTTCGAACCCAGGACCTTCTTGCTGTGAGGCAACATTGCTAATAACTGGGGCAATTCTTACATACCATACTAAAGCCATACGGTCAAATGTAAATAATCTATTTAAAATGTAATAATAACTTGTTTCAGCAGCCTGAGGTGGTGTATGGCACCCACGTGTAGCATCACTTACACACTGTATTTTTTTCTGTCAACAAGGAACGCGTCGTTGACATGTTGCCACACCCGTGACTTCAGGGAAGCGGGAGGATTTTACAGCCCTGTTGTTTTTCCATCATCTCCGGCTCTGGCAGTGGCCATGGCATCTTCTTTTTTTCTTTCTTTTTTTTTTCAGACACGCTGGCTTTTGCAGAACTCATTTCAGTTCTTTTTATTTAAGTGTCAGTTCCTTGGCTTGATAACTCAGTATTTAGCAGCAAATTTCATCTTTGCCATCAAAAATCGACCTTAATTGGGGAAGAAATGTCATTAATTTAGACAGCTCACTGCACACACAGTGCTTGTGGTGTGCTGCGGACATCATGGATAGGCTGGTTATCTTAGCAAGCAGTAGCTCATTAAATTCAGCCATTGCACCAGTACTGTAACTACAGGCTTGGCAATTTCAGTGTCTGGATAATCACATACGGTCAGAATCCCAACAGACTGCTTGGCAGTGCACTTCACCTGCACCTTAGACTATTCATTCGGAGCTCGTTTTGTATTTTATGTTGACAGTTTAATGAATATTGAGTGTGTCTCTTTGATGCGTGTGTGTGTGTGTGTGTGTGTGTGTGTGTGTGTGTGTGTACACATGTGCATGTGTTTAATATGTGGGTATGCATGTGCAAGCATGGGCTTGTCCGTCTATGGAATGGAATATGTGTATGCATGTATGTGTGAGTGAGTGTGAGAGAGTGAAACAGAAAGAAAGGGTGTTTTCTGGATGTTTCTGGTCTGCTAACAATTATAATCACCAACAAGTCACTAAAGGTCACATTGAGCCCTAAGTAACAATGCTTGTAATTGCGTCTGACATTAGAGAAGCGGATCAATGTGATATTGACAATAAAACTGGGAACACTTAGCGGTCCTCTCCCATTGTTTACCCGCAACCATTTATGCAGTTGACTGAATAGGATTTATGCTAGGCTACGTTAAGAAGCCTGTTTGAGTCCCACCTGACGACCGGTCAGCCAAACACCTTGTCTGTGCCAGAAAAAGCCAGCAGAGTGATTCGGTTATCACCTCAGCTGGAAACGTATATCAAACCGCTCCCTCGCCCCCATTTCCTTTGTGCTGGCACATTTAGCAGGCTCTCCAGCAGCAATAATTCATTTTGGATGAGAGAGCCATGACTCAGCCACACCTCCTAAATTGTGAGTGGCCGACTGTCAAACCGTTAGAGAGGACGGGGTAATTAAATTCAATTAGCAGAGGTCCATATCGAAAAGAAAAGAAACAGTACAAGACAAGGACATATACGTAAAACATGATATTACAGGGGCAATGGGGTTGAAATATTGAAAATCTAAGATTGATTAAAGATTAAGCGCTGACTCTTTGGATCACAAAAAATAATGATGGTAAAATCCATTCTCACTCAAAATACAAAATATGTCACTGCTCTATTGGGTGAGACGTAAAATTGATAAGCCTAAATTGCACGATGAACAGCGTTCTCTGACAGAGCGGATACAAGCAAAGCAAATGAATTGGGCTTTTTTCCCCTTAGGTTCCCAAAGGAAAAACGCTGATTGGCGTACATGAGAAGACACGGCAAATTGATAAGAGATAAGCTCCGTTTAGGGGTTCATGGTCACAATTATTGTAAATCCTTTTAGATGAGGCAGATATGCAAATTCAAGTTTTATGTCTTTACTACAGCCCACAAACATGCATGCCCACCCACAAGACACAACGGTTGAATACACACTCACACACACACACACACACACACACACACACACACACACACACACACACACACACACACACACGACCATCCTAATTCTTACGGTCTATCTTTGAGTCCTCTCAGTAAGAAACTGCATCTGTCTGGGAATCTCAGTCTATCTCATTAAATGAGCTCCGCACTGCTCTTAGTTTCAAAGACAGTCCTGATGTTATCATTACCAAGCATCACAGCCACAGACATCTCCGGGCAGACGTATGCCTTTATCCCATGCAAGGCGTATGTACTGAAGCAGAAACAATCTAATCAGGTCTCGCTCAAACCGCAGAACGTTAACCCCCCTTTTCAACAAAAGCGGGCAGAACACAGACAAAGTGATGCCCCAAAAGACTGGTTGGCAGCCGCCTGGTGCTGCAGATAAATTGCCCGATTATAACGGAAATGATGGCGGATCATTTTGGGTAGAATAATATCCATGATGCACCATTCGCCTTGGCCTGACTGGGCCAATTTGTCTTCATGCCTTTCCTCTGAAAAGCGGTTCTGTCAGTATGAAAATTGATGCATGTCGGGGCGGGTCTCAGTAGCTTTACAGGGCAATCTGTCAGGAGCACGAGAGGTGTGTGGAAGGAATCTATCAGATACAGCTCCTCAAAAAGCTCCCCCAGAAGAGGAGGGAAAAACACAGGGAAGGCAGTGAATGAATGCACTGTGGTTGTCAGTTTGTTGTCAGAAATGGGCTAAGTGCTAACAGCCTTAAGTGTTATAAACAATAAAGGAGCAACGACTGTGAACGAGTGAAAGAGCGACAGAAGTCATTTTGTCAATAGCCTTTCAGCCAGTCACACTGTCAAAGCCTCCCCAATGATGTGCTCCAGAATTGTCTGCCGAAACAGCAGAGGCTTTCTTCCTACACATTTCTAATGCCAATCAATACCTTTTTCTTTCTTTTTTTTTTTTTTGCTGTAACAGATTATAATGCTGTGCTGAGATATTCAAACTACTGCTCTAATGGTTTTAGGCACAAGTTTAGCTCAAAGGAAATCTTCCTGCCTTAAGTGCAGAAACAACCTGCCTCATTTAAATAATGACATAAATCATTTTCATTTTATAACAGCATATTTGTGATATCTCCTTCAGGTTTTAAAGGACCTCGAAGCCTTACAATGCCTTGGAATGAAGCCTTAGAAGCCTCAGAATGTCTTACAAACTATCTCATCCCCGCAACAAATGCCTGTGATTGCTCTTTTATAACATTTTAAGGTCTCATTGCAGCGTTAGACTCTGTAGACTGTGTTATTCTGACTGAGAGCCTTGTTTTTCGTAATACTCAGTAGAAGCAAGTCGGATGGAAACATAAGCATCAACAAGAGGGAGGACAGTGAAATGGCGAGGATGCAAGAAATAGAGGTGATGAAGGTGGATGAGTTTAAATACTTGGGGTCAACTGTTCAAAGTAACGGGGAGTGCAGGAGAGAGGTGAAGAAGAGAGTGCAGGCAGGTCGGGGTGGGTGGAAAAGAGTATCAGGAGTGATTTGCGACAGAAGGGTACCAGCAAGAGTTAAAGGGAAGGTTTACAAGATGGTGGTGAGACCAGCTATGTTGTATGGTTTGGAGATTGTGGTGCTGATGAAAAGACAGGATGTAGAGCTGGAGCTGGCAGAGTTGAAGATACTAAGATTTTCATTGGGAGTGAAGAAAGCCAGGGTTAGGAACAAGTATATTAGAGGGACAGCTCAGGTTGGATGGTTTGGAGACAAAGCAAGAGAGGCAAGATTGAGATGGCTTGGACATGTGGGGAGGAGAGATGCTGGGTATATTGGGAGAAGGATGCTGAAGATGGAGCTGCCAGACAAGAGGAAAGGAGGAAGGCCAAAGAGGAGGTTTATAGATGTGGTGAGAGATGACATGCAGGTTGCTGTCGTGACAGAGGAGGATGCAGAGGACAGGAAGAAATGGAAATGGATGATCCGCTGAGGTGACCCGTAACGGCAGCAGCCAGAGGAAGAAATATATACTATATATATATGTTTTTTTTAATGAGAAAAATCAAATACATATAATCATCAAAATAGTAGACACCAATAAATGCACGTGTAAATACTAAAAACAACATTATTTCTATATACCATTGTTGAATAAATATGTCAGACTACTTTTAACTGGACTATTAGCCTAACAGTTATGATTCCCATGATTCTGACATGTCACTAAGGGTTAGGTGTAGGGATATTGTGACCAGACCTATTGACTGATTTTAAGTGCAAGATACGTATGCAATATCAGACATACAGTAACTATCATAAGCATACCAGTATGCGAGTCAAACAAAGAAAAAACACAAGATGATGAAAAGCAGATCTCACAACACGTTATATACTCACCGGCCACTTTATTAGGTACACCTTGCTAGTACCGGGTTGGACCCCCTTTTGCCTTCAGAACTGCCTTAATCCTTCGTGGCATAGATTCAACAAGGTACTGGAAACATTCCTCAGAGAGTTTGGTCCATATTGACATGATAGCATCACACAGTTGCTACAGATTTGTCGGCTGCACATCCATGATGCGAATCTCCCGGTCCACCACATCCCAAAGGTGCTCTATTGGATTGAGATCTGGTGACTGTGGAGGCCATTTGAGTACAGTGAACTCATTGTCATGTTCAAGAAACCAGTCTGAGATGATTCGAGCTTTATGACATGGCGCATTATCCTGCTGGAAGTAGCCATCATAAGATGGGAACACTGTGGTCATAAAGGGATGGACATGGTCAGCAACAATACTCAGGTAGGCTGTGGCATTGACACGATGCTCAATTGGTACTAAGGGGCCCAAAGTGTGCCAAGAAAATATCCCCCACAACATTACACCACCACCACCAGCCTGAACCGTTGATACAAGGCAGGACGGCTCCATGCTTTCATGTTGTTGATGCCAAATTCTGACCCTACCATCCAAATGTCGCAGCAGAAATCGAGACTCATCAGACCAGGCAACGTTTTTCCAATCTTCTATTGTCCAATTTTGGTGAGCCTGTGCGAATTGTAGCCTCAGTTTCCTGTTCTTAGCTGACAGGAGTGGCACCCGGTGTGGTCTTCTGCTGCTGTAGCCCATCTGCCTCAAGGTTCGACGTGTTGTGCGTTCAGAGATGCCCTTCTGTATACCTCGGTTGTAATGATTGGTTATTTGAGTTACTGTTGCCTTTCTATCAGCTCGAACCAGTCTGGCCATTCTCCTCTGACCTCTGGCAACAACAAGGCATTTTCGCCCACAGAACTGCTGCTCACTGGATATTTTCTCTTTTTTGGACCATTCTCTGTAAACCCTAGAGATGGTTGTGTGTGAAAATCCCAGTAGATCAGCAGTTTCTGAAATACTCAGACCAGCCCGTCTGGCACCAACAACCATGCCACGTTCAAAGTCACTTAAATCACCTTTCTTCCCCATTCTGATGCTCGGTTTGAACTGCAGCAGATCGTCTTGACCATGTCTACATGCCTAAATGCACTGAGTTACTGCCATGTGATTGGCTGATTAGAAATTTGCGTGAACGAGCAGTTGGACAGGTGTGCCTAATAAAGTGGCCGGTGAGTGTATATCGGCTCTGTCCAGCATCGCTGTGAGTCCACTAGAGTGGAGCAAGTTACACATCTAATAGCTAAGTAAGTCTGTTTGCATATGCATGTTTATGTTGTGGGAACCTTAGCAACTGATAAGTGGTAACTGTGGTGAGTGTAGCTAACAGGCATATGTAAATTAAGGAACTGAGTAATCAAGAACTTGCTTCTAATTTTATGGGAGTTGAACAGGTAAATCAGGTCAAATGCACATCCCTTGAAATTCATCATCATTCTTGAAGGATTTTAGACCCCATACTGTTGTTATTGGTTTAAACTTGTTCACCTTTGCAAATAACATACAGGAATCTTCACTGTTACACACAGATGGCACGCAAGTGCACATTATTTTCCTGCACCGACCAGTGAAAATAGGACCTCTCTCCAACTTTAAGTCAGCCTGTTGGAAGAATTACAAATCCACAGTAGTTATATGGATATTATATGTGACCGATGATGCTTAGTGAAGCGTACCATCAAAACGTTGACTTTGTTTGAGGCATTAGATTGTAAACTTCTCCTGGATCGCCACCTTGTCATGGTGGAAAAGCTTGCACATACCGACGATCCCAAGAGTTACGCCATCCGAGCTTGGCTCCTGGTAGAGACACGCAAGGCAGATAGGTCAAGGGGGAGGTTCCAGATGAAGTGCGATCCAACAAAGACCTCAACGGCGCAACTGGTGGAAGATGGCTCCAGGTCACAACAGCAGTTAAGGCGGATGAAGGCTGCAACAGAGGGTGGTCCCCAATCGTCTTGGTTCTCCAGGCCATTGGACTCTGGCCACCTGGTGTCAAGGACCGTGTGGTGGCTGCAGGCACATCAGCCACTCCACATAAAAAGCTGCCATGCACAAGCGTCCCCCCTCAAGGATACCCACAAGAACCTAGAGGGAGGACAGTCATACTCGACCCTGAGTGACCGCCAATGATGATGAGATTGTAAAAGTGGGAGGGGAGCCCCCCCCCCCTCCAACCATACTGAGGTTTTGACAGAGAGACCAGGTATTTGCCATCAAAGCCCCTAAGCTTTTGAATGCCCTGCTTTCTAAATCACTTCTAAAAAATATATTGTTACACAAGGTTTTCTGTAATTCACTTTACCTTATTTTATTCTTGTCCTGACCTTTTCATTCATGTTTTTCATTTTCATTCCTAACCTTGAACTTTTTTTTTAAAATTTCAAACATTTAAATTGATAAATCGCTCTGTGACTTGTTGAGCCAAGCTAAGTAAATAAAGATTTTTCATATTGTAACCTACTGTGCTATGAACAGGAAAACAGTGTTGTGTGGGTTATTGTCTGCTCTAGGCCTTGGCATTTAGAGATGTAATTCTCCTCATGTCTGCGAGGCTGAAATTCAGAGAGGTAACGGGATACTTTCACTCACAAAATAAAAGGAGGTCACATGGTAGCTCTATTTTAAGGATGCTTTGAGACATGAGTCAAATCGATTGGAATCATAGACACCATGCTAACTGGATAACAGTGTCTGATCACATCTTTCTGGACCAACTGTAAAACCATTCTCGCCAAGGTGGTGTCTTGGCCCTTTTAAGTCAGCACTTAGGCCAGAATGGTCACCGTAACGGCTCTCTGGCATTTTTTTGCGGGTTAATCTTTCTCTGTGGAGCCTTTTGAGCTGCGCACACAATTTCAGTGTTTACTGTCACAGGTTATCACAGGAAGTAACAATAAAGGGATTTCTGAGTTGGCTTTATGAAACATCAGCCTCTGATAGCACAAACATTATGAGAAAAAAATCATGACCCATTCAGCATTTTGGAAAAATAAAATAAAAAATAAAACAAAGAAAAAGATGTAAGTGTGCTGATTGGTTGATCTTTTTACCCCCTTTTTCTCCCCAACTGTACCCATCCAATTACCCCACTCTTACGAGCCTACCCGGTCGCTGCTCCACCCCTGTGCCGATTCGGGGAGGGCTGCAGACTACCACATGCCTGCTCCAATACATGTGGAGTCACCAGCCACTTCTTTTCACCTGACAGTGAGGAGTTTCACCAGGGGGACATAGCACGTGGGAGGACCATTCTATTCCCCCCAGTTCCCCATCCCCCCAAACAGGTATTCCGACTAACCAGAGGAAGCGCTAGTGCAGCGACATGGACACACACCCACATCCGGCTTCCCACCCGCAAGACATGGCCAATTGTGTCTGTAGGGACGACTGACCAAGCTGGAGGTAACACAGGGATTTGAACAGGTGATCCCCATGTTGGTAGGCTACGGAATAGATCGCCATGCCACCCGGATGCCCCTTGGTTGATCATTTCAATACTAGACTGGGGTGAATATCACTATCACAAGAAACAGGTTGTCACAGTTGTCTGCGGCACCATCTTAAACGTCACACCCTCCATATTCACAACCTCTACCTCAGCTTTAGTGTTATTTCATCATCAATACAACTAGCATTTTTAATCCAGCACTTAATATGTACTAAGATCCATCAAAAGAGGCTTAATTCTATACCGCAAATGTGCATCAGTCATTTAACAAATTTCATATCTGATAAATCCCACAGTTGAAATTCACACGGTTAAAATCCACATAGTTTATTGGTCAGTAAATGATACCTCCTCAATGAACCTTGTCTTTTTATCAGTGGCTCCATCCACAATGCAGCTGTACCAATGAGAACTGTTATTCTAATGGTGCAATACGGCCAGTCCATTAATCTTTGCCGAAGGGAGGTCGCTCTGGCCAGCCATGCTAGTAAAGTGGGGGTTGGGGGTGGAGAGGGAGTGGCAAGATGTCCTTGTGGAGGCAAGAAAATTGCACACACATATTCAGCAAACCTTTTGCACTCAGCAGTCTTGGAAGCAAACCCCGTGGCTCAACTGTTAGGTCTGCTGGAACTCATGTCACACCACAACACAGATAAATGAGATGACATCCTAGTCAATGAGGCTGCAAGCTCATCTCCTCCAGCAAAAGGAAGTCAGCCTGAAAGGGGTTTGTGCTATGCTACGTGGGTCAGCATAGTACAGGCATTCTCTTGTGGGAAGGGTAAATAAGCATGGTTAGCGCATATAGCTGCTGTGCTGGTATACTGAAATAACTGAATGACTTTCCTCCACTTCCTTCCTCAGTTCAAGCAAGATGCCTTTACATTTGGCTGTACGTGTATTTGAGCAACAAAAAAAAGAAAAGAAAAAAGACAGGTTTATATTGCATATGATATCAGAGTCTGCCTCATTATCACCTGCAGCAAAAGAAGGTGGAAGATATGCACAGCAAATGATTAGTGTGACCAGTGCCGGTGCAAAGATAATCCCCCCTCAAATCAAACAGAACCCAGGGAGCAGACTCTTACAAGTAAGCTGCCTATGCAAAGTTTGAGTTACGAGACGAATAGCTAAATCAGTAATCACATTACCCCAAAGGAATCGCTAACTGCTGTCGTTCTAGCCCATACAGTATATAACCTTATATCTCTTTGGTGGGGGATGTAGGGGGCAGTATGTAGAATAGTTTTAGTATGTTTTTATGAGGCTCAGGGTCAATAGCCATTAAAATTCCAAGGACATAACTACCACAATAACCAGTGAAATGACCAACCTACATGAATCTTTGTATTGCAGTATTTTTAATTACCAACCACAAAAATGTACAGGAATTTGTGGGGGATCAGGTGATGGGGACTTAATGGGCTAATACTTCACACCAACACAGGTACATGATAACATCTATACAGCATACATAGATTTTCAATATTCTTTGTCCATAAAACATGGCACATATGTGGTAATTACTGTAGCAGGACTGTAGCAGGAAGTAAAGCAATTTAACTACTAGATTACAAATCTCATTCCTTTGAGCAGAACTTCCATTAATTTAGATTTACATAAAAATGAGATGCAAGGCATATATCACGAGTCAGCAGCCATCCTGTAACTATGCACGCATTTAATTAACTAACTGATAATTCATCAGTACTGACTATGATGGGCGTCCGGGTGGCTTGGCGGTCTATTCCATTGCCTACCAACACCGAGATCGCTGGTTCGAATCCCCGTGTTACCTCTGGCTTGGTCGGGTGTCCCTACACACATAATTGGCCATGTCTGCAGGTGGGAAGCCGGATGTGGGTATGTGTCCTGGTCACTGCACTAGCGCCTTCTCTGGTCGGTCGGGGCGCCTTATCAGGAGGGAGGGGAAACTGGGGGGAATAGCGTGATCCTCCCACGTGCGACATCCCCCTGGTGAAACTCCTCACTGTCAGATGAAAAGAAGTGGCTGGCGACTCCACATGTATTGGAGGAGGCATGTGATAGTCTGCAGCCCTCCCCGGATCAGCAGAGGGGGTGGAGCAGCGACCGGGACAGTTCAGAAAATAGGGTAATTGATCAAGTACAAATGGGAAGGAAAAAAAAGTACTATGATTTCATCAAATAAAAAAAAAACTATCCATCAAAACAGCCTTTACCTATAGTATGAGCAAACCATACACCTACAACTGCCAGAGTATATTGTACACTTTGGTGCAATGACAACATCCACACTTCATTAAAATTAAAGTAAGTCAGCTCTGATCCATCCCTGTTGTATTCTCTCCCCCACCATAGTTTGATCCCTCTCTCTGTTGTCTCTTTGTCTTACGTCTGTCCGCACTCCCACTGTCAGCCCCTTGGCACTGTCCTGAAGCCAGTGGGAAAACATTCAAAGGTTCACACAAAAACAGGCCTAGGTACAGACGCAGGGAGCATAGTTTTATGCTCAGCTACAATGACAAGGAAATGACAACTGCCACACTGTGCCTCAGGCACAGTTCATTTTTTAGAGAGAGAAGTGACATTTGCCAAGAGTGATCCTTAACACAAAGACATCAGGCGTTTCCTCTCAAGATGCAGTTACTATGGGAATGCCAACCTAACTTCATATGTCAGGCGGGGCAAAAAAAAACAAAACAGAGAAATACAAATGGGAAAAATCATATAAAAGACGAAACACCACATGGCATTGTGCCTTTCTCTCTTAACAACTCATGCTGAGGTGGGCACTTTGATAAGGTAGAAATAGAGGCAGGAGGGGCATCCAGGTGACATAGCAGTCTATTCTGTTGCCTACCAACACAGAGATCACCAGTTTGAATCCCTGCGTTACCTCCGACTTGGTCGGGCGTCCCTACAAACACAATTGGCCGTGTGTCCGGGTGGGAAGCCAGATGTGGGTATGTGTCCTGGCTGCTGCACTAGCACCTCCTCTGGTCGGTCGGGGCACCTGTTCGGGGGGAAGGGGAACTGGGGGGAATAGCGTGATCCTCCCACATGCTACATCCCCCTGGTGAAACTCCTCACTGTCAGGTTAAAAGAAGTGGCTGGCGACTCCACATGTATCGGAGGAGGCATGTGGTAGTCTGCAGCCCTCCCCGGATCGGCAGAGGGGGTGGAGCAGTGACTGGGATGGCTTGGAAGAGTGGGGTAATTGGCCAAATACAATTGGGGAGAAAAATGGGGGGAAAAAACACGAAAGAAAGAAAGAAAGAAAGAAAGAAAGAAAGAAAGAAAGAAAGAAAGAAAGAAAGAAAGAAAGAAAGAAAGAAAGAAAGAAAGAAAGAAATAGAGGCAGTGGATGGCTCAGCAAGACAGGACAGTGCTGTAGTTAAAAGAGTAATGTCATCTTATCGGTAGTCCATTTAACTGCTTTTCCCGGACAGATAGTGGCAAGCGAGTCCCACATATTATACCTGTGTTATAATTATTCACCATTTTCATCTCAATATCTCAACTGAGCAGGGTTTGCCAGAGAGTGAAATGCTTTTCTGGGTTAGACATCGTATACAGTGACATCATTTGAGTTGATAATGCAGAAAGTGACAGTTCCTGTAATGGGTCTTTGAAAGCGCTGTTCACTATATAGGGATGCGAGTCTATCTAGCGGAGAGTCCAATTTAGCTTCAAACAGTAAACTGGCACATGTTCAACGATCAATCATAGCATGACTTGAGATAGGACTCAAGGGTCACATGTTAAAGACTACCTCAAAGAAACAAATACACACACTAGAACCACAGACACAGACAAACATAAAAAATGATCAAAAGCATAACCTACGGTTAAACGGCAAATTACCTAATCTTACCCTTGCAGGATGTGTATGTGCATGTAAATGACAGATCGGAGAGACTTTACACACCTGCTATAGGGGTAAATAGAGTCGGAGACCCTTTTCAACCAAAACCAATGTTGAAACATCCACCATAATTGAGCCATTTTCACATATGAACTTTGGATGATGTCCAGAGAATCAGATCTGGGCATTGTCTGGAGTTGCTCTTTCACATGTATAATGCAAATTTACCCAACAGTAGATTGTCCATGTCAAACATGTTCTCACCTACTGGAAATACTCCATTTGGTTTAGATTTAGGTGAGGGGTGGTGCCTGGTTGGAGCATGCAGGAGGCAGGACATGACGGATGGACGAGGCTACCGACTCATCCGTAATGATGACTGTTTTTACACTGATATCAGTACTACATACTTTGGATGTATCCGAAATCTCAATGAAAGAGTGGAAAGCAAAAGAAAAAAGACAGCATGAGACCGGTGTGGTTTCACGCCATTCACATGATAGAAACGTCATCAAAACACCCACTTGCTCACTCGTTCTTCACAATCTTCTTCTCTTTCTTTTGGCTGCTCCTATTAGGGGTCACCACATCAGATCATCCATTTCCATCGCTTCTTGTCCTCTGTCTCTTCCTCTGTCACACCAACCACCTGCATGTCCTCCCTTACCACATCCATAAACCTCTTAAGCCTTCCTCTTTTCCTCTTCCCTGGCAGCTCCACATTCAGCATCCTTCTCTCAATATACCCAGCATCTCTCCTCCGCACATGTCCAAACCATCTCCATCTCGCCTCTCTTGCTTTGTCTCCAAACTGTCCAACCTGAGCTGTCCCTCTAATATACTTGTTCCTTATCCTGCCCTCCTTCTTCACTCTCAGTGAAAATCTTAACATCTTCAACTCTGCCACCTCCAGCTCTGCCTCCTGTCTTTTCATCAGTGCCACTGTCTCCAAAACCATATAACATAGCTGGTCTCACTAACATCTTGTAAACAACAACTAAACCTTCCCTTTAACTCTTGCTGGTACCCTTCTGTCGCAAATCACTCCTGACACTCTTCTCCACCCACTCCACTCTGCCTGCACCCTCTACTTCACCTCTCTCCTGCACTCCCTGTTACCTTGAACAGTTGACCTCAAGTATTTAAACTCATACGCCTTCATCACCTCTACTCCTTGCCTCCTCGCCATTCCGCTGCCCACCCTCATTCACGCATATGTGTTCCATCTTGCTCCTACTGACTTTCATTCCTCTTCTCTCCAATGCATACCTTCACCTCTGCAGGCTCTCCTCAACCTGCTCCCTACTGTCACTACAGATCACAATGTCATCTGTGAACATCATAGTCCATGGAGACACCTGCCTGATCTCATCTGTCAACCTGTCTATCACCACCACAAACAAGAAAGGGCTCAGAGCTGATCCTTCATGTAATCCCACCTTCCACCCTTTTTGCAAAATCTACCACCATTTATCCTTCCAAATTCCTTTCCTTGACACCATACACACCCATCACCACTTCATCCAACTTATTCCAGAATTCTTCTTTCTCTTCCATCTCACATCCAACTTGCACTGACAACATTCACCATCACACTTATGAGCTTCATACTCATCCCTCTGTCCGACAATCTTTTCACCTCACACACACTCTTGCCATACTCTTTTCAGGATTACCCCTATCCCATTTCTCTTCCCATCCACACCATGGTAGAAGAGTTTGAACCCAGCTCCGATGCTCCTGGCCTTACTCCCCTTCCACCTGGTCTCTTGCACACAGAGTATATCTACTTTCCTTCTCTCCACCATATCAGCCAGCTCTCTTCCTTTACCAGTCATAGTGCCAACTTTCAAAGTTCCAACTCTCACCTCCACACTCTTACCCTTACTCCTCTTCCGCTGCCTCTGGACATGCCTTCCCCCTTTCCTTCTCCCATCAGTAGCATAGTTTCCACCGGCACCCTGCTGGCCAACAGTACTGGTAGCAGTCATTGGGGACCTGGGCCTCGACCAATCTGGTATGGAAATCTGATTTATGATCTGCATATTTGATTTGGGGCGGCACGGTGACGCAGCGGTTAGCAAGGTTGCCTTACAGCAAGAAGTTCCTGGGTTCGAGCCCCGGGGTAAACCAACCTTGGGGGTCGTCCCGGGTCATCCTCTGTGTGGAGTTTGCATGTTCTCCCTGTGTCTGCATGGGTTTCCTCCGGGGGCTCCTGTTTCCTCCCACAGTCTAAAGACATGTAGGTCAGGTGAATCGGCCGTACTAAATTGTCCCTAGGTATGAATGTGTGTGTGTGAGTGGGCCCTGTGTGATAGTCTGGTGGCCTGTCCAGGGTGTCCCCCCACCTGCAGCCCAATGACTGCTGGGATAGGCTCCAGCATCCCCGTGACCCTGAGAGCAGGATAAGCGGTTCGGAAAATAGATGGACAGATATTTGATTTGGCAAAGGTTTTACGACGGATGCCCTTCCTGACGCAGTCCTCCCAATTTATTCGGGCTTGGGACCTGCACTGGCTTATGCATCCCCAGTGCCTGGCATCGCTTGCTCCGTACAATTACCTGCTCTATTCTCACATGGGCTTAACTGGACATTACATGGATTTTGTACTAGGGAGCTGGGTGGGTAAAGTCTGTTTAAGGCCCGATCAGTTTAATTTGCGTTCTCACATACAGGCTCCACCATGTAATGTCTGGATAACTTCAGGTTTGTAGTGTATGTCTGAATACAGTTTTAATCTTGCTGGGCCTTCCATTTTCTAACCCACGAGTGATTTGAACGTCTGTTATATCTTAAGTACCTGTCAAAGATAAAGATAAAGTAACTGCTCAATGGGAAATGTGGCATGTAATTTAACTATATCCACAGACAGACACCTTAAACCTCCTTGACTATAGCCTAGTAAACACATATGGGGTTTTTCCTTTGCCGCGTTTATTTGCATTTTCCTTACCCGTTTAAATGCGCCGAGTCGTACCGAGTCGTGCCCGAGATGGACCGCCTGGCCAAAGCGCGCCAGGTGGTCTCCAAGCGGGCTGCGGTGACGTCAGATGGGCTTTGTCTGTTCAGTGACTTTTCTAGATCAATTTCGTCACCCCCGTCCCCGTTTTCCAAGCAATACGCGGTAGATGCCAAGCAAAATCGTAACAACCATAAGCGCCGATTTATGTTTTTGCCCATGGGTGCGCAAGTGAAGTGAATACCATCAATGTGATGACCGTCACAAAACCACGTTTATTGCGCTTCAGTAATTACCGTGATGTAGGCTTGGTAGGCTGCTTTCGTCTGTCGGACGTAGACACAAAAATTATAACAGGCTGCACCGTACCAGCACCCAGTCTTGACGGGGTAGTATTGACATACACTTTGGTCACAACATAACACTGCGCCGCTCGCCTACCTAAGGAACCAACAACATGAACACCATATAGGGCAGAAGGCTCTCTACGTGCACATTGGCCACATTCACAACTTAACACAACGCCATGTGTGTAGTATTAAATAGGTGGATGCTCAACCTTTTCGTTGGGTGCTTGAGCACCAGAGCACCCACGGGATCGGCACCTATGGTAACGACAGCCTGAAAATCCATGACCATAAGTTTTTTTTTTCCATGACCATAAGTAGTTGGCTATCAACAACCGTCGCACAGCACGATTGTAAACAAACGAGGGCGCTGTTTTTAAACGTCATCGACTCAAATAAGCGCGTCATCAGTGACAGACACGCCTTCAAGCAGGTAGCGTAGGTAGCCCTGTTGTAATGGAAATGCAACTCTAAGCCACGCCGGGCTGATGTGAGTCAAACCGAGTCAAGCCAAGCGTGCATGGAGAAGTGGCTATGTTGAGCCATTCCTCCATAGGTCTTGATGTGACGTCCCATCCAAACAAAGAACACTTTCCCTTTAATGATGATAGCGGACAAGGGGATGTAACGTGGGAGTGCCAGGCTGCCTTTGAGTGCCGTAATAGCTCCACCACCACCACCATGCACACCAGGGAGGCTGGAACTGGAGCAAGAGAAAGACAGTGGAATAAGGTGCGGGGATGCGTGGATGCTATGATGGACAGATGAAAGAACACGTAATTGGATGGATGGCTGTAAAGATGAATAGATGAACATATGGCTGGATGGCTGGATGGATGGATGAATGGATGGATGAATGATAGATGGATGTTAGCTTAATTGGCAATGGCTCAACCGCCATAACGAACACAGCAGCATAAAGTATAGAATAAGAAAATAGGTAACAAGAAGAAATGAGCAGAATCAATTTCCTTATTTGCGTGTGTATGTGTGCTTGTGTCTGCACACTCACACACACACACACACACACACACACACACACACACACACACACACACACACACACACACACACACACACACACACACACACACACACACACAAAAGGCGGCTTGCTGTTTCTAATATAGTCTGACTACTCTAGGGATGTTGAATAAAACTTAGTGGGGGATTTAATTATGTAGATTTAATAAATGAGATAGATTTTACAATGTAATATTTTTATGGTCCTTGAGCATAATTTTAGCAATCTCCAATGCCATTCTTCGCCACAGTAGTATTAGAAACGCTAACTGGAACGCTTGGATTTTAGCAGCAAAAATAGATAAATAAATAAAATATATATGCTGTGAAAAAAACAACAACAAACAAACTCGAATGTCCAAAAATGTGAAAGGGGTCAAACTTGTCTTGCTCTAGATGTGTCTTAATATCAGGGTATTCCCCATCAAACAAGGTCACACTGTTCAAATGTACACCTTATGTCATGGTGTAGTTATGTGCACTTCACACTTCCCTCTTTGTGTGCAGGCTTTATCACTTAAGGCACTTCTGCTAACAGCGACTCATATAACTTTGTTTTTGCTTTTTTTTTTTAAGATTTGAGTTAATATTTTCCGAGATCCTTTTTATCCTGAAAGCCGGCGTCTACGAGAACTGAAAAAGGAAATTGAGAAATTCGCAATGTAGTTGACCCTAAATTCAGTGTCGGCGCTATCCCCCTTTCGCAGTCCGTTTCACACACGCGCAGACCTCCCGGGGCGCCCACGCCTGCCCGCTTTGCCACACCCGTAACAATACACTTCACTCTCAATTAGCCCCCCGTCCTCACGTCCGCCGGCTAGCCTTTAGCACAACACAGACAGATCACAGACACGTTACATGATATCGCACACACACACTTCTTCGGTCTGAACAGTTTCACGTGGGTTGCATGTTATTCAGTCGTGCGACAATGAGACAGGGGCACCTGATAACGGGGCCTTGATGCGCCCCCCCCCCCCCAAAAAAGATGCTTCGCTTCTGTGCAGTTTATCAGAACAACCACTCGGCCATATTAGCCGAATTAAAGCAATGGCAACACTCACTCGTCACCCGTCCATGACAATTAAGGAACGTCCCCCCCCCCACAGAGCGTGTCAGCTTTGTATTAAGCTTGACGGAGGCAATGTCACTCTTTTTGTCATCGTATTGGGACAACCGGTGAATGCAGCCCGCTACACCTGTGCCCCATGACACCGACTGCTCCATCGTAGCAAATGCACAACAACGCAGAAATACTGTAGCCTACCTGTCCAGTCAGGTCCGGGTGTCAAGCTTCAAATCCAGATTCTCAGCATTTAGATGACGGCCCAAAGGAGGAAGGAAATTCGAGCGACACCGCCGCCTTTTCGCTGTCACGATAGGGATGGTGGCCCGATGGGCGAGGATAGCGGCGCTGCGCAGCCGGCGAGGATGGCAACGGCGACGAGGAGAGAGAGAAGGAGAGATGAGGAGAAAGGAGAAGAGAGAAGGACAGAGGAGAGTGGAAGACACAGGAGGAGAGAGGAGGAGAGAGGAGAAGACAGGAGGAGAGTGGAAGAGAGTGGAGGGGTGTATTCACAAATGTTGTATCCCCAAACGTTTACGTACCCCCAGATATCCTTGCGACAACGCATTCATTTAAAGTGGACCTTGATTTTGACGTTTCCATTTCGGTGAAGAAATGAAAACAGCAACGTTTGAATCGTTTAATTGTTTATTTCAGCTGTTTTTTTATTAGATTATCAACACAGTTTTATCAACAAAGTAGCATACCGAAAGCACAAGCATTTCTTTCCAGTTGCGTTTCATCCGCTTTCGGTTTGCTACTTTGTTGATAAGACTGAGTTGATAATCTAATAAAAAATAGCTGAAAAAAACTAGAAATTTAAATGTTACTGTTTTCATTTCTTCACTGAAACTGAAACGTAAATATAAAGGTACGTTGCCGCGACGCATTCACTTATAGCGGACCTTGTTTTGTTTTTGTTTTTTGCATAAAAATCATCATCCAAAAACAGTAAAACAAAAGAAAAAAATGTAATCCAAAAATAGGTTAGCCTATCTGTAGCGTTCCCCAGGTTAGGTTCACAATGGGATACATATTCTATTGGGGATACAAAATTTGACACAACAGGGGCGTTGCAAGGGAACCCCCTACCTCACGTCGTGCGCTATTTGGGGACAGCTGAACAATCCTTCCTCCAAATAGCGCCCTCAAAACAAATCTGTGTTCACAGCATCCTTATTGGGTCAAAGATAGGCGAACGGATAGGAAATGTCAAACATAGGCGATAGGTGTATTTTTTTATTCGTATTTGATAGGCTTATAAAGGTGGTCAGTGTTGCCCAAAATCCACTTGTATGATTTATCTTACAGATGGAGCGTTAAATGGTCCTGAGTAGGTCTCTTATTTTCAGTTATGCCTCTTTTTTCTTCTCAAAGGTCCAGTTTTGTTTTTTGTTTTTGTTTGTTTATCCTGGTCAAGAGCACTCCCTTCAAGTGAAGAGGGTAGACCAGTAACACACAATGGAGCCAACCAAACACATTTTTTTCCCAGTGTACTGAGCTACCGATCCATTTATAATCACACTGCCCCAGCGATTTAAACTTACCCCAAACATCCAAGTGTAGCATGGTTAAAAATGTCATAACCTAAATATGTTGTATAATTACACAAAGTATCACCACATTATTATTAATATTATTTTCATTGCTAACATTATTATTTTATTCTATTATATCATCAGGAAACGCTTATAGTAGCCCTTCCCTGTTGTGACCTCATTTCCTGTTAGTAGCCCCAAAACGTATGTTCCCCCTGACCTTTGCCTCTTTCCCGCTCTGGACATGTAGAAAGAGGCTACAGTAGGAGCTGATCTGAAGTTTCATGAAACCTGTCCCTTTTTGTTTATATGCGACAGCGACAGTACACAGATCCCATGCATGAGAGAAGTTGTCCTGTCTTTCCTACAAAACGCAACTGAAAAAGTACACCGGTCACACAAGCAAGGCAATAAAGTACAATACTGTGGTCTATCGCTCGTCCATAGGGTTAGTGGTTGTGTCAGGAAGGGCATCCGACGTAAAATTTTGCCAGATCATTATGCGGATTGACAAGACCGCCATCGGTGTTGTGCCCTCACAGGGTACCGATGGAAACTGTCGATTCCGCTGTGGCGACCCCTGGGAAGCAGGGAACAAGCCGAAAGAAGAAGAAGACTGTGGTCTATCGCTGTCAATAGACCCACATTACCTCGTCTGTACATATTTGTCAGTTACTGAAAGTCCACAAGCAGTTTTGATGCAGGGGCACTGAACATCATTCATTGAAAAATCTATTTTGATCGTTTAACGTGGAACTAGTGAGTTCTCTTAGCGTTATTTGCTGAGACATGGGAATATTTACTGTGACCTCAAGAGATCACATGGGTTGTTGTAAGATTCCTAAGGTCAAGGTTTAATGAGCAGGGGGGGAAGAAAGACCCAGGGTTTTCAATCACTTCCCTTCCCTTCCTTTCATCCTTCCCTCACAAACTGAGATAGTTTTTAGGATATAGGAATGCATGAGATTATTTTAGCCGCCACTCTTTGATGTCTTTACTTGAAGCGTATACTTCAGACATCCTTACTGCCCCGCAAGTATTTCACATTCATGTGATTCTGAAAGCATTATGCATGCTATCTTGACTATACATAGTTGGGTAACATCCTTTTTTAGATTGCTCTTCCTATAGATAGCACATGCTGAGTGGTAGGGACCGAAGTGTGCGTGTGTGTGGGGGGGGGGGTTGTTATGTGTTGATGACTCATAGGAGGCTAGTGCCCTCTTTGGCTTTTTTATGCATAAGCTTTCCGTACAAATGAAAATACACATACAGCAAAAACAATTTCCACCACATTTCAGTTGGCCCCCTTCAGTTGCTTGTACGCCATGCAAAATGCAGCTGCAGCATGACTTGATCATCCTATGGGGATGATGGCTTGTTGACTGTGATTAGTGCAAATTAAACTGCATAGAATCACATGTTATGTCCTTGCTAACCCGAGTTAATTTGACTTTTTGTTACGATCTTAAAGAAAGAGTTCACCCCAAAATCAAAAATACATGTTTTTCCTCTTAGGGACGGGCAACATGATCCAGAAAGGGCCGGTGTGGGTGCAGGTCTTTGTTCCAACCAAGCAGTTACACACCTGAGTCTATTAGTCAACCAATAGTCTTTGCTGAAGACCTTGATTTATAGACTCAGGTGTGTAACCGTTTGGTTGGAACAAAGACCTGCACCCATACCGGCCTTTTCTGGATCATGTTGCCCATCCCTGACTATATTGTTTTGGTATGAGTTGCTGAGTTTTGGAGATATCCACATAGGTGTAGTTCGGTCTAAGAAAATAGTTCCTTTGTGAAACTGCTCACAACGAGGCCTGTGGATTGTTTTGAATAACTGGGTCGTGATTTCTGGAAAGAGACATTGCTGCTGAGTTTTTCAAATATATATTTTTGATGCTTTGAGCAACACAAGCTGAGTGTCATCCAGTTCCATTGTATGCGAGAGAAGACAGACATCTCTACGGCCCATATCTCCACACGGTCCATATCTCCACACGGCCCATATCTCCACAACTTGGCAAGTCACACTAAAACGATCAAGATGGAGCACTACAGGTAAGAGGAAAAACTTGTATTTTTGAGTTTAGGGTGAACTCACCCTTTAAATTACAAGAATCAAAAACAATGGTGGGTATTATGGTGTTATAATGAGTTGCATAGACATCTTTTTGTGGCATCCAAACTTCCGTCAGCTCATGGAGGTTTGGCAAATGTGCCTTCACCTTGTACAGATGTGTCCTGCCATGCCTCAGCGTTGTTTGGAGGAGTACAAGAGTTTAATGATTTTTCCACACGGTGGCAGTAATACACCGCCATTCCAAGCCTACAGAAAAACCACAATAGTGCCTTTTCAGTTTGTTTTTTTTCAACGCATGAAATCTGGTCTCATTACACTTTGTTAAAGAACCATTCCGTCCACAGAGGCTCACTTGCTTTGCAGCTGCACAGTAACCATGTAATGAGGTGGAATTACTCGCACTTATACTGCACTTACGCGACAATCGCGGTTGCCTCAAAAGGGCTTCGCTGTAGATTAAAAATAATCTGCAACATTCATTCCATTTAAAGCCCCGAACAAATGAACCACCTTGCATGTATAAAACATTGTCGTTTCGTACAGTTATCATCGCTATCATCTCTCTCTCTCATCTCTGTCTATTGAAATCCTGCTTCAGCATAAAGCTGTTAACCCTACTTCCACTGGCAACGGGAGCTCTGCTGCAGTGCTTATACACTATTGTGTTGCCCCCACTGATATCCCCTCCGGGCAGGCCCAGCAAGAAGGGTTTCTCGGAGAGCGTGAGGAATGTAATTATAGAGAAAATCATGTTATCACCAGATCCCCTCACAGATGATTTATGTTCACTTCACTATGTGAGAAAATGTGACACCGCTGCGATGGATTTTCAGAGTCAGGCAAAGGACAACACCTGAATTACTAAAGAATATATATGTGTATATAAAAAGGATATAAATAATGTACAATATATATTTACTGTATCTATAATTACTACTTGTGTCCTATTCTAAGGAAATAGGAGGAGTAAGCAGGAACCAGACTATAGGGAGACATCATACAGAAGGTTCAAGATTATAGACAAGAGTATATTTATTCCCCAGGTAAAGAGCCCGACCGCTTTTTAATTACATGTACTTAGATGGCATATCATTGTCATTACAAGTTATCATATGCTGTTAATTATTCACTCTTAACTCAAATATTGCTGAAGATCCTCAAGCCCCCTCAGTGGTCTTTTTTGGTGGAAGAGGCTCTTGTATAGATCTACCATGGTGCCAAAGTGCATATTAATGCTGGAGGTTTCCCGAGAATCACCCACACCATCACTGGATGGTCAACACAGTCGTTATTCTTACAGATGAACGGGAGGAAGTCCAACAAAAAAGAAATCCACCAATTCCACCCTGACCAGGTTATCTGGAAATACAGTGGCACCACATGAGTAATCCATGGAGAAATACTAGCTGAAGGGTCAGGGATCAAAAAAGATTGTACTTATCAGTTTGAGGTCAGAGGTCACCTGAGAGGAGGCAAATGTGGTGAGTGCTGTAAATCTAAGATAAAAAAAATCCTACTTGGATTTTTTTTTAAACACCAATCAAGTTCAATCAAGTGGCATTTTATATAGTGCTTTTCTAGCTGCAACAGCCACTCAAAGTGCTTTACAATTAATTGATTCACACACACATCTTACACCGATGGCATGCCAACTATGTAAGGTAAAAACTACTCATTGGGAGCAGGGAGGAGTTCAGGGCCAGTGGAAGCACCCCTGCAAGGCAAGAGAGGAGTCAGCATTCCAGACCTTCACCTGCAATTTCAACACCTGTGTTGTGCGATAGGCTATACTGAAACACAAAATAGGCAATCACAGACAGAATCAGCGGTGACAAAGTTTGTAATGGTGCAAACCACAATCCTTACCCTGTGCAAAGACAAAGCTCACATGTGTTGACCATGTTTGTGAAAAGGACCTATTGAGAGGCAGTATTTGTGCTCATCAAACCTTACCTTAAGATTAATACAAGATTAAAAAGGTTTGGCAGGGTTCTGCATGGAAACCATTGGTAATATGAAATGTATGATTGTTTTTGTCTAATTTCATCCTGAAGACTACCAAAGTGGAAAGGGCAACTGTGAAGTGGTTTGTGGAGAACCAGGACCAATTACATGTCATTTTCTGGTTATTTCTTTAGAGGCTCCTGTCACAAGATTATCTAATGAATGCCGCACATTTGGTTCAAAGTGATGAATGAATATATATATATATATTAATACTAGTAGTCATGTCCTTCACACACACACACACACACATACACGAGCAGACCTATGGATAATATAGATGAAGGATATTGCAGTTTATCACTGGCTGAGTGGACGTTCAGAGGAATATCACCTAAAATATTTTGTCTGCAGCACAGTCTTGTTTAACTACAAGGGGAGGCAAGGAAAATGGTTTTGTTGGGCCTATGGTATAGCTATTATGCAGACTGGCAGGACATAAAAAGGTTCACGCACAAGGTCAACTTTTGTGTGCAGTATGGTTCTTGGATAACGCTGACGTCGTTATGAGTGTGTATGTGTGTGTGTGTGTACATGTGTGTTTGCATGCTGTAGTAAAATGACTGGGTGTGTGTGTGTGTGTGTGTGTGTGTGTACATGCACACGTGTGTTTCAACGTGCACAGGGGTCTGTAAAAAAAGGGGATCACCTGAGCCATGTGTCATTTACCCACGACATCTGTGTAAACAACATACATTTTATTTCCTCTCCTAGAGGTAGTACGCCTCCTTCACCCCAGCTGATAGCCTTTATTCATGTCATAGGACAGACAGTATGGTAGGGTCTCCACGGGCCCATCCGACCCTGAATGTACCATCTTGTGTCAAGGCAAGCCTTGTGTAGAATCCCCTCATGACAAAAAAACAAGACCATCTTGGCAATCCTGCTACAGCTAGCTATACATTCAAAAGCCTCTAACATCTGGATTTGTGTCCAACTCACTTTTTCACCTCCAGAAATGAGTGGGGCATTGTTCCTTGTTATAATGTGATAGATTTGGCCCTCATGGCCAGTAAACGTGAAAGGCGTAGATTTTCATGGACCTCATTTATTTCCTGCTGATCTAATCGCTGGAAAAGGATAGCATTTTTCTTCTTCTTCTTCTTCTTTAAACCTCTGGGTTGGCTTGCTCTGATTTAGATTGTGTTGATGTAAAAAAGGTTTGTGTTCGCCTAGTGCTATAATACAGAACCAGCACTGGAGACCAGCTGAAAGCATGGTGCCAGATCATACCTACTTGTCATGATAGTAGTAATAATAATGATAATGATAATAACAATAAATTAATTAAGTCATATTCATAAAAAGGTTTTCATAACACTTACAAAGTACTATTATATGAGAGGAACTTGTATTTGAATTTTCTTAACTTCATCTTTTAACTGTAATATGAACCAGACATAACCTCCTTTTATGTTAGGGTCCAACTGAGCTGATTTCATTTTTCAATTTAAAGAAAAAGCATTAAAGATACTTTCTTTATGATACACACATGGCACACATGGCACACATGGTATACAGGCTACTTTTAGCATGATACAAACTAAGTGCAGTGAACATACTGTAAAGCAAATATCTTATTGTGAGCACCTGCAAGCCCCCCGCATGTTTAACAGTATTACATAGATGATGTTTGAGTCATATTAATAATAACAATAATAAACTTTATTTGTATAACACCTTTCATACATAAAATGCAGCTCAAAGTGCTTTACATTAAAAACAAGGGAAACAATAAAACTCAAAAACAATACAGATAAAATAAGTTAAAAGTAATAAAACACAGACCTAGGCAAAAAACATAAAACAAGGCAAGAAATAAAACCACAGTGCAAGATAAAAAATAAGAATAAAAGAAAAATAAAGTGGAATTAATTAAAAGCAAGAGCATAAAAATGGGTCTTGAGCTGATTCTTAAAAACTATCTATGGACATTGCTTCTCTTATTTGTTGGGGGAGTCTATTCCAAGCCGTCGGTGCATAAAAACAAAATGCTGCTTCGCCATACTTTTTGTAGTCCATTCTAGGGACATTGAGCAGGCCAGCACCAGAAGATCTAAGAGAGCAGCTCAGGAACATAATCAGATAAGCAGTCAGATAAGTATGAGGGTGCTAAACCATGTAGTTTTGAACACAAGTAAAATAATTTTAAAATCAATCCTCAATGCTACAGGAAGCCAGTGTAAAGATGCTAAAACTGGGGTAATGTGATCTCTCATCCTGGTTTTTCTTATGACCCTTGCTGCCGCGTTCTGTACTAGTTGCAGCCTATTAATACTTTTTTGGGGTAAACCAGTAAGAAGTGCATTGCAATAGTCTAGACGCGAAGATATAAAAGCATGCATCACCTTTTTGGCATCTTCCAGGGAGAGGTAGGGTCTAATTCTAGCAATATTTTTAGGTGAAAAAAGGCACCCTTTGTAACATTGTTGATATGTGATTTAAAATCCAACTCAGAGTCAGTGACGACAACCAGGTTTTTTACTACAGTCTTATTCTGTACAGCCATACTTCCCTTTCTACTTGATATCATGTCTCCCTGTGCATTAGTGCCTATAATGAGAATTTCTCTCTTGTCTTCGTTCGATTTGAGAAATGTTCACTCATCCACTGTTTAATACTAGACAGACAATTCATCAAGGGATTGAGAGCATTGGGGTCATCTGGCGCAACAGATAAATGCAACTGAGTATCATCAGCATGAAAATTAAATTCACTCCATGATCACAGATAATTTTCCCAAGCGGCAGCATGTACTGGCAGAACAATAAAAGACCAAGAATGGAACCCTGTGGAATGCCTGAGAAAATTACATGTTTGTCTGAGACATGGTCAGAAAGACTAACAAAATAGCTTCTGCCAGTAAGATATGCGTAGAACCACAATAGGGCAGTGCCTAAAAGGCCAATCCAATTCTCAAGGCAGTCTAGAAGTATATCATGATCGACTGTATCAAAGGCAGCCGTCAGATCAAGAAGTAAAAGAATGGAAACATTTTTATTATCAGCGCTCACTCTGAGATCATTGACTACTTTTACAAGCGCTGTTTCAACCCTGTGTCCTTTTCTAAAACTGGACTGAAATTTATCATGAATCTTGTTTTCATGCAAAAACCCACCTAGTTGTTTATAAGCTGCCTTTTCCAAAATCTTGCCCAGAAAAGGCAGATTAGAAATAGGCCTACAATTGCTCAGCACTGACGGATCAAGATTATTCTTCTTGAGTAAGGGCTTTACTATAGCTGTTTTCAGTGAATCAGGAAAGATACCTGATTCTGAAGAACAGTTTACGATATCCAAAACATCCCCAATCAGTGGGAATTGCATCCAGAGAGCATGTGGATGACTTCATCTGCAAGATGGTTTTACGAAGTTCCTCTTCACTAATTTTTCAAAAATAAATTAGATTTCCCCGAGAGTCGTTACTAGCAGTCTGACTGTTTGGATTAACTACCTTATTCATGATATCTGCTTGGATATTAATGATTTTATTATCAAAGAATGATGCAAACTCATCACATTTTGATTTAGATGCAGGACATAACTGCTCACGAGACTGGGGAGGATTTATAAGGTGATCGATTGTGGAAAATAAGACTCTGGAGTTGTTCCTGTTTTCATTTATAATGCCAGAGAAATAACCCTGCCTTGCGCAGCAGAGCTTTGTTATAAACAAATATAGATTTTCTAAAAATCTCACCATGGATTGTAAGCTTACTTTTTTTTCTTCCATTTTCGCTCTGCTCTACGGCAATCCTTCTTGAGCAAATGTATTTGCTCAGTCTTCCAGGGTATTACTGTAGTCTGTGATTTTTTTCTTAGTTTTCATAGGAACCACTATGTTGAGAGCTGACTCTAGTTTAAAGTTGAAGTGGTTAACTTTATCATGCACTGAGGAAATATCAGCTTACAGAGGAAGACTACATAGGTGATGAGAGAAGTTAATGACTGCAGAACTAAGAAAACATCTTTTTATGATACACTCTGTTGTTTTTTGCTAAGTCAGAGACAATCATGTGAAAAAACAAACAGTAGTGATCTGATAAATCAGTATCAACAATCTTGTCAACAGCAATATTCAGGCCTCTAGAGATCACTAAATCTAGGGTGTGGCCAAGGTTGTGGGTTGGCTCAACAACATGTTGAATAAAATCAAAGGAAAGCAGAAGCTGTACAAACTCCATAGCTATGCTATCCGAGGCATTATCCTCATGCAAATTGAAGTCCCCAGAAATTAGAATTCTGTCAATAATTAGTAAAACAAATCGACAGCAGTTCTGATATTTCAGGTAAAAATAAGGTTGTATGCTTTGGGGGCTGATAAATAGTAACCAGTAACACAGAACAGAAGATTGACTTTCCAATAAGATTGCCTGATACTCAATGGATGAAAAAACTGCCTAGATGCAAGCGCTTACATTTAAAAACATATTGACCTGGCTGAGAGAAATGAAGCGGGAAAAAAAAGTTTCCAGGTGAAAAAGTTTGTATAGGTTATACCTCATTAGATAGGACAGTGGGGGCAGACAGATTTTTAGGTGGAGTGAGAGGGGAAGACATGTACATAGAAGGGTCAAGTCGGAGTCAGCCCAGGAGGCTTAAGCCCATGTGGATACCCACTTATCTAGCTAAGCCAATAGGAGGCCACTGAGTCAGTCATTCAAAAAATATCCTCATCCAGATCCAAAATAGCATGAAGGTGTCTTAGCCCTGGCCGTGTCTTCAGTTGTTTCCATCAGTTTCCCTTTTCCCATCTCTCCTGTTTTCCCCTGTGTGTGTGTGTGTGTCCCCTTACCACATGCCCTTAGCGCATGTGGTAAGGGCATGACTTCCTTCCTTGGCACTCTCTTGCTCCCTCCTGTTTGCAGCTCATTCACCTTACCCGCCCAGACTGTATACCTGCCTTCCATCAACTCATCTCGTCAACTCAACAGTATATCTACTCTGGTTTTCCATTCACCCATCGCCAGGTCGTTGTTTCAACCACCGTGGTAGTCTCTCGCTCTCAGCCACTCTGCAATTGTATATTCAGAGTTATTCATCAGGTTGTTTGTGTTACCTGTATTTACCATGTCTCCTTGTGCTTCCAAGATCTTTACCCTCCGGGTCCACTACCTGCCTGTCTGCCTCGCCTCTTGCTTATCCTGCCAGCCACGCTCAATTCCTCGTCCATCTGTCCTGCTCAGTCCAGTTCTGACATCCACCATCGCCCCTCTACCTTCTGCCTTGCCTGCCATCCTCGTTCCCCTTTTTACAATAAACCTCTTTTATATTACATTTCATTGTCTGTATCTGTGCTTGGGTCCGCCTCTACTGATCATAACAGAAGGGGTCCCATACCCAATGTATTATTATGGGATGTCAATCTTAAAAAAGATCAATGCCAACTATAAAAAAGGACCAATCATGCTGTAGTTTTGTTCAATACATACTGCCTATGTATGATTTGGAGTGCCACAGTCTAACATACTCTACAGAAGTACTGAAGCAAATGGAAAAAAGTGTAAAATATAGAGTATGTAATTTTGTGCATTTTAATTGTTGAATTAAAAGGAACACACTGAAGCCTCTCTAATTACAAGCCTCTGCATCGAGTACTGTATTCAAGCCAAGCAGGATGAAACCGTCCTGCCTGACATCTGGTTGTCCATACATCGTCTCTGCAAGTGATGCAGATGTTCAGAAAGAATTTGGCTCTATATCTGCTGCTACAAGCCCAACAAAAATATGATATATGGTTATCTACATAGAAATTGAGTCAAGGCACATTCTGTAACCCTGAATTTAGGGTGGAGTAGGTCATCACAGGGCAAAAGCCCCGAATGATATCACATTTTCTGAACACATCCTGGTGAAACACGCTGTTGCCATAATAGTACATTTGTAGAGGAGCAACTCGACGTCTCTTTGGCACAGTATACTGAAAAGCTGATGAATCACATTTAATAAGTGATTTGGTTGTCTCAAATATTATGCAACACAAGGTTATATATCAAAATTGAAATATGTGAGGAAACTGTTGTGATCATTCTTAATGAGAGGGGCCACAAATACGAGTAGTTATGCAACCCAGTCGCCAGAATAGAATGTTGGCATTTTATGTTTCTGCAAACCATGGATATGTTAAATCTCGATGTTTCTGAAACGAAAATATGTTTCATATCAACACTTCCATTTTATAGTCAGTGTTGACGGAGCTTGCGTCCTCATCACTTGACTGTCAAGTTTCTGTCTGCGGAAAGAAAACAATGGCCGACATTCTTTTTATTCTCGGTGGAAAATTCAGTATTTTAAGATAGTTCCGGCATTAAAATGCATTTTGATATAATTTCTAGTGAGAAATGTGCCCTTTATTTTCATAGTCTTCATTCAGTGAATGTGTATGATGTTTAGTTTAGTTATTGTAACGTGCACGGATAAATAGGCTCGCTAGGCTTTGATTAACGGGTCGGACCCTTTAGTCGACTGGTTAACGTTGTCGCCTGTGGTGCGAGAGATCCGGGTTCACGTCCTGGCTGCGGTGGTTCCTGGGCTGCCCCCCGAATTCGCTAACATTGGTGTCAGAAGTGAAATGGTGAGACCGTGTTTTGGCTGTAGTAAATATTTCATAAGTTCTGGAGATGTATTTTTTACAACCCTATTTACAACGCTATCTTGCAAACTGGAAAACGACAACTATGGTGCTGATTTGTATCAAGTATAGCATCAATAGCATCAAGACCAGTGTAACAGAACTGCATCACAGTTTAGTTTGGAACAAACCTTTTGCACATTTAAATGTGAACTGCATGACAGTGAAAGTGAAAGGGAGAAAGAGAAGAGAGGGAGAAAGAGCACAAACATTGAAAGGTGACTTGACTGTGGTGTTTGGCTGGTATCCTCAATCACCAATGATGAGTGCCTGTAAATTACACAACAACAAAAATTGAGCAACAATGTCACTGTTAAAACATAAAGGGGTGTCTCGGTGGGGTGGCGGTCTATTCCATGGCCTACCAACACCGGGATCACTGGTTTGAATCCCCGTGTTACTTCCGGCTTGGCCGGGCATCCCTACAGACCACTCAGTGCATAACTGTAGTCCACTGACTTCCGGTTTCTAATGCAGCGGTCATACCTGTTTGTTGGTGTATGCTACTGACAATGGCATATTTTTTGCGATGCCTGCAGGATTTACCATGAGCAAATGTCAACGACATGAACAGAACTGTCAACAAACGTTCACCTGCACCTACCAGCAAAGCGGTGAAAATTTGCTGGTAGGTGCAGGTGAAAGTTTGTCAACAATTCTGTGCATGTCGTTGACATTTTTCCATGGTAAATCTTGCAGGCATCGCAAAAAGTATGCCACTGTCAATAGCACATGCCAACAGGAAACTGGTATGACTGCTGCAGTAGAAACCGGAAGTCAGTGGACTACAGTTATGCAGAGCCGACTGAACTTGTCTGCGGGTGGGAAGCCGGATGTGGGTATGTGTCCTGGTTGCTACACTAGCGCCTCCTCTGGTCGGTTGGGGCGCTTGTTTAGGAGGGATGGGGAACTTGGGGGATTAGCATGATCCTCCCACGCGCTACGTCCCCTTGGTTAAACTCCTCACTGTCAGGTGAAAAGAAGCAGCTGGGGGGCAAGATGGCAGACTGAGCGGGTGTACTTGCTAGAGCGTATGCTAAAGTTCCTCAATAGTATTAAATAAGGGCTGTTTTTTGGATTATGAGTTTAAAAAATGCCAAACAAAGAAAAGGAAGTAAAATCTAGGAAAAAAAGATCAAGATATGATGACAAACACTGAAGTTAGCAACAAGGATGATGTACCGGGCGCACCTCTACATTATGACTACGTGATGGAGGCTACTAATGCCGGGCCCGATAAACCAAGTGTCGATGAGCTAGAAGTTTCCCCATTAAACACACCATCTAAGGGCACCCATATTCGAAAATGGGTAAGGCCAAATGAGGAATCTGCAACTGAGTCCATTCTGACTGCAATAAACACCTTGGGCACCAGATATGATAAACAAGAAAAAAAGATGGAAGATATCGATACTCAGATTAAGAAGAATAGTACAATGATTGGCAGCCTGGCTACAGCATTGAAATTCAATGCGGTGGAACTCAAAGAATGCAAAATTAAAGTAACTGCTTTAGAAGAGAAAGTGGCAGCTCTGGAAAAAGAAAACACTGGTTTTAAAGAAAGAGCGGACGAACATGAAAGGTACAGCAAACAGTGGAATCTGAGAATAAAAGGCATGAAAGAAATGGTAAATGAAAACACAAGGGAGGAAGTGATTAACTTACTCAACAAGGTTGCACCGCAATGGGCACAGAAGATGGATGAGATAGTAGACACCGTTCATCGGGTGGGGAGAAAGGAGGAGAAGAGAACAAGCCAGGTCATTATCCAATTTGTCAAATGTCAACACAGAGATGGGATTTGGAGAATGACGAAGGAGTCGGAAATATGCAGGGAAGCGGGAGTTTGATTTACTGAAGACTTAACCATGGCAGATAAACAGGCTAGAGAAGCTCTATGGCCTCGGATACAAGAAGCGAGAAAGGCTGGGAAGAAAGCTTACTATCACGGACCCTTTGGATTCATCGATGGGCAACGAATCTAGTTGACACAGCGAACATTGACATGTAATCCTACCGGTAAGGACATTAAAGAAATGATGGAAGGGGATGGATGTTTTTTTGTTTTGTTTTTTTTTTGCCAGAGGAACTTCTGAGTGGAGGATACATTTAAAGAGGTTGGTTCTTTTTTTTGTTCCTAACAAAGTGTTGTGAGGTTAAACTTGTACTTTTTTTATTCTATATGTTTTCTCTAAAGTCAGAGATTTCTTTTCTATCATCAAATGCAAGAGAAAAAAGAATGTAAAACATTAAGGATAATGTAAAACACAAGGCTACTTTTTTTGTTTTGTAAAGGGCTCAAAGCACACTGCACATTTTTGCAAGAGACTCATTCATGTGAAGAGGACACTACACTTTGGCAGAACCAGTGGGGAGACAAGATTATTTTTTCCCACGGCAGCAATTGATCAGGGGGTGTGGCCAATGTCTTTTTATAAATTCCCTGGGGTGGTAGTAACATTCAAAAATGATAAGAATGGTCATTGGATTGTTGTGGTTGTAAATTTAGAGGGGTCATTTGCAATTTTGATTAATATCTATGGATAGAACAAAATATTATTAGGAACTCTTACAGAATATAAACATTTATGATATAGGGTTTACTTTAATAGGTGGAGATTTTAATATGGCACCGGATAAGTGGTTAGATAGATGTCCATCATTTCATAATGATTACCACTACAACAATGTATTGAAGGAATTCATAAACATCAATTATTTTATTGATATTTGGAGAGAAAAAATAACACATACGAGACAATTCTCTTGGATAAACCCCAAAGGGAGTTCGAGATCCAGAATAGATCTTTGGCTGGTGACTCCAGAATTCACAAATTATGTGACTAAAGTCGCAATGTCTGCTGCTCCCTTGACAGACCATTTTATAATTGAAATACCTCTGAAATCAGATAGTACTAATCATAAATGTAGAAAAAATTATTGAATGTTCAATGCTGACAAATAAAAGCAGTCTAAGTCTTAGTCTTCATGAATGAGTTAATAAGTTTTAAGAAAGGACTGAAATGCATAAAAACCAAACAAGCTTTTAATATTTACAAAAACATACATATATTGTATTCTGATTAGACCTCTGTCTTTATTCTATTATTTTTCCTTATTTTTATTGTTTTGTGAAATACTAAAAAATGTGTAATAGCTCAGTCTGAGTTGTACTATTTGCCATTTTGTTATTGTTATGGAAGATGACGCTAACGTCAATGCAGTGAAAAGGAAATTACTTTTGGATTATCAGGATTCGCTTGGGGAAATTAACAAGCTAAATGATAATATAAAACAATGAATGCATGACGACAAGTTCTCTGAAGATCAAAATTCATATGAGTCTAAAATAAGTCGTATAAGAGGATTAATACAAGAGGTGGAAACGTGGCTAAAGGCAGTCGAGGAGCGGGTAGAGCAAGCTAGATGCTGTAATGCAGAGGTAAAGGCTACAGACAGTGTATCAATGGCGTCCTTTGCTTCGAGCATTAAGAGAAGGTGTGGGTCAGACATTGGAAGCAAGGCGTCCTCCAGTGATTCCTCAGTGTGCCTCAAGGCTGAGGTAGAGAGAGCCACATTACTTGCAAAGGCTGCTGCTCTAAAGCAGAAGCAAGATTTTGAACGTCAGGAAGCTGAGTTGAAGGCAAAAAGGAAGCATTAGAACTACAAACTGCTATTGCTGCATCTGACACTAAAATCAAAGTATTAGAAAATTTTGAAACTGAGCGCTTATCCCAAGTAAGTCCTACATGTCGAATGACTATTGAATCTGGAGTTCTACCACCACATGCAGAGCCAATCGTCAACACAGAAAACGAAGGTGAATAATTCAGGCCACTTTGTCCCCAGCCCACTGGTGTAGTTCAGTCTAGTAACTTTATTGCAGATGACCATGCAGTAGAAACGCTCTGCAGTGTCATGACACGCCAGAATAGCATTACAGAGTTGATGGTGAAGCAGCAAAAAAAGATGACCTTGCCTATGTTAGACATCCCTATATTCAGCGGTGATCCTTTAGACTACAATCTTTTTGTAAGAGCCTTTGAGCATGGAGTAGAATCCCGCACCAAAAGCTATAAGGACCGTCTCTACTTCTTAGAGCAGTTCACTAGTGGTCCACCTAAAGAGTTGATAAAAAGTTGTCTTCATATGAAGTTAGATGTAGGTTATTGCAGGGCTAAACAGCTGCTCAAAGAGCATTTTGGGAATGATTACAAGATTGCTGTAGCCTACACGAACAAGGTCTTGAGCTGGACACTTATCAAGCCAGAGGATGGAGAAGCTTTAAATGCATTTTCACTCTTTCTAATGGCATGCTGTAATACCATGACTGAAGTGAGTTACATGGAAGAACTGGATAATGTTGTGAACTTAAAGGCTATCGTAGCAAAGCTTCCATACAAGCTACGTGAAAGGTGGAGAGCTGTTGTGTGTAATGTACAGGAGCAATGCGACAAGAGAGTCAGGTTTAAAGATCTGGTTGAGTTCACAAACAAACAGGCCAAAATAGCACTTCATCCAATCTTTGGCGATATAAAGGATGGCACAATACGAGAGATCAGCGTGACGTCACAACAACAAACAACCTCTTTCGGGTGGCTGGCTTCGCGGAGTGCAATGTTTACACAACATAGAAGGCAGAGTCGAAACGCGTCTGTAGCAAGGGGTCTGTAAGGTTTGTGCCATGTGTGTATGAAATAAAGAGAATAATTAAGTAATTTTGAGTGCAGATTACATTAAACTATTGTTTTTGTGTTCATTTTATCTTCAACTTGCTGTGAATAATGTGTGTAAACATCAATACAAAAGTTTGTTGGATTAGGCTCTCTAGCCTAGCTAATGTTATTTGTGTAAACTACTAATAAGACACGTTAGCCCCTAGCTAACGGATCTGACCCTTTAGCCGAGCGGTTAGTGATGTCGCCTTGTGGCGCAGTATACCTCGTATCGAATCCCGCACCGGGCAAGAAAATAACCGGTTACATTTGTGTTGGAGCCTAGTCCAACAGCGGGACAATCAACTCAAACCGGTCTCGAGGCATAATATGCATATGTCCTGTCTCGAGACATTTGTCTACCTCTGGGCGTTTTGCTCCTAACGGACATTTGGGACATTTTTGGATCGCCTAGCTGAATGAGAAGGTAAGGAAGTGTTCGTGACCAATTAATTTATAATTCTGTTGAAACAAAAATAAAGTAGTAGGCCTAGCTATAGAAAGCTGGGTGTTTCATGAACAATATTATATGTTGTTTTCATTAGTAATGACGCGATCGGGGATTTACGTTACTTTGACTGATGTAAAATCTAGTTAACGTTGGCTAGCCAGGCGGTGTTTGGGGGAACTCAACTGACGTCTGGGTAATGTAATGCCGGGTGCCACAACAATGTATCTTGTACACCAATGTTTATTTTGGGGATAATAGGCGCATGGGTTTCATTATTAGGCTATAGCCTACCTCTTTTGTGAACCTAACCAGGTATCTATTTTCTACAAAGTCTATCCCACATAACCTGAGTCTAGCCCACCATTAATCTCCCACTACACAACAGCAACAATGTTAATTTTTACCTGTAATAAAATGTCTCCCACAAATCCGGTCATGAATGGATGGTTTCCATCCTCCTCCCAGTTCAGCACAAGCAAGTCCTCCTGGCAATTTCACTAACTTTGTAACGTTAGCAGTGCTCTTCGTCCGTTTTACCCTCTGTACCCACAGACTCCACTGGGTAGTTTTAGATTTATCTGATGGAAAACGGAAAAGCCTAAAAACTTGTTTGCTGGGGTACATTTGGCATTACAGCCACACACACAACATGATTTCGTGTTTCATGTTTTGATAATTTTGAAAATTAATTTGTCTGTTCAACTAGTGCTATCTAACCGTTATGTACGTTAGCTACTAGGTACTACCCAGCTACTAGAATCCACCCGGAAGTAGCTTGGCGCTCTTTGTTTACAAACATTCTGATCTCTCCTATGGCACAACTGCTAAAGGATCCACAACTAAACAAGATGATCATAGAGCACAAAAAAGAAATGGAATCAGGAAGTTGTTCACTACAAGCGCCATACCACTGGATTGTCAAACGAAAGATGCAGTGCGAACAAATCACATGAATCCCATCACACCTACGACAAGGACATGTCTCTTCTGTAAGGGTGAACAAACCATAGAGTCATGTAGTAAACTAAAAGACAAGCCACACAAAGACGAGTTGGAACTCTTGAGAGGCAAAGGACTGTGTTTTAGCTGCTTGAAGTATGGTCACATGAGCAAAGCCTGTAAAGTAAAGGTGAGCTGTCAGGTGTGTTCCTTAGCTCATCCCACACTGCTGCACATTAAGAAAAAGGACATGGTTGCTGAGCCAAAGAAGAGGACTGATAACTGTGAAGGTTAAACAGTTTTGAGTGCATTTGTCTGTACAGAGTCTGATGGTTATGAGTTTACTGGGGCCGGAGAAGATGACTGCACACTCGCAATAGTTCATGTCCAAGTCAAAGCCAAGAAGGGAAGTGTGGTGGTGCAGACTTATGCTTTTCTGGACCCAGGGAGCTCCGCCACATTCTGTACAGAGGCATTGATGGATAAGTTAAAGCTCAGTGAAAGGAAGACCGGCATACTGCTGGGAACCTTGAACGAAGAGAAACCTGTATGCACTTATGTGGTATCTGGCATGGAGGTCAGCAGTTTGTCAGGCAGCGAGTTCCTTGAACTTCCAGATGTCTTCACGCAAAGGTCAATACCTGTAGGTAAAGGAAACATACTCCAGCAGGAGGATCTTAAAAGGTGGTCTTACCTCAAAGAAATCTATCTCCCTCAAATTGAGGCCGACATTGGACTGCTCATTGGCGCAAATGTACCCAAAGCTATGGAGCTGTGGGAAGTGGTGAGCAGTGTTGGTAATGGACCATACGCTGTAAGAACCAAACTAGGTTGGACCGTGAATGGGCCCTTAAGGGAACTCTGCAGTCATGCAGATATGAGAAAACCGGTGAAGACAATGGTGAATCGTATATCTGTGGCCTGTTTAGATAACCTGTGGCTTCAACATTTCAAGATGGATTTCCCTGAGGGAGGAAAACATGATGAAGTAGAGATGTCTAGAGAAGACCATCAGTTCATGGACATGGTCATGGAATCAGCTAAACTAGTGGATGGTCATTACACCATATGTTTACCGCTAAAGAGCAAAATGGTCAACATGCCAAATAATCGCAAGATAGCTGAACAGCGAGCACACAATTTACAGCAGAAGTTCACCAGGAATGCCTGCTTTCAACAGGAATACACAGATTTCATGGAACGGCTTATTCAAAAGGGCTATGCAGTGCAGATGTCCAATGAAGAATTGACACACATGGAAGGGAAAGTTTGGTATATACCGCACCATGCAGTATACCACCCAATGAAACACAAACTGAGAGTTGTGTTTGACTGTGCTGCATCCTATCAGGGCACTGACCAGTAGTCTAATTGGCATTGTAATACGATTCAGACAAGAACCCGTTGCAATCATGGCAGATGTGGAAGCAATGTTCCACCAGATTAGAGTGCCTGATGATGACTGATTTACTCAGATTCCTTTGGTGGACAGGTGGTGACTTATAACCAAGCCTTGACTGAGCACAAAATGACTGTACACTTGTTTGGGGCTACATCTTCGCTTGGCTGTGCCAGTTTTGCTCTGAGAAAGTGTGCTGAAGACCAGAGTGGGCAGTTCAAAGCTGAAGTGATAAAGACAGTGTAGCAGAATTTCTACGTGGATGACTGCCTGAAATCTGTTGCTACAGATGAAGCAGCCATATCAATGTGTCAGGATCTGATCAAAATCTGTGCCAAAGGGGTTTTCGTCTCAACAAATGGGTAAGCAACAGCCAGAAGGTACTCGACTCCATTCCAAAGTCTGAACTGGCAGGAGAGATGAAGAAGTTAGATCTGAACCCGGATGAACTTCCTTTGGAAAGAGCCCTTGGTCTCATCTGGTGTGTTGAGTCAGACACATTTAAGTTTAAGATCACCATCAGAGATCGCCCTTTTACCAGAAGAGGACTGCTTTCCATTGTTGGTTCAGTCTACGATCCATTAGGCATTCTGGCACAAGTGGTTTTGCCAGCAAAGACTATTCTGCAAGACCTATGCAGACTGAAGATCGGATGGGATGACGACCTACCTGAACACATTAAGAAGCGGTGGTCTGACTGGTTAGCTGGCCTTCCAGCTTTGGAACACTTCTCAGTTCCAAGATGTCTCAAACCTGAGAGTTTTGGAATTCATGCATTCGCACAATTACATCACTTTGCCATGCAAGTGAAGATGCATATGGGTCAGTCAGTTAATTTTTGTTGCAGAGCATGGATAACAAGATGAATTGTGCATTTATGATGGGCAAATCCAGAGTGGCGCCTCTCAGGCAACTTACCATTCCCCGTATTGAGCTGACTGCAGCAACAGTAGCTGTGAAAATGGATGGTGTTTTGAGAAGACAGCTACAACTGGATCTTGCAGAGTCTATCTTTTGGACTGACAGTACAGTGGTACTCAGGTATCTCCAGAATTAGACCACACGTTTCTGTACATTCGTCGCGAACAGAGTTTCAGCTATTCTGAAAGGCTCTGAAGCAGAACAGTGGAGACACGTCACCACCAATAAGAATCCACCTGACTGCGCCTCAAGAGGGCAAAAGGTGGAAGAATTCATGAAGAACAAAGCTTGGGTGTCCGGTCTAGATTCCTCTGCGATCCAGTTGAGTACTGGCCAAGGACTTCAGTGAGTCATACGGAAATCACTTCAGATGATCCTGAGATCAAAAGAGTCAAGGTAAATTCCATAAAGGTGGAAGAAAATATGACTCCATTCAAGAGACTGATTAACCATTTCTCATCATGGATGAAGCTGAGACAAAGTGTGGCCTGGTTCTTGAAGCTCAAAGCTTTACTTTTAGGGCTCTATAGAAAACGTAAAGAACTGTGTGCAACCAATGGTCAACAGGTCCAGCTGATCCAAAGGGATATTGATCGTTTTAAAGCAAGTTTCAAGCATACATGCATTTCAGTGGAAGACCTCAACGAAGCAGAGCTCGACGTGATCAAATTCTGTCAGAAAGAGAAGTTCTCTGATGAGATTTTAGCTCTACTAAAGGGACAGAATGTGAAGCGCAGTAGCCACTTGTATAAGCTGAAACCTGTGTTTCAAAATGGTCTGTTGTGAGTTGGTGGAAGGCTATGTCGAGCGGTTATGCCAGAAAGTTGTAAGCAGTCTGTCATTCTGTCTAGAGACTTTCCCATTGTTGATGTAGTTTTATGACAGATCCATGAGGAAACTGGACATGGAGGCCGCAATCATATGCTCTCTGAACTGCGGCAGAGATTTTGGATCCCTAGTGCCAACACAGCCATTTGAAAGGTTCTCTCAAAGTGTGTTACATGCCGTCGCTTACATGAAACAGTTGGGAAACAACTAATGGCTGATCTTCCACGAGATTGGTTGATGCTAGATGATCCACCCTTCACCAGAGTTGGGGTGGACTATTTCGGACCATTTGAGGTGAAACGTGGAAGAAGCCTCACAAAGAGATATGGTGTTATATTCACTGGTTTAGCTGTTCGTGCCGTTCACATTGAGCTTGCCTCATCATTGGACACAGACTCGTGCATAAACGCAGTCCGGCGCTTCATAGCAAGGAGAGGACAAGTGAAAGAGATTCATTCAGATAATGGGACGAACTTTGTTGGGCCAATCGTGAGCTGAAGGTAGCCATTGCTAACTGTAACACCTCCAAATTTCAGTATTTGTTTCATCAATATGGGATTAAATGGACATTTAACCCTCCCACAGCTTCTCATCATGGCGGGGTGTGGGAGCGGTTAATAAGATCAGTTAGAAAGGTGCTGAATTCCACTGTGAGAGAACAAGTCATTGATGAAGAAAGCCTTCACAGTCTTATGTGAGGTTGAGTCGATCATCAACAGCCGACCTATCACAAAGGCATCTAGTGACCCAAATGACTTGGAGGCACTGACGCCCAATCATCTCCTGCTGCTGAAGGTGAAACCATCATTACCACCAGGATTATTCGACAAGGATGATCTCTACTCACGGCGAAGATGGAGGCAGGTGCAATATACGTATGTCAGATTTGTTTTGGAAGAGATGGATTAAAGAGTACCTGCCTCAACTCCAGGAGCGGCAACGATGGTCCACAGCATCAAGAGACTTTGTAAAAGGAGATGTGGTTCTTCTGGCGGATGACTGTGCTCCAAGAAATTCATGGATTATGGGAAAAGTCATTGAGGCAATTCCAGACAAGAAGGGCCTTGTTCGCAGAGTTCGCGTCAAGACAAATAGTGGGGCAGCTTAGCTCCAATATTCATAAGGATTGCGCATTTTGTGATAAAAGCACCAAACTTGGTACATATGTAGCTTAATATATTTAGAGGAAATTTGGATATGGAGCCATTGAAAATGAACCCCGTAGTGGCCATGGCAGGCATGGACGTTATTAGATCGCTTTTACAGCCATTATGACAAGACAGATGAGAATGTTACCTTTCCAGAGATACCAATGTAGCCCGTGGAATTAGATACCACACAGGACACAATGACTTCCGGGGTTCTTGTAGCTTTAATTTTATTGTTTGAACCTTCGAATGCAGATCGTTTTACTGAGTGTATAAATTCCTGTGTCTTTCTAGCAAACAGCTCATAAATGTTCACAGATGTGGAAAGTTTAACAGAAAAGATTTTAAAAGGAAAATAAATACAACATACAACATACGGTGCAAAATACGGCAGTGGACTATGTATGTTAAACAGGGTTTAACAAAGACATGTGGAACTTCCTGAAGATCGGGCAACTTCTCACTCTGTCAGTTACCTTTAAACAGAATTAAAATGCATATAAAACCTTTACATCCCAAATACAATGGCATGGTGTGGCTTTATTCACGCCAACATTACCTTGTCATGCCTGCAATGGCGAACAGTGGTCGACGGCTCGCGCCCAAAATCACCGAACATCAACTCCAGTAGCGTCTAAATCAAACCATCTTGTCAAATTACCGACATACAATATTGTTTGGAATAATGTTACAGGTATATTTCACAAGATATTTACCCTTACTTACTGCGGAGTCAGAGCACCGTCACACCGCAATCTTCAGGTGCTCCACACAAGAAAAAAAGAAAGAATACCCAAGATGCACTTGGATAACTTGCACGGAGTTACAATAAAAGTCCGCAACACTGCCACTTACTGGTCAAAACATGCAATGACAACCAAAACTATAAAAATACACTCACAATCTGCTTCACAATTTAACTACTTCAAATGACATTTTACATGGCTTGACAGTGTAACAATTACATATATTAACAGTTAAACTATACTAAATTTAAGTGGAAAATCATTTAACATATTTAACAGATTTACCACCCGGCTACATACTCCCCTGCAAATATAGTCAACGTCCTCGGTGACTACGAAACATGAACTGACTCAAATACTCCCTGCAAGGCCTTTTCAAAGAGAGCAGCACCCAGGCTTGTCAAAACCTTAGAGACCATGTCTGTGCTGACTGAGACTGCATTACAGGCTGACTTTGGCAGATGAAATGGGTTTGAATGAGATCCAGCCATTTCCCGCTTGCTTTTCCTAATGGCAGGTTTAGGTGCATAGGTTCTACGTCCTGCTCCACCAGCATCATCTGTTAGTGCGGGCCTGTCCCTGTTTTCAATAATGGGCAAGTCACTGTTGCTAACGTCTGGATGCACATCATTAACACATTCTGTTTCTGTGCCACAATTTCTCATATCTGAATAACCTTCCTCAGGTCCTTCACCGTCACTCTCATCTGTGGGTGCTGTCACATGTAAACTAACACTTTCTGCTGCAAGAGGCAGGTTAGGTACTTGCACAAGCCGGCGAGGGATGACTTCCTCAACAATAACAAAATCAGGCTCAGGTGACTCAGGCTCATCCTCAGCTACAGGCTGTGTAGTGGTCTGTAACCTAGTTCTAGTTCTTGGTTTGGGAACTGGTTTCGCACAAGGTCGCAACTCTGACCTATGAACTCTTTTAATGGGACCTCCCTCAAAAGGTTCAACAGTGTGTGTGGTACCCTGGATGTCAACTACCTTGTAGACTGTTGAGGTCCATGTGTCCTGAATCTTATGTCTACCTGGGGGTCTGTGACGTAGGAAAACCAACTGACCAATGTCCACAGGAGGACAATACACCTTCTCATTTTGCAGTGAGATCCTCTCAGCTGCCTTCTGCTCTGAGTACTCTCTGGCTCTCTAATGTGCCTGTCGGAGTCTCTCCTGATGAACAGACAACCAATCCTGTTTCCTGTCTGACACACACTCACGCCCTAATAAAGCATCTACTGGGAGATGTGGCTGTACCCCGAAAAGCAAATAATAAGGCGAGTACCCTGTGGTGGAATGAGGAGTGACATTATAGGCATATACTACTTCAGACAGATGCTCTGGCCAATGCTTTTTTTTCTCTGGTGGGAGTGTCCTTAACAAGTCATGGAGTGTGCGATTGTATCTTTCACACTGACCGTTTCCCTGTGGCCTGTAGGGAGTTGTCCGTGTCTTTTTAACCCCATAGAGTTTGCACAGCTCTGCTATAATTTCACTCTCGAAATTTCGACCTTGGTCTGAGTGCAGTCTCTCTGGGACCCCATATTTCATGAAATACTCCCTGAGCAAAACTTTAGCTGTAGCGTCAGCCTTCTGGTCTTTGGTAGCATACGCTTGTGTGAACTTTGTAAACACATCGGTCACAACAAGGACATTTTCACGGCCATCTGAAGCTGCCTCCAACACTGTGAAATCAACAGCCACCACTTCTAGAGGTCGGGAGGCCAGGAATGCCTGAACTGGAGCATGGATTTTTGGCTGAGGCATCTTGGTCAAAATGCACCGCTCGCAGTTTTTAACCCAGCTTTCAACATCCTCGCATAGCCCTACCCAAAAACACCTCCCTCTTAGCAAGTTTACAGTGCGCTCTATGCCCTGATGTCCCATGTTGTTATGTACATTTTCTAGAACTTGGTCCCTCAAACAACTAGGCACGAGTAACTGCCACACTTCTCCATGACGTGGGTCTGTGATAACCCTGTACAACAACCCTTCTCGTTGTTGTATGCATATCCATTGTTTCAACAATCTTTTCACTTGATTAGACAGGGCTGCTCTCTCTCTGGGACATGGCCTCCTCCCCCGATCCCAAAATGCCCTAAACTCTTTTAGGGTGGGGTCACCGGCCTGAAAACCTACCAGCTCCTCTCTGGTATAACCTGGCAGTGTGGGGGTGTTGCCCTGTTTAGTACCTGTCTCACCAGACCTCGACTCCCCAGCACGGATCTGTCTCACTTTGTAACACTCCAGACCTCTAGAGACAAGACCAGGATCCAGAACTGTTCCTCGCTCAATCAGGTTACACACAGTGATACAGTCGTCAAAATCCGAGTCAGGGTCTGTTTCAGGCTCCCCTGCAAACTCCTGCCTAGAGAGAGCCTCTGCGGCGGCATTACTGCAACCAGGACGGTACTTAACCTCGAAATCAAAAACAGACAGTTGCGCTACCCACCTCTGCTCTATAGCACCTAACTTGGCTGTCTTGAGGTGGCACAGGGGATTGTTATCAGTCAGGACAACAAACTTTGAACCAAGCAAGTAACCCCTGAATTTTTCAGCAACTGCCCATTTTAAGGCAAGCAACTCCAACTTCATGCTACTATAATTTCGGTCATTCTTCTCAGCCTGGCGTAGTCTGCGGCTAGCATATGCTAGGACACGTCTGGTGTCACCTTGCTGCTGACACAATACAGCGCCTAATCCATGCTGACTAGCATCTGTCTCAACTACAAATGGTTGTGTGAAGTCGGCAAAACCCAAAATGGGAGCAGAGGTAAGTTTTTCCTTTAACTGCTCAAAGGAAGAGTCACACTCTGGTGTCCACATATTACAAAACTGGTGACCTACTTTCCCTGTTTTTTTCACACCTGAACATTTGTTGACTAGGTCATGCAGTGGCCCGGCAATCTGTGAGAAGCCTCGAATGAATCTCCTGTGTAACTACAGAAACCCAAGAACGACTGCAGCTCTTTGGCAGTGGTTGGGACCTTCCAGTTCTTAACAGCAGAGACCTTGGAGGGGTCAGTTCCTATACCTTCTGCTGACACCTGATGACCCAAAAACTTTACTGACTGTTGTAGAAAAGCACACTTCTGCAACTTCACCTTAAGGCCCGTCTCTGCCAGTCTCTTAAACACAGTCTCAAGTCTCTCCAAATGCTGCTCAAATGTCTCTGAAAAAACCAAGATGTCATCTAGGTAGACCAGGAGTATCTGAAAAATGAGATCATTCATAGTAACTTGCATAAGTCTCTGAAATGTAGCTGGACCGTTACAAACACCAAAAGGCATTCTCACGTACTCATACAGACCAAACGGTGTAGTAAATGCAGTCTTAGTCCGATCTCTCTCATGCATAGCTACCTGGTGGTATCCACTCGCCAGATCTATGGTCGAAAAGAACTTTGCCCCTCTCAGCGCATCAAAACTCTCATCAATTCTCGGGAGCGGGAATGCATCACGTCTTGTCTTTGAGTTGAGTTTCCTGTAATCGACACATAGCCTCAGACTACCATCTGCCTTTCTCACTAGCACTATGGGCGAAGCATAAGCACTAGAGCTTTCTTGAATGACCCCTTTTTTAAGCAGCTTGCCAATATGTTCCCTGACTTCACTGTACTGTGTGGGTGGGATTCGTCTGTATGGCTGTGTTACAGGTATGTCATCTGTCAGATGGATCTCATGTTGTACTTTGTCAGTGTGGCCTAGATCTTCATCTTCTGTTGCAAACACAAAAGAGTACTTCTCCAGTAACAAAGTCAGCTGTGCTTGCTGTTCTGGGCTACCACAAAAATTGAGCTTGCCGAGAATTTCCTGCACATCTGTTGGTGTTTCGGGGTGTTCACTGATACTCACTTGTTCAGTGTCTGCTGAGATTCTCTGGAACTGTACCTCACAAAGCTCATCACTTTTCACACAGTCTACCTGAGTCAAAACCCCTAGCCTAGTCCATGGCCCTAGCCAGATATCTTCATCAGACATGTTCATGACTCGGACTGGAAAAATGTGATTGCCCGATGAAACCAAAGTAGGCACAACAACCAAACCCCCAGGAACGGGGACACCCACAGACTCCAGCAACAAAAAAGAACCATCCTCACTCACGGTCCTGAGTCCCCTAGCCATAACTGTAGCAGCAGATGAAGCAGGTATATGGACTACATCCTTACCAGCTACCCTAGCGAAAGAGAGTCTGTCTGTTGCATGTACTGCATGAAGATGATTAAAAGCCTCTCTCCAGTTTGAGTCAAACCTCTCCTGCAGTGTGGTGTCAAACTCAGTGTGTACTAGCTCTCTGCATTTTTTGACAATGTTCATCCCTATTAGACCTGGAACAGAGGAAGAGTGTTCAGAATCTTTAACTATCAGAAAACCTCGCTCTGGGATAGTCAGACCCATGGCTTCTACATCAAGCTCCACATAGCCCATATAGGGTATGTCTAATCCATTAGCTGCAGTGATCTTTAACCACTCAAATGCCGGGTGAATGTCTTCGCCTTTCACTGACAGGTGTTCCCTGAAAAAAAATTCAGAAATTGTACTGACCTGGCTACCAGTGTCAAGTAAGCAGGACACTGCAACACCTCGTAGTTTCACCTCAACAGTTTTACATTCTCCAACTGCACGCTCTAAGATCTTGCTTCTGTCTGGAGTCTCTTTTGGTGAGCCAGCTTCCTCCCCTCGAGTTGTGTGGCTCATGACAACTGAGGGTGCGAGTTTTCCAGCACTACATAAGAACTAGGTGTTGCGTCCCCTTGACCCCCTCTGGCCTGTGAGCATTTTCTTGCAATGTGACCTATGCCTCTACACTTGAAACAGATAGGCTGACCATCTGGTGTGAACTTTGGCTGGGGTCTAGGTCGTGGCTTGGGCTCTAGGAATGTCTGTTGAGTGCTGCGCTTACTCAGTTCACCTACAGCAAAGGCTAGATCAGCAAGTGTTTTGCCTAACTCTGCTAGCTGTTTTTCCTGATGGGCTACTGCTCTCCGAACATCATTTAATGCAGTACCTTGGTCATTGTTTGTTTTAATAATAGAGCACTGGGTTTCTGGAACCTCTGATGTAACTTGGTTGCTCTTTATGACCCTGGGACGATGAGACCTGCTGTCCTCCATCTCCCACAGGAGGGCCTCGTTCCTCACATCTAGAAGACTGCTCTCTGGTTTGTCCCTAACCATTTTCCTGAGTTCACGCCTGAGTGCTGCTTCTCTTAAACCCTCAATAAACCGGTCTCTGAGCACAGTTTTCTCATTAGGTATTACATCTGTGGACTGTTTCACTACAGAGCTCAAAATCTGGGATAGTGCATGGGAGTAGTCACGGAGGTCTTCTGCATCAGTTTGGTTATGGTTGTAAAAGGTCTGCAAAAGCTGTGTGGAACTGCGCTTTTCCCCAAATGCATTGCTCAGGTAAGAGTATAAATCACTGGGCCCCACTGACTGACCCCTCATGCATAGTCGCACCTCTTCCAATGCAGGGCCACGCAATAGAGATAGTATATAGTCACATTGTTCTTCTGTTGTTTGCTCTCTGTATCTTAAAACCCTTTCAACCTCTTCAATAAACTCTTCGACAGATCTCCTGTCTGTACCACACTCCCCACTAAATGCTTGGATCTGGCGTTCTCTTGGAACGTAGATGTATGAACGTGTGGGTGCACTGTTATCACTTGCTCTCTGAGCCCTTGCTTCACCATTTAACCTGGTGAGCTCATCTCGCAGTCTGGCGAGCTCTTGCATGGTGGTCTGCATTTCTTTTGTAGCACCTTCACCTATACCCGTTATGCCACCTGAGGTGTGGCCATTATCATTACGTGAACTCCCTTCATCACCAGAATCACTAGACATAATGATATATTAATCTTTACTCAGTCCAGTATAAATGAGGATATTTAGTTCAAAACCTGGTTCAAGGATACTACAAGGACAGTCTTTAACTTGGAGCCTTGCTGAATCTTGGTCTTTGTAGCTGGTTAGCGCTGGAGTCCTCTGCGCTGGTATGGCTGAGTCGTGTGACAAAGGAAGCACCAGAACCTCGTAGAGCCCCTCACGTCGTCTCTCGCTGGTCACCACCTCCACAGCAGGATGGCTTCAGACTCAACACCAACGGACGTCACCAGCAATCTTCACCACTGCCGTATTTTTTTTTTAAGTAAAAATAAGCCACTCTGTTGCCAATTTAAAAAAAAAATGTTTTAGCTACACCCCACTCCTGGTACCAAAATTATGTAGCCCGTGGAATTAGATACCACACAGGACACAATGACTTCCGGGGTTCTTGTAGCTTTAATTTTATTGTTTGAACCTTCGAATGCAGATCGTTTTACTGAGTGCATAAATTCCTGTGTCTTTCGAGCAAACAGCTCATAAATGTTCACAGATGTGGCAAGTTTAACAGAAAAGATTTTAAAAGGAAAATAAATACAACATACAACATACGGTGCAAAATACGGCAGTGGACTATGTATGTTAAACAGGGTTTAACAAAGACATGTGGAACTTCCTGAAGATCGGGCAACTTCTCACTCTGTCAGTTACCTTTAAACTGAATTAAAATGCATATAAAACCTTTACATCCCAAATACAATGGCATGGTGTGGCTTTATTCACGCCAACATTACCTTGTCATGCCTGCAATGGCGAACAGTGGTCGACGGCTCGCGCCCAAAATCACCGAACATCAACTCCAGTAGCGTCTAAATCAAACCATCTTGTCAAATTACCGACATACAATATTGTTTGGAATAATGTTACAGGTATATTTCACAAGATATTTACCCTTACTTACTGCGGAGTCAGAGCACCGTCACACCGCAATCTTCAGGTGCTCCACACAAGAAAAAAAGAAAGAATACCCAAGATGCACTTGCATAACTTGCACGGAGTTACAATAAAAGTCCGCAACACTGCCACTTACTGGTCAAAACATGCAATGACAACCAAAACTATAAAAATACACTCACAATCTGCTTCACAATTTAACTACATCAAATGACATTTTACATGGCTTGACAGTGTAACAACTACATATATTAACAGTTAAACTATACTAAATTTAAGTGGAAAATCATTTAACATATTTAACAGATTTACCACCCGGCTACACCAATATTATTGTTCTAGTCCAAATAGAACCAGATATATGCCATTTTACATATCGGATGTCACCAATTCATGTTGAAAAAAACTAAGTTGATAAGCAGTTACTTTTGTAAATAAAAAAAACAATAAAATGCAATAAACACGGGTCCGCGGTGGTGTAGCGGTCTAAGCATCGGCTTCGTGTCGATGCAGTTGCCCACTGAGGTTCGCGTCCCGGTCTCGTCAGACCCGACTATGGCCGGACTCGATGAAGCAGCAATAATTGGCAACGCTGTCTTCGGGAGGGGGGCGGAGTCGGCTTGTGTTCGTCTCTGGGTGTGTCGGAAAAAGCAGTGGTTCGGCCTGGATTCGCCTTTTCGCGCAAGTGGAGAGGCGTCTCTTTCGAGACTGCCGGCCGGAGAGATGCAGTTGGCGAACGCATGCAGTACGAGGGTGGGTGTTTGAACTAAAACAGGGATCGATTGGCCACAAAATTGGCAGAAAAGGGGGGGGGGAATCAGAAATAAATTTTGAAAAAACAAAACAATAAACACTGTTGAAGTACTGAATGTGTATTGTTTCCTGCAATTGCTGGTTCTAACCTTTGACCAACCAGAAGAAGAGTGTTTAGGTATAGATGTCTGTACATAGCGTATAGATGAATAGTCTCAAAAGTGACTGGGAACTTAGTTTTTGTTGAAATGCTCCGTCTAATCTTAGAGGACACAATTAAATAACTTTTAGAGGAATCTCAATATGTGTTAACTGTTTAATGCCACTGGCTATGATCGTTGGTATTTCCAAACCTATAATTTTAGCTGGGCTGTTCTTCAGCCTTAGAGCAGCTGATCCCAACCAGATCTCGGAAGTAGGTGCAGATAATTTCATATGGTTTTCGACATTGATGAGAGGAACTGCCTGATTTCACCATAATTAATGAGAACATTGTTCGGCCTGCTTTTTAAGGAGTTATTTAAGTAATTGAAGCTGTAGTTGAAGTACTTGAAACAGTAGCTTATGTAGCCGGGTGGTAAATCTGTTAAATATGTTAAATGATTTTCCACTTAAATTTAGTATAGTTTAACTGTTAATATATGTAATTGTTACACTGTCAAGCCATGTAAAATGTCATTTGATGTATTTAAATTGTGAGGCAGATTGTGAGTGTATTTTTATAGTTTTGGTTGTCATTGCATGTTTTGACCAGTAAGTGGCAGTGGCGGACTTTTATTGTAACTCCGTGCAAGTTATCCAAGTGCATCTTGGGTATTCTTTCTTTTTTTCTTGTGTGGAGCGCCTGAAGATTGCGGTGTGACGAGGCTCTGACTCCGTAGTAAGTAAGGGTAAATATCTTGTGAAATATACCTGTAACATTATTCCAAACAATATTGTATGTCGGTAATTTGACAAGATGGTTTGATTTAGACGCTACTGGAGTTGATGTTCGGTGATTTTGGGCGCGAGCCGTCGACCGCTGTTCGCCATTGCAGGCATGACAAGGTAACTGACAGAGTGAGAAGTTGCGTGATCTTCAGGAAGTTCCACATGTCTTTGTTAAACCCTGTTTAACGTACATAGTCCACTGCCGTATTTTGCACCGTATTTTGTATTTATTATTTCCCTTTTTAAAATCTTTTCTGTTAAACTTGCCACATCTGTGAACATTTATGAGCTGTTTGCTCGAAAGACACAGGAATGTATGCACTCAGTAAAACGATCTGCATTCGAAGGTTCAAACAATAAAATTAAAGCTACAAGAACCCCGGAAGTAATTGTGTCCTGTGTGGTATCTAATTCCACGGGCTACATAATTTTGGTACCAGGAGTGGGGTGTAGCTAAAACATTTTTTTTAAAATTGGCAACAGAGTGGCTTATTTTTACTTAAAAAAAAAAAATACGGCAGTGGTGAAGATTGCTGGTGACGTCCGTTGGTGTTGAGTCTGAAGCCATCCTGCTGTGGAGGTGGTGACCAGCGAGAGACGACGTGAGGGCATCTAAGAGGTTCTGGTGCTTCCTGTTTCACACGACTCAGCCGTACCAGCGCAGAGGACTCCAGCGCTAACTTCAGCTACAAAGACCAAGATCCAGCAAGGCTCCAAGTTAAAGACTGTCCTTGTAGTATCCTTGAACCAGGTTTTGAACTAAATATCCTCATTTATACTGGACTGAGTAAAGATTAATATATCATTATGTCTAGTGATTCTGGTGATGAAGGGAGTTCACGTAATGATAATGGCCACACCTCAGGTGGCATAATGGGTATAGGTGAAGGTGCTACAAAAGAAATGCAGACCACCATGCAAGAGCTTGCCAGACTGCGAGATGAGCTCACCAGGTTAAATGGTGAAGCAAGGGCTCAGAGAGCAAGTGATAACAGTGCACCCACACGTTCATACATCTACGTTCCAAGAGAACGCCAGATCCAAGCATTTAGTGGGGAGTGTGGTACAGACAGGAGATCTGTCGAAGAGTTTATTGAAGAGGTTGAAAGGGTTTTAAGATACAGAGAGCAAACAACAGAGGAACAATGTGACTATATACTATCTCTATTGCATGGCCCTGCATTGGAAGAGGTGCGACTATGCATGAGGGGTCAGTCAGTGGGGCCCAGTGATTTATACTCTTACCTGAGCAATGCATTTGGGGAAAAGCGCAGTTCCACACAGCTTTTGCAGACCTTTTACAACCGTAACCAAACTGATGGAGAAGACCTCCGTGACTACTCCCATGCACTATCCCAGATTTTGAGCTCTGTAGTGAAACAGTCCACAGATGTAATACCTAATGAGAAAACTGTGCTCAGAGACCGGTTTATTGAGGGTTTAAGAGAAGCAGCACTCAGGCGTGAACTCAGGAAAATGGTTAGGGACAAACCAGAGAGCAGTCTTCTAGATGTGAGGAACGAGGCCCTCCTGTGGGAGATGGAGGACAGCAGGTCTCATCGTCCCAGGGTCATAAAGAGCAACCAAGTTACATTAGAGGTTCCGGAAACCCAGTGCTCTATTATTAAAACAAACAATGACCAAGGTATTGCATTAAATGATGTTCGGAGAGCAGTAGCCCATCAAGAAAAACAGCTAGCAGAGTTAGGCAAAACACTCGCTGATCTAGCCTTTGCTGTAGGTGAACTGAGTAAGCGCAGCACTCAACAGACATTCCTAGAGCCCAAGCCACGACCTAGACCCCAGCCAAAGTTCACACCAGATGGTCAGCCTATCTGTTTCAAGTGTAGAGGCATAGGTCACATTGCAAGAAAATGCTCACAGGCCAGAGGGGGTCAAGGGGACGCAACACCTAGTTCTTATGTAGTGCAGGAAAACTCGCACCCTCAGTTGTCATGAGCCACACAACTCGAGGGGAGGAAGCTGGCTCACCAAAAGAGACTCCAGACAGAAGCAGGATCTTAGAGCGTGCAGTCGGAGAATGTAAAACTGTTGAGGTGAAACTACGAGGTGTTACAGTGTCCTGCTTACTTGACACTGGTAGCCAGGTCAGTACAATTTCTGAGAGTTTTTTCAGGGAACACCTGTCAGTGAAAGGTGAAGACATTCACCCGGCATTTGAGTGGTTAAAGATCACTGCAGCTAATGGATTAGACATACCCTATATGGGCTATGTGGAGCTTGATGTAGAAGCCATGGGTCTGACTATCCCAGAGCGAGGTTTTCTGATAGTTAAAGATTCTGAACACTCTTCCTCTGTTCCAGGTCTAATAGGGATGAACATTGTCAAAAAATGCAGAGAGCTAGTACACACTGAGTTTGACACCACACTGCAGGAGAGGTTTGACTCAAACTGGAGAGAGGCTTTTAATCATCTTCATGCAGTACATGCAACAGACAGACTCTCTTTCGCTAGGGTAGCTGGTAAGGATGTAGTCCATGTACCTGCTTCATCTGCTGCTACAGTTATGGCCAGGGGACTCAGGACCGTGAGTGAGGATGGTTCTTTTTTGTTGCTGGAGTCTGTGGGTGTCCCCGTTCCTGGAGGTTTGGTTGTTGTGCCTACTTTGGTTTCATCGGGCAATCACATTTTTCCAGTCCGAGTCATGAACATGTCTGATGAAGATATCTGGCTAGGGCCACGGACTAGGCTAGGGGTTTTGACTCAGGTAGACTGTGTGAAAAGTGATGAG